>NC_140596.1:32124667-32797167 GCF_057381915.1 Diplotaxodon limnothrissa
GGAAATAGCCATTGAGCGCTTATCTGTAGTTTGTGAAGCCCTTTTTAGGGGCTTTACATGTTAGCATGATTGCTTGGCATCATCTGAAGTGGCTACATTTGGAAGAGGTGCTACATTATCAAAACACTCACAAGATCTGGTTGTAAGATGCATCTATACTGCATGAGAGCATTACTTGGATATGTTATCCATCCATCCATCTATTCATCAGATCACCAGTCAAAGGACTAATGCTAACTTTCACATCTATGGCCAATTTAGAATCACCAGATAACCCAGCGAGCATGTGTTTAGAATACATCCATGCCAGGCTATTTAGGGCCTTTTTGGAATGACTTTGCATGCTCTCCCAGGGCCCAGGGTGGAACAGTGGTGCAAGAAGGTCCTGGAGTTGAATCCAGATACCAGAAATCTTGTCAATTACGGGTAAATAAAAATTAAATAGAATTTTACTCACCAAAACTGGACCATGGGCTTCTTGGATGACCTATACCACACATGAGACCATTTTGCATGTGCTTTGGCACAAAAGGCACCAAAGCTACAAACACTGTTGAATTAGTTCAGGTAAATCCTAGCAGACAGCAAGCAGCCTAGTTGGCACCCACATCTCACCCATTCCCTGATTAAAGTGAGAGGTTATTAAAAATAATCACAGCCTCGTGAGCAGGAAAATTAGAGGAAGAGACCAGGCTGTAAACATAGGGTGCCTATAGGGACCCAACTTCAAGTACCCATTCAAGGAACAACAGTTTTTGGCACGTCAATGATCTACTTTTTAACCCCAGCGGTTGGTTTCTGTTTAATAATGACAATTTTTGTGTCCAGTTTGATTTTAGCCTTACTGATGTTTTTTAAGTACATTATGATTTTTGCATCTCATTCACACATTTACTTGAGCCCTGTTTTGTAAACTCTCAATGATTTTTAAAGAAAATAAACAGGCTGCTTTAAAGTAAGAATAAAAAGTGTGAAAGTTTGACCGTCCAAAAACTGCATTATCTTAAAAGTGTGAAGTGAAATGTTTTTTGTGATTGCATAAGCTTAAATTCTACCAGGCAAACAGCTCTAAATAATTTGCCAGGCTTCTGGAAAGGCCATTCTCATTTCATATGCTCATATTACTGCTCTGTGCGCACTGCAGTCATCCTTGTAGACTGTTTTGTCATTTAGTGGAGATATTCATAGGAGACTCATACTCCAGCTTTAAACAAGGGAAAGCAAGCCAGACTCCTACCCCTTTATGGCTGCACGGAGACCGGAGTGCAGCGCAGCGCACTTTGTGCATCTGACTGAGCAAGGCTGTCCGTTCATATTATGCTTTCACATTACAACGATCCATAAAGCGTTTTAATGTGGGCCCATCTACAAACCTTCAGTCTGAATAAAGCTAAATTACATCATGCTGCTTGCCATGCTTCTGTTTCCCCATGCATTCGTACATGGTGAGGAGTTCAAAGTCACCGTGAGCCCTGTAGTGCCAATGCACCCAGTGAGTCTACGATGAAGCTGTTTGTAAGTGGAAATATAGACCTGAAGTGGAATCCACTTTACTGCTGCACTTGCTGAAGTTTCCTGCTGCATGATTCATTTCAGTCTGTATATTTAATGAAAGTGACAGCAGATTGCACCAATTAGTGGGATAACTGACGTAAAAGTAAGATGAACCACATTCTGTGTAAATATTTTTTCCCCTTACATGCTGTGATTGATAAATATATAATAAATGGTATAAATATGCTCAAAGAGAGAGAGAGAGAGAGAGATGTGGTAGTTTATATTTGGAGGAAAAAAAGAAATGAATTTATACGTTTCTTGTTGAACCCGTAAAACCTCATCTACAGACATTTTACTGGATCGTGTGTTACAACATTAGCACGACACATGAATGTCCATCTGTCACTGTGATGTTTTTTAGTTTTATTGTCCAGGTTCTTTCTAGCTTTGTGTTTTTGTCTATCTTTGGAGTAGGGTTCTGTATTCTCCTGCAATTTATCTTTCTGTTATATGTTGTTTATTTTCTTATGCCTGATACAAGTTCTTCATGGTGTTGTTATTTCATCCTTTCAGTTCGGAGCTTCTGTTTTGTAGATCCTTAGTAGGGCTGAACGATTATGGAAAATAATCTAATTGCGATTTTTTTGCCCCAATATTGCGATTGCGATGCGATATGCGATTATTTTTTAAGGTCTTTGTCTTCTGTATTATTAAACAAAGACAAGCAATACATCATATAGTATGGCCAATACTATATTACATTAATTTTAAACTGTTCTTTCCTGGAAGACAGACCTCTGTTTTATGATGACATGAGGTGATGCATGAATTGATGACTGACATTTTTATTTAACTTCTTCAATCACAACAGTATATTTGAACATACACAATAGTTTATTTTTAGCTTACAAACATCTGAGCATAAAGTGCTGACAAGGAACCCTGGTGTAAACATTAAAATGAAAGTCAGTACAATGTGCAGATTGCAGAAATATATATAAAAAAAATCAGTGGCTTTACCACACTCAGTTTTTCGACATCTGTGAACTACTAGACAGTCATTCAATTAAAAAATAATATTAAATAAATAAAACTAATAAATAAAAAATACACACATCTTACTGATCTCTGCAGTCAGTAACATTACACATAAAGTGCAAACATAATAGCAATTGTATAAACACACACACAAACACGCCTTTAAAATTTAAAGGCGTGAAATTGGACGGTCTAGCCTTCTGATTAGCGTCACCGCTGTCTCGGTGGAGTTTAATAAACTCGGCCGTCTGCTTCTTGCTATCTAAAATATAACCAGACACTGGTGTAAATTCTCGACTGTCTCATACTTCTGTTTAATAAGTTTTCTGTTTGACGTTTAGTCAGCTGTGTGAAAACCAAGGAGGAACCCACCCGGGGGATTAATAAAGTTTTATTTTATCTAATCTAATAACTTTAATCTCAGCCAAACCGATTTACTCACAAACAAACAAAACACTGAAAAAAGCCCAACAATAACATTTTTAGGTTGTCTAAGTGACTTATATATTACGTTTAACCCGAGCAGCGAAACTCCGCGGTGATCTGAAAATGATGTGCCGGGAGTTGTGCCGTTCTCGGCCGCATCAGTAACCCTCGAGCTCCCGGCTAGCTGTCGAGCTGGTGGGTAGCAGACGCCTCTGAAAACGTCGAAGCACTTTTGCAAATATGGGATATCTTGATAAACCGAGCAGATATTTGATGTTTACACAGCTACTTTCTCGCCTGAAAATATGTTAAAAGTTTATTTTGTGACCCAGAAAGATTAGTATGAGTAATTTTAAAACTTAGTAGCGGCCGCCATTGCTGGAAACTGGAGTTTGGCTGGGCCGCGCTATGAATTCTGGGATATGGTAGTAATTTGGACAGCCTTCGGCGCGTCGCTGTGACGTAATCGGTCTACAAATGCGGCCTCAGGAGGATGCAGCCCATGAATTTGGACATGTCCAGAGTATAATCGCAGCCTTTGCGGTTAGAAAATTGCACTTGATCATGTCGCGATATTATCGCAAATGCGATATATCGTTCAGCCCTAATCCTTAGGTTCATTCTGTTAATCCCCCTTTGTTTCCCCATTCTGTTCCTCTGCAGTCTTTTGTCTGTGTTTGTCTTTTTGTCTTGTTCCCTCATTTTGTTGTGTCAAATAATCGTCTCTTCAATCAGTTGTGTTGCACTCTTCCTGTTTTATTTTGCTAAGTGTTGTTCAGTTTAAGTCCCTCTTGAGTCTTCATGTTAGTAACTCTCGGCTATGTTCTCACCTGTTCTCTCTCATCTCAATATCTTGTAAGTGTATGTTGTCCGAGTGTCCCTTTGTCCTTTCTCGTGTACTCCCTCATGATTGTGTCTCCCTGCTCTTGGTTTCCTAGTTTTCAGTTCTGTTCGGATTTTTGAGTTCATCCCTTGTCTCCCGAGTCCTGCATCTGGGACCACGTCCTGCCTTTCTGTGTGACTATTATATATATTATATTCAGTGAATTTTAATGCATTTGTCACAGGCTGGGTCTCCGACCCAGCACTTTGAGCTTTCTTTGTATTGTTCTCATTTTTTGAGATGTTGTTAGTTTTGTGGTATTTCCTATTTGCCTTTAGTTTAGGCAGTTATTGTTCCTGGGTTTTCTGTTTGAGTTCTTGCATTATTCATCACGTATTTGGTATGTTAAGTTTGTATTGTCATGTCTAGATTTAGTGTTTCCTGTTTTATTCTGACAGTGTCATGTGTTCTTTGGTCATTGTATTTAGTTTCACTCCTCCTGGTCCTGTCATTAGATTCATGTCAGTCAGCTGTTTCCTCATGTGTCGCCACTTCCCCTGATCACCTCATGTCTGTATTTAAGCCTTTTGTTTTCTTCATGCCATTGTCAGTTCGTCTGTTTATTCTCACCAGAGTCATAGTCATAGCCTGTTTATTTTTCCACCTCGGTCATAGTTATAGTTTTTGGTCTTAGTACCTTTAGTGTTTTGTTTCTTAGTGTTTTGTCAGTTCAGTGTTTTGTTTCTTAGTGTTTTGCCTGTTTGCTTTGGTCTCTTGGTTCATTTCCTGCCGTCATCGCAATAAAGGTTCACTTTTCTGTTAATCATTACTATTCCTCGTCATCATCTGCTTTTGGGTCCTGTTTCCGCACACATCGGCGCACCCCGCCGTGACAGCATTTGGAATAGTCTGTTGCTTTAGCAAATGCCATTGCTCACAAATCCAGGAAATCTTCTGTTAGATGATGAATAACTCCACAGCAATGCAAATGCAGTTGGATCATCAGAGTTGCAGCAGAAGTGTTTGTGTAGATCTTGTTGGTGAAGATGAAAACCAAGCAAAGAAAGCCTGCCACCCCTGCTGAAAGCAGATGGAAGGGGAAACGTAAAATATCACGTGACAGTCATGTGATAGCATGTATAGATAGAGGGCACACTTTGCTGTGACATCAACAGCTGCAAGTAATTAAAGCTTCACTGACTGGAACGTCATTCCTTATGCTGCACTGGTTATTAAAATCGCAACGTTCGGATGTGAAGATTAAGTGCTTAAAATATATATATATATATATATTTTTTTTTACAACAGCAGCCAACTCAGATATGATATTTGCACTTTGGCTTTACTTCATGTTGCTTAACAAGGTCTGCCCTTGTTTTTCTTTTCATGGATAAAGGGTATTTTTTCCTACTCTTTCACACCTGACAAAATTTTGATGAAAACACTAGTAGCCCAAAAATCTTTTCAACAACGTCAGTCATTCAGTAAGCCAAATTCATTCTCCTAGCATAGGCTGCCGCTGCCTCTGCGCTCTGACCAAAATACACACAGGAGACAAAACAAAAATCCATTAAATAGTTGATGCAGCCTTGAATAAAGTCAGTACCTCTGAAGCTTTGAAATGTCTCTGTGGACTCATAAAACCAGTGACCCAGATGGCTCCCAGGTTGTGGGGAGCATGCAGTTACACTATTTTGTGTGAATGTCAGCGGCCGTGTGTGCCTTCGCACACACAGAGACACACTTTAGGTGAGTTGTTTGTCGTGTGAAAATCCGTGCAGTGCGAGGCTACGCACACAGATATTGTATGACCCAAGTTCAGGTCCAGAGAGAGACAGAGGGAGAGAGGAACATGACTGAAGTGAAGCGTGAAGAGAGCAGCCTGGGTTGTGAGCAAGAACAACCTCTGCATGTGGAATGAGTTCCAGGCGGGAGGCAGAGAGGAGAGGAGGAGGAAGCACTAGTGCAAGTGCAGCAAGCTTCTCAGCACTGGTATGTTAACAACACGCCAGGTTTTGTGTGCGCCTCTGTGTGCACGTACATCGTGTGTGCGTGAGAGAGAGAGAGAGAGAGTTATCTAGTAGATGGTAGGGTATGATTGCCGTGTGCACGAGGGAGGATGGAGCTGCGAGGCACTGATTGGTTGGCACTCTCATAGGGTGTGGCCAGAATGTGAATGACTGCTCCTGCCTTTCGCGCTGCCAGGTTTTGGGGACAGTTTCTGAGGAGGGATGGGGTGTGTGAGACTGTGTGTGTGGAGGAGAGAGCATTGGAGCCTGTGAGAGAAGGCAGGAAAGAAAAAGGGAAAGGGGGGGCAGGAGGACAGAGAGAGAGAAAGAGAACAGGAGCTTGTGAAGAGAGGGAGGGAGGGAGCTTCAGGCAGCGAGGCTGGACTACCGCTCAAACACTGCAGTCTTTCTTTTGCTTCTCTGAGGAAGCTGTCTTTCTCTTCTCGCTGCCTGTCTCTCCTTCTTGCTGCTTCTTCTCTCGCTGCTTGGCCATGACCCTGGTGGACACCTTGATCTCCTTGCCCACCTAGAGAAGAGGAGAGAAAACGCTGTAGCGGAGGAGGGAGACGAGAGGAGGGGACAACCGCACACTTTGCTTCTCTGATGAGAGTCTGGAAATTAATTAACCACCATCAGCACAGGGGGGGGAGAGCAGAGAGGGGCTCAGGATTAGAATAAGAGGGAGTTGAAGAGAGTGATTTGTTAGATGAGAGTGGAGAGACGCAGAACAACCCCTAGACACTTTTCAGAGACAAAAGGTTCAAGTTAGGGCAGGAACTAAAGAAGCAAGGAGGAAATTGGGCAAGGCAGGAATTCCACAGGGATACAAATTGAAGAAGCCAAAGAATGGTCTGCTCATCAGCGTCATTCATCCTTTCATGCCTTCTTCCATTCTTCCTCTCACATCCATAACACCATTCTTCCCGCTCGCCTCCTTTTCTATCTTAGTTCTTTTTTTTTTTTGCTCCGTGCATGTCAGCAAAAGCACATCGCCAGTCACATGCCGAACACTCAGACGCAACTAAGACCAGAGAGTAGTGTTTCATTCTCAGCGGACATGCGCTCTGTCTCTGAGTAAAAGAAGTTGATTAACCAAAGCAGGGGTGCTGTTATTTGCCAGCCAGGAAGCACCTGCTCAGGAATTTCTCATGAGACCAGGTAGGACCATTTCTGGATCATTTTGGCAAGCCCAAGGCGCTAGAGAGGTCAAACTCTCCAAGCATTTACCTGATTGAACCTTTATGAGATGAAACTGCAGATCAGCTTATCTGGGAGCATCACACCTGTGTGCGAGGGATTAAAGAGATAGGGATGTGCAGATGTGTACGTGTATGTTGGGATTATGTCCTAAATGTTCAGATTTACACAGATGTTGTGGCAGGATTATGCAAACTGTCCTGCAGAATATATAATATATAAGATTCAAAAATAGCAAGTCGGTTGAAGTGAATGGCAGCATATTGTTTTCTCTCAGATTACATCAGATCACGTGTGATCCCACTCTGGGTATAATTAAATCAGTAGTTCAGGAGTTTAATTATTTTGAGGCTAGGTTAGAAATACTACTGAAATCCATCTCGCAGCCCCCCCTCAGTGGAATACCTCTTTGTCCCTCGCTGTGGACTTTGTTCAGACCTGAAGTGCACAGAGTGACTATTAAAGACTCCTAAAGGCTCATTCAGCTTCCATTATGAGACGCTCGAGCACAGACGAGACTCCATATCGGCGCAGTCCATCTCTGGACAGCAAACCTGACACGCCGCCGTTCACTTCTGGGTTTCACCGCTTTAGCGGAGAGTTCGAGTATAAGCGGCCACCGTTTGCGTTCGGCTTTCACACGACAAAGGGGCCGCAAACATCCAAGGGACGCTATGCCCAGGGCAAGAAGTATGTGGTGTTTTACCTGGACCTCTCCTTCATATTCCTCCTAGAACTGCGGCGCTGCAGGATGGCTGAGGGTTGCATGATGGCCCTGCGATATGGAATGGTCTTCTTCAATCTCCTCTTCTGGGTGAGTTCTGTCTTTTAAAAAAATATATATATATATTTTTATATATATATGTAAACATATATATACATATATATATAAATATATGTATTCTTGTGCATGACTTTTGAAGAGGGGAGACTGTTTGTTTTGCTGAAAGTGATACTTTGCTTCCTCGCCTCAGATTTTTCTTACCCCGTTTTTTTTTTTTTTTTTCCAAAGGAGCTCTCTTATGCATGTCTTTGTAACCACAGTGATGTTAGAGGAGTGAGGAGGGGGCAGAGTTGAGAGAAAGAGACAGATCATGCATTTAGATCATGTGTACAAAGCCCACTGTGTGGGTGAGTGGAGCCTTTTCTGCTCCCTATACAGTTCGTTGAGTGTGGGTGTGCACTGCATTGTTTGCCGTGTTAAGCTGTGACACATTTGGAGCTTGCATTATGTGTACACTAGTTAATCACAGAGTTACCATTGTGTTATAATTCTTCACCTACCTCTGCCTCGCCCTCCTCCCCATACAGCAGCACTTCTTAGTTCACCAAGGCATCTGCTGTCAGTCTGCTCAGTTCAGTTGATCGTATCTTTTTGCTGTGGGTTGAGGGTTGAGCTCCGCTGTGTCTGCCTGTCTCGATCCATCTCTGATAGCCCCCGTTACCGATCACTTGCATTTTCATTGTGAAGTCTGTCATGTTCCCCAGCTGTAAAGATTTCAAGCTCGTGTTGTTTTTTTTCCCTCGCAGACTCCTGTTGTGCACTCACTTGCAACTTCTTGGAGAGCTTTATGGGGTTTTTGGCCTCTGTGGTTACCTTTCTGGGATTACTTTGATTTGTCATACGTCTGCTCTTATTGGTAACAGAATGAGATGAGGCCTTGGGCACTGAAATGCAATCTAGCTGCCAAGATGCAATCTCCCTCAAGGAATGAGTGACCTTTTCACCTCTACATCTTCAGTCAGCTATAAACGGCTGTCAGAGAAGGGTCGCGGTATTTGTTATTAGCACTCAGTGTGCATGTGTGACTGTGTGTGTGTTGCCACTGGGGATAAATAATGACCACTTGACCGAGGGTAGCTATAACCTGTTTCTGATAAGCCAGTTGTATTTGGTAAGAACAGAAGAGCTCTGCCAATTTAAAACTAAGGATGGTACATTTTGACTGTTTCGTCCCAAACTTTTTGCAGATGATTTTTAAATTTTAAGGGGATACTTCAGATTCTTAAATTTGAATATTTTTTACATTGTAATGTGGATGTCAAACTCAATGTATGTGGGCCACATACAGTCCACTTTAATCTTAAGTGAAGTGAAACTGGCCCTTTCGGTTGGTGTAAAGAACTTTTTACTATATATTTATTTATAAATATGCAATTTCAATGATATGTCTCAGTTTTTCGATATGTTAAAGAAATGCTGCTGCAGTAAATTAATGTGGCAGCACAAGTCTTTGGGCTTAAATTGTAATAATTTAATGTGTAAAATCATGGCACAAGCTCTGTTAGCTCATTGCTCACAGCTTTTTTTTTAGTTCACAGAAAGTGCTCTATTTTTACACAGTGGCTCTATTTTCATCGATAGAGAAAAAAACAAAACAAACAATAATTTTTCTCTCATTTAGTTGTTTATTCATTACTTAACCACTTTGCTGTAGCATGAATGGCCTTGGGGGAGGTCTTTACCAGTTGAAAAAGCTGTAAAATGTAGGAAATTACTGTTAATATTCATGCTTTTTCCAAAGCCCTCCAGTGGGCCAAATTGAAGTTGTCACCAGAATGATTCTGGCCCCAGGGCCTTATGTTTGACACCCCTTGCATAGATTGTATGAACAGTGTCCTGATGAAAATATATTTGCCCTTTACTTTCACTTTCAGAAGGAAAAACAATGTGACAGTTTACATCCTGCCTGAAAACAAAGCTCTCAATAGCTCTTTCCCTCTCTTACAGTAGACTATTTATATTTATAAGATTACCAGGTGAACTGGAGGTGGGAAATTATTTGTCTCAAAGTTTCATGGCATTAACACTTCTATAAATAAGTGTTATAGGTTAACCTATAGGTGCATAGGTTTCTTCAGGTGTCGAAACAAACTTAAATATATGAGACTAATGTGTGCAAATAGAGCGACATAAATAGCAGCTCTGTGCAGTGAGAAGAAAGGTGTGGTCGTATTTCACTGAGCGGTGTTAATATATTTATATGCTACCCACCGTGTTAATATAGCGGTGTTAATATGCTACCCACCGTTTTTAATGCACCAAGACTTGAGGCTTCTGCACAGTGCTTGACAAACTGATCCACTGAGGAAATCATCTCTTAAGGTGGCATTATTGCTTATTTGCCACAGTCTGACAGCAAAGTGGTTGGCATTGATGTTTCCATTGACAAAGTTATTTCACGTTGTTAAAGGCGTAATAGAACAGACCGGTGTTTTGAATCAAATTATATTTAGTAATTTTATTATCCAAAATGTTTTGAAGAAATATCAAATCTGGGT
Source organism: Diplotaxodon limnothrissa (assembly GCF_057381915.1). NCBI lineage: Eukaryota > Metazoa > Chordata > Actinopteri > Cichliformes > Cichlidae > Diplotaxodon > Diplotaxodon limnothrissa. The sequence continues at coordinate 32,134,940 of NC_140596.1, forward strand.
TTTTTGGGGGTTATTAACAGTCATTTTTATTTGCCAGTGAATGGGGCCATATCTCCTTTACCCATGCCAGCCAGTGCCAGTTGACTGATCTGATCCTAGCAACTAATATTGAATTTGCCAACACTACTTTCTGCTGTTTCTTTGGAAACGTTTGAGCTTTTTGAATTAAACCTTGTCAATGTGTCAGTGTACGTGATTTGCCAGAGTCACATCAGATACATTTTTAACTTACAATCAAGTGAAAACATCTTCCATGACCCTACGCTGTGGTACTTCACAACATCGACAAACTACAGCTTTTGTCATTGTTTTGAACCCTATCAGCAAAAAAAAAAAAAAAAAAAAAATGCAGACTTTAACATTTTTTTCTTATTCCATAATTAAAGTGTTTTCCTCCAAGGAAATAATGAAACAGGTTATTTGTCCCTAAATGATGTTAAAGGTTTGGTTAGACTTAAGTCAGGAGGCAGAGGTTGGTGGTTAAATCGCTGGCTCCAAGATACCGAACCCTCTGATGCATCTATGTGAGTGAGCTTAGGTATAGTAAAGGGTTCTGTGTGTCAGTGGGTGAATGAGCCTTGTAGTAAAAATGCACTACATAGGTGCCAGTCCATTTACCATTTCGAATTAGGTATAAACAGCTTGATTAGATTTATGAACAAAAGTTCTCCAGTGAAGTCAAAATTTGAGTATTAAAGGTTTTTTTCAGTAAAATGTGTTTTTTTTTTTTTGTTGTTTTTTTGTCAACCCGTCCATCCACCTCGATATCCTTCCTTACAAAATACGTCTTCTCTTACTAAACTGGCACTTGTTCCTAATGTGGGCATCAGAGGGTTTTTTCATAATAAAATGCAACTTTGAGGCATATTAAGCTGCTTGCTGTCAACAATAACAAGTTTTCTACATTGCATCTCAATGCACCACTAATATACTTCTACATCGAGCTACTCAGGTATGAATTTTCTTCAATTAGCAGAGAAAATAATAGTCTTCCATTTAAAAACAATTAAAGTATTACAGAGAACGACAGGAACCATGTGAAGAGCACTTCTCTCATTTTAAAATACATTTTTATAATTCTCCATAAAAGGTGGCGGGCGATAAAGTTTCCATTTAATTACCCCACTTTCCTTGAAATGAGGTTGGAGCGAAACGGTAAATTCCAGTGCGTCAAAGGTAAAATGAGAATATAGAGTGAGGAAAACACACTGATGAAAGATGAGGACTATGACAAAACATATCATGTGTCAGGAGAGGCATCTGGCATAGAAATCTACCCAGTCAAAGAAGCGGTGACCCCTTGTTGCAACATATTTGATTTTAATTAGGAACGAAAGTGGCTTCCTTGAGAAAAATCACCTTTTCCAAGGTGATTTTTTGTTGTATTAAAGTGACCTGAGTGAATTGCAAGGTGAAAATGTTTCTCTGGATGTTAGTTTTGTCCTTAAAGAGCAGCGACTGTAGACATTTAAGTGACAGTTCTCTGTGTTTCCAAATACAAAAAAAAATCAGGAGAAACTTTTCAAACCTTTCCTGCAGACTGGACGTCTTGACTGTTGGGTTTTTTTTGGTACCGAAAACATTTTTTTTTGTCCCAAAATATGACAAAATATTGTCAGACCGCCTCTGCTGGTGTCTGGCCTTGCTTACTGAAATCAGGATTGTTAAAAAAGCTGAAGAGCAGGCCTTGTGGTGTGTAACCCAGCACAGTTTCTCAGAGGAATATTTTCAGGTCAAATGAATACGACACTGCCAAAGATTGAAGGCAGACCTCTTTGCTCTGTTTTATTCTCAGCTTGTTATCACACGGCTCCCTTGTGGTGGGCAGAAACTGACAATCATCTGTGCAGGTCCGAGAGCAGCGGGAGGTGGAGGAGAACCAAACTGTGCTGGAAGAGGCCCGGGTGCTTTTTGTTACTGTGGCTGTTAAAATGGGTGAGAGAGAGAGACGTGAAATGAAAACTTGCTCTGACGTGGCTGCTCAAACATGTAAAAGATTTTGTGTCTGTTTGATGATGGTGTCGATCAGCGGGCATTCATGCTCAGTTGCAGATAACATATTTTTCTGTTGCTGAGACATGCTATTCTTTCCTGTTTTTCTTTGGTTTGCACTGAAGTGGGACACACTCACTTTTTTAAGTGACCGTGGCTGTGCTTACGCTCAGACAATAGAGTCATGGCAGAACAAGCAGAGCCGTCAGGATTTTGCGCCTATGTTGGTATCAAAAACCAAATTGTTCCAAAAGGGAATTGGAAGAGGTCAAGAAGACAAATCTGAAATGGGTTTGTGAGAATAGCTGTAATGATAGAGGCCAGACCTGCTGGTCTGTCACAGATGAAGGAGGTGAGCATGGTTGTAAGAGGTACAGATGATAACAGTAACTATTGGTGGGATAAGTGGCATCCCGCTCAGTAGGCTGGTAGAGCTTTGAAACAGGAGGACAGCGGGGCACATACATCAAACTGCACTATTGTAGCTCATGTGTCACTCTCAGGCCAAATTTTTATTCATGCTTTTTTTGTAACTTACTGATCTTTGAAGGTAAGTTTCCCCAATTTCTCAGTTTGTTCTGTTTTATTTGAACTCAAAAGTCTCCTGTTTTTGTTTTTTCTTAGTTTTTCTCGGATTTTATTTCCCCAAGCAACTGACTTAGAGTCTGTATTTGAGAGTTTTATCACCTCTGTTTACATGAGACAGCATCCTCTTGCAGATCTGTCAGCTCAGACGTTGCTCTGGTAATAGAAAGAGAATAGAAAATGAGGGTGAAAAACACAAATTAGGTCCTAATTATGCTCTTCATTCCACATACAGAGATATGAGTAATTTAGCCTGTAATGTTATAACTGTTATTACTATGTATTATTACAACTTTTTATCTTTTAGTCTCTTAGTTCTTTCTCACAGAGCAGAAATGTGTAACAAAGCCATTAGGATGAATTCTCATTACATGCTTTCATGCCATTAAAAGGTGCATCAGCTTCCAGACTGTCATGGAAACAAGTCTTTTTCTAAGCACTGCATAAAAAGAAAACACAAGATCTGTGTGTGTGTATGTGTGCTTACCTAGTATATGTCACATACTTTAGTGCAAATGAAGCCAACAGTTGCTATCACATCCCATTTGAAATTGGAATCCAGTGACTCTTCACTTACTCAGGGCTACAGTCAGTTACTCTTGTTTTAATTCCCATTACTGTAAGTGTGTGAAAACGAGCTCGGCGCTCTGACCTCGTACGTTAACGTCTGTGTGGGTGGGGAGCAGCCTGGGTATCTCTTCTTCGCAGACAAAATGTCAAACAAATCTATACAAAAAGAGAGAAGCGGATTTCTGTGCTCCAGGACAAATGCTGATTATCCCCTAAATGTAGGAGCAATGACTCCACCATAAAAATGCAAAAATGGGCATCTCGGAAAAATATGCAACAATTCACAACAGCTAATCGTCTTGAGCGGAAACCACCACAGAGCTAGGGGGGAAAAATACATCCCACAGCTGCAAAATACCAAAATAAGACTCATTTACAGCCACTTTTTAATTAATCTTGTTAGCACAAACGTGTCTTTTCCATGCTGCAGGGGTGGGAGGGAGGGGTGGGGGGAATCCACGGCATCAGCAGCAGCAGCAGTAGCGGGTGAGCCTGGGACAGAGGAGGGATAGGAAGAGAAGAGGCAGAAGGAAGAGACGGAAGATGTGTCCTCTGAAGTTGTGTTTACTTGTCATCGTAATGTAGGTCAGAGCCCAACGGAGGATCCATAGATTGCCAGAGTTCTGAATGGGTTGCATCTGTCTCCAGTGATTTAGCCAGATCAATAGAAATGGCCTTTCTACTGATTTGAGATCTGTCCGCCCCGCCCAGGCTCTGCTGCCACACAGTCCATCGATTTGCAGCTGGACCGGAGGGGACGTGCGCAGCATGAGCAGTTCAGATAATAGGTCTGCAGTTTGCATTTGCTGAGTATGGCATGTTTGTGCACACAGCTCACAGGCAGAAAAGTCATTTAATTGTGTGGAAACTTTTTGAAATAGGGAGAGAAGTAGGGAATCTCTCCATTCTTTCCTTTTCTATATGTCATTGTGTTCAAAGATGAAGTCCTACAGTACTGTGCAAAGGTCTTGAGTCACCCCTCGTTTCTTTAGATTTTGTGAGGAAAAATGGGAAATAGATGCAGTGATTTATTGAAACATGCAAACATACACAGAAATATAGTATTTAAAGCAACAGCAGGGATTGTACAGTTTTAGCAATGTAAATGTCAATAATTGGTTTAATCTTTATTCTTCAGTCTGAGCTCTTTGAGCAAAGCTTTCTTGTCATTTCTTTAAGTCTTCAGGAAAAGTTCTCCAGGCTTCTTGAAGGACATTCAAAGCTCTTCTTTGGGTGTTGGCTGCCTTTTTTGTCCTGTTCTCTGTCCCACACCGCTTCAATAATGTTGATATCTGGGCTCTGGGGAGGCCAATCCATGACTGATGGTGTTCCACTGCGTGTTTGGAATCGCTGTCATACTGAAAAAATCAACCCATTGCCAATTAAGTGCTTTCTAGCTGGCATTTCATGGTTGATAAAAATCTTGTGGCACTTTTCTTCTACTATTACACCAGTTTTGATAAGATCCTCAAAACTACTGGCTGAAGTAGAACAGACTAGCCCTTTATTGTCAGTGTGCAAGTAGAACTAAATTGTGGGTGCTCCACTTGATTACTGTGCAAGGAATTTAAATACACAAAACAAGACACATAAAACAATACAAACAACAATTAAAAGTGATTTTCAGTTACATTCTTGAATAATCTCTCTTTCTAAATAGAGGGACAGTAACTGTGTGTGTGTGTGTATGTAAGCGTGTAAAACCCGCAGATAGTCAGATTAACAGTATTTTGTCTCTATCTGCCATTCTGCAATTCATCTCACATAAACAAAAACGTGCGCACAGCGTGACGTGAAAAAAGGCACAAATTGCTTAATTGTTTGCTAAATGTTTGAGGTGTGAACATTTTTCTTGTAAAACAAAGGGGGCCTAGCAAAAAAAAGTTTGGGAACCACTGGCCCAACCTAATAAGGAACACAGTCTGGAAACAATGGGGAACTATATAAACAAGAAACTGTGAACCAGAAATAGAGATAATGAAACTCAGAGGCACTAGGAGAAAAGAACAAACAGAAGAGTATCCAGCTGCAACCCAAAACTCATCATAACCTATAATGAACCATAAAACCTATCGAACAGGAGAACAGAACTATAATACAAAGACACCAAAAAAAGTCCTAATTTAAAATGCGTTCCCTGCTAAATTGTCTGTTATGTGTAGACACAACACTGAGTCATCCCTTGAGTTAGTTGACTTCTCTCTGCTTGAATGATTCATAGGTCAGTGTTAAGTGGTTTAACAAAAGATATTTCTCTGAAAATGGTCAAGTACAAGGACTCAAAATGAGTGACAAAGCAGCCGAAGAAAAACTTTGACTAAACTGCAGAAAACCTAAAAAACTATTTATAAAGACCACTAAAAATTTACAAGCCTGGCAACTCTGATACAAAACACAAAGAATGAGCGTTAGTTCAAGACTTTTGGAGATTATTTTATATAAGCTCAAGTTTTAAGCACTGAAATCACACTGTAGTTTTTAAGGCAGTAGGCATAAAAGAGTTTGAGCAGCGATCATCTGTCAATCAACGAGAGCTGGAAAATAAGGTGTGACACTGTGGGAAAGTATGAGGAGTTGTTCTTTATGGAAAGTAAAAGTCCTGCCTGTGCCAGTTCACCATGTTTTGAGCAAGAAAGTATTACAGGAAAGTTTGACTCCTTGGAAGCAAAAGAAATGAGGGCTTACTCAAGACTTTTGGACTGTAATTATGTGTTTGTGTTTACCCAAAATCAAGTTTTATCACGTCTGACACATCTTTCTTTTTAGTAGTGTAGGCTTCCAAAAACTGGCTCTCTTTTCTTTGTAATTTAGTGATTTGATCTTAAATTTCTTGGTCTTTGCTCCCAGATACAATCAAAATAAACAATATTAAGTCTGATTGAAGGCGTCTCGAAGACTTGGCGTAACGCTGCGAAACAGTCCACGAATGTCTGTTATAACATCGCACCTCCTCTGTTATTTGCAGGAGGCTTTTGCAGGTGTCTTAAAGGCAGGCGTCCCAGCAGCAGCAGAAGAGTCGGCAATTTATCTTGGCTGCCTCCCAGTTTAAATCCTGCTATGACTGCGTAACCTTCGGATATTAATGGGTTTTAGGAATGTCCACATTAAGATCCACATGCTAGCAGGCACTTGTTAGTGAAAGCACAATTCCTCCTCCAGTCCTCAGATGGCCTCACCTGTGCTCTGGTCATCCTCCCAAAGGTCAGTGCCGACAGAGCAGGGAAAGCCTTCTGCTCGCGGTGACGAAGGAGTAGTAGCGCGTTGTGCTTCTGTAATCATGCCTGCTCATTTAAAGTGGTTGTAAAAGGGCATCCATAAATAAATAAATTACCGGGCTAAAACAAGGGCTTTGTCCTGTCCTCGCTTTTCAGTCTTTGTGATCTGCAGCCTCAGGGTTGAGATGCGCCACTGGGACAAAGGGAAGGGTTACAATAGGGAGGGGACTATAAGTGACGAATAAGTGGTTTAGGGTCTCTTCCAACCGCTCCGGATCAACGCGTCCGCTCGCAGGAAAGGCTGGTTTCGGAGATCTGTGAGTAGGCATGGAGAGGGGGGGTGAGAGACAGGGGGACACACATGTTAGACGACCAAGAGGTCAATCTGGACATTTGCTTCTGTTTACATCTCAATTTCTTAAGAGTGTTTTTAAGCAAGAAGAGCAGAGGATGTACACTCAGTTCTCACTTTATTAGGTACACCTAATTTATATCAGTTGTTCCCTCATTTCTGTAAATGAGGTTAAGCTAAAAAAATAAAAGCAAATAGGAACACCTTACTGTATAATGCAGTACATGAAAACAGCACCACAAACACTTCCTCTTTTTTACAATGAAGATGAAACTATGAAAAGTTGCCTTTATTGCAGGACTGTTGTTAGTCTGCATTAGTTTGAGCTCCCTAATAAACTGACAACTGAGTGTTTATTGTTATAATTTTCAAATCCAGAAAATCTGGAAACACTTGTGCAGTTAAAACTTTGGGTTAAAGCTGAAATTGTCCATAAGAGCTACAAAATTAGCAAATGTGGCAGGAATGCCACATTCCCATAGCCTTGTATTTCAACTGCTAGAAGTTGTGCTTCAAAACGGAGAAATTCAAGGCTTTGAGACGGTGATTTTGGCAAATCAGTAACACTAAACAATGAGGACGTTACAAAGTAACCACTCTGGTTACGATACAGTGGTCAACAAGCTCTTGAGTTTGCAGATTACCAAACAGGATGGCTGTCACAGAGGAAACAAAAGTGTGGATACAGACTGTGTTCACGTAAGTTTGATTCTGTTTTCTTCTAGAGCCTGTTGACCAAATAGCTGTTGAGCACACCGCAGATGACATTTAGCACAGACAAACATGGCGGACGCTGCCGACTGGTGAGAGGTAAATAAACAATGGACAACATGCAACACGTAACAGGAAGGGGTGAGGATGCCATGGGTTACCGGTCCGTTGCCATGGTAACCGGTCCGTTGCCATGGGTTAACATGTGTTGTTATTGGTTAACTGCCCGTTGCCATGCGTTTACATGTGTTGTTATTGGTTAACTGTCCGTTGCCATGCGTTTACATGCGTTGTTATGGGTTAACTGTCCGTTGCCATGCGTTTACATGCGTTGTTATGGGTTAACTGTCCGTTGCCATGGTAACCGGTCCGTTGCCATGGGTTACCTGACCGTTGCCATGGGTTAACTGTCCGTTGCCATGCGTTAACTGTCCGTTGCCATGCGTTTACATGTGTTGTTATGGGTTAACTGTCCGTTGCCATGCGTTTACATGCGTTGTTATGGGTTAACTGTCCGTTGCCATGGGTTAACTGTCCGTTGCCATGCGTTAACTGTCCGTTGCCATGCGTTTACATGCGTTGTTATGGGTTAACTGTCCGTTGCCATGGGTTACCGGTCCGTTGCCATGCGTTTACATGCGTTGTTATGGGTTAACTGTCCGTTGCCATGGTAACCGGTCCGTTGCCATGGGTTACCGGTCCGTTGCCATGGGTTACCGGTCCGTTGCCATGGGTTACCGGTCCGTTGCCATGGTAACGGGTCCGTTGCCATGGGTTACCGGTCCGTTGCCATGGGTTAACTGTCCGTTGCCATGGGTTACCGGTCCGTTGCCATGGGTTAACTGTCCGTTGCCATGGGTTATCTGTCCGTTGCCATGCGTTGTTATGGGTTAACTGTCCGTTGCCATGCGTTTACATGCGTTGTTATGGGTTACCTGACCGTTGCCATGGGTTAACTGTCCGTTGCCATGCGTTAACTGTCCGTTGCCATGCGTTTACATGCGTTGTTATGGGTTAACTGTCCGTTGCCATGCGTTAACTGTCCGTTGCCATGCGTTTACATGCGTTGTTATGGGTTAACTGTCCGTTGCCATGCGTTAACTGTCCGTTGCCATGCGTTTACATGCGTTGTTATGGGTTAACTGTCCGTTGCCATGGGTTACCGGTCCGTTGCCATGGTAACCGGTCCGTTGCCATGGGTTACCGGTCCGTTGCCATGGTAACCGGTCCGTTGCCATGGGTTACCGGTCCGTTGCCATGGTAACCGGTCCGTTGCCATGGGTTACCTGACCGTTGCCATGGGTTAACTGTCCGTTGCCATGCGTTTACATGCGTTGTTATGGGTTAACTGTCCGTTGCCATGGGTTATATGACCGTTGCCATGGGTTAACTGTCCGTTGCCATGGGTTAACTGTCCGTTGCCATGCGTTAACTGTCCGTTGCCATGCGTTTACATGCGTTGTTATGGGTTAACTGTCCGTTGCCATGCGTTTACATGCGTTGTTATGGGTTAACTGTCCGTTGCCATGGGTTAACTGTCCGTTGCCATGCGTTTACATGCGTTGTTATGGGTTAACTGTCCGTTGCCATGCGTTAACTGTCCGTTGCCATGCGTTTACATGCGTTGTTATGGGTTAACTGTCCGTTGCCATGGGTTACCGGTCCGTTGCCATGGTAACTGGTCCGTTGCCATGGGTTACCGGTCCGTTGCCATGGTAACCGGTCCGTTGCCATGGGTTACCGGTCCGTTGCCATGGGTTACCTGACCGTTGCCATGGGTTACCGGTCCGTTGCCATGGTAACCGGTCCGTTGCCATGGGTTACCTGACCGTTGCCATGCGTTTACATGCGTTGTTATGGGTTAACTGTCCGTTGCCATGCGTTTACATGCGTTGTTATGGGTTAACTGTCCGTTGCCATGCGTTTACATGCGTTGTTATGGGTTAACTGTCCGTTGCCATGGGTTACCTGACCGTTGCCATGGGTTAACTGTCCGTTGCCATGGTAACCGGTCCGTTGCCATGGGTTACCTGACCGTTGCCATGCGTTTACATGCGTTGTTATGGGTTAACTGTCCGTTGCCATGCGTTTACATGCGTTGTTATGGGTTAACTGTCCGTTGCCATGCGTTTACATGCGTTGTTATGGGTTAACTGTCCGTTGCCATGCGTTTACATGCGTTGTTATGGGTTAACTGTCCGTTGCCATGCGTTTACATGCGTTGTTATGGGTTAACTGTCCGTTGCCATGGGTTACCGGTCCGTTGCCATGCGTTTACATGCGTTGTTATGGGTTAACTGTCCGTTGCCATGGTAACCGGTCCGTTGCCATGGGTTACCGGTCCGTTGCCATGGGTTACCGGTCCGTTGCCATGGTAACGGGTCCGTTGCCATGGGTTACCGGTCCGTTGCCATGGGTTAACTGTCCGTTGCCATGGGTTATCTGTCCGTTGCCATGCGTTGTTATGGGTTAACTGTCCGTTGCCATGCGTTTACATGCGTTGTTATGGGTTACCTGACCGTTGCCATGGGTTAACTGTCCGTTGCCATGCGTTAACTGTCCGTTGCCATGCGTTTACATGTGTTGTTATGGGTTAACTGTCCGTTGCCATGCGTTTACATGCGTTGTTATGGGTTAACTGTCCGTTGCCATGCGTTAACTGTCCGTTGCCATGCGTTTACATGCGTTGTTATGGGTTAACTGTCCGTTGCCATGGGTTACCGGTCCGTTGCCATGGTAACCGGTCCGTTGCCATGGGTTACCGGTCCGTTGCCATGGTAACGGTCCGTTGCCATGGGTTACCGGTCCGTTGCCATGGTAACCGGTCCGTTGCCATGGGTTACCTGACCGTTGCCATGGGTTAACTGTCCGTTGCCATGCGTTTACATGCGTTGTTATGGGTTAACTGTCCGTTGCCATGGGTTATATGACCGTTGCCATGGGTTAACTGTCCGTTGCCATGGGTTAACTGTCCGTTGCCATGCGTTTACATGCGTTGTTATGGGTTAACTGTCCGTTGCCATGCGTTTACATGCGTTGTTATGGGTTAACTGTCCGTTGCCATGGGTTAACTGTCCGTTGCCATGCGTTTACATGTGTTGTTATGGGTTAACTGTCCGTTGCCATGCGTTTACATGCGTTGTTATGGGTTAACTGTCCGTTGCCATGGGTTATATGACCGTTGCCATGGTAACCGGTCCGTTGTGGTGCGTAGTTAGTGTTGCACAGTCTCAGTCAAATATAACCTGACTACAGTAAATTTATGTTGTGACAGATTTTCCTTCAAAGATACCCTTTAATAAAAGCCCTCCGGGGTTTTTATTGACTCAGAAAGAGGCTTAGGTGGTGCCTCTGCACAGCTGCTCCGGCTTTATCACCGCTGCCAGTTTAATACTCAAACCTCTTTGATTCCAGTTTTCAGCTTTTTTAGACACTAGATTTTGGCATTGCCATAACACTGACCTACTTGAGGCATTCTTTAGCTTTTTAAAATCCAATTTTCTTCATGTCTCCATGGTTATAAAAAGCAACCGTCACATGAATTTTTCAGTTTGAAGTCATGACTTCATTCATAGCAGCGATATTTATGCATAGTTTCATTTTCTTATGTAATGAAAGGAATGGCACACTTTGCAATGATTAGGGATGATGGAATTCTAGATTAAAAGCTGTAATAAATCAGGCATGTTTATCCTTCCACCTCTTTAAGTTGTAATAGTGGCAGAAAAAAAATATTCGTTTGCATTACTTTAATGTGCAAAGCCTTTCCTCCACATCCTTATGTGCAAAAAGCAAATAAAAAATGAAATCAGTGAATGAAATTCTAGACGATGTTGCTTCTCTCTGTCTCGTGTGATTGAGCAGGGCTATACTAGGCTTTATGGCTTTTCAATCTGTGATGTTTAAAGTTGCTTAAAAACTGTCAAGGCATCGAGGGAAGCCCAGAGTAAACAAAATAAAAAATCCAAACCAACGAGTAACCTGGATTCAGTTCAGTGAATGAACCCGACTAAAAAGCTAAACTCTGTCTTCATGAAGGTGAGCTTCTCCTGCATGCTTCCCTGCACACTCAAACAATGCATTATTGTTTTGCTGATGCTTTTCAGTGGCTGAACAAAGTTGAAAAATGTTTTGATAGAAAACATGAATTGTGCCCTTTGTAGGCTGCCAACTTTGCACAAATCATAATCCATACTTACTGTTCTTACCAAAATACATGGCCACTTCCTGCGGTTATAGAAATGGACTAAAATGTTGTTCTAAGATTCCTGTAATGATAAACACACTTTGTCTCTGTGATCATTCCTCTTGATTGAAATATGAATTTATAGTTCTGTGTTCTTCAGAGACATGTAAACATAAAAATACACAGCAACAGTTTGTGTGTTAGTATCATGGTCAGCATGCTTTCAGACCTCTGAATTTCCATGCACGTCTTTTTGCAGGTTGTTTCTGGTAGTTAGAGAACGACTCTACCAATCAGAGTTAGTAAGTAGAATTAAGAATGACAGAAAAATGGCAACAACTGCGAATAAGAAAGATGTGAGTATGCAAGTTGTTCTGAATTTATATGAAAGGAGAACTCCCACATCTTTCATCAGTGCAAAACTGGTTCTGACAAGACCTATGGCAGCTTCCAAATGGAAAACTTGGTTTGCAGCAGAGATAAGCAATGAACTTGGCTTGGCCCAAGGTAAACAAATAAATCTCTTCCTCAATAAATTAACTATTGGGCATGTTAATCACTGAAAGGTAAAAGTACTTCTAGTCAGATTCAAGGTCCGGCATGGCTGTGCATTGATCCTGTTTAGAGCCTACACAGATCTTTGCAGGTCATGGTCTACATGCTGGAGCTCTGTGCTGTCAATAGGGGGGCAGAGGGCAGTGATGAAAATATCTGGAACAGGCAGTCTGTGGGCTGCTCTTGCTTGTGTTGTTGTTGATCCTTTAGCCCTTTAGCACCTGCTGCAGAGAAACCCAAAGTCATAGAAAACAAAGAGTTTCTCTGTAGTGAAGTGATTCCATCCTTTTTTGGGGGCTTATCCAGTTCAGGTTTGAAGGCAAAACCGAGTGTTAAAAATAAAAAACAGAAAAACTGCCTGTACTTTTGCTGTTGCCTTGTTGATCTTTGATTATTTATTTTTCACGTTTCTCATTCTTCGTGGTGAACGCCACTGTTGCTCCTTTTCCCTATTCAAGCTCATATTTCAACTATGCAGCATTGAGTCTACACATAGCGTCACCCCTGAGCTCAAGCACGTTTGTGTAGGTTGTATACCCAAAATCATTCACTCTGCATAGCCGAATACCTACGCAAACTGACACAAAAGCAGAACTATGGATTCAGCTTCAGGCTAGCTGTTTCCACTAAGCAGGAACCCTGAGGGTGAAAAACAAAGCCAGAAGAGAAGGGCCAAAAAGTGCAGTTCCTCAGTGGCCACTCGAGGCTTTCTCCATAAATTTTTCTCCATATTTGTGCTGAAATGCACAGTTTTCCTTTTTTGTTCGGTCTTGGAAGGCAATTTCAGCTTTGTTAACAACTTTACAGGCGGAATGTTTTGTTTTATGACGCAGCTGAGTGGGAAATGATTTCCAACCAGGCTCCTAGCTTTCTGCTAGACTGTCACCTCCGGTATTTTGAGTCAGTGAATTGACCATTTGACTGTGTTTGTGGTGTTGGAGCTTTTTGAAGTGATTTAAAGCAAATATCTAACATCTAATATGGCTTGTTGTGTGGTTAACTGTACAGCTCATCTGTGGTGAAATATTAAGGTTTTATTTATACGGCACGTTGCTTCGGAGTGATTAGCAAGTGTCTGTGCGATGTAACCATGCAGCCGCTGAACGCACCTTGCTAAATAAGCTTCCTGCCATTAGATAATCGCTTAGTACGCCACCCTGCATGGTCACTTCCTATGCATATGTTTTTACTGAGTAATCCATTTAAATCGGAATTCAGTATCAGTGGCACTTAATTCATGAAGAAGAGCTCTCCTTTCCCTCCAGCACATCTCCAGATTAGCCCTGAGACTGAGTGGAAGTACTTACAGTGCGCTCAGTTTTCTGACAGTGAATATTTCATCCACTGCATCAGTCTGGCATGACTGCAGTGAAGCTGCTCATCACACCGATGACCTTCTGATGTCAATAAAGAACATCTCTTCAAACAGTTGGGTGGACATATTTGAAAAATTTAATGCAATAACAATAATAATGATGTAATACTCCGTTTATAAACGAAACAGCCCATGCACTAGCCAGCAGGTTCAAAAATGTGTGCGTCTTGTAATCCCAGCGGTCGCTGCAACTGTGTCAAAATTAATATACGCTGAGCAATTACAGCTGACAGATCTGAGTCATGAAATTTTAAAATATTCATAAAGGACACTTGAAGTTGGGATGTGTCAAAGCAATGTGCAGCACAGGGTGAAAACAGCATGTATCTGCAGAGCTGTGAAAGGTTAGCCTTACACTGTTAAAGGTGGGTCATTTCTCTCTCTATATATATATATATATCTTTTTTTTTTTTTTTTTTTTTAGGTTAGCATTAAAGGATTAAGATGGCAGACTTGGAATTTAAGCCCACTGGGAAGTTGGAGAATACACTGATTTGAATAATCATCCGTTTAAATGAGATTTACTCAGAATCAAGTGCTCGTCCATCAGTATAATCCCACCGATTCCTGGTTTGTTTTACTCGCCTGTGTGTAGTCGCACGAGGCACAAGTGAAAGGTGGAGAAGTTCCGCTGCAAAGCAGGCGGGGAGATGGAGACTCCGTCATGTAAAACAAGGATGTACTGTATCTAAGACTGCACATATGGAGAGATTTTGTGTGTTAGTATACAGCAGCGGGCTGTTAACCTTCGCATGAGCGAGAGATCCCCGTTGGTCTGTCTCATTACAGATGGAGACCAGATGGAGGCAGTGAGCTCTAACACCCCACCGACTCTGCTGACGTAGGGAGGGAAAAAAAAGAAAAGAGGCAGCTCGATACACCTAATTGACAGCGCGGTGTCATGAAGGAGCTTTAGTTTAAGGTGCCGCAGAGTCCCAAGTGGAATGCATAAACAGCCAGGTGACACTAATCAGAGCTGAGCGGATCTTTCTGCGGCAGCTGAGGAGATGCTAAAAGGTGTCGAGCAAAACTTCTTGATACGTGACGCAAAAAAAGAAAACAAAAGACGGCGTTAATTATCGATAGCTCTCGGGGTGTCCCGCAACACCTGGGGATCCTTTGGTGCTTGAAGAACAATACTAACACGTTCCTTTTGCTGTTTTTCCCCCTCCGATTATTTCTAAGGATGTGCTGTAGTCGCAGTGAGACACTTTCATGCAAAAAATCAAAAGAGATCAAGAGGGGATGGAAGGGGTGGGTACAAATCTACAGTTACAAGTCATTTGTGCCAAAGAACAAGCAATGGTAGATAAGTAATGTCAATTTGAATAGAAGCAGATTTTCTGTCTGATATGTGGCTGTGATATTCCCACACACTTGGTAGTCGCGCTCTCTCCCTGTGCAAAAGTGCCTTTCTAGTGATATTCTCCATGGTCTCTATTACCTCTGAGGAGAAGCCAAGCTGTGCTCGCCATACTGTCGGGAAATATTTCTGGTTGTGAGGCTTTGTATGCGTAAGATAGGGCGAGCCAAGTCAAACCTTTATATACCACATTTCACGCATGAGGAAAACACAATGGGCTTCACATGGAAAAAACTTTAAAAATTCATTAGAATTGACAGAGACAGGCTTAAGAGAATAAAAGAAGAAAATGATTTTCTTTTCTTTCAGTTTCCCAGAAAGTTGCTTCAAAAATCCAGAAATTCAATTTGCTGGTGCCACATTTACATACCACATCCGGCTGATCCTGTACTTTGTTGAAGTTGTACGAGTGAGTCCTGTGAGGCTCTGCCAGTCCATTAAATGTAACAAATGTAATTATTCTTTATGCACTTTTTCCAACAAATAACACTAGTGTTTGGTGTATTAGGAGATTATCTTGTCTGAGTCAGCCCAAAGCTTCGCTGCTTGAAATTAACTGACTTCTTTATTCGGTGATTGATTAACTATGTTATTCTCGAGAGTTCGAGGTGCTGGCACAACTTTTAATAGACTTGAATAGAGACGTCGCCTAACAAAGCAAGGAATCTGTTTGTCTTTGTGTAGTTCCAGCTTCAGAAGTAGCACAACATTTGACCTGCTCTGCTTTAAACTCGGTGCCTGATATTGTTGTCGTCCGCAGTATTGTACCAGCAGGAATGCATAACGCTGGGCATACCGCTGAGAGAGAGAAAGAAAAAAACAACAACAGCAGAAGGACTAGCTCTGTTTAGCAACCAAGAAGTCCAGTGACCATCAGCAGGAGTTTCTCTGCAAAGTTCACAAAAAATAACTTTAGAAAGACGAGGCCTGGATCCCAAAATACAGCGCTGTGGAGGACAGCCGGAGAAAGGAGGTGGCAAAGAGAGAGAGAAAGTGGAGAAGGAGAAGTGGGTTTGGGAAAAAAATCTGCTGGGGAAAAAAAAGGAAGAGGAAAGAAAGAACTGATGGATAGGAATTACCTTTCTGTCATTCCTCTATCGCTCACAATCCCACCTGTAATGCCGCCTGTCCCCATCCTCCCACCGCGCTTCAGTCATCTCTTTCATCCTCACCTCTCATCAGCCCTCTCACCTCCCTCTCTAACAGCTTATCTTTCGTCTTATAGGGGAAACTGCGGCTGGGATAACAGAATCCTCTAAATTAAAACCATTATTAATCATTAGAATCATTGTGCATAATTAAAAAATCAAATAAACAAATCAATTATACTTCTCCATGCATCTGCTTCCCTGACTAAACAGAAAGGAAGTGCACCGCGATGTGGCTGTGCGTTGTTGTTAGTGTGGAAATATGGACAGTTTTGTTTCGAGAAGGAATAAAGCTCTCAAGTGTATAATTATGATTTGCACAGGATTAATTATGTAATAAAAGTTGCTGTTCCAAATGTATCAGTATGATATAACTTTAATGAAATTACACAGTTAACATCACTGTGATGGCTCAACCAAAGGAGTGGAGTCTTGGAGAGTTTCATTTGAAACCAAATATATATTTTTTTATGATCAGCCCACATCCAATATCTAAAGTCACATCTGTTTGTATAGCACATTTAAAAGCAACTGAAGTAGACCCAAAGTGCTTCCCAGTTGTAGCAGATGGATTAAAAACCCAAGTAGGCGGTCCAGAAATACATGTAATTAATACAAATTGTTATTTGAAAAGGGGTAAAATAAAAACGCGAATGTCTAAAAGGAAAATAATGGATAAAAGTTGCAGAAAGAAAACAAACCGTGGGTCACTTCAGACAGGAGACAGTAGAATATGTGGGTCTGCAGCTTGTTTGCCTTTGGTTTTAAGAAGAGAATGGGGGACTGACAGGAGCTGCTCAGGAGATGACCCGGGTGACTTTGAGACAGATTACAGAAAGACTGATTTTGAAATCGATTCTGCATTTCACTGAGTCCAGCAGCTACATTTGGAAATAGTTCTAGGAACGGCTGAATTGGAAAACCTATTCCCAGGAAATTGCTATGGCGTTTGGCTATGGTGCCGATAAAAGCTGCCCTTCAAAACTCTGCTGATTTGCTTTTTAAAGATCAGAGAAGTATCCAACAAAACATCTTTAAAGGTTTGTGGTGGTGTGGACAGGGACTCAGGCCTTACTTAGACTCTCGGGTTACTGTGTAACCAGGGGCATCCTAGTACACAAAAATACAACTTTAATTTTTGTTATTTATTCTTTTTGTTAAAAGATTTTTTTAAATCCAAGATTTAATATCGTGTTAATCAATCAAAAATGTTCTTGTATAATAACCAAAGTCAAGTGTTGCAGGTATAAAGGTAAGTATTGTCTGCTTATGAATATTTTGTCTGTTGTATTAATATTAGTCACACACGTGTAGAATTAAACAACAGCTTTTGTGGTTATATGTCATCCTTATTTTTATGATTCTTTTTAAAACTGATTTGGTGATTCTTGAATCATTGATTGTTTGGTTTGTAAAAAAAAATATCCCCAAAACTTCCAAAGTGACACCTCGAAAGGGGAAAACATGGTTCTGTGGCGGTCGTACGCATGCATAGCTTTGTATATGTTGTTACTGTCATCTGTTTACATCCACAAGGTGGCAGTGTGACAAACAACCAGTCTGAGGGCGACTCTTGCTTGTGCTGTTGTTGGTTGTTGGCAGCCATTGATAAGACCGAAATCATATCATGTGAAAGGTGAAAAGTGAAACCCTAGTGTCTCATGCTGTTATTATTATTTGTGTTTTTTCCATTTCTGGTGAAGTCTTGTATCACTCACTTCCTGTTATTGTCCACTTCTCAACCACTCAACATACATCACAGCGTGACCCTCACGTCGAACGATGCGGGTTTTTGAAGGAGCACGCACAAGCACATTTGCTTAGGTTGGAAATGTCATGCTGTGTGAGTTTGGGTTATTGATATTATTGGGAAGAGTCTTTCAGTTTGCTCATATTTTAGCACAGCTTGTGTGTGTTCCCTCACTGTTTCCTGTCTCATTCTCCCCAGTGCTAAAGTCCTTGTGTGTCCTTGTTTAGTCATTGTTACTTACTTCCTGTTTTACTTTGCTGATTAGTTGTCTTTTGCATGTTGTGTTCAGTTTTAGCTCCTCCCCTACGATTGGGTGTTTTGTTTACGCCTGTGTCTGGTTTCCTCCCATCCGTGCCTCAGTCCCCTGATTGGTGTGTCATGTGTGCATAAAGAGCGCTGTCTTCGCTTTGTCATACTGCTACCCTTGTATGAGAGTTCTGCCTGGATTGTGTTTGTTGTTCCTTTCGGATTTTAACTGTGGCTTTGTTATGGGCTTTCCACCAGTAAAGGTGCAGTTTTGTTTACTCTTCCTCCCTCCCGAGTCTTTATCCCACAATTCCGACAGCAAACCCTTCTGTGCACCCTCTGTGAAAGCAAAAAAAAAAGATTTTTTTTTTTCTTTTTTTTTCTTGAACTGTCATGAATGAAACCTTTGTTGTTTTTTAAATTATGCTAGTGATGCCTTCCTTATTTGATTCACAAATTCAAAACAAACATCATCTAAAGTTAAAGTAACAATAAAGCCTTAGGCCTGCAAAAATTGCTTAAATAAAAGTTACCAACATGTGTCTATTTTGATTTCAAGGGTATAATGAAATAAAATACTGAAATATAACTGTGAAAACTATATACAGTTTTTATCTCTGCACAGCACTGATTGTTATTAGATTAGTTGCTATTAGTCTGAAGGTGATGAAACAACTTACTTGTGTCTTAACAGATTTTTAGATGCAAGGATCTTTGGCTTGTATAGTAGGTGTTTGTAGAAGACCCCAGAATAAAACTAATATGAGAAAATATATGAACTGACAGGATATTTACATTACAATGACACTGCTGTCATAAAATGACATCAATATGAAAATTGTGTGAGTTTGATGTAAATAAACATTTCAAACAGCATCGTGACGTGAATTTTTAATGTGACCTGCAAGTCACTTTGACCTGAAAATAATAATAAAAATGTACCGGACAGATTTTTGTTACTATAGACTATTGTGGCCCTGGGTCAAGCCTCAGCATAGCAGACAAGTATTGAAATTCATGTGTGTTGTTCACATTCATGAAACTTTCTGAATAATAACTTATGTCCAGTGTTTCTTATATTACATTTTTAAGCATATTTTGAAAGGCTCAGCCATCATTCCAAGTTTAGAGTCAATAAGAACTAGAGGCTTAGGTAAACCCTGAGCCATACATAAATTCTGAATGCAGGGTGACACAGCTCAGTTTCAAATACTGAAATTAATATAAATGCTAAATCTGCTCATATTCATGCTCAGCCTAAACCTGCAATAAAATAACTGTCGCTCATTGGTACCCTAATTTTAGAATGAGGTTTATCTTGCTTTGTTTTGATGAACAAATAAAAATGTATTCCTTTTCTTATATGTTCAGATACATATCAGATAGCATACATGTAAGATCAGACAATGCCAAGGCGGCTCCACCAGTGGCACTACAACCCTCTGTATCAGATCCTATAAGACAGCACAGAAGCACCCTGCTGCCATTCTAAAGTTGACTTTCCAGTTTTGAGGATTATATTAGTGAGCCTTAATGCTGCAATTTATCTGCTGTCACCTTTTCAAGAACTTATAGGAATCCAATACCAGGGCTTAAGTCAGTAACCTCCAAGAACTATGGTAACAAACAAAAGTAAAAAACAGTGGTTAAAGGTTGTTCTGAGGGTCTTTGAAAGGCTTTACTGCATCTCAAAAAGAAAGCCCAGACTCAAGAATCATCTGAAACCTAGCTGACAACAGACAATGGAAATTGAAAATACGGTAAGTAAAATGACCAAGAACACTGTGATGATCGTGTCCACAAACACACAATTGAAAAACTCTAGTATTACTAATTATATTTCACAACCATATAAATCAGATACAGAATAAGGTTTAATGCTGCCAACTTATTTTCACATTTAAGATTTTTTTTTTTTTTTTGAAAAAAAAAGAAAAAAAAAAAAAAAAGATATTTTTTCTAAAACCTAGAGTGCCAAAATATAATTGTTGTTGTTATCCATGAATTTTCAAACTTAATATTTCTTTCTCCATTTTTATAAAACAGTAAGACACATTATTATTTTTTATTAAGAAGCCAAATTACAGTTATTTACTTGCTCCGCCGAACAGAAAAATCGGTTTCAGCGTGCTGCTTAGATGTTACACTTGATTAATTTACGACTTCTCTGAGACGTCCAATGTACCACCTCAAATTCAGAAATGAAAAAGTGAATTCTGTAGTTTTTTTTAAGACTTTTAGACAGATTTCTAAAATATTTGTGCTTTTTTTTTTTTAATGACAGGTGGTCTAGTAAATTTACTGAGCACAGTAAGTTTAAGACAGGGAAAGTAAAGCACAGTGAAGGCGTCCTTATCACTTTGACAGTGCACTGCTCTCTGTGAGTACAGATGGTTAATCTTGACCTGTCTGTTAATCACAGTCCACACAGTCAAGGAGTCCATTTCATTGAATTAGCAGAGGTCAGGCCTCACAGATAGCCGTGGGTTACAGACGCCTGTATCGACACTGTCAGTCAAAGCAGCCACGCCCCTAACTTTCAGCCTGACCACGTTGACCTTATTTTTCAGGATGCTATTGTTTGCCTGCTGGCGAGTACTGCACTGGTCTGTGCAAAAACATCCGTGCCTTTGTTTCTTACACCAAACCACAGACTGCAGGGGGATGGTGTGAAAGTTTAAATTTGAAGTGCCCGTAGAGGAAGAGTCCTACACAAACCTCTGAATCCACTTACAGAGACCAAAGAAATCACCTTCACAGTAGAAAATAGCATAAGACATAGTGTCATAGGCACGAAGAGGCGGTGTGAGGAATGAGTCAGTGTAAAGTCGGCAAACCAACTCCTTCCTCGTAAGTTTGGCAGCAGTACAACATACACATCCACATCAACTTCACCACCACCAGTGAAAATCCCTATCAAATCAAAAACGTGCTTTTTTCCTAAGCACACTCTCACACCTTACAATCACCTTTTGAAGGGAGTGCATGGCACAGCAATCTGTCATGCCATGGGTAGTCACACACGTACGTCTTTCATGTCAGGAGAGCTTATGATGCAAGTTTTACCAACGCCAAAAGTGTGAATAAGTTTAATTAGATTAAGCTGACGAGGTTAAGGTTGTTATTGCTTTCAGCGCCGGCTTAAGAGCTGTCGAGCTCTTTCGAAACCACAGTCAGAATGCAGAGAAAAGGTGAGACGTTTCCATTTGCATTCACTTGACATGGCCACATGTAATGAGTAGCCTTTTTTAAATTTGTCGCAGTTCATTATAGTGAAATAATGCCCTTTCAAAATAAAACTAGTTCAAATGAGCTCTTGAGGGACTTAAAAAATAGCTTGTCACAGTATGCCTTAACTTAGGATTTTTCTTTTTTTTGCAGTCAAGTAGTTTTTCAGTATTTCAGCGACTTACTGCTTCCATTGTTTATTCTTCAATAGCAGTGCACTGAATATTCACTAAGCGTTCAACCTTTGCTCAGTCTTTACGTGTTTCAGCAAGCCGTTTATCATCGAGCCAGAAATTACTTGTTAGCCACATATTGTTAGATACATCTCGTAAAAAGCAACTCCAGTGACTCTATCCACAGCTGCTCTCCTTGTCTTGCCCTATGAGAACTCCTTTCACATACAAACACTCTGTAATACTACACTCAAATGGGGTTTTTTTTGTTTGTTTTTTTTCGGTCGGACCCATTAACAGCAGTGAGAGAATGTGAAGATGAACTCTTGCTCATTCATGTGGCTATAGAAGCAGAGCCTTTTGAAAAATATTCCATCTTTTTATCGGCATCAGAAATAGAGATGGGTGGGAGAGTTTTGCTGCAGTGCTGCATAAGGATGCCGCTGGGCAGGGGGAATGCAAGGGACACGGAGAGAGTGAAAAGGTGATGTTTTGGTTATAGGGAGGGGGGAGGAATGGGCGTGAGCATCGGCATTAAAGCCAAACAGAAGTAAAATGGGTATGGACAATAAGGGGACCAGATGGTACTTGTGGAGTTGGGGGGGGGGGGAATGGAGAGAAAGGGAAAGAAAGCTAACTGCCACAGAGAGTTAGAAATCTAGGGAAAGACAGATGGAGAAAATGGGGGTGAGGGTTTGTCTTTACTGCCCTTGTACGTGTAAGCGAGGTTCTGCAGTAGCAGTGTGGAAGATAAAAATAAATAAAGAAGGAAAGAAACACTGGAAGATGCAAGTACACCTTGGGACCTGTGCTGAATGCAGGTGGAGTGGTGCAGAGCCAGACGAGCTGGTGGGGGAGGAGGAGGGTAAAAGAGGATGGGGGTGGGGCCAGTTTTGATTGGGGATATGTGAAGGATGAGGGAGGTAGCAGGGGAGACGTGGAGGTTGCAGGAACAGGTGGTAAAACAGCAGGTGGTGAGGGGATAAGAAAAAAAAAACGTCGTGGTAAGAGCCCAGACAGGCTGCTTCATAAAGCACCTTGATGATGCTTTAATGACCCGAATGTGGAAAATTAACTAAAAATACATGAAATTAAAAACCTTGATAATTTACAGAGCATGATATTGCAGTTGATTCCCCTGGTGAGCATGAAATTTATATCTATCTTGCCTTGGTAGTGTGATGATGAGGGACTGGACACGGTTTTTTTTCTTCTTTAGATGAACATAAAAGACCATACCTCCCAGATTTATTAAAAAGTGTGCTCTCTTCCCAGAACATAATGCACTGTTGACTGCTGGAAAAACTGGTAAACCTAAAGGGGACCTTAGCTAATTTTACGCGTGAAATTCTGTTTACTTGCTCAAGTGCATATTTGAGTCTGATAAATGTGGCTTGTGTCAGTGTCAGGTGGAAGTGAAGCCAACAATCTCAGGCTTGTGGAGGCAGAAAGATGTATGTTGATTAGACCTATGTGCTCAGTTGTGGAGCCAGGCAAATTTTTATTAGGGTGGCTAGACTAAGACCACTACTTACTGGCACAGAGCCTGAAGTTGTGTATTTTTTCTTTGTCACGTATCTCTAGGGGAAATAGTGTTTTTTTTGTTTTTTTTTTCATCATTCACTCTAGTACATGGGACTGCCATGTGGAAGTACACTGGGAGGACAAGCATCCATTAGCCTTTGTTTTTTAAGGCACCACTCAACTAACTAAAAAAGAATCTGTGATTTTGTCTATAATTATTGTTTGCTAATAGTTCAGCAAATTAAGCAGAGATTCCCAGAACTTCCTCTCCCCAGACACCACCTCCAGCCGTTCTAGTGGAACTACAAGGTTTTCCCAAACTGGCTGAGAGATGTAATCTCCTCCCAGGGGACTCTCCGCATGGGATATGCCTGGAACACCTCACCTAGGAGGTGTACAGGAGGAATCCTGGTCAGATGCCCAAACCAAATTGACTGGCACCTTTTGATGTGGAGCAGTTGTGGATCTATGCCAAGCCCCTTCCAAAAGACTGAACTTGTCACCAGTTGATAAGCTAATGCTGTAAGATTACTGTAAGATAAGTTTAATTTTAATAGGCAGTATCCATTATAATAGGGCAATGTGCTGCTGTGCTAACAGACAACCATTCACACCTAGGGCCAATTTAGAATCACCAGTTAATCTAACCTCACTCAACGTGTCTTTGAACTACCAGATGAAGTCGGAGTACCTGGAGAGAACCTGTCACGGTTCTGGGTCATTATGATCCAGCATTTTTAGTTCTTATGTTTTGGTTTAATTTTGGATTGTACTCTGATTCTTGTGCTTTGCTGATTATTATTAGAATTCTATGTTTCTGTTTATTCTTGTTAAGGGACAGGGTTAGGTTTGTGTCTCATGTTTAGTGTAGGTTTAGTTCTGTGTCTAGTCTGTCTTTGTGTAGCTGTTTCTTGTTTCCTGTTTTATTGTGAAGGTCCGTGTCTCATGTGAGTGTATTCAGTTTTGCCTCCCTTGTCTCGTCAATTACTTCCAGCTGTGTTCCCCACCTGTGTGTAATCTTCCTGTGTTCTTCTGTGTGTATTCTCATGTACTAGTCGCTGGTCCGTCTGTTAACCTCCCGTCTATCAACTGTGAATCTACTGTGTGTTTACCCTGCCGTCCACCTTCCTATGCCTCCATTCATCCTCCTTCATGTTCATGTTTGCTGTTCAGTAGTTTAGTTTCTCAGTATAGATTAGTTTTGTTCCGTTTTGCCTTTTCCACCTCGTGCTCTGTTCTACAATAAACCACCTTTGCATCTCAGCGAGTGCCTGCACTTGGATCCTCATTTAATCCCTCACACGGCTCATCCCACTCGCCGTGACAGAACCTACATAGACATGGGGAGAACCTGCCAACTCCACATAAGAAGTGTTAGATTATTCTGTTATTATATGTTACCTTATATATGTAATCAAAATAGTTGAATTAGAATACTGCTGTAGATCACATTATACCCTTTAATATAGAGTGTGTGAGCTGTATGTAGTTTAGTTCTCGTTATACTTTTGAGTTAACAGAACATATTCACATATTAGTTCATTAGATAAATGTGCATCACTCTGTATCCTTGATCTGCTGGGAATGTGTTACACTGTTTTCTTGACATGCTTAATTGTTGAATCATGAAGAGAAGGTTGTAAGCAGGAGACTCTGTGTCTAAGACAGGGGAGATAGACAGACCACATTCCACACCCCCACCTTACAGAAAGCAGAGAAACAACTGCCGAGGTCATAACTTAGGCGCTGTAACAGAGAAAGAATGTGATGTTTTGGCTTTTACGACTAGCTGGGGGCCACTAGAGAGTATAAAAAGCTGAGCAACCCGTCACCATTTTGAGACATGTGCCTGACCCTCTGGTAGCATCTCTCCCGTCCGGACGTTGTAATGCTCTGACTGTTGAATTGTATGGAAATAAATGATTGTTGATTGAGCATAGATACACCGAGTATTGTCCTTCCTTCAGCCCAAAGATTCAAAGAATTGGGAGATTTCAACAGAAGCGTGTGGAACCCAGGACCTTCTTAGTGTGAAACAACAGTACTAACCAATGGAACACCCTGTTGTCACCTGGTTATTGGATCTGAGTTTGTTTCTATACTTGCGTTCGTAGTCCCCTAATCAACTTGTTTAGCATATAGTGGTGTTGTGGGCACCTGTGGCCACCCTTTGTTTCCACCCCTGGTACAGCCAAGCATAATCCTTCTAGGCTTACTGATGTTTGATTAAATGTAATACTTAAACACTCTGTTGTACAATAGTAAATTAATCAAGAGACAAAGAACATATGTATGGTTAGACATTCCCAGCTGTCACTAAGCAAGAGGCAGGGTACACCTGTTCTTCACGCCTGTGACCTATTCAGAATCACCGGTTAACATAACTTAATGCTTATCTTTGGACTAGGAAGCGAGCGAGAGTACTCAGAGAGAAGCCGCACAGACGAGGTGAACATACAAACTTCACACTGAAAGGCCCCAATGGGACTTCATGCTGTGAGGCAACAATGCTAACCGCTGCACAACTGTGTAATGATGCAAGCTGAAGTATAATAACAGAAATTTGGCAACAGTCTGTATTACGCTTTTTCCAGCATTATTTTTTTTCCATCTTATTATTTTTTTCTCCCAAAGCCTTAGCTGCTTGATTGTAAAAATCGCCTCTCACACGGTGATGTGTTTGTTTTCCTCTGGCTATAATAAAACACAAAATGGAAAAAGAGAATACATAGCCCTTTTCTGACCCCCTCTTTTCCCCATAATTTTTGCATGGTCTGGAATAAGTTTGATCACATTAAATACTGCTTAATATTGTTGACACATTTATCAGGTTTGTGCCATCTGTCTCTTCGCGCCATGATGGGAACACGCCAACGAGTTCGGCCAGGCGTTTCAGCACCTGACACATACTGATGCCTTAGTATTCAAGTGTCTTGCCGGAGTATTTGGCTTATCGTTACCTTCATCTTCACCACGCTCTAGTCTGTCCTGGTGAAAAGAGAAAAGACACAATAATATGCTCTGGTCAGACAGAGAAATTGCCTCTCTAAGGAGACGACGTCCAGTCAGTCTCACAAAGGAAGGTTCTTCTGAGTATTTTCAAGAGGCGCCTCTGTCCAGTCTTTTTTGTAGCGTAAATCCCCAGCGTCTTATACTGATCAAAGGCCGGTCCCTCTGTTTCTTCCTTTTTAAAAAAAATAAGAATAAAGTAAATCCATTCTCACTACATGCTCTGTCTGACTCTTTGAAGCAAACATCTTGTGGTCACACAATAGGATATGAAGTGATACCACAGCCTTTAAGGCAGTTTTGTTAAATAGTGGCAAGATAAACATGGAGTCCAAACCCTTATGAAATATGCATCTTTCCACAGGGATATGGGGCATGTCTATAAAAACATGATGCGTGTAGCAAGTGCCAGAACATGAGAATCCACCAGTGGGCTTATTTTCTCCATTTTTATAATATGAATATAAATGTTCTTTACAAAATGTTTCATCTGATACAGCTCTGCTCCCGCTTAAGGAAAAAAAAACTGCAGTCAGCACTACAACCCTACATCTTTTATTTATTTATTCATTAAAGGACTTTTTGAATGAATTTCTAAACTCTGAAATGGAAGAACATTACAAAATTACATTACAGCCAGTGACATCCATTAATTGCTTGTTTTGTTCTTCCTACCGTCTAAAACTGAACTCACCTGTAACAGTACACAAATATTAATTTGAAAGCTTGCTGGTTGACTTTTTGATCAATTTTAGGAGAAGTTGTTATAAAGGGAGTGAGGGCTACAGTGAACGAGTAATTACTTTTATATAATGTGCTTGAATATGATTTATTTTCACATGCCTATTCCACCTGGTGTAGTGCAGCAAGAATAGTTTTTTCTCATTGACTTGAATTAATTTTTGTTCTGTATGACTTCATCAGTCTTGCACAGTTATGTGGTGGAATTTGACCGACTCTTCCTTAAAATGTTGTTTCACTTTGAGGTTTCCAGGCATTCGTTTCAGGTTCTGCTATAGCTTTTCAGTCGTGCTGACGTCTCCACTTTCTCATTGCAGAAGTGGTTCTTTTCTTTTCTAGACATTCTGTTGTAGACTTGCTGGGATCACGGCCCTTTTATATTGGTGAGAAAATAAGTGAGGCAAGGCTGAGCTATGGACACATGCAGAGGAGGGATAGTGGATACACTGGGATGTTGATTATGGAGCTACCAGGCAGGAGGTCCATGGATGTAGTGACGAAGAAGAACATGAAGAAGGTTCATGTGACAACGGGATAAGGTATGATGGAGGCTGCTGTGGCAACTGTAAAGGATGCAGCTGAGAGTAGAAGAAGAAGTAGAAGCTTGTCCTCTCACATAGCCTTGTTTTAGCCAAACTTTAGCTGTCAGACAGCCTCACGTTTGACTTTGGAATACTTTCCTATACGGAAAATTTCACAGTCGAGTCAATGAGTGGAAGGTGCCCCGCTCCTGTGGCAGCAAAACAAGCTCAAATCATCATAATTCCACCACCGTGCTTCTGTGTTTGCTCATCTGTGTTTGCTCTAGGGTTGCCAACCGTCCCTTAAAAAACGGAATCGTCCCGTATTTCGAAACAAAAGTACACGTCCCGTATTGAGCTAATAAGGGACGCACTTTGTCCCGTAATACAGTGAGAATCAAAAGTAGTCTATAACTTTTAATGGAATTAACGCTTTGTTTGAAAACATAATTCCCAGCCCCTCTCCTGCTTTGTGACCAATGAGCTGACAGCACACTTACGAGTATGACAATTCAGATTACCACTCATCTCATTGGTCGAGGAAAGGTCGCTTACGGAGAAAATACCGGAAGACAACAAATGACCACAACAAGAAGCATGGCCAACAGGGAAACAAACGCAGACACTGCGGTGCAAGTCTCGGACGACAGTACACCTAAAGCTGGGCAGACACTGTGCAATTTTTTTCAGTCACGTTATTCAGCTCCTGCTCAAACGATTGACTCGCAGTTGGTAGGTCACGATGCAGGTCTCACACTATACCGCCCGATGCTCTGATGCGACCTGAGTGCTCACACTGTGCCTCCATAAAATGAAGGTTATAACAGAAAATCTGTCGCGCTCTCTCTCTCCGTCTTACACTCACACAGACACACACACCACCACCATCAACTTTGCTAAATTGCTAATGAAAAACATTGATCGGGCAGCTGTGATTGAGCAGCAGTGTAAATCCAACTATTTTCACGGTTGTTGTGGTCGTGATAATTTTGTGATGCCACATCGAAAAGGCTCGGATGAGCTTTCCAAAGTTCTACAAGTTGTGCCTCCATCGCTTGTGTCCAGATCACACGCTGCACAGCCGTGCTGCTCCATCTTTTACACCAACGTTTACGTGTTTGCGCGCGAGCAGTGTGAGCGGCTGTGGTGAGACCCTCACGAGCGATTGATGATCGGGAGCTGGTCGTGAGGTGTTAATCACTTCTCGTTACCCCACGTATACTACACGATGCACGATGAAGGCCAAAATCGGTCCGATCACTCAAAAAAATCGGCTCAAAATGGGCCTAAAACTGCACAGTGTGAGCCCAGCATTAGAGCAGCAATGTTTGTTCCCCTCAGAGAAAGGGAAGAATGGGAAAAGGAAAACACCTGGCTGGAAAAAGTTAATATGGGCATGTGCAGTGAATATCAGGGCTATGTGGCCAGAAGTGTGATAATATAATTTATTTTGTGTAATAAACAACTGCAAGAATAGATGATTACAACAAATAGATGACTAATACATAAAAGTAATACATAGATGAATAATGATGATGAGTTAAGATGCGTAATCATGGGAGCAAGTGGGTTTACAAACAGGAGCAGCTGATTAGCATTAGAAAAGCTGAAATAATACCTCAACTGAAGCCAATTGTACTAAATGCACTAAATGTGCACTGTTACAAGAATGGTTTTCTTTCTATTGTTTTCTATTATTTTAAGTTAAGCAGGACAGAGTTCTTTTAAAGAAAGATTTACTTATATTCTCAAAAGTTAAGCATGACAGGCTTCTGTTTAAGAAGGAGACCTGTTTTATCGTGTTAATGTTGTCATTTTGAGCTAAAAATAAATGGCTAAATGATCATTTGTTTCACATGTGTTCATATCACAAAGAATACACATCTACTTAAATCAAATTCAAGTCAAATGGTTAAAAAAATAATTTCACACACAAAAAAAGAGCTAGAAAATTCACCACACTGGGAAGGGTGAAGACAATTGGGTCGCCCGGCCCTGGCCACGAGGTGTCCCTTATTTATTTTTCAGGGAGTTGGCAACCCTAGTTTGCTCACACGTTGTGTTTGGGTTTCTCCAAATGTGGTTCTGTGAATTATAGCCAGACTTATTGCAGAAGTCTTGCAGTTTTGATGCAAATTTGCAAACCCAAGCTGAATGATAGACACCAACAAACTGCTAGAACTACGGCTTTTATACAGCTGTTCACACTTTCTGATAATCAATTAATCAAGTGTATTTGATTAGCAGTGACTGACCGATACTTATAAAACAAGCTAGAGTCTATCAGGGTATTTCTTAACGTTGTCTGTTATTCAACAAATATTCAACTTTTCACTGCAGGGCTGAACTGAGATATGTGCCAAAATTGTCCTGGTGGAAAATTGCAGAGCTCACACCCGGTCCACACACTACAATTACACACACGTGAAAGCAGCTTGCGAATCGTGAACCATGAAGAACAAAGCAAAACATGCAACACATGTTCAGATCAGATATGTCATATGTTTCTGACAGCATATTATATCTGCATTCTGTCTAGTTTGTGACATATAGAAGGGCTCCCCAAGTATATATCCTTTAGCCCACCCCTCAAAAACAAAAGGAAGCAGGACAGTCTTTCAGCAGACGTCACATTTGATATGAAACAGTACAGCAGGAAATTCTCATTTTGATTTGTTATTAATCCAGTTTCTGTTTTTCTAAATGAAACATACAAGTACATTAACTTTTTTTTAAGAATAAAAAGCAACAACATTGCACTAGTATACCATCTGTCACGTTGCTTAGACTCCCATTTGGCTAACTGACAAAGCAGCAGCTGGAGATCACCGGTTTTAATTATAGATCTGTTTTTTTCCGTGCCCGGGAAACCAATTAAGGCATGCGGTGCACACCCGCCACAGTGAGGCTTTGATACATGCCGGTGCATGCCGTTTCTCAGCAATCTTGCACTGACCAGTGTTTATCAGGAAGATGTCCTCATGACAAGATTTCTAATTGGAGACACCATTAACTGATGTTATGAGTTATCGGCCCCTGTCAGGATTCTCTGTGAAGCTAATGTCTGCTCAGACTGTCTTTGCCAAAGTTTAATAAGAGATTGTTTTTAATTTGCCTTTAAATTCCATAACTTACAGTACAAATGATCAAATCATTCAGCGCACCCAATCACAGCCCAGGCAGAAATTATGTGAATATACATTTCTTCTTTAGGATCTCAATAACTTGAAATAAAGTAACAAGCACCACAAAAGTCACAGACTTTATTTGAATACTACAGCATGCAACAGAAGTGCAGATGTTCTGATATCGTTTCCTTAGATTGTAGAGGTCAAAGTAATTAGAGAGATTCACATGAAAACAATTATTTATTTAAACATTTATGAAAACCCAGCTGGCGATAATGACTGCCTGAAGTCTTTGATGCCCTCTCAGTCAGACATTCACTGTAGCTCCTTCTTGTCGTGGGGTCTTTCTCCCTTTAGTTATGTCTGTAAGTTTGTGGGCTGAGTCTCGGCTGGACTGAGATCAAGTGATCAACTTGACTAGTCAAGTCAATCGGAGGTGATGTTTCGGGTCATTAGCTGTTGCTTTGCTTCGTTTTACTTTCCTCTCTCCTTCACTTTCAGGTTGAATTGTAGTTTATCATCCCACAGAGCTTCACTGCTGAACTCTATCCAGCTCTTTCTTCTTTTTTCGGGGTGGAGGTGGGGTGGGGGGTATGTTTATGTGTACTGTAACCTGGCCTTTCATTTTCTGAGGCTTACCAGAGGTTTTCATCTTGTGTTGCATCCTCAGAGCTTCTGCTCATGAACTATTCTGTTGGTTGTTGACAAAGCAGCGTGTTCCCCTGCATCCCGGAGAGCATCCCTGACTTGCTGAGCACTCACAAAGGGCTTTTTCTTTAGCACGCAAACACCTCTCTGCTCCTTGACGACACTCGCATTCAAACTTGTGTGTGTGAAAAAAACAAATGCAGGAAAATTTTGCTGACAACTTTCCTGTTACTTTTGAAACTTAGCCAGTTTAGTCACTGTGTATTTTGAAAAACTGTATATCTCAGATGGCTTTTTTCCCCTTTGACACTATGGCACTTCAGTGTAGTTTCCACTGTTTAGTTCAAACTGAATGTGATCAATGGATGAAGGTCAAAAGTGGACTGTATGTTTGTATTCACATGTCCTACAGCTTATATAGAAATACATAATTCTTTAATTTCTGATTTTCTGTCTTCTTTAATTACCAAACATATAGAAATACTTCTTGAGAAACACATTTATTTATTTTTTTGCATTTTTATCAACGAGCTTGATACCGCTCTCCTATCTCAATGGTAAATCCGGAGCTGGAAACAGGCAGATGTTTAAAGCTCATTCATTAACATGTGTCTGTGTAGGTTCTCATGCTTTTCTTCTCCTTTCAAGCCAAATAAAAATGTCAAAAATTAGTTGTTTTTTAAGGATGCTGTAATGTTTCCTGGAGTCTCCAGGAAGTAACTGTGCAAAGCCAAGAAAAAGTGTGGCACAGAACCCTGCAGTTAAAATAAATTGTTGTTCCGACACTTTGGTTTTTAAGCAGATTAAGCAAACATGATGTAACATGTTAATCACGGAGCTTTAGAGCCGTTTTTGCTGGTAGGCAGATTTAGTTTTCTTTCTGCTGTTTGTTTTCAGCTTTTATGCTAGGCTAACCTAACCGGCTGCTTGTGTAGCTTTCAATGATGAGTTATGTGGATTGCAATTTCAGTCATAGCAAATAAGTCAGCGCCTTCCTGTAGCCACTCTGGTGACAGATCAGACATAAGATTCATGATTGGACACGTACACATAATGTCATCCTGCTGGAAGGGGCCTCAGATCGGAAGTGTGCAGCATGTATTGTCCTGATGGGGCATTTATAAACATGATTATTTCATTTTAAGGAATTGATGCTTAAAAAAGGGCACCGAAAATGTAAATACGAGAGAGAGAGTTTGCTTACAAGAAGAATACACACGGTATACACAGAATAACAAAAAAAATAATGTTTGGTATGTGGCAGCTGTTAGCAGAGTGTGAGCAGCAGATCAGCAACATATTTCTTATTGAAGTCACTGTTGTCTACGATCTTTAAATCCTGTATTTTTCCCCCTAGATTGCTCTGCTCTGCTTTTCTTCTCTGATTCCGCTATTGTCACTGAGGTTTTATCCAGCTGTATTACCTCTCTCTTCTTTTTCCTTTTTACAAAGTGAAAATGTGGGGGGTTTGCAAATTGAGGTGTTGGAAGCAAGAAGAAGTAATTTCTGAGTATTGATCAGTGACTCTGCAAAACCCCAACGGAGTGTTTATAAAAGGGCGAAAACCTAACTTTTGTGCACTGCTGAATAACAGCAGTGAAAAATGAAGTTGGCTGAAACATCAACACGGCAACATGTAGAGACTTAAGGGGTTTATTTGCACCTGTTAAGCTCACTTGAGACTGAAGCGGTTTCCTAATCTGAATAATTACAGAAGTAGACGGAATAATTGGGCAGTCAGGCGAAGCCTCTTCAATTAGCTGATTGGCCCCTTGACATTCATGGAGCTGCACTGATGACACTGAGGACAGTTCAGCTAAAGATGTCTTTAAGTCTGGATTTTTAATTGGTCACAGCTTTCCTCTTTCTCTGGTGTGATGTCTGTTAGTATCAGTTATTTTATCAAATGATTTCACTTTAGTTCCACGAGCTGTGAGCGGCTCATAATTCATCACAGGGGATTTTTTTAGGAAAACCTGAGTCTGCTCCTGATCGCTGTGAAGGACCTTTTAGTAAAGAAGCTATTAAACCAAATCTAATATCTCTAAAGCCGGTTTTAGTTTTAATGCACCGACCTTTAATTGAAACGGCTAGCTGCTGCTCGATCACAGGGACTGATTGGAGCCATAATACAACACTATTAAAGCTGCACTCTTCTCTCTCTTTCCTTATTAGGAACAGGGCTGCGTTTGATCCCTCCTTTTTCTTCCTGTGCACTGGTTTAACTTCCGCAAGCCCCCCCCCATATTTTGGCCCGCCCTGCTCTACTTGATGCACAGGCCTTTTGAAGTATTCACTGCTAACCATTCCGTCTTATTACCTGCGTATCCAATGAGATATACAGTGCCAGGGGGCTCCCTGCTATGCAGCTGCAGTGGGAGTATGTATGTGAGATGAGAAAACTGAAAACCCTCCTTTTATTTGATTAATCTTTTTCATAACGCAGTCTTCTGTGTACGCTCATCTGGGCAGCATTGCGCCGGTTGATCCTTCTCTAAGTCTAAGCCCGTTTCACACAAGTTACATTAGCCATATTGAAGAGGCAGGTGAACATGGCAGTGATTCAAACACGGGACTGTAACGGGAAGATGTGGGATCAGAGGTGGTAGAAGAGGATGAGCTAGAAGGAGGAGGTTGATGTAAAAGGGAGGGCTAATGGGGCAAAGGGTGAAATAGTAGTAATAGCAAGGGAAGCAAAGAAAATTGGATAGACAGGAGGGCGATGAAAAAATGATAGATGCGTGTGGGGAAAAGAGACAGCTAATGATCAAAAGAGAGGAAGAGGGAGGTAGGAGGAGGATGCTGGGGTGTAACAGAGCTGGGGGGCTTAAGGGAATGAGGTGTTAATGATCGGAGTGGGTGAGGAGGAGATGAGAGGTAAATGTGTGAAAGACGGGAAAGAGCAGCACAATTAAGAAACAAGGAATCAAAATGTCAGTGAATTCGTCTGGGAGAAAGAGTGAGACAGCAAGACAGATTGAAGGAGTGCAAAGTGGTTTATGGGTGACCTCGGTGTGTGTCGATGCAGCTGGAGCGTGAACACACGTTAACACGAACACCTGTGAAGACTCGAGCTCGGAGGCTGAGACAACAATGTGAGCACATACATGACTGAGAGAACTGCATGTTTTCATTTAAAAAGTGGCAAGAAATAATTAATATTGCACCCAAAACTGTTCCCCAGTGCTCAAGCATTAAACAAAACTTGACATTTGGAAAACTAGAACAAGCAAAAACGTTCCTTTCTGATGTGACTGTGGTTATAAAGGCCTTAAGTCAGGGGTGTCCAGCTCATTTAGTTCATTTGTCAGTTGCATACAATCCAGTTTGATCTCAAGTGGCTCAGCTGAATAAAATCCTTGCATAAAAACTTATATAAGACCTAAAACTTTTCTTTCATGGCAAAGAAATGTAAGTGCACTGGAAATACTCATGTTAACTGAACCATCTGTTTTCAAATGGATGATGTCATTAGGAAAATAAAAGCAGTTTCAAAAATCTGTCTCACTACATGTACGTTAGGCTTTGCAGATACCAGTGGCTGTTTAAAGGTGCAAAGCATTCACATTGTTAGTATTCTGGAACTGAACAACAGTAGTATTTAACATTTTATATATTTTCTGAATTGCCATATGGTGCCTTTCTACGCTTATAGAGTAATTCACAGTAATAACCGTGAATTTTATTTGGCAACTTTACAAAGTGAGATTAGGCTCTTTTTGTGGGCAGATTCTGTTCTAATAGCCCTGCCTTCAAGACTCTTAATTTAAAGGCTCATACATTATTCATATCAGCCAAGACAATATTGTACTCAACAAGGTTGTTTCAGAAATACGAGAGAGTACTAACAGAAAGTCCAACAGGCCAGGAAATGCAAGCTGCTGATGATAGGTGCATCTATTTTTATTGTCATTGCTAAATCACAGAAGGGAGAAAACGACAGAATTCCCTGTGTTCCTTAAGCCTGGCCCCCCTTTATAGCCTTCTACTACTACTCTTTACCAGGAAACAAGCATTCATGAAACTAATTAGCGGATCAATTCAATTCAGCTTTATTTATATAGTCCCAAATCTTAAATAGTCACCTCAAGGTGCTTTATTATTGTAAAGGCCCTACAATAATACAGACGAGACCTTATGACTAAGCCCTTGGTGACAGTGGGAAGGAAAAACTCCCTTTCAACTGGAAGAAACCTCCGGTAGAAACGTGCTCAGGGAGGGGCAGCCCTCTGGCGTGAGTGGTTGGGGGGTGAGGGGAGGGAGACAGCAGAAAAGACGCGCTGCGGAAAGAAGCCGTGGAATCATTTGATATGATCGCAGCTATGCTGGCAGTGATTTTCAACACACGTCGGAGTAGATTTGTTTTGGGGGATTGTGGTATGTGGAGCATCCGTTACTGTAAATGTGTGGAAATGCAGCCTCATGAGAGCGGCCCGCTGCTTAACAATGTTCTGATTGATTCAGCTAGCCGGTTTATTTGTCACCTCTCCTTCCCTCTCCTTTCTTTGTTGACAGACTCTTATTATTTCCATCTTGCTGCCCACCCTCCCTCCTCCCTGTGCCTCTCCGTGTTATATCTCCTGTCTCCTTGTTGTGTTTGTCGTAATGCTTCCTGCCACTGCATTTTGTCATGCGGTTCTCACGAGACAATCTTTGTTGCTCTTTCTACCCGTTGCCCCTTTAACTCCCTCGGTGCTCTCTCTCCTCCCCGCCGCTTGCTTTCCATTAATAATTTGATATGCCTCTCCTGGTCTGTAGGCTTGTTCTCATTGGTCTCTAGTTCTCTCTCCTTCACTTCTGATTTGTTATGCCACTGCCATTCCTTCGTACACGTCTCATTGGTCACTGTCTGAGCTTTCTATTACCCTCTCTCACTCCTCTCTCACTCTTTACTCCTTCCCTATGTTGTTTGATCTCATACTTTCGCTGTTAGAGATTTGTTTCTCCCTGCAGCGTGCTGCTAAGGTGTTTTATTTTTTTTTATCTGGAAAGCCTTTATCAGCTGAGCACACAAAGGGTGAGCAGCATCGGATTGCTGCACGTGAGGCCAACAGCTTTGAGTCGGTCCATAGTTTGGTTCAGGGAGAATTATTTAGCCAGTGTTGCACACACACTGAAGGTATTGCCTTTTCAGTCTGTCATTAGTAACAGCTGAATGCACCAGAAGGCATTCAGAAGACTGAAGGGGAATATGGGCCCATTATTGGAAAACAGAGAAGGCATACACTTTGTGAAATACTGCACTCCTGTTTCCCGTTATTGCATAGCCCGTTTGTGTTAGTGATGGGATTTCCGGCTCTTTTTAGAGATCCGGCTCTTTCGGTTCGGCTCACTAAAAAGAGCCGGCTCTTTCGGCTCCGAACCGGCTCTTCAGGTTGTTTTGTTGCTTTAATTAATTTATTATTAACAATAATATAAAATTATGCACAAAAGGAATTACTAACGTAAAAACAAGTGGTTTTATTTATATATGTTTATATATAAATATATGCGGTGGCCCCTAGAGACAAAACACGTATAAACTCCAAAACACATTTCTAGCATGAACTGAACTTCCAAAGCAGAGCTACTAGATCACTTAAATCACACAATTGAAAGCATGTGTGTATTGTTTGTGTATTTATACACAGGCACTCATATATATATTCAAATAATTTAAAAAAAAGTTCATTTACCTGTTATTACCACACACCAAATCCGGTCGTTGGTACTTGCTGGCTTGTGTAGCCACAAGATAACAAAGGCTCAACACTGTGCCCAGCATCCTGGAGCACTTCTGTTGTCTTTTGTACGTGTTTTGAGTTTTTATGTGCTTCTGAGCTTTTATATGCTTCTGAGTTTTTACG
This sequence comes from Diplotaxodon limnothrissa, assembly GCF_057381915.1. Taxonomy (NCBI): domain Eukaryota; kingdom Metazoa; phylum Chordata; class Actinopteri; order Cichliformes; family Cichlidae; genus Diplotaxodon; species Diplotaxodon limnothrissa. Next base: position 32,171,806 of record NC_140596.1, read on the forward strand.
TGCTTCGGAGTTTGTACGTGTTTTTACGTGTTTTGGAGTTTTTACGTGTTTTGGAGTTTGTACGTGTTTTTACGTGTTTTGGAGTTTGTACATGCTTCAGAGTTCGTACGTGATTTGAAGTTTGTATGTGCTTTGTCTCTAGGGGCCACCGTAAATATACTTTTATTTATTCACTCCACATAAAATGTAATAAATAAATCATATAATACAAAAATCAACTATTCACATTTCAAGTTTTAACTATTTAAATTTTCAGCTTTTTCCTTTCACAAATTTAAAGTGAAAAGAACACAAAACACTGCAAACCACAACACAATTAAATATAAATTATAATATGAAAACTAAAAGAACATGCATATTCTCTGTCATATGGACCTGCATGAATAAACTTTCTCAATCCTTTATCATCTGCAACCGAAAATAGTTGTGGATGATTACTATACCTTTCTAATGTTGTTGTCCCTGCCTCTCTTTCTCTCTCTCTGGCTCTGTTCCTGTGCTACTGAGTGTAACTACCGCCCCTCCCCCCTCTGCCCAGCGTAAAGCACAAGGCTCGCGTGCAGAGTGCAGCGGAAAAAAAGTGCGAGAGAGAGGCTGAGAGAAAGAAAAAGAAAAAAAAAGGCTCGCGATAAGGAGCCGGCTCGCGTCGTTCACGTCAAAGAGCCGGCTCTAAGAGCCATTTCGTTCGCGAACGACCCATCACTAGTTTGTGTGTATTTGTGAGAGGCCAGTTCATGAAAATACGACAGAATAACAAAGGAATTCTTACTCTGAAGTCTGTAAATCACAGTAACTCACACACAGCTACTCAAGAAAATCAGTTCCATGTTAATTAGCAGGCAATGTCCTTACAAGAAGTGGAAAGATTTTCTCTTTAGTATGCGAGTTTTCAAAGAGTTCCAAAGAGACTAATTAGTTTTTCAGAAACTGTAAAATCACTTCATATCTTAATCTCCTAGAAGATATTTAAGAGAACAGGTAACCTCTGCATGAAGGGAATGACACTGGTTTCTCTGAAGGGCGCTACATGACAGCACCAGTTATTTGATCAAACACCCAAAATGAGTTGTGTTTGCGCTTTAATGACTGTTCTTGTGAAAGTAATGACTGTCTCCAGTAACAAAGCCAGAATTAGCATGAGGTTGTTGTATTGTTCGCAAAGACTTTTTAGTGTGGGCACAAAAAAAAAAGTGACAGCAACATTAATTTGTGTGTGCTTGCAAAGCTGTTGGTACTAAGAGTGAAGGGCTCATTGGGAAACTACTTTAGGTGGCGAGATACTGTATTCACGCAGTATCAGCAGAATGGGAAAACACAGGCTAACAGGCGAGATAGTTGCATCAAATGCAGTCACACCAGATAAATGTACTGTTTAACCACAGGTACAGTCTACTAACCACAGACTGCAGATAAACTGAAAGTGACAAGTGGATGCATCCCATCAAGAACAAGAGATTATACTTGTACATACAGTATTGTTCAAAAGCTTTGAGCTAGCTCTCATTTCTTTATGTTTTACGGTGAAAATGGATGCAGTGGGTTGAAGCATGTTCAAAAATACATGAAAATACAAACCATTTCCACGAGCTTTCCTGGTGGTACTGCATGGTGTATAAATATCTGAATTTTGACAAGCTCCCCACTGACTGAAACGCAGTCCCAGACCATGACAGTCAGATGTTTTTTGCAGATAGTGGCAGATTCTTGCTATTGGACCTCTTTCTTGACCTCCTCTGTACATACTGATGACAGTTCGAATCAAAAATTTTAAATTTCATCCCTCAATAAGACCTGTTGTCTCTGATTTTCAGTTTAGTTCTTGTGTAATTTGGCATACCTCAGCCTTTTGTCTCTGTTTCCCTTCCTTGAGAATAGCCTTTGACAGCTATCCTTTGTTTGAGACCATTTCTAAGGAGTTTTCAGTGAAACGTAAATGGATCAACCGAAGGACCAGATGTATCTCTCAGGTCCTGTGTCAGGTCTTTGCCCCATTTCTTTCCTATTTCCCAAGAACCTAACTTTCATATACTGTTAATCTTTTGTCCTTCCCTTGTCCAGTTTCCTCAAATGTTTTTAAAGACATACTGCACACTATGACGAGATACGCCAAGTTTTCAGCCAACAGCACTTTGAGAATCACTTTACTGGTGCAAAAATACAGTTTTATGCCTGTTAAACGGTTATCTTTGGCATTTTCACAGATTCAGCAAAAAGAAATTGGAACAAATGATGGTGTTTTTGCAACAGGCTGCTAGTAACAAATTACCTAAAAATTCCTGGCTTTATTTTTGTTAATTGTCTGTTATGTATAGATAGATCACTGGTTCATCCCTTAAAATAGCTGACTTTTTTGTGCTTGAATGATTACAAGGTCAGTGTTAAGTAGCTTAACAAACAAATCTTTCCTGCAAAAATAATAATAATTCAAGTGAGAATTAGAGTCATACTCACAGGTTTCAGTGCAGACAGGCAAGTGCCTTTTTTGCAACCCAAACAGTTGCCCCAGCTAGCAACTGAAAACCATTGGAAAGCACTTGAATGCTGGCCCCAGTTTTCAGACCTGGAGGTTGTGTAGGTGCAATTTTAGCATTAAAAATGGCACAGAGTAACTGCTGTTCTCTCTCTTTTTGCCAACACTGAGGACTCAGCAGTTTTGTTTAAACAAAACAAAACTTTATTATAATACAGTAGTACAGTTATGACCAGAGGCTTTTTTTTATGCTATTTTACTCTGTGAGCTGTTCATGGGTGTAGAGGGACAGAACTATAGAGTTTAGACCAGAGCGGTCACAGATCTCGGCCTCATAGGAATTATAATTAAAACTCAAACTCAATAAGATATAATGCATTACCTAAACTATTAGGTAATGCATTATATTATACATGTTTGACTAATGCTTTTAAGGCTCTGTTGCAGTTGGTAACCATAGAAATCTCACATCAAACCAAATGTGGTGAACGTTGCTGAACATTTCGATATTAATACACATAGCTTTACCCGCCTACTGTTAAAGTGTGTGGACTGATGTATGACTGGACTGCCACTCAGACTTAATGAATCTGTCCAAGCTAATAGACAAAGCCTGAACATTGCAGTATAAAAATAGTGAGCATAGATGGATTTTTCCTGTAGTTGCATCCATTTTCTTAACTGTTTATCTAAATAGGATGATGGTGCGGATGGAGCCTATCCTCGATTAATTTGCAAGGATCAGCTGGGTTGGGTTTATGTTTGCAGAAAACTTTGTTAATCCTGCCTGCCTTAAACGTGGTAGTGGATCATTGCAGATCTCAGCGCCCATCTCGTGGGAGTCATTAGCTGCAATGAATATTCTGCAAGCCCATATAAAGTCTAGGTATATGAGGACATTTTATAGCATCAGGTGCACCTTAAAGTGCGAATAAAACTCCCTACTGATGTTCTTGGATTCCACAGACATCAACTCCCACCAATTTAATTTTTAAACAATTAAATTAATGTGAGGCTTAATGGATACGCCGTGCCTTTCAAGGACTGCTTCTTAAAGTCTAAACACCAATGAATGCTTATTTTGTTGCAGTAGTGACAAATCAAATATGAAAGAATGTGAAGGATACGTAGGTTTCTATAATGGCTGTTTTTTGCTTCTGTTTAATTAAGTTTTTTTTTTTGTGGAGTAAATTTCCAGCAGCATTTATTTTAGGGCAAAATTCTGATGCCACAAATGGATCTAGCATATTTAAGGAACCCTGTGAGGCTAGAGAACTTTATTAAACTCAAAAGGAAAGACTCCTCCAAACAGCTTAAAGTAAAAAACACAGCCTTAGCTATTTTTGTCTTGGATTACATTAGTTATTGTTTAACCCTTTAAAGCCGGTCAGAGTGGGCATGCTCCGTTTTGCGTAACTATTTTTTAAATCCCTGTAGAACCGGAACCCTGTAAGCTAGCGCAATATTTTTTTTTGCATATGAAACCGGAGGAGTTGTACTTACATCTTATGCCATCAGCTTGTCCTCGGTCACGGTTTCCTTCCACATATAGCTTTGCAAAAATTGCATAAAAAGCGCTTGCAGGAACAAAAACATAATATTCCAGAAACACGCTTTGCCGATCCGATCAGCTGTTTGTAACACTTCCCACATTGAAAAAGACGTCAGCGCGAACGATCGCATGTCCGCCATTTCCTGCCCGAAACCGGAAGTGATGTCATTTTCGTGAAAAATGTAGTTTTTTACTTGTAGGCCTTAAAAGCCTATACTGGTGTTTTTATAAGTCATGTTTGACTTCTGAATAGTTTCTGGGATGCTTACAACTTGAATTGCACTGCTGGAAATAGTTTATTTTGATGCACATGCTGTTTTCTTTGCAAATTTGCATCAAATGATTGTTTTTTGTTTTCCCTGCAGTATATAAAAATTGCTGTATCTCAAAAATAAAACTATGAAGACACTCAAAATAAATTTCCTGTTGTTGTAAACTATTTTTTGCAACTTTTTGTATTTAAAGTTTTGAGGGATAAACCTCTTAAATTTCTCTAAGTAGAAATATATGTAAAAAAAAAAGAAACGATTTTCAATTTTTTTGTAGTTTATTGCACTTTTTTGCAATTAATGTAGTTACTATGGACTTAATGCATACACATTATTAAAATATGGGCTATAACAGTTGTGTTGATGTATAGCAACTTGAAATGCTCCCAAAAATTGCACTACAACATGTAAAAATATAATATCAGCTCTGGCGGGCTTGGTTCTATGGTAGGTCTTAAAGGGTTAATCTCTCACAAGTTTGTTGTACACACAGTGCCTCTGGCAACTTCAACATGTAAACTGTGTCTTCCACACTCACATTTTTCTTTTTGCTGTGGGTTTTTTTTTGGCTTGTTTTTAGCTTTGTTTTAACAGTTATTATCTCCACATTGGCCCTTGCACTCCAATCACTGTGATGTTTTTGAGGATTTTTCCTTTCTTCCTGTATTTTTTCTCTATTGCCACTAACAGCCTCTTTAGTCTATAATCACTTAAATGAACTGTTTTGGTTGGTGTCAACACTTTATGGCTCAAAGTTGTATCGTTTTTTCTTATTCCTTCATATTTACCTAAGTTGCCTGAGTGCTTCTCTGTTGATTTATGTTTACACCTTATATACATATAATAATAATGACAATGATCATAATAATAGAGTTTTTAATAATAGAGTTTTGGGTCAACCCACAGAAGCAGTCTTTTCTCAACCTTGAGCAATGGCTGCCATTTATGCAGCATGTGATATAAAAACATTTAAGAATATTAAGGAAATAACTTAGTAGTGAGTAGTAGTACTCCAATCTGTGTGGAAAACAACATTTGCAGTTTTATTGATGCTTTCATTGTCTACACATAGTTTTTACCCACAGCTGTAATAGGCCCATGGGCTATTGGCGTGGACACCCAAGTTGATCAAATCTATAACTCAAGAATAAGGAGATGTAGGATTTTGAAATTGATACTACAGGTGCATCTACTAAAAATACTGGATGACTTCAAATCTGAGTAACCTCGAACTCAATGTCACGGTGCGAGGTCAAGTTTTCCAAGTCTTGTGGATGTGATAACGCTGTGGGGCAACACTGGTGGCCACTGGTATTTTTTAATTTTGTCACATAATAGTCATTTGTGACAAAATTAAAAAATACCAGTGGCCACCTTCAAAATGTTCTGCTGCGTATAAATGCCAATTCTAAGAATAAAGGCTGCTCATCGTGATAAATACTCAAGATAAATTAGAAACGATTTTCTATATTTCAAAAATGTTTACTATTTTTCAAAGCTGCTTAAAATGTATGGTTTTTACATGGTTGGCATTTTATTGCACCTAAGTGTGTCTTGCAAATGATAACTATATTAATGGAACTGATAAAACATACAAAAAGTGGAGTGTTGATGCTAACTGCAACCTAAGAGTTGAAGTGCTCCTAAAGGCAGAAAGCATATTTGCTGTTTTATTAGTCAGCCACTATAGTCTATACGGTTCCCTTCTTGAGTGCTTGTGTGGCTCTTACCTTTGTTATTGCCATTATCTGATGCCTCACTGTCCTCTGGGAGTTTTAAGTACTCGTGTGTATATATGCCAATGTGACCTGAGTACAAAGAACCTGGTCTCAAATGAGGCCACATTAAGATCAAACAACACTTGAGGGGGCTGGGGACTGATGGTAATTCACTTCACTATGGTTCCTCCATAATGAATTCTAAAATGACTGTTCAGAAATTGAGAAAATTTCAAAAATGAGGGCCTTGATGAGTTCTAAGGCTTTGATACTGAGTCATCAATTTGAGGGCATGAAAAAGCAATCTCTGCGGGTCAAACGAAACAACTTCTCTACCATGTTCAGAAAAGAGGCATGCACCAATTTACTCAAAAAGCATGTATTTCATTAAATAAACAAACAAAGAAAAAAAAAAGGCAACGGCAGAAGCAATGTTTCTATGAGGCTGCTTGGCTTTTCTGGAAGCTGCCATCTGGATTTACTTTTACAGTGTCCACATATTCATGATTTATGGGCAGTTTTAGCACCTGGCATTAGGGAAATAAGCTGGAGCATATTAGTTGTGTGCGAGCCGGTCCTGCCACTCTGACTTTGCCCTGGGACTTGATGACTGCTGTCACCATTCTGACAAACTGTGGAGCCGCTGCAACAAATCAGTCTCCTCCCAATCGCAGTCAATATAATGAGGCCAGACCTGCAGGCGGCTTGAGGTGGGTATGTCTGTGCACTTCTTGTTTCACTATGGTAAGGGAAGGAGGTAGGTGGAGAGGATACACTAGAGATTAGAGATTTATTGATTACCCCTTTCTCCTCCCCTAACTCCCTTCCTCTTCCTCTCTCCATCTTCCTCGAGTCTTCCATTCTCTTCCAGTATATTTATAGAGGGTGGGAGAGTGCTTTGTTTTTGGCTCTGCAGTGTGTTATAGACTTCTCGTGACTGCTTTTCTCTTAAAGCCTTAGGAAATTTGGCTTGAAATAGCAAAAGGTGCATATATGATATCAAAGTTTAGTCTCCCATTGAGCATGAACATGATGTTCTTTTAAAAATATGTATTCGCAGCTATTACAGAGAGTCGTTCAAACCCCAGCTCATTTTGTTGTTCAGACCATATATCAAGATCGCGTGGGTGTGACAGATCATATTTTCTTTCTCGTCTCTCTCAAATCTAGCTACAAATCAACTGATATAAATTTGGCAAAATTACCTTGGAATAACCTTGAACATAGTCTAAAGCAAGTTATGGATAAAGTATGTTTTATCTTTATGTGGAAAAATTTCATATCTGGCACGTGAGGGAAATGCAATGTCTAGATAAAGTAGAGGCTCAAGTCTAGGGGATGAGTGTACAGCTCCAGCTGCAAGACACAGCTGTTTTGCAAAAACCCACAACTTTCTGAGGGAATTCACTGACCTGGTCTTTGGGGAAATGGCAAAGCATGCTGGAATTTTTGTGGATGACTCTGTGGTCCACTCTTCGTTCACAGCTGTTGTAAACTAAACGAATGACACGCTGTCATCTTAACTGCTGAATCTGCTCCAAACAAGCATGATGGACCAAAGAGATTTGGAGGGTTACTGCAATGTATAGAAGTAGTGCATAGTAGTGCATAGTAATTGAAAATCTATAGTAGAAGTCTATTGTGGGTTTGAATTTCTGGATTTCTGAATTCTCTTTAAAGCAGAATTTAGAGGTTTTTCAGCACCAGTGTTATAGAAGGTGAACACGAAGGCAACACCTCTATCTACTTTCTTAGTGTTGAAGTGCTCCCTGTTATGTAATGCAGATGCACTTTGAACAGCAGTAACATTAAATGCAGCTTTACTGTGTTACACTTTGCTAGTAGCTGTGATGTGCATGAAAAACAGCAAACTGTAGACATGCAGATGATTGCGCTGCACTTCCGCTCGTGTTAGTTATATTGATGTCGTTTGGACTATAAATGAATAGGAGTGCAGGGTGTGTGTGTGTGTGTGTGTGTGTGTGTGTGTGTGTGTGTGGGGGGGGGGGGGCAGGGATTGGTTTAGACTTGGCAGTTTATATAGAGATTTGCTGTAGGCTTATTACACCAGGGTGCATCAGCTCTGGAGGTCTGCCATAAATGCAGACCTACAGCATAACATGGACTCGGGCTCTTGAATCTCATGCTCCAAACCAATATGAGCTGAAAATATGAGATTTGCCTCTGATGAAAAATAACAGTATAAGTTGTTTCAGCAAATTCTCCAAATTGGCATATGGTCAAATTCAAAGCCTGCAAGCCTCTGAATATTACTTTCTCCTATGGGAGCAAAAATTCCTGCCATTTTCGCTGTTTATCAGGGTCTGGGTCACTGGGGCACCTGTATAAACAGAGACCCTCAGATCTGCCTCTCCCCGTCCACCTCCTCCAACTATTCTGGAGGTGTAATCTGGCTGACTTCCATTTCCTGCCATTTACACTTCAGTGGAGTAAAATGTATAATGTTATGCACTGTGTACTGTACATACAGTGACTGCAGTGTTATCTCAAGTTAAACATAGTGAATTGTGCACGTAACAGAAATAAGAGAGGTAAACTTTGATTGACGCTATCGTTGCCTTGATGAAAAGAGGCCGCTGCTAGCATTGCAGTTAGCGCTGACAATATGTCCTCCTACTTGCTAAAAACCATCTGATGGTCCCTCAGCTTGATAGCATTGTAACTTGTAAAACTCATTTATTTTTCAGCTATTTAGTTGCTGTTTTATAAAGCATGAGAAAATAATTTTGTCCTGTCTTTACTGGTGTTAAATATAAATAGACTTCTGTGTCCTGTTACAGTCTATAACTTATACTCATACATAGTGAACTTTGATAAAACCAAGAGAGGATAACCAATATATGAGCAGGATGATCAAATACTTCTTTGGCTATTATGTGCAAGCCCCCTACTTACCGCAGAGCAAAGAAAATAACGCACAAAGAAGAAAGAACATCTGATCCATTGCACTGAATGGAGCTTGTCGAGCCTTGTACCTGTCAAGAGAAATGGCAAGCTGTCCAAACACCCTGCAGGTTTAGAGATTGCCTATTCTACATCTTGGCAACCAGTGCCAGAGTTAGACAATATCCCTAGCCCAAATGAGTATTTTAACGTGTCGCAGACTTGCAGAGTGGGGGTGGGAAGATGATAGGAAGAGGCTATACAGCACAGTGGAGGCTACATGGCAGTATTTCACATCTTTGACTGTGTGAGAGCTGCTGCGATATGATTTTATCACAGAACATCAAACCCCCGAGGGAGTGTCTATTTCTTTTATCCCACTACACCCTCATAATAGATTGGAAGATATTAAGTATCTGAGGACAGATTTCTTTCTGTAATTCAGAATAGATGACGGATAGATGATTTTGTGAAGATGCTTTAGGCTCAAGTAGAGCAGGGTTAAATATCTATGTGCTTCATTAAATAAAAGAGATATACAGATATATGCCCTCTACCCATAACAAATGCGTTAGTATGGATTTTTTTGGAGGAGAAACATACACAGGCTTCTTACTTACAGAGCCTCCCCTCTGCATGTATTCAGTAATGGATATTTGGATGTAGCTGAAGAGCTGAGATTTCATTTAGATGATAAACAGAATGTGATGCTCTAATACATGCGCAGCATCGTAGGAATAAACTGCCGGCAGCACAGTTTGACCTGCCAGGTTAAATGTCTTTTGTGATTTATAGCTAGACACTAAAGTGGACCTTTTGGGGTTTTTTTGTTTTCTTGTTGTTGTTGTTTTAAATGAAAAAAAAAAAACAGACTGTTTGTGAATTCTGATGTAATTAAATTTAGATTTATTTCATTTTAATTATTATTTTATTTTCTTTCTTTTTTTTTTTTTTTAACCTTTTTTTCTTTTTTTTACCATTTCTAAATTTAGAGGGGGCTGTCATCTAAGTGTTTGGAATGGGAAATGTGCTAAATGGAAAGAAAAAGGGTGCTGGGACTTTAGAGTGACTTTAGATCTGATTGCTCACTACAAAACTCTTCTCACGGGCACTTCCTGCTCTTTTCCCAACATTCTTTAACTCCCTTGTTGTGCTGACCAGACTAGACTGCACAACTTATAAAGCTCCTTCCTCCTTTAAGAGGAGAACAACTGATTTCCAGTCTGAGAAGAGGCTGTCAGACCTTTATGGTGGAAAGTAGGTCAGCATGAGAGTGCCAAGTGTGCCCTTTTTCTCCAGGTATGGAATGGCTAACATGAGCACAGAGAGGTAAGGCTGTTGATTGTCTGCAACTCTCAGATATTTTGTCTCATTCTGTCCATTAAAATGAAAACTACCATTAAAAATTAGAGACTGCTTATTTCTTTTTAAGTGAGAAAACTTACAAATTCTGTAGGACATCAAATAATTATTTCTCCCACTGCATAATATTTCAGTGAATAGAAACAGTAATATAGAAAATCGTATTGTCTCATCGATTCCAACCAACATTTTAAATTATTCAGAAAACACGTACAGTTACTTGCATGGATTTCCTAAGTACCTGCCATAACTACAACTTATATTTTAATTAGATTTTTCAAGTACTGACATTGAACTATTGGGATTGATAGACTGAACTCAATAGGGCACTGTTGAGAAGGTAATGAAAGAGCCAATCAGCAGCTGAAACAGGAGACGTATTGGCCAATCATGTACTGATGCATATGCTGTGTACAAGCTTGCATATGTCTCCACGGTTAATGGGAAGACACAACTGACTCACAATCACTCACTCTGCTACTCGTTAGAAACAGGTTAATGAGGCTGCAACAGATGCAGGAAGTCCCCTTTCAGTCCCAAATGTCTGAGACTAATGAGTTTCTATTGACTATATGAGAAGAAATGCCATTACAAAATGACTGATACGCTTCATAATGGTAGGTTGTTACGGTTGTTCGTGGTTAACCTTGAGGCCTCACGGTAAGGCGAACTTGAGTTCGATTTCGTGCCTTCTGCTTTGTGTGAAGCAGATCAGGCAGCTTTTGTTAAGAGCGGTTTATTGTTCAGGTGGCAGTTAGAGTGGTGCCTGTCAGACTATAGCCTTGTTACATTTAACTAGCCGTCTCTGACAGTCGTGATGCAAAATATCAGCACTTCAGCCTGAAATGTGTCAAGAATATGGGCAGCATAAAAGTTCTTTTTTTTAATGAAAAAGAGTCAAATCAACAGGATTTTTCTAAAACGCTGTTTTCGCCTCTTAAAGAACTTTACTAAGATGATGTTTCTCCCTAAAGTGATTACATTTTTCTATAAGGGATAAACAAACACTCTGTCTGAATAAGGAGAAGTCAAGCATAAGGTAAGCAAGGAATGACCAAATATTGATGCCAGCTTTTCGGACTTGAAACACATTGATGCTGCTTGGTGTCGAACCACAATTACCTACAAAGTCAAATATTCATGAAAAAAACAACAACAACATCCAAGTTGGACCCAAACTGCCTCGTGTTTGGCAAGAAACGGTGCTCATATAAGATCCCGTCACTGATATAGCTTGATTGAACTGCACAAACATCAACAATGTAATCAGATGAAAATAAAGGGAAAAAAATAGCGAAGAAGATCTGTGATGTGAGGTACTGAGGACTGCTTACTTTTTGAAAGATCAAACTTTCAAATGAAAACTAAAGATTGCAAAGTTAGCTGACAGTTTTGAATAAGCTAGACTTCAATACTGTTTTTAATCAATTACAGAAGCACAGAAAAAAACAGAAGTACTAAATGCCTATTAGTAGAAAATGGGAAAGGTTTCTGTTTTTGTGCTCTACTTTGTAGATGTGGCCTTTTGTCCTCATCGTATCTATAATGTCTGCTATATCACTGAAATTCCATTTCACACACAATGGGGAACTACTATTTTTAATGTAACATCGTAAATGCAGCAGGGGTTTGAAGGCAATATTACCCAGAGTCCCACTGAAAAAGAAATGAGGATCAAACTGATCTTCTCTCCTGCTCGGATACTGAATTACACTTTTTTGTCTACAGGCTTGTAATTTATGACGTGTCATTCAAAGATCTATAGTGACTTTAGTGATTTTTCTTTATCATATTATGTTGCTCTTCAGCTTCACGGGAAGTTTATTGTATCAGTATTATAGACAGTAGGGACTACTGTACTTGATTGTATAACACTATATCCTCTTGGCTTTTATTATATTTTATCTCCACAACTCCGTCAGGGGTGGAAATAGATTAGCTAAACTTGCACACCATCTGAGGAATATTCAGAATAAACCCACAGTCGTTGTGTGGCACTGTCACATTGGCAGGTTCTTCTGTAAAGCACACAAAAGCTCGCGCCACCCTTAAAAACAAGTAATCTGTGAAATCTGTAGTACCTTTGTGACCTGCCAGCAAACTCCTCCACATAAAAGCTCAGCTGCAAACTGGAATCTAGGTTTAACAGAGGACAAACAAGCAGAGGACAGACCTTTGGAGCGCGTCCCACAGCCCAATAATAGAAATCACTTACATTAACAAAATAATAATCGTGGGATCTGTGAGTATATCTTTAACCTTTGGGTATAATAATTAAACTGCTATTAGAGGACACATAAAGGTGGAGGTATAGTACAGGTGAGGAAAGCTTTTTCTGAATGTCGGTGGTTTATGTGTCACAATGACATACAAACCACCTACGAGAGATGCAAGATTTTCCGTGGGCTCTAATCTTTGCTATTTGCTGAAACAAGCTGCTGAAATCTCGCAGCGCAAACACATTCAGTCCCTATTATAAGGATTTGGTAAGTTTTTCATACCACATGTGACATAACTGCCATAGATATTCACAATGACTGATCCACAGCAGGAAAAATATACTTTGTCCCCTCTTGTTAAAGCAAGCATTCAGGATGAGTGTTTACATGGCCGCAAGCGTGTGGATGAAATGCAGAGTGGAGTGCACAGTTTCTAAACTGGAGAGTTTAATTTGAAGTGTCCTTGGTGTCTGAAGTTTACAAAGCAGGTCGTCCATTATCTTTATCAGGATTCAGTGAGGTCATGACGGCCTCTTATGCAGTCCACACTAGAGATGGCACGATACCACTTTTTTATGTCCGATACCGATACCGATATCATAAATTTGGATATCTGCCGATACCGATATGAATCCGATATAGTGTGTTTTAATCAACAAAACTGTTTTTTAAATATCTTGCTGCATTTTGTATAAGTTCATACTCAAGTTTAAAACAACAACTACACTAAAGCTATTCTGTTATACCTGTATGCAAAAAAAAATATTTCATAGTTCAGCAATACTGATCAATCTAATAAACTTAAACCTACACCATCCTCCCTATTCTGGTATTTTAAAGAGTACTTAGCATAAATATTAAGCAACCTAACTAATAGGGTTCCAACTCCCAGCAACAACAAAAATAAATAAATAAAAAATAGGGAACCACCCCTCACGCTCCACCTCATGATGCTTAATCGACGTAATCAACCTTAATTTGATGCAGTGTGAAAAAAATACACAGAAATCAATTATTTTTCAAGAAATATTAAATAGATTCAACATCTTTCTTCAACAAAATTGCAGACTGCACAGATGGTACCTTCCCAAAGGAAAAAGTACTATAGCTTACTAGGGTATATTAGACTTAACAGTTACTATATACAATAATGGACTTCTATACATTTTACATCAGATTAAAACTTTGGGTGTAAGATTCAGATAAATATTAAATAATTAAAAGCTCGACATTTTAAATGAGAATAAGAAAGAAAAGTATGTCTTTGTGCCCTCTTTTCCCTGTTAATGCCCTATCGGCCCCCCTGGCTAAACTTTGCTAGATCCGCCCCTGCACAGTTACCAGCCGTCAGCTACGTAGAAAAAGATCCTGGTGTAGAAAGTAATAATAAATAAATTCTAACAACAGCTGATCAAGCTTAAACGTGCTGCTGTTGTTCAGCCGCTGGTTTCCTCTGTCTGGTGCAAAGTGGGCCAAAAGCAAACAAGAGACACGGACTCGCGACAGAAAAGCCGATCAGCTGATCGTTAAGCAGTTTCATGATTGAAGTAGCAGCCGGAGAGCGAGAGGCAGTCGCTTGTTAAGCTTAACGCAGGAATGCTTTACAAACATTCAGAGATGGACTTACACACTTGCTTTACTTCTCTCGGGGATAACTTTGTCGGAGATGAAATGCCGGGTTGCTAGCGAAGCTCCACATGCTATCCAGAGCACCCACAGGTCCCGCATGCCACAGCCGCTCTATCACGTGATGCATACTGCTCCGACGTGCTAACGTTCTGAGGTGAGTTACGGCGTGTTGCAAGTTTTGTGAGGTGCTTTCGTGATATTTAATGGATCGGATTACATTTTTTTATTTTTCTCCGATATCCGATCCAGTAATTTAGGTCAGTATCGGACCGATACCGATACGTAATATCGGATCGGTTCATCTCTAGTCCACACCATATGATAGTAGTCATAAAAGGCTGCCTTCTGCTGAAATCCAGATCAATGTGACTTGAATGAATTTCAGCACATTATTATTGACTCTTTGATATGTGGAACAATAATGTAGGACCATGCTCCTGTGAGTCATGAACAACATGCAATTTGCATTCTTGCAGGAAACTGCCTGTAAAAGATGTGTTTGGCAAAATGAAAAAAAATGGGTGGAGGAGGGAGGAGGGGGGACGCATGCTTGAATCATTTCAAATGAAAAACTGACATGGGGGTAGTTTTGCTCTGATGAATTAATTTGTCCGATGGGCTGCTTGTAAAAAGAAAAAAAGGACGTGAGTGGTGCCAATGAGCTCCCATTAATTTAAGGAGGAAGCAAAGAAATGTGCAGTTTTCAATTACCAGTTTTATTTGGACAACATACGTTAAACCGCATTGGTTTAAAGACGATCGTATGTCATAATTTAATTAGCCGAGCTAATTAGCAGTATATTCCACCAGTGGCAGCAATCTAATGAGTTGATAGCTTAATGGGTTCAAGTGTGTTGAAGCGTCTCTTTGCACCGGAGCTCTGAGAGAACCAGAGAAGGCGTTGCTGGAGGGGAGCTTGATGTTAGTGCTCTCCTGAGCAGCAAGGATGTTCAACGTCTTCAAATTCCCAGTTTGAAGGCAGCAAACAGCCTAAGGAGAGGCACGGTTTCCTGTTTACACAATGACTGGCTATGAAAAACAAAACACTTTTAGCAAAAATGTGGATTTGAAAGTAACTTAATAACAAAGCTAATCTGAAAGATGATAATTATTGTATGCCAAGTGCTAAAGATTGATATATATGATGATATATTATTTTTATGTATATTACAATACAGTACTTTTTGTTCCTATTAGTTGTTGCATTTATGAAGAATCTCTCACAAAGCAACACTTTGAGCTCCTTTAAATTTCTCTACATGGGGCAGACAACAACAATCAGCGCTGACATTTCCCTTGCTGGGCAAAACGCCTCGCACAAACTTTTAGCCAGCTGAGACTAAGAGCCTTGATAAATCTCTTCTGCCTGTTGCTGCATTTTACCACCAAGACTAAAAAAGTCTTTTTGCATTTTCCCCATAATTACCGAGTGCTTTCAAAAATCCCGTTTGGTCATTCATGCTGGTTTCAACAGTCTTTTAAATTGTCATTCAAAGGTCATTTTTATGTTAATGTTCCTTCCAGCTTAATTCAGATTTGTCTGAATGCAAAACCAAAAAACAAACAAACAGGAAATTTCACCTCTCGCCATCTTTATCACTAAGATCACGATCTGTGTTTGTGTGTGCTGCACAGGCAAATAAACAAATGTCTTAACATCACTGCAAATTAGAAACGGGTTTGTTGCGACTCACACACAATTTAGATTTATTCATTTAGATACATAAATATCACTTTCACAATGGCTGACGTAGTAAGAGTGCAGTCGCGGCAAACCGCGGTAACCAGGATGCTTCGTCATTCAGAAATTCACGAAAGAATGAGTCTACTGGATGTAGTGCTAGGCCACCAATAGACCTGAACTGAGACAGTCCACCTTCTGCACCCACAGAAGTTTACAAAGAGTTAAAAGCTGCTGTAACAAACTAAAATAGGGCTGATAGAACTGTTTTCCTGCTGACTGGTACTGTTGTTTGTATGAAAACATGAAAGGAGACTGCACGGCCCTCAGGTGAACCAGTGGATGAAATCAGTAACTAAGGATGCGGTTAGTCAGAAAATGCTCTATCCAGCCAGTGGGCTTCACGTTTCAGTTGAGATGAGTTAAACGCTCTCAACTATCACAGATGGATAAGTGATGTTAAAGGCTGATGAAGGAATCTGAGCACGAGTCTTTAGATTATCCACAGTGCTGATGTAAATGTAATGTAACCCAGCTATTATACAGTAGACCGTAATAGATTCATCACCCTCACTTGCTGTTGTCTTAGAAACATTTCTATATACATGTTTTTTTCAGAGACTTCATGGCCAAATATGTGAAAAGGAAAGATACTCTTTGGTATTTGGCTGCAGACTGAGTGGCATCCAGGTCATTCACAGTGATCCTCTGCTCTTACTACAGAGTTTTCTGCTGAGATATTTTATTCTTAAAGGATATAGTGGAAGTAAAAAAAGTTCACCGGCAATCTGGCAACAACTGTTTATATCAAAAACTCAGAATTAAACAACTGAAAGCTGCGTGACTGCAGACCACTAACAGGTCTTGAGAGCTTGAAAAGAAAGCAATTGGGCTTCGTTAGGTTTCTGAAGACGTTTCACTGCTCGTTCAAGAGGCCACTTCAGTACTTGAAAAGCTGGATGTGAGTCTCACGTAATAAACCTCTAATGGCTGCTGTCCCCTTTGGGGGTGGTTCTGATGGTCATTATTAATCATGTGAACAAACGTGTGGGTCATTCCTGTCACTGGTGAAAGCTCTGCGAGACATCGGCTCACCTTACGATCATGTAAACTTTTAAGGTCACCCGAAGCAAGCTGTGAGTGGGAGCTGAAGGGTCTGCGAAGAGATCTCAGGACTGCATTGAAGGTGGCTGTGAGCTGGTGTCACACTGTAAGTCAACACGTCTGTTCAATGATGGTTGATCCCGGTACACAGTTAGCCTCCTTTATTCCTCTTTCAAACCATCTGTCTTCTTGGTCCAAACTGGAATGCTTGAAAGAGTGACCTTTGTCCTTTAGGTGCAGGTTTACAGCTGATTCTTGTCCTGTTGAGGGGACTGTCTTATGCTGTGCCATGAGTTTGTGGAGTGGGTTTTCTTGCATGTAGGGGTCAAAGCACTCCTCACTGCACAGCATACTGTTTAGCTTGTGTCTGGGTGTTTTGTCCTTGGGATGAACCTGGTTTTGACTGAGGGTGATCAGGACCAGGACGCTGCAACACCGGGCAGAGAGCGTTCCCTCTGAGGCAGAAGGGAAAGAAAAGGAGCACACACATAAAGAAAGCTCATACAATACATGTTTATTCTAACTGGGCCTTCATTAAATCATCAAATGCAAAGGAAAGAATGTCAGAAACCAGAGATGTGCCAGAGAAACTTGTAAGAATTTTCTCCAAGCATAACATCCCGGTGCATCTCAGACTTAGCAACAACCTCAGACAAAAGCTGAACTACCATGACCTGGATGACTGAGAAGATACACAGACACCATTAACAGGTGTTTTTGTGATTTGGCACAGGTGACTCTAACACAATGTTAACTGCAATGTCAGATTCTATAAGGTTTGATTTGTGCTTACAGACTAGAATTTGTTGCTGACATTGGAATCATGGCCCGGGACGGTCCAAATACCCTCAATAAATAAATTTTTTAAAAATCGCTAATTCAGTGACAGAAAAATATATAGTTCTTCTGTAATCTTTCAAAAGCACAGGCTTAATAATAGGAATATTAGTCTGCTGGGAAAAAATGATGCTTTATTTATTTAGTTGAATTAAAGCAGGAAAAGGCTAACAGCGGAATCAGCCAACACAATGTCAGGGGGAGAATGAAGAGGAACACACATTACCTTAAACTTTGTTACTGGCTATGGTGATTTCCAATCTTTTTAACCTTAATGTGACCTCAGTAAGGGTTGCACATCACGAATATGTTACCATGGATTAATTGAACTTTGATCCTTTTTCGTGCTTTGCAAGCTGACTTCTTTTTAAGTGCGCATGGAAACTTGTTTTTAGCACAGATTGCACAAGATTTTGTTTTCACACTTTGATGCCCCAATGGTTTTTATTTTTTCTTGTACAACAAAATATTATCAAGCAGTTTCCACAATCTGGAGCCACATGGCAGCAAGTTTTATGCTGGCATTCGTGTCTTGTTCACAAAAGTTGTTCAATACTGACACCAGAGAAGTGTGTGGGCTGGGTGTAGATAAAAATGTCACATGTAAATACGAACCAAATGAAACGTGTTGACCCTAAAAATGATGCAAAAATGCTTTTGGCCAGTTCAGATGGCGTGATTAACTATCCAAGATAATATTCCAATTAATCTTGCAAGTAGGTCATATGGCTTTAAAGTCTAAAATGTTAAAGTTTCATTTTGTTTCTCTCTGGGCTAATCAGTTCAAAGTTCCATTAAGTTACATAACAACTCGCTCTGTGTTAAGTAAAATAGCTACTGCTATGGTGCAGAATGCTTTGAAAAAGCACCACCCAACCCAGCTCTATATAGACAAAAAAATGAACACATTTCCATGTTGATTTTGTACATAAATGATGTGGTTGGTTCTCCCTGACTTGCATTAAAACATTTTTTAAAAAGCCACCACATGTGCAGGTGTTTTACGCAACAAAGCCTAAATGTACACCACCTGCACAACCCAACAGATAGAGGGTCAAAGCAAATTTGTAGTTTGTGGAGAAAGTCAGTGAGCAAGCTACTATCCTCAGAACCAAGAGATTGTGGTTCACCTGAGAAAAATGGCAGGTTTCTCCCTCTATCACTCATAGCAAATGTGACCCT
This sequence comes from Diplotaxodon limnothrissa, assembly GCF_057381915.1. NCBI lineage: Eukaryota > Metazoa > Chordata > Actinopteri > Cichliformes > Cichlidae > Diplotaxodon > Diplotaxodon limnothrissa. Next base: position 32,190,733 of record NC_140596.1, read on the forward strand.
TATTCTCCAGGAGTGAAGGAGGAAGATGTGTGGTTGTATTCAGTCACAAAGAAGAGTCCAACATTATGTTCAGTTCTGACACTTACATTTTGTGTTGGCCACATATGCTCTTTATGTTTTCATCAGTGTACTTTCTGTTGCCTATTTCAAATGAGTTCACTGCAGCTTATAGGTGTGTGTGTGTGTGTGTGTGTGTGTGTGTGTGTGTGTGTGTGTGTGTGTGTGTGTGTGTGTGTGTGTGTGTGTGTGTGTGTGTGTGTGTGTGTGTGTATTTGAGCTGCTATGGCAAACAAAAGCAAAGTTGAGAAGAGCCTGAGTGGCACATCCCTCAGAGAAAACACACACCTAAAGTGAGAGGACAAATATAAGGCCCTAACCTTAGTCTTCCCCCTACAAATACAGACTGAACTGACATCCTCTGAGTGGGTGTTTGTCGTACTTGAGTTTATGAGTTTCTTCATAACGCTACCAACAGTAAGGAAAGGCTATACTGAGCCTTGAATGAAATTACAATATACTCTAAATATGCAATAAATAAATACAATAGTCTGTCGCATCACATCAAGTTTTCTGCATTTCTTCCACAGCAATAATGAAGACTTGTATTTTTCAGTTTTAGGAACGCTAATCAATATTTTGGGGCAAGGTGATCAGAACAACAGGGCTTGAGGATCAATAAGCCTGACAACAAGTCTTCTTTCTAGTGTTTATCCCGCATGTCAGGGTCCGCTTTGCGGCAAATCCGTCTCCATTTGGCACGATCAAAGGCGTCTTCTGGGGTGGCATTGACGATCTTCGTGTCTTCCTTTATTTTATCTATCCACCGTTTCTTCGGACTGCCACGGAGTCGCTGGCCACCAGGCTCAAGCCTCATTGCCGTTTTCGCCACTGAGCTGTCCTCTGAGCGTAATACGTGTCCGTACCACTGTAGCCATGCCTCGCACATTTTCTTCATGATTGGTGCGATGCCGAGCCGTTTTCTGATGTCTTCATTCATGACTTGGTCCCAACGCGTGAGGCCTAGACACCACCTGAGCATTCGCATTTCCATCGTGTGCCTTGCTCGCACGGGTCAATGCCGCATGGATATCCCCGTCGCCACTGATCATCAGTCCCAAGTACTTGAATTGGTCGTCCTTCTTCAGGTCTTCCCCGTCGATGTTAATGGTGCCATCAGTTTGGGGGCCAGCTTCCATGCACTCGGTCTTCTTGATGTTGAGTCTCAAACCATGATCGGCCAGGCGCGTCTTCCATAAACCTGACAACAATGTGAATCATATACTATATCCTTGACTATCACCAGAACACTAGTCCTATGATCATGTAAATAGGCTCTTGTATTGACATTAGAACCATGATCATCAGCAATACACAAATGATGAAATGGAAGAATGGTGTTTCATCCCTCTATTAGTGTACTGAGACCTTACTAAGGCACGTTATGTTGATATTTTACAGACTTATACATGTCTGAGTTAAACACTGGTTATATTGTTTGGAAAGAACAACCTAATCTGGTCAATTAGGGCACAATCATATTTGGAGCCTGGTCATTTTGACCTGGATACTATTTCGATTTTTTAAATTAAAATTGTTATTGAAGAACTACATTTTGTAGAGTAACAGCATTTTGCAGAAACACATCAATACTAAAACTTGTTCATTTGTGAAAATCGTAAAGTCTGCATGTTGGATGGTGGGTGTGGTGATGGAATAAGCCACAAAATTTTTGTATCCCATTTTGGAGTTTGGTGCTTTTCTTTCACTTACTTTTTACTTTTTAATTTTACTCTGTTGATTTTATTGAAAATTATTTGGTCAGATTTAAAAGGACTAGAAAAAAATGGTTTTAATTAAGATTTGCCTCTTCACAGCATTAATGCTACAGACTGAAAAAGGACACCCCTGCTTTAAATGTGACACCAAAGGGTCCAAAATATGAAAACTTTAAAGTTGATGTCATCCAACTACTAAATGGCCTTAGTAATTTGTGGTTACTGATGTGCTGCTCTTGCTGCATAGTTTGACACCAAAGTGTGCCTCATCTTTGCCCTAAAACACGATGACATCCAGTTTAATTATTCATTGGCAGCTGATAATGGCTATTGATTTCTTTAAACCTGCATGACAGGGGTATTTTAAAATTATGACTAGGTGAAGCATTATGGTATTTTTCACTTTCTTTTCACTTTCTTTTTTATTTATTCCTTTGTTTAGTGCCAATTTTTTGATAATACTTTTTATCTGTCTTTGATAGATAAAAAGCAGTGGTATAAAACTGGAGCAAAATACAATGGCAATTTGTAAGCAACTGGTAAGAAACTGGGATGTTTTTTATTTAGTGTACTGTAGCTTTGTTTTAGCTAATTCCTCTACAGATGTTCAAAGTCCAGGAAAAAACAGGAACAAATGAATGCTGAAACAATGTTGTTGCAAATACACCAAATACAACTGATTTACACAAGTGCAGTGCGTGGTGCAATTAGACAATCAACATGCAGTCATGTTCACTGCTTTGATATACCAGCAAATCACTGCATGTGGTTGCATGTAAGCTGTGTCAGAGTAAACAAGAAATCAATGCACACTCAGAAAACCAATGTGGTTTTAGTACAAACTGCCATACATTTTAGTATTTGTTATTAAAGGACATGATTAAAAGATTCAAATTTGTCTTATATGTATACACAAGATTTGTTCCTTCAGTGGTGCTAGGTTCAATCATTGTGCAAATGTACTGTTTATAAGATTGGGGGAAACCTGCAGTCAGCTGAGACTGAAGAAGTCTTTTGGGTGAGTGACAAAACATTTCTCTCACTGAAAACGCTATCAGATGATCAGAATGCACTTTTGAGTCATATCCTGTCACCTTCACTGTCACCATATCTCAAGCCAACTGAACATTTATGGGAGATTTGGGGTCAACAGCTTGATCACTTTTGAATTTTGCATTTGAAAAGAAATCATGGATTTAACACAAATACTGCACCAATGCACACATGAAAAATACGACTTCTTTACATCAAAGTTTGCAGTGCCATGCATCTAATTTAGGAAACATTGACTAAACACTTAGAGTCCAAAGTCAATATCCAGTATCTGTGTTACCTCATCCTGGGTTGCACAGTCACATCACAATCCTCTAAAACACAATTGCAACAATGTTACTGAGATTATCTCATTTTTCCACAAGCAAGAATATGCGTCATCAGAATTATCTAGGATTTGACTCTGAGGCTTTTTCTAATGTTTTTCCAATAATGAATATTGTTACCTCGAACAGTGGCCATTTTTTTTGGTAAATCGAGAAAGTGTAGTGCAGAGATCAGTCCTAACTCCAGGTTTTCCACTCCCACTTTTATAAATCAAATAATGTGATAAAGTGACACAGACCAACAGTGTAAGACACATTTTGAACAGGCAACCTTTAAAGCTCACCGCTAGGCTTTGACTATGAGAGCAGATTTAGCAAGAAGGATTCTCGGTCAAACCGCATACATGATTCACACATCAAAGTGTCTCAGAATATATAATACATGAAGCATGTGAATTCAAACTGACATCCTTTGGCACATTGGCCGTGAAATCTCTCTCCTGGCTAATCGTTGCCCTTGAGACTTTACATGTTATTCATATATGTAAGAGAATTTAGATAAAGGCTTAAATCAAAGTGATATATTTAATTTAAAGTATATGAACTCGTGATCTATTCTGTGGATAGAGCGCTCAGAAGTGCAAGGAGATTGGATATTCATATGTGAGAAAAATCATTATAACATGCACTTGTATTTTGAATTCAAAACTCAGGAGTCAAGTACATCCACAGCACATGTATATTTTATTAGAAGAAATTTTCAGACACTCTTTCATCGTGAGCTCAAACAATCATTGTGGATCAGTGTGGATACATCTGTTCCACTGTACATAGGTTGTTTTTCATGTTTCAGATCTCATCAGGGGCGTTTAATTAATAGGTGTTTATTGAAGAAAACTGTATGTTCTCACATTCAGATCATCCACAGCCATGGACCTGGTTCAGCTGCCAGATTCATAGGCTCTACTACAAATACAGAGAGTAGCTGCTAGGGAGGGAGGCAGTCCAGATGGCTGCATCAATTCCAACATTGCAAATCGGTGTGACTGTAAAGATTTAAGCTGCTGTTTTGGGGGATGGGTGCTAATCAAGATGACTTCTGATCACAGCATACGCAAAACTGCCTGTAAAAGCTGCTAGATGGAGGGAAAGTTTGTCGAAGTTGCTGCACAAATTAATTAAAGACTATACTAAATATTTTACTCAGTATTCAGCTATATATGCTATTATTATTAGGTTGAACTGACAGGTAAATAACATTGCTAATCAAGTGAAAATGCTTTTCTCGTCTTTCTCTCTATTAGCTAACTCTAAATGGAATATCTAATTTTAGACTGTATGTAAGATGTGACCTTTGCTTCTCATAAATGATGGTGGTTTGATTATCAGTTTTTCTAAAACTATTCTGTATTCTATAACTGTAGCCATTTAATGAGTGTCATTCACCTTGTTGTGAGAATTCAAGGTTAGTTTTACCCATCAATCTCATATCCAAGTCCCTGAGTTAGTTAAATAGTCTCATTTAAACAGAAATGTTGTGGTTTAGAGCGGTTCACATTTCTGCACAAGTTATAGCAAGATGCAAGTCTGAATCTTATAAATTTATAAATTTATCATATATATTTATATACATATAAATGTATAGATAGGAGCACAGGGTCAAATATGCACAAGAGATATGAATAGAAAATGTCCTTTGGTATACTCAAAGTACAAAGCATGTGAAAGACCAGAAAACTTTTTCATCTTCATTTAAATTTAATTTAATTCAAATTTATTTGCTGATCGCCCTGATGCCGGCCGGCTCGCTGGCCAGGCCCGCAGAAGTGCCCGCAGAAGTACCAGCTGAAATTTGGAGGAAAACACATCGGGGATGCAGAGGTCAAGGACAGAAGAGAAGAAAAAAGGTGACGGTGAGACAGCGGAGGCTCGAAGCGAGGAGGAGGTTTAAACCGTGTCTGCCGTCTATCGTGATGGGAAATGTGCGATCGTTGGCAAGTAAAATCGACGAGCTCTCAGCACTGGTACGGAGTCAGAGGGAATACCGAGAGTGTAGCCTGATGTGTTTCACCGAATCATGGCTGCACCAGGTCATTCCCGATGAGAATGCTTCCGTGGAAGGCTTCCACACTGTTCGGGCGGACAGGGACAGCATCGCTAGCGGTAAGCGTAAAGGAGGTGGGCTTGCTGTTTTAGTTAACAACCGGTGGTGTAACCCTGCCAACATAACAATCAAAGAAAGGATTTGTTGCCCGGACACTGAACTGTGTGCTGTTGGACTCAGGCCGTATTATTTACCCAGGGAATTCTCTCACGTCATCTTGGTGGCTGTTTATGTTCCCCCCTCTGCTAACCCCACAGCTGCATGTGACACTATCCACTCTGCCATAGCTCGGCTACAGACTCAGCACCCGAGTGCCTTTATTGTGATCTCGGGTGACTTCAACCATGTATCACTGGACAATACACTACCAACATTCAAACAATATGTGGACTGTCCCACCAGGGGAGAGAAAACTTTAGACTTACTGTATGCTAACGTCAAGGATGCATACAGCTCCTCCTCCCTCCCCCCACTTGGTAGGTCAGATCATAACCTGATTCACCTCACCCCCCGCTATGTGCCAATTGTGAGGAGGGAACCTGTGACCACCAGGACTGTTAGGAGGTGGTCAGAGGAGGCAATAGCGGAACTACAGGGCTGTTTCGAGGTGACCGACTGGGAAACACTCTGTGAGCCTCACGCCGAGGACATCAATGGGCTTACTGAGTGTATCACAGACTACATAACTTTCTGCACCGACTCCATTGTTCCAGCTCAGACTGTTCATTGTTACCCAAATAACAAGCCGTGGGTGACTAAGGACATCAAAGCCCTCCTCAACAACAAGAAGAGGGCTTTCAGAGGGGGCAACAAAGAGGAGGTGAGGAAGGTCCAGGTGTTACTAAAGGACAAGATCAGAGAGGCTAAGGACAATTACAGGAGGAAGCTGGAGTGGAAACTCCAGCAGAACAGCATGAGAGAGGTGTGGAGGGGCATGAAGACCATCACTGGATTCAGGCCAACCAACAGCAGGGGAGCTGAGGGAGGTGAGAATAGAGCCGACGAGTTGAATCTGTTTTTCAATAGATTCGACACCACAGTGTCTGCTCCCACCCCCACAACCTCACCTGCAGTCAGCCTGGAATCCAGAGCCACACCACTGTGCCAGCCTCTCTCTTCACATGTTTCCTCCTGTGAGATTCCTGACACCCCTCCCCCACCCATCACCTTCACTCAATACCAGGTTGAGATGCAAATGAGGAGACTTCACTCAGGCAAGTCTGCTGGACCAGACGGAGTGAGTCCCCTTGTCCTCAAGGCCTGTGCCCCCCAGCTGTGTGGAGTCTTTCATAAACTGTTTATGCTGAGTCTGAGTCTGCAGAGGGTCCCGGTGATGTGGAAGACATCATGCCTCGTCCCTGTACCAAAGACGCCTCGTCCCAGTGGCCCCCAGGATTACAGGCCCGTGGCACTGACCTCCCACATCATGAAGACCCTGGAAAGGCTCATCCTGGACCAGCTGCGACCCATAGTAAGACCACATCTGGATCCCCTTCAGTTCGCTTATCAGCCTCGTCTCGGAACAGAGGACGCCATCATCTACCTGCTCAATCGTGTCTACACCCATCTGGACCAGCCGGCGAGCACTGTGAGGGTCATGTTTTTTGACTTTTCCAGTGCTTTCAACACCATCAGGCCGACCCTCCTGGGTGATAAGTTAGCAGCGATGCAGGTGGATGCTTCTCTGGTGTCCTGGATTGTTGATTACCTGACAGGAAGACCACAATATGTACGTCTCCCACAGTGTGTGTCTGACAAGGTGATTAGCAACACAGGGGCACCACAGGGGACTGTCCTCTCCCCCTTCCTCTTCACCCTCTACACCACAGACTTCAGCCACTGCACAGAGACCTGCCATCTTCAGAAGTTTTCTGATGACTCTGCGGTGGTTGGATGCATCAGCAGGGATGATGAGACAGAGTACCGGGCTGTGGTCGACTCCTTTGTCACGTGGTGTGAGCAGAATCATCTGCAGCTCAACGTGGCAAAGACCAAGGAACTGATCGTGGACTTCAGGAAGACCAGGAAACACTTGACCCCTGTTTCAATCCAGGGGGTCAGTGTTGACATTGTGGAGGACTATAAATACCTTGGAGTACACATTGACAATAAACTGGACTGGGCTAAAAACACCACAGCACTTTACAGGAAGGGCCAGAGTCGTCTCTATTTTTTGAGGCGACTGAGGTCCTTCAACATCTGCCAGAAAATGCTGAGGATTTTCTATGAGTCTGTGGTGGCCAGTGCGATCCTCTATGCTGTTGCATGCTGGGGGAGCAGGCTGAGGGTCGCAGATGCCAACAGACTTAATAAACTGATCCGTAAGGCCAGCAATGTTGTGGGGATGGAGCTGGACTCCCTCAAGGTGGTGTCGGAGAGGCGGATGCTGTCCAAGATAAAGACAATGTTGGATAACACCTCCCACCCACTCCATGACATGTTGGTCAGTCACAGGAGCTCGTTCAGTGAGAGACTGAGATTACCGAAAAGCACCACTGAACGACACAGGAAATCATTCCTGCCTGTGGCCATCTCCCTGTACAACGCATCCACTTAACACACTGTTTGCTGCTACAACTACACATGTTTCTTTTCCAAATATTTATTATAAGTGACTTATGTATGTATGTATGTATGTATATATATGTATATATTGTACTATTCTTAGTTAGCGTATTGTCTGTCTTGTCTTAATGTTGGTTTAAAATGGAGCACTGTAACAAAAAATAATTTCCCCCAGGGATCAATAAAGTATTCTGATTCTGATTTGTTTAGTGTCAAACAACAGTCACCTGAAGACACTTATGTTGTAAGGTGAAGATCTTAAAATATTAGAAAGACAGACCAGCAATCACTCGACACCCTATAAGCACTTGGCGACAATGGGAAGGAAAGACTCCCTGCAATAGGAAGAAACTTCCAGCCACACTCAACAAATTGCTCTGCCGCAAGAGAAAGAGAAAAAGGCACTCTATAGGGGAGAGATTCAGAGGTTAGTAATTGCCAATGAATAAATACAGCAATGGGTTATGAAAACAGAGAATGAAAAGATATGAGTGAAGAAGTAGCAGTATATCATGGGAAACCCCAACAGCCTGATCCTAATGCTGCATAACTAAGGGGGGATTCTGGGTGAGCTGATCCAGCCCTAGCTATAAGCTTTATCAAAATGTAAAGTTTTGATTCTAATCTGAAAATTAAAGAGTGTCTGTCTCTCGAATCCAAAATAGGAGCTGATTTAGAAATAGGAAAGATTAAAGATTATCCAGGCATTTTTTTCTTCAGGACATGCCCATAGTTTAACTAGCTGATTCGTATCATCTGGCTTCATGGATTTAAAAAAGCTGGGCGTCATCTACATAGGAAAAAATGTATGCGGTGTTTTCTGTTAACGTTGTCTAAGGAAACGTGTAATGTAAAAAATGATTGGTCCCAACATGGAACTCTTTAATTGTGTGTGAGGAAGACTCCCCATTTATATGCACAAATTGCTATCTTTCAGACTCCAATTTGTGCATTGCAGTCCTTCATTATTAACAGTATTTTTAGTGTTAACAGTGTTAAAATTTTATCTGTGATGCAACCTGGGGCTGTTCATGTTTTCCTTGATCAATCCTTTATAGAGGACTTATTGTCTATATTTTCCAGACCAAACAAAAATCTTGTACACACAGTGAGTGCAATGGCCTTTCCTCTCTAATTTATGTGTCGTCTGCTTTAAGGTCCAGATTTGACAGTCATGAATCTGTGATTTCTCGTATGTTACACTATTATCAAAATAATCAGGTTCTGTAGGAGTAAAGTTTTGGTAGCTGTTCTGCATTGTGTTGGCACACAACGCTGAAGAAAATAACAATGGAATCACTTCGTTAACCTTAGTTCTAGCACTTTCAGAAAGACATTTTCTGTAATGAAATGTATTCTTTATTGCAGTGTAATCCATTATTGTAATTTTATTGTTATTAAGAAATGCTCAAACAAAAGAGGGTTTTTCAGGAATTACTGGTGAATGAAGTTCTATGCCACAGTTCAGGGCAAGATTCAAAGTGTGATTAAAGAGTTGACAGGCTTATTTACATTTTGAGAGAAGCCACTTCAGTCTAATACAAAATTAAATGATGTGTTGAGGCTGTTATTTACAACATCTACATTAATTACCTACAATAATTATTTTATCTGAACTGAGCACTAAATCAGTATAAAAAAAATCTGCGAAATTAAATAGAATTTTTGAGTAAAGGCCGGCTGGATGATAACAAAAATAATATTTTTTAAGTTTTTCAATTACAGTGTACAAGGCTAAGAGTTAAGCTTCTGATTTAATAAAAAAAAATGTCCAGTTCTCTGGTTAATAAATATACTGGAGTGAAAAATTGCTGCCACTTCTTCTCTTTGGCCTGTGGTTCAAGGATTCTTACAATTAGTATGACTTGATTAATTTAACAAGCATATTCACCCCATTGTAACCAGGTAATTAAATAAGTAAGTACAATTTATTAATGTAGTGCTTTTAACACACATAAAATTTACAAAGCACAGAACAAGAATTAAAAAGCTACAACACTGTGTTTTAAGAAGAACAGTAAGTGATACAATACAGCAGCGAGGGCCTACACCAAGTGAAAGCACCACCCAGCATATCTATAACAACTGCCATCTGTAGTGCCAACACAGTGTATTTGCACATTTGTCAAACATGAGATTCTTTCTGTCCCTGTTCTTTCATGTTTGAGTACACTTACGCAAAAGATACCAGTAATTTGGCAAAGTATTCTTTTTTTTTCTGAACTGAAATAAAGTGCATTCACATCCTCTAGCAGGGTTTTGTATCTGCCCTTAAAATGTTCACCACCACCATCTATTATCAGCTTTTCCTTTTCTTCCTTTGCCCTTCTCCGTGCAGCCAATCATGATTAGAGAACACACTCTGGGGTGTAATAAAGGTCTGTTGCAAGCAATAGTGACCCAACGCCCCTTCATCTGTGAGCTGCTCAAACCTCCCAGCCTTGGTAGATAGTTGAAGAGAAAGCTGCTTTCAGTGATTGGAGCTCCACTTGACTGTTTTTTTAATTTTAACTTTGCCCTACTTCTGGCTGAAGAGCTCATTAAATAAGATCTTGTGCTATAGCTAGAAATAGGAAAAAACAGGAGGGGGGAGAAACAATAATCATGTATTTAGCCATGTGAGTCTTATCGCCTTTGGGAGTTCTGTCATGAGGCCGTAGAGAGTGTATATTATTTCCCTTTACCCAATTTTTAAAACACATCTAAAAACCTTTCTTTACCCACAATCATTCTGTGTCTTTGAAGCAAACATGCTCTGGGTCTTAAGGACAAAAATTCAAAGGAGCCAAGTTGGCTTTGGACTGAAAATAGTGAAGATTTTGCAGCAGAGCAACTGAATTCTTCAAACGCTCGTCCCAACTGACTGCAGTCGGTCATGTGATGGAAATCGGCAGTGAGCTGCAGGTTCACTTTTGCTAGGAGACTTTGAGGCCCGGATGTCTTACAAAACCAAAAAGGTTTTCAATAAATATATCAAAGATTAACAGAACATGTTGCAATCACAGTGTGTCTCGCTCTGATATTGACCACGCCACGTACACCTGGGTGCATTTCATCATATCTCTGCTAACAGAAGTTCTCTGACATTTCTCTCCCACAGAGAAAACAACAACAACGGAAAAAAAAAACAGGAACAGAGAGTCTCCTTGTATGTTTACTTTGGACATGTTACTAGGAGGGGAAGTATTTTCTGCCCCAAAGATTTAAATCAGAACACCACTGTCTAGCCACAAATATCCATCACACGATGGTGAACTACTCTTTTATCAACTAGTATAGACACTATTGTGTTGTATGTACAATTATACCCTGGTGAACATAAATTTGTGCCTAAATGTGACCATTCATGAATTAACTTTTCAGCATGGGAATATAAATGATCTCAGTCTCTCACTCAGAGCAAGTCCTCATCACACTTAAGTTCCCCTTTGCCAGTTTTTTAGATTTAGCAACAACTTTTATATCCCTTAAATTACTAAAAAGGAATGCATAAGATCAAATCTAGTTACTTTTTGGTTAAATGGCTGCCAGCACTGCCCCTTTGGTGTGAGGACTTGCTGTCACCCTGCGGGTGTCTCTCTCTCTCTCTGTCTTCCCTGCTCAGTGAGAAGCATCTGTGGATGAGCTGGATGTACACGTGCTGTGTGTTTGTGGGCTTTTCCCTTGCAGAGGCTATTCACTGTGTGAGGAAAAAAAATGAAAAAGGTGTATTGTCACTCCTAATTTTCTCTGTGACTAATCATTTTACATGTGAGCATAGCTGAAATCACAGCACAGCCTTTAACTTGTATGTGGTGATTTTGTCAGACATTCCTCAGACTTGTTCACTTCCTTGCTATCTGGCTTTCCCTCGTTAATCTGCATGCTCCAACCAGTTTTTAATTTATTCTTTTGAGAAAAAAAACTAAGTGGAAAATAACAACATATCTGTAAATACTTTAGACTTTACCATGTTTGCCTGTACTGCCAGCACACTGATAGCTTTACATCTATTTGTGTTTCCACTGCAGTTGGGAGGATGTGGCATCCTGGGCGTCGGGGTCTGGCTCTCAGTGACCCAAGGGAACTTCGCCACCCTGTCATCATCCCTTCCCTCCCTGTCTGCAGCCAACCTGCTCATCGCAGTGGGGACGATCATCATGGTGATTGGCTGCCTCGGCTGTGTGGGAGCTGTCAAGGAGAGCCGTCCTCTGCTGCTGACAGTAAGCAGAATGGTTTTGGATTCACCTGCTGACTTTAAACACAAAGTTGCGATGATGTCATATTTTCAGATTACAGCTTTTACAGAGCACCATAGCTCACGTTGTTTTGAATTGTCTAGTGTGTGTGTGTGTGTGTGTGTGTGTGTGTGCGCGCGCCCGTGCATAACATAAGTACAGTTTTATGTGCTTCTGTTTGATCCGATTGCAAGAGGGCCTTTAGGGTTATTATTGTCATGACAACTATAATAAGGGATTTTCATAAAGCAACAGGTCTAAAAAATCATGCTGCATTTTTAGACAGCATGATTTTCAGTTTTGGGACACTTTGATATGATGTTGTGGTTATTTGACAGGTAACCATTTCATAAAAATGCTTTTAGTGCTGTGAACCACTGTTGCCTAGTTTTGCTTTGGTGAGCAAACTATATTGGTCACACTCATTTTATATCTGAGGTAGGCAAAGAGCACGTGGAGCACAACAATCAGAGTATGCTTTGGGGTTTAAAGTCTTGTTTTTAAGGGGAATATCTCTGCAAATATCTAACAACAACTGTTAACAATAGTGATGACAGCGATGCTGTTTTAATGCTAACATTAGCTTGACAGACGGGAAGGCTTCATAGCTACAATAGACTGATTTACACAATAAAGGGTTTTTCTGGGTCTTTAGACCACAAAAGCTTATGAAGTTCAATAAAGAAGATCTGCATTCACTCCTCTGCCTGCATTCCCGTCCAGGCTGTTAGTGTATTCTTTACTTCACTTCCGTTTTTCCAGCCTGCCAAACTTAATTTTGTCGTCATCGCTCTAGCCCAATCATTTTCTTGCCTGCCTTCTGCAAGCTAAACAGCTTCTGTTACATGTGCTTTAAATCTCAAATCTCTTCCGTTTTTCTGCATTTCAGACTCTGACTTCATGCAGTTGTGTCTTTGTCATTTTGTTTGTTCTTAGTTGTGTCCTGATTACTGTCTAATCACAGGAGCAGGAGCTGCATCACATCAGCTCTACAATCACTCCTGTTGTCTGCAAGTTCTCACTGCTAGCAAAGTTAATCCAGTACCCAGTCATGTTAGTGTACAGCTATAATAGTTAGCCTCTGTCTCATCGCTGGCCGTGCTAGCTTTCTCTTCTCTCTCCTGGCCTCTGATGGCCCTCAAGTCAAACGTAACTACATCAGTAACAACTAGTGAGGGGCCAGTCATCCTCTTGTCCCCAGACTCTGCCTTCTCTACAGAAGGTGTGTCAGCAGGATTGAGGAGATCCTTAGAGTATTCTTTCCACTGCTCAGCTATATCCTCAGTTGAAGTCAGTGGCAATCCTTCTACTTTTACTGTACACTGTGTGAGTATAGTATAGCTTTCCACTCCAGAATCGGGTGAATATTTACCAAAATCACTTTGTTTCATTGCCTCATTGAAGTCCTCCAGACCTGTGTTTTTGCTTCAGCTACCACCTGAGTCACATTGCACTTGGTCTGGCAGTATCTGTCCCACAAGTTAGCCTACACCGATAAGTCTGCTTCTTCAGCTTTATGGCTTCACCATTTGGTTCGGGGATTACCGCAACATAAGATAAGATAAGATAAGATAGAACTTTATTAATCCCTCGGGTGGGTTCCTCTGGGAAATTCGACTTCCAAAAAGCACAGCAACGACCGAAGTTACAGTTACAGAATTGTTATATATATATATATATATATATATATATATATATATATATATATATATCAGAGAAGAGCTCGAGAGGATGTGGAGGGTGAAGGTAACGGTGGTCCCCGTGGTAATCGGAGATCCCGGGAACAACATCGGAGATCTCTGTCCAGAAGAGCGCAGTCCTGGGAACAGCTAAGATACTGCGCAGGACCCTCAAGCTCCCAGGCCTCTGGTAGAGGACCCGAGCTTGAAGGATAAACCGCCCGCAGGGGCGTGCTGGGTGTTTTATATACACACACACACACACACATATATATATATATATATATATATATATATATATATATATATATATATATATATATATATATATATATATATATATATATATATATATATATATATATAAATAAAATAAAATATACAAAGTGTCACGGTTCTGGGTCCGTTGGACCCAGTAGTTTGAGTTTTATTATGTTTTAGTTTGCATCAGGGATTGTTTTCTTGTTCTCTTGTAGTGTTGATGATGATGATGTTTATTATTTGAGTTTCATGTTTCTGTGGTGTTTAGGATTTGTTCTTCGGTTGTGTCTGCTTAGTATTTGTCTAGCTCCATGTGCCATTGTCTGTCTGTCTCTCTGTCGAGTTTGTGTCTTAGTGTGATGGTTTCTTGTTCCTGTTTTATTGTGATGGTCTGCGTCTCATGTGAGTGTGTTCAGTTTTACCTTTGTCTCGTCTTGTTGATCATTCCCAGCTGTGTCCACCACCTGTGTGTAATTCCCCTGTGATTCTCCGTGTATTTAAGTCATGTCTGCCGTCATTGTAGTTGCTGGTCCGTCTGTGTATTCCACCCTGCGTCATCTGTGTGTTTCCCTGCTGTCAACCGCCAAGTGTTTCTGCTCATGTTCAGGTTCGTGTTCTGTAGTTAGTTTGTTCCCAGTCTAGTTAGTCATAGCTCCCTTTGCCGTTTGTATTTACTTTCATGCTCAATAAACCACCTTCACACCTTCACGACTGCCTGCGTTTGGATCCTCCTTCATTGCCTCCACACGGCTCACCTCACTCGCCGTGACACAAAGGGGATAAATAGAATAAATAGGAATAAAAAATAAAATACAAGTGAATTGCACATTTCAAGTATTGAGTCTATTGCACTGTTGACTATTTACAAAAAGTATTGCACAAGGTATTGTACAGTGAGGTGAAGAGGCACTACAGCTTAGTTGTTCCCCCCTCCTTTGTCCTCCTGTCTCCCCTCCCTCTCCCCTCCAGAGAGGAGTTAAACAGTTTGATGGCGTGTGGGACAAAGGAGTTTTTAAGTCTGTTAGTTCTTGTCTTGGGGAGAAGCAACCTGTCACTGAACAGACTCTTCTGATTGTTTATGGCCGTGTGCAGAGGATGCCCAGCATTGTTCATAATGTCCATCAGTTTCTTTAATGTCCTTTTCTCTGCCACTGTCACCAGAGTGTCCAGCTTCATGCCGACCACAGAGCTAGCCTTCCTGATCAGTTTCTCCAGCCTGGATGAGTCCCTCTTTGCTGTGCTGCTCCCCCAGCACACCACAGCATAGAAAAGTACTCCAGCAACCACTGACTGGTAAAACATCCTCAGGAGCTTCCTGCAGATGTTAAAAGACCTCAGCCTCCTGAGGAAGTACAGTCGGCTTTGGGCTTTTTTATACAGGTGCTCTGTGTTGCATGACCAGTCCAGTTTATTGTCCACCCACAGCCCGAGGTACTTGTACTTGTTGACCACCTCCACCTCCTCCCCCTCTATCTGAACCGGCAGTGGACCTTCTCTGGACCTCCCGAAGTCCACAACCAGTTCCTTAGTCTTTGAGGTGTTGAGTTGCAGGTGGTTTGTGTGACTCCATGCGACAAAGTTCCTCACCAGACTTCTGTACTCCTCTTCCTGATCATCCCAGATACACCCCATGATGGCCGTGTCATCTGCAAACTTCTGAATATGGCATAATTCAGAGTTGTAGCAGAAGTCAGAGGTGTACAGGGTGAAGAGAAGAGGGGACAGCACAGTTCCCTGTGGTGCTCCTGTGCTGCTGACCACTGTGTCAACATGACAGGCACCTACTTGCAGCCACAGCTCTGTGCACCCTAAATATATCTGTCCAACATCCCCAACATCCGCTCTTGCCAACTGATTCAACTCACATCTAAGTAGTGATGAGTCGAGCTCAGCTCGTCTCCTCATCCAAGTGTCCGTGACATATGGCCAAAGACTTCAGGATACAATCACAAAATCAGTCATTGACCTGTGACCAAGGTTGTCCTGGTGTAACATGCGCTTATGAACACCCTTATGCTTAAACATAGTATTTGTTATGGACAAGCTGTGATTAGCACACAAGTCCAATACCAGAACAGCACTCGGTTTCGGGTCAGGCAGGCTGCTCCTCCCTGTCACGCCTTTCCAGGTTTCACTTTTATTGCCCATGTGAGCATTAAATGATCTCATTAGGACAATGGAGTCATGAGGTGGGGCATCCTACAGCACCCCACCCAGCAACTCCAAGAAGGCTGGGTGCTCTGAACAGTTATTTGGTGAATAAGTGCAGATAAATGTCAGGAACCACCCCCTGAGCCAAAGGGCAGGTAAAAAAAACCCTCTTCTGAGATACAGGTTATGAGACAGGGAATAAAGGAATACCCATCCCTGTCTGCTGGCTCTCACTAAGGGTGGCTCCAGAGTGGAACAGAGTCTGGCCCATTTCCAGGACCCTAGTTGCAGAGCTCAAGCTGTGTGTTGAGGTGAGCCCGACTATCTTTAGTTGATATTTCTCAGCCTCACACACCAACTTAGGCTCATCCCCCAACAGAAAGATAGCGTTCCATGTCCCAACAGCCTCAGCAGCTGGGGATCTGACCACCAGGCCGAGACACACTTGGAGCAAACATTCAGTATCTGTGGTCACTGGAGTCCCTGTGACATTGCTAACATGCTGCAGGTTGAATGTTCTGTCTGTGGACACATTGATAGTTTACATACAGAAAAGTTTTTTTTAAAACTCAGCAAAAATGAACAGAACCACGTAATATAACAGTAATAAACAATTTAATAACGTGAATGAAATTTATACTGTTAATAAGGAGCTCCTGGTTTTTCCTGAACTTGCAGGAAAAGAAAAATCTCAGCTTTAGCTTATGGGCCATATGGGGGCCTAGACTTATTGTCAGGGATCCTACTAACCTTTTTCAGTTTAATGCCTAGAAATACTTTTAGTAGCCTTGCTAATCCCAATAAAACAAGCTCTGTGGATATTGTTGGGGCACTGTTGTAATCACAGAAAGAGTTACGCATCATATATTAAAACAAGAAAACAATATCATTTATCACTTTTTCAGTGACAGGATACTATCCAAAGTGGAATGTTTTTTTCTGGAAGTTGAAATGATTTTTATTCCTTCAGTGGTTTCATGTGCTTCAAACTGTAATTGGCTTTTCATGTAGTAGTTATTTTAGAAAATTATATTAGTACTAGATGGCAGATTAGCCCACTCTCCTGCATTCAAATCGATAAAAACTAAAAACTCCCTGTGGCTATGTCAACAGTTTCAAAGCACACTTCAGATGTCCAAATATTAACTACAATTAAGGAGTGTTTCCACCAAACTTTCAGCCTGATCAATATTATAATCTACCATCACTTATACAGATATAAAACATAATTCTTTTAAAAGCTGAGTGCCATGATGCATTTTAACCAAGTGTGAGTTTACAATTGGGGCTTCTGACACTTGATTTATCTTTTCTTTAGAAGAGAGCTACATGCAAATGTGCTATCATACCAATGAAATCATCAAATATCAACCACGTTTATGATATAAACAAACTTTAACTTGAGCTACGATTCTGTGAACAGGTATCCTTCAACCCAGATGCTTGAAGGACTGATAAATATTGAAAAACAAAACAGACAAACACATCAGACATTTCACAGAATTATCTGGAAGAATAATTCTATGTGGGTAAAAAATAGAATTAATCATTAGGAAAATTGCCCAGCAGGAGAAAGCAATTATGAGCTCTGCGGGAATGAGTCTTAGTGTCGATCGTTAACGTGATCCATGACATTTTCCCGACAGTGACCAGACCGATCCCTGCTCCGTGTCAATAAAACGAGGCTAGGCAAATTATAAGCCTTCATCAATGAGTGACAGAACAGCACGTTCTTCACGGAGATTAGAAAAGATTCATCTCGCTTCAAATTTTAGAGCTAATTAGCATATTGATCGCTGATGAGAGACCCAGAGCACTGCAGTGTTGCTGTGAGATATTTGAGGAATTACTTTTGCACTCTGTGCTGAAATAAACATCATTGCTTTCTGCAAACATTTTTTAATTTGTATCACCAAACATCAGTTATAATTTCCAAAAAACACAAGGCTTTTATTGTTCCTTAATTCAGGCAAGAGTGATATCTTTGTTTTTCATATAAATGTAAAACTACATCCTGATATTTTTTTAGTACATAACCATTTTTTTCCTAATGTGCCCTCCATGTTTAACAATGCTTTGGATAAAGTTACTTCAATTAACTAGAGTAAATTTATTAAGGAAACTCGAAAAAACAGTCTGCAATGCTCCTAATTAAATCTTTTTTAATTCAGCTTTAAACTAATACGATTTTGTTAAAAAATATTTTTACCCACACAGAAAGCATGAGGTTACTGTTTGAGATTTAGAATGAATTTGAACACTTGTGAAATATCAAGGTTTGCGCAGTGAGGTAAAGCTTAGGTTTAAAGTTTGGGTAGTAAGCTGATGAACTATCTAACCCTAGTTTAGATGCAGATGATGTGCAAACTCTGACTAAACTCGTCACTTCAGTGTAATTAGTGTAATGGTTCCCTCTCAATACAAAGAAAAGGTTACTGGAGATCTGTCATCACAGATATGTTGCCAAGCAACCAGGAAAGACCTCAGAAAGTCACAACACCAAGTCAAGAAAAACTTTAGCTTCATGTCTAAAATCAGTTCTTATTCCCTAGATGGTGGACTCTGTTTGCTGTCCACCGCTATATCGGTATTCTGACAGTAAATATCGATCCATTTCTTTGCTACTGTGTGGAAAGATTTCTGGTAGCAATCCCACAATGCAATCGTTCGCATTTTATTGATTACATGAGTTGCATTCATCCAAACTGGAGCAAGAATTCTTTAATATTGTGTCAGCATCATTATTTACATGTATTAGATAATTACACCAAACACAGTTAATAGGTACAGTGACCGAAATGAGCTAATATGAGGCCTAGGAGACTGTCAGCAGGCACTTGTGAAATAATGCATGAATTCAAGCTTTAGTACAATTCAGGCAGACACTCTCTAAGGAAATAACCTCCTTGTGGCGGGGCATGGTCTGTGGCGTGGCTGCAGCGAGGCGGACACACCTGAGTGGCATCAGCGATCACGTCGCACCAGCATTAAAGCCAGTGCTGGGTCCTGACTGATTGTTGTTGTTGGTGTGTGTTCGGCTGCGAGCTGAAAAGCTGCAGTCGACCGTGTAAAGTACGACAACTGTGAATAAAGAAAGTGTATGCTGAAAAGCATGAACAAATTGTTGGGTCTGCTGTGGATTTATTATATTCCTGTACAGTTTTTGTGAGCTGCGCTTCGTTAAGTACTTCTGTGCAAATGCTTGCTAATGCAAATATATCACAAGCCAATCACATGGCAGTAAGTCGTGATCAAGACGATCTGCTGGAGTTCAAATTCAGCACAAGAACGGGGCAAAAATGTGATTTAGGTGACTTTGAACATGGCATAGTTGGTGGTGCCACACTGCTTTCAGCAGATAGAAAGCCAGCAGTGACGTAGAAAACAACTCCCAGAAAAGCACTTCTAAACATGTTGAACCTTCAAATAGATGGTGCCAATCCCGTTAGCTAAGTACATAAACTGAAAGTACAGTTCACATGGACTCACCAAAACTGGACAGTACAAGACTGGAAACACATCACCTGGTCTGTTTAGTCTTAATTTCTGCTGTAACATTTGAATGGTGCAGTTCAGGCTGGTGCTGGTGGTGTACTAGTGTGACTGATATCGTCTTGGCACATTTTGTGAACCTTGGTAACAATTGTGCATTGTGTATCCATCTTCTGATGGCCACTTCCAGCCGGATAATGTGCCATGTCACAAAGCTCCAATCATCTCAAACAGGTTTCTTGAACATGTCAATGAGTTCACTGTACTCAGATGGCCTCCACAGTCACCAGAACTCAGTCCAGCAGAACACCTTTGGGTTGTGGTGGAATAATAGATCTCTATCATGGACATGCAGCCCAAACATCTGGAGTAACTGTGTGATGCTATCAACTCAATATGGCCCACTATCTCAGAGAAAGGTTTTCAGCACCTTGTTGAATTTGTCACAAAGAATTAAAAAGGTTCTGAGAGCCAAAGCGGGTCCAACCGGATACTAGCAAGGTATCACTAGTAAAGTGGCCGGTCAGTGTAGCTATAAAGTCTATTTCTACCAGGCTATAAACATCTTCATTCACTATTTGAACCAGCCACAAGCGGCCATTCAAAAAATGGAGCTGTTGGATTGGAGGTTGTTGTGAAATAACAAGAAATCTCCCTGCATGACCCACCATTGTGTTAACTTACTGTCTGTGGTGTCTGCGCCACCACTTGCTGTTACATGAAATAAAACTACTTTAGAGAAGTAAACACAATCCATTCGCCCTACTGTAAGCTGTTTTGATTTGGTGAAGAGCTGCTAAGTAATATAGCAAAACAAGGTAATTAAACTTGTTTATCAAGTGAGATTGCTGTACAAGATTAGTACTTAGCATACGCAGAGGGAAGCGTTGGACAAAGTTTGAACACTTACAAGTCAGATTGTTGTTCATGTTCCTCTGACTCTACTGACGTAGTGCATGCAAAAATGGAGCATTGCCCTCCAGCTTATGAGCAAATAAAATATGTTTTATAACACTGACATTTATAAGTGATACCAGGAATAAACATGTCTTTTGTGGAAATAGGAATATCACATTTCCTTGCACCAATCACAAACAGGAATTAAGATGATCAGTAATTTATGATTAATTTTTCTGTGTAATTGTTGCATCTAAGTCACAAAAACATGTTACAGATAGACAAATGTACTTATTGATAACAAAGGTGTTTTTAGCTGGAGTTTCATGTGAACTCTGGTCATTAAAACAGATTTGCACACAAATCCAATACCCTGTCCATTTAATTTGAAAATATGAGCCATTTGGGGACGCTTCCATTTTCAACAAGGAAATGGGTAATTAAAGCCATGTTTCAAACCAGTCAGTTTCTAAAGTCAATATATTTTGAATCAAAGGGCACTAAAGAAATGTGGCGGTTCTTCCGACAGATAATCAAGAAAGGTGAGATCACTGCATGAAAGTGGACGCAGGCTGTTTGCACTGAACAGCCTCACATGGGTCTGAGGGATAGAAACTGTAAAAATTTTAGACCCACCGCATGAAAACAACAAGGCTATCACCTCAAACGCTTCCCTCCATGTACGCTAAAGGCCTAAAGAGACACAAAGAGCTACTGACGCTTTCATACTGCAAGGAAATCACAGCATGCATTGATCGCCGTGCCTAGACTTTGAGAACAGCTCATCCTAAGGCGCCACTCAGTGGGCAAATTAAACTGCAGTGAACAATAAAAACAATTTGCTTTTGTATAATTTAATGGTTCCCCCTTTAAATATTTTGTGTAACATGCAACAAAGTATTTTTATTTCATTACTGGAGATAAAAATCTTGATTTCATTCAGCTTTTTTTTAATCAATAAATTATCATTACTCGTAGCAATAATTGAAAGCCACAGAGACTGTTCGTCTTACAAGCAGTTCCTAAACAAAAGAAATAAAAGCATTTTTTCATTGTAATGTAAAATTAAGAAAACGCCTCAAGCAAGCTGAAGTTGGACCATTTTCATGAGAAAATTATGCTCGTATTTTTCTTTTATGCCTTTGATTTCATCGATTGAAATCATTAATCATTTAATCATCAAGAGAAGCAGGCAAGTGAAGTGGACGCAAACTATAGAGCCTTGTAATTAATTACTGGAAATTTCACAACTGCTTCCATTACATTATTCATCTGCTGGGACAGAGACCGCTACCACCAAAGACTTAGGCCAAGGACAACCCTGGTAGTAATTTCTTTGTAGATTTTGGTAAACAACAACCTACTTTGATATTTCCTTGTGTTTTTATTCGGATGATGTTTCCAGCCGTAGACCTTGGACCTGCGTCTACTTTGTTCTGGCTTTTATGTCTTCGCTGCTATAATTCTGGCACGATCATAGAATTGCTTAATGTGTCATATTTCCATCACAGTTTGTCTCTGGTACTCTAATTCTCTGAATACTTGTGGACTTGCAGGTTCCTCTGGGCTTTCATCCAATCAGCGGTACTCTGTTTAGCCTTTAATGAATGTTGTCTTGTGTCACGCCTCACCTTAGTATCTGTGTTCCTTAATGTTGAGTGTACCCCATTATTCAACCTCTAAATAATTCAGTTTTGTCTACCCAGGAGGTGATTAACGACAGAACAAAGTTTTAAAAAAATGTTAGGGATTCTGCAGAGCTTGGGCACTGTGGGAAATCATTCACAGTAAAGAATGGGTGGCCATTAACAGGGTGAACTCTCTCGCTTTTTAAACAGCCAGACGCAGGACACCTAAAAGTATTATTGTATCTTTATATAGTAGAAACTGTACCCTAATGGAAAATATGATTACAAAAAAATTTGAATATTACAAAGTCCCCCTCAGGAAACGACCGCATAAGTCATTTTTGTGTAAGCTGTTTTTATGATCTAGTTATTCTTTCATCCGTGTGATGTCACTTTAATACTGGATGGAACTCAGCTCTGTGGTAATCTAGAAAATCGAGCTTTTAGACATTTTATAAAAGGGCCTGTTTTGACACAAACCATTACTTTAACTCTTAATCAAGCATAGATGGTCAAAACAAACCTGAAATGGCTCCAGGTGGAAGTTCAGCTCCAGTTTCCAGATTGAAAAATGTCTTCTAACTTGGAAACAAACCTGTTAGTTAATGCACAATTTGCTTCACTGCTGCTGTTGGTAAAAAACCTGCATAAAGCAAATGATAGATGCATGTTTGGTGCTCAGAGCATAATGCACTTTCCTACAGGGTAGCATACTTACTGATTTTACTTATAACAAGCTTGAGTCTCATTGTTGACTGAACATTAAATCATAATAATAATAATAATAATGGATTGGATTTATATAGCGCTTTTCAAGGCACCCAAAGCGCTTTACAATACCACTATTCATTCACTCTCACATTCATACACTGGTGGAGCCAAGCTACGGTTGTAGCCACAGCTGCCCTGGGGCAGACTGACAGAAGCGAGGCTGCCATATCGCGCCATCGGCCCCTCTGGCCAACACCAGTATAAAAAACACTCTTGTTACGTGCTGCGTCTAGAAAGACCAAACACAGAATCCAGATTAGGCACAGCTGATAAAATGAGCTGCTATTGGCCATCAAATGAAGAATCAAAGTCCAATAAGAAAAGGAAAAAAATAAAGTACAAGGACAACACACAGAGCACAAGCAGATGGTAATTAGATATGTACAGGTGCAAAGGAGTTACAGACGGCTGCAGATGAAAGTCACAGTCACAGTGGAGGGAAAGGAACAAAAATGGGAAGTAAAACCAAAATTTATCAAAAAAAACATGATGTGACCAGAAGAAAAATAAGTAACAGAAACATGAAGACACTGAAATGTGAAGACAAACATTAATCATGACGACAGAGACAAGCGAGCAAGGAAATGGGAATAAGATAACACTAGAAACAACAACAAAGGATGGGGAATCCACGGGGAACATGACAGCTTTAAGCAGTTTCAAGATATTTGACATCCATCCATCCACTTATCCAATTAAGGGCTGCCGAGCCGTTGTCACAGTGCAAGAGGGTCATTGCTCGTTTTAGTTAGCTGTACCTAAACAAGTAGTAGGTTTTTTTAGTTGTAGGAGAACATAGTGTAAAAGTCTGAAATGTCTTGTTATAATATAGATTTTTTTCCACCCAAAAGAAACACTGTGGGGTGTTTATTATTTGGGGAGAATTTACTGTGTTATGATGTCAAACAGAAATGTTATTGAGTACAGACGTACAAACACCTCCTCCATCACTATAATAACATCCTGGAAGCTGCTGGGAGTACAAGACAATGTCTTTCCTCCCGTATGCAAAGCCCTCCAGTTACCATAACTTAAACCGAGTGCAGCAGTAGGTGCATTTTGATGAACTCCATCCCCGTCTTCAGGGATGGTCACGCTTAGTGGTCTGCTTTATTACACCTGCTTTAGCACTGATAAAAAGCTCTGTGATGTAGCTGCAAGCTACTTGCAACAGCCCACACATCTTGCATGCACCTGAAATGGTCATCGTTTGTTTCACTTTGTTGGCTACTAAGGATGATGAAAAGGTCCTGTGAGGTTAACTTCAGTGGACCCAGCGTAGCTCAGAATGTCAAAGGGAATAAAAATAAGTCTGACTCGGGGTGGGGTGGTGGTACTGAAAATTGATGTATGGTGCTTTATACTATCTCCATGTGGGTTTACTGCCTTGTCCTCTTGGCATTTTTATCACCTCGCGGGAAAATTACCCCATCGGACAAGCACCAACAAAGCAACAGAAACAGCAGATCACTTGCACTATTTTGTTTAGGGATCAGGAGACTGGCAGCACTATTAGAAGTACAATGTGATGCATACTGCTACCAATAATATCATACGTCACAGTAGCTGTATTATTAGTTGAGCCGCAGAGAAAATCTAATCTCATAACAACAAAGGTCTCTGCATTAAATTAAGTATAAAGGCTAATGAGCCTCTCACACCTCTTAAGTGTAGTCAGTTAATCCAGTGCTTGTTAGCACAATAATATGCCAAGAAAATAAGCGCTTAGTGTTAATCACATATTTAAATGACGTCTGGTGTGTGGACAGTGTATTGCTTCTCCAAAGTATCCTAAAGAAGGAAATATCAGGAGAAAGCCAGTTCAACCAATAACATTCATGCATGGAGAGCTGAAGGGGAAGTGGAAATTCCAGGATCCGTTTGGCAAGTTGAAAGAATTTCATTTCAAACCTTTTATCATTTATAGCAGCAGCTTCAAGACCCCAGAATCAGTCTTTCTCTATTTGTCATTCACAAGCCCAGTATCAAAAAATCAACAAAACAAGGGGCCCTTATCAAACACAATTTCCAATATGTCCCAGCGGTGAGTTCAGCACACATAATTTAAACCATACCTGCAAGCTGCTGATCAGGAAGAACCTTCAAGTTGGAGGCATCGAGAATAATGTGAGGTGTTTGTAAGCAACAGTTTGTAGACTTTAATCTCCAGACATGCGAAACGGGTGTTAAAAGGTCTCAACCAAAGTGCAAGTAATAGAGTAAATACTTGGAAACCAACCACTGGAAAGTGGTAACACTGAAAAGGTCAATACAAGTGATTCAAATTATTGGCCGTTCCTCCTCCGGGTTCTTGATAAGTTACCCCCAGGGTCCATATAAAGCTGTATAAACTATATTGATAGGACCTCTCGCCATATCAGCAGTGCTGCCCAAACAAGTCATGATGTAAATAACACGAGCATATATGCAAGGAACCCTCTGGAGTCCATTACATAAATTTTCATAATGTGTTCGATTCACTTTTAGTCTTTATAGACCAATAAAAGCTACTGTTCTTCAGCTATATTAGAGCTAAATGAAGAGAAAAATAAATCCCAGATCTCAAGTGAGTAATTACAACACGTGCTTTGAAATACTCTACTTAAATACAACACTTTTTTTCTTAAAAAAAAAAAAGACATCTATTCTTGTTATCCAGAGTTGGTGTCCTGCAGTTTTTTGCTGCTCCCTGAAGGCATCAGCGAGATACAAGCCAGCTGTGGCTCATTAGCTCGCATGGAACGAAAAACTGTAATGGAAGCAAAACCTGCAGGACACCAGCCTGCCACAACTGGAATAAAGCCATTTGACTTTTATCTTGCTTATAGAGGTACTTGTGCTTATCGATTATAAATGTCTTACTCCTCCTCCATTTAAGCTCCATTGTTGTAACTCCTAAGGGTAAATTTTATATGACATCCCACTTTGTGACCCCTTACAAAAGCAGCGAATGCACAGGGCTGCTTATAAGATTTCATGTCTCTGTGTGTGTTAACAGTAGATCCTCTTCAACTGGCTACAGTGCTACTAATGCACTGACTTATTTACTTAAGCAAAGAATCAGAGTAACTATTTAAAAATCAGCCTCGTTTGACGACAAATTTGTAAGCTGTAATGTTTTCACTCCATAAAAGCCTCATTTTGCTTTCTTTTACTTTGATCTTCTATAAATCTTTTTTTTTTCTGTACTTATGCGGCTGGAAGCCACTGCTGTAAACAGAATAACCTATTTCAGTTTGAATAATGACATTTCAGGGGAAACATATTGAGTCTGCTTCGGTAATGGGATCCAAGTCTTTGTTTCTAATAATTTATTGCTGCGAGTGCACAGACAGAACAAAACAACCCCACTTCAGTTTTAAGGTTTGGTGGTGATGTGTTGCTTACACGTCATTTGCACATACATCATTACAAGTCTGAGCTCAAGCTACTACGGCACAATTAAAGCATGATGATCTAAAAATGTATCTCCACTGCCTGCTGCATGTAACATTTGAGTGTTCTTAGACAACATCTTTGCAGAGCAAATTGGAAAGAAAAAAAGTTCCTATTTTACGTCTGAATTAAAACAACATTTTTACACAGAAAAATACATTTTGCTATGAAAGTTAAGTACTGGGAAGTTGCCTCTGTCCTATTAAATGAATTGTATGTCATCAAGATAGCAACTGCTTGATACTTCTGCACTCGACGTAACTGGCACGCTGTTATTGCTTTTATTATTATTAGTATTTCTATGCAGTTCACAAATGGATTTTCATCACTTACAGTTAATTTCTTCAGCCCTTTGATAATAGTAACCCACTGAAAGCAGCAGCTTGAAATTCCTCAAGCTTATTTAATAGCTTTCTTGTATTATATTAGAAAAGCAGAAAGCAGTATTCTGCGGTGGAACGATTCCACTGAGTGTGGTTTTTGCCTGTGGTCTAAAAGAGAAGTTAAAAACTTCCTATTAAGAGCAGAGTGATGGAGAAATATGCAGAGAGCCACAGGGGATGAGTCTGTTTGTTTTGCGAGCGCTGGCGAGTGCCGGTTTCTCCTTCTAAACGATGTCCGCTTGCTTGCTTGTAATTTCACAGACTGCGAGACACACCCCAAAACACGGAGAACCACCGAAAGACTGAAGAGAGGATATAAATAGCATTTTTGCGTTTTTCTTCACTAAAACATGCAGTGTTCCCAAATCGGGGTTGTGATGCAGGACTTTCAAAAAATAAATAGAAAAATGTTAAAAAACTTGTAAAAACTGAAAAGCGGCTCCAGCAGCAGCAGCAGGAGCTGTAAACAAGTTGTGACCTCCAGGAATAAATAATCAAGCTGGAGCAGAAGTGCAGAAAACTGCAGTTCTTCCAGTGGCCCCCTTGGGATTGGCAAGTCAGTTTCTACACCTCCTCCATTTAATATTCAGTAATACAGCAGAAATAAAAAAAACTGGTATAATTTCTTTTTTTTACAACTCCCTCAATTGAATTGCATTATGGGTTTATAATTTGGGGGTGTTGCCACTAGGAGCACTAATACAATTATTTAACAAATAAGATACCTTGCTGTGTGTGTGTACATTACAGACCAAGTAACCTGGTGAATGAAGAATTTTCCTCATATGCTACCTAGCATTCCAGCTTGCACTGGAATGGTTCGCAGCCGAGTGTGAAGCGGTGGGAATGAGAATCAGCACCTCCAAATCTGAGGCCATGGTCCTCAGCTGGATAAGGGTGGAGTGCCCACTCCGGGTCGGGGATGAGTTCCTGCCCCAAGTGGAGGAGTTTAAGTAACTCAGGGTCTTGTTCACGAGTGATGGGAGAAGGGAGCGGGAGATCGACAGACGGATTGGTGCTGCAGCTGCAGTGATGTGGACGCTGTACCAGTCCATCATAGTGAAGAGGGAGCGGAGTGTAAAAGGGAAGCTCTCAATTTACCCTCACCTATGGTCACGAGCTGTGGGTAGTGACTGAAAGAACGAGATTGCGGATACATGCTGCAAAATTGAGCTTCCTCTGAAGGGTGGCTGGCCTCTCTCCTACAGATAGGGTGAGAAGTTTAGCCATGCGGGAGAGGCTCAGACTAGAGCTGCTGCTCCTCTAGATCGAAAGGAGCCAGTCAAGGATGGTTTGGGCATCTGACAAGGATGCCCAAACCATAAATAAACCTTACCTTAACTTACCCTTACAAGGATGCCTTACGGGCATGTCCCACCAGGGCAGACCCAGGACACGCTGGAGAGATTATATCTCTCAGCTGGCCTGGGAACGCCTTGGTGTTCCCCCAGACAAGCTGGAGGAGGTGACTGGGGAGAGGGAGGTCTGGGCTTCTCTGCTTAGGCTGTTGCCCCCGCGACTTGGCCCCGGATAAGTGAAAGAAGATGGATGGATGCTACTTAACACCAGTTAGCGTGTATATGTGTCTCTGTACAAGTCTAAAAATGACCGAATTCTGTTGCTATTGGGATAAACAAATGTTTTCTGTTCATATTTGGACTCCGTCTGGCTTCTTGTGGAAAAGAAATGGTAAATGCAGTTATAACAGTGGGAAGAATGCCTGCGGCAAAATCAATCTGCGCTGGAAGTTTGACCATTGCACCGAATGTAAATTTGAATTTCTAGCCTACAGTTATTCAGTCTCTACTCACTTAACGCTCGATAGGGGAAAATATTTTCCTTCAAGGATCAAAACAGACCAAGAACTATCGCAAAAGTCAAAATAGCAGAAAATCAGACTTGATCCTTGCTATTTTTATAGTTTTGCTGGAGTGTGTTTGCTTTATTTATTAGTGTATGTTAATTATACACGTAAACTGTCTGTTGATATTTTTTAATATATATTTTTTTGCAAAACTGTTCATGAGAGAAAAAAAATCATATTATCCCAAAATATTGAATTTCTTGAATCCACATCAGAGAATGTTATTTTACTTCTTTAGCTACTAAAAAACATTAGTGTTTACTGGAATTTCACACAAGGCAGGTCTTTATCGCTCAGACAATGAAGGCTGACAGAACAATAGAAATTGATTTCAGATGGTTATTTGAGAGCGCCTCTTGAAGAAGAGCACAAGTGAGTCAAACGCACCGTGGGTTGTATGCTGCCATCAGTTTGATACCTAGTCGGTCTATCACCTTCCAGGGTTGCCACTGAGACTTTCATCCCTTCCACGCTTAGTGATTCATTCATGCAGGTGCTGCCAAAAGACCTTAGGGGCCCACTTGATGCCAGTCCTGTGAACTAGCAACACTCACATCCACTGTCAAGAAAACACCTGGAATACACAGAGGACACAGGAGCCATGAAAACTTTACTTGTACTGTGTTTTAACCCCCTGTGATGCTCTTTCAGTGTTTCTGTCTGAGCTGAAAAAACCCAGACAAGAGTGTAAAGTAATGCTGCGCTGCAGTGCTTTGAGCTACATGCTAAGGTTAGTATGCTCCCATGCTCAGTTCAGTGCATAATGATATTGTTAAAATGCTTACCTAAGGGTTGGTACGAAGCAGCACTAACAGTCCAAATGCCGGCTCTTAACTTGTTTCCCGAACCTCTCAAGTGTCCTATTTAAGAAAAGGAAAAGAACAAATTCTGCTTGCTGCTTGTCACAATTTACTTAAAAGCTCATTTCTGTCCCTCATGGCTCAGTCAGCTCTCTTACATGAATCAAATAAAGCAAACAGATACCCATAAAAGAATCTCTTTAACTCCAAACCCTGCATGAAAATTATTTTTACACTTTCTTCAATATCAAAACAAGATATAGTTGACGGCACATCTGAGAGCATCACCAACACGAAAGCTGACAGCTCATTCAGCTCGTTTAAGGGTGTCAACAAATATACGCAGACAAATATGAGGCTTAGATTTCAGGTCGCAAAGTAACAAGAAAGTGACTTTATGTAAACAAAGTTCCAAGAAAATGTGAATTTGATTTAAGAATGAGGGGAAAAAAATCCATTAACATTAAATTGTCCCATAAATAAGGCTCTAAAATTGTTGCAGTTGAGGTCACCACAGCAGTCGCACGCTCAGCCTCTCCTTAAAACGAGTTCCTTTAGAGGTGGTTGTGATACACTCTATTTCCAAAAGTATTAACTCGTCTGTCATCGCACGCATATGAGCTTGACGTGCATCCCATTCTCAATCCATAGGGTTTAAGATGATGCCAGCCCACTCTTTGCAGCTATAATAGCTTCAACTTGTCTGGGAAGGCTTTCCACAAGGTTCAGGAGTCTATGGGAATTTTCTTACAGATGCGCATTTGTTAGGTCAGATACTGAGAAGGCCTGGCGCTCAATCTCTGCTCTAATTCATCCCAAAGGATTGAGGTCAGGACTCTGTGCAGGCCAGTGAAGTTCTTCTACACCAAACTCACTCATCCGTGTCTTTATAGACCTTGCTTTGTGCACTGATGCTCTCTCAGAGGCCATCCCAAAACTGTTCCCACAAAGTTTTGAGCATGAAATTGTCTAAAATGTCTTAATATGCTGAAGCTTTAAGAGCTCTTTTCACTGGAACTAAGGAGCCGAGCTCAGCTCCTGAAAAACAGCCCAACACCATAATCCCCCCTTCCACCAAACTCCTCTTGGCACGATGCACTCAGACAAGTACGGTTCTTCTGGCAACTGCCAAACCCAGACTCATCTTTCGGATTGTCAGACAGAGTAGCATGATTCATCACTCACGGTGCCACGCTAGAATTCACTGAGCTCCCGAGAGCAACCCATTCTTTCATAAATGCAGAAGCAGTCTGCATGCCTAGGTGCTCGATTTTTATACATCTATGGCCACAGCTGTGATCGCAACACCTGAATTCAGTGATTTGAATGGGTGAGTGGATACTTTTCGCGATATAGTGTATGTCAGCTTTTTAAAAGGGTGGGCAGGGAAGCTGACTGCCTGCAACCTTTAAGCCAGCCTGCCAGCTAGAATAGCTCGACCAGTCTCAATCTTCAATTGCTGCATAACGCTGACGTGTGTACATGTATTTGTCCCCAGAGATCAGCCGATAATCGTGGTGCCGTTTCATTGAGATAGTTTTATGACCTTCAGGATCATTGTACAGTTGCCTCTCAAAATGTTTCACTCCTCAGCGTTTCAGACACTCACTTCCATGTGTGAGAGACAGAGCCATGTCCTAGCAGAGTAGGTGATGGATGAGCTCGTAACTGTTTTAAGCACTCAAATGGACCCGCAGGAAGAAGATGTATCGCCCATCAAGCAGCTACGCCTGGCCTCTATAGAGAGGAGAGGATGGCAGGGACTGGTGAGGAATAAAATGGGGCTCTTCTAACAAATTTAAAAGTAGAAGAAAACTGTATATCACCTCTCCCAAGCTGTGCTACTGATAGCCCATCTCCTTCTCGTTCTGCCTCTCTCTGTACTCTTGACCTGTCAGTTAGAAACATAAAGGCTTCAATCGCTCCTATTTGGCTGACTCTTCTTTCCTTGACAGTCTCTGCTCATTTCTTGCTTTCCTTACTTTTCTCTCAAACACGCTGGTTTTCTCTTCTTTTTATTGTCCAATTCATTTAGTCTCCACATAAAGACTCCTATTATCCTCCTTTGTTGTCCTTCTGTACTGTACTGATAAATGATGAGTTCAATGACTCATTTGTCTTCACTCTCCACTTTGTGTCTCCACAGTTCTTTATCCTGCTCCTGCTCATCTTCTTCCTGGAAATTCTGTCTATCATGCTTTTCTTCATCTACCAGGATGAGGTAAGTTGCCACTATTACTCTCATCGTGTTATATTTTATGGGTTTTCCTCACCTGTGCAAGATATTAATGACTGTAGAAGAAACTCTCCAATACATTGCATGCCCTTCATATGTCAGAGAGATTGTCGATGTTTCAAAGTGGGGCTGGCATCCAAAATGATGCAGCTCAGTAGCAAGGTTGTTTTGAAGTTCATACAAGCAGTGCTGCGTATGTCAGCTGACATTTTGCATAAACAATGGCTCAATGGGGCTCGGGCTGGTGCACACGCGCCTTTGGAGAGATGTCTGTGTCACAGTTTCCTTTCCTTGTTAATAAATCATATTTCATCTCTGCTCATCTATTTTGGAGGAATTTCGTTGTAAATAAACAAGTCAGACAAGAGTAAATAAGGTGATGAGCCATCCCTCTGCTAATATGAATTTGTAATCCCTTCACATTTTCAGCTGAGGTTTTATTAATGCATTGAACGGATATGTTAAATTCCTCACATATTAGTTTTAATTATGGGCTTGAGGGCTGGCTTTTGAAATAGGTATGAAATTTTAACAATCAGTAAAAGAGCTTGATTTATGCCTTGTTTAACGGTAAAGACACAGATGAAAGCACCGACACTCTCTGCGTTCTGTCCACAAACATCCATCAAACTGAGAATAACAGACGTCATGTTGACAGTGGGTTTTAATCAGACTTGATGAGATTAGTGAGATTACTCAGCGAATTACACTGCAGAGTAAGTCTGGGTCAATGCAATCAATGGATAAATATTTTAAAATATAGCGCTTTTTATCGCAGTTCCTTTATGTTGGTCATCACAACTAAAATTACAATTAGAAATTGAACAGAAATGAGTGGGCAAATTAAACTGCAGTGAACAATAAAAACAATTTGCTTTTGTATAATTTAATGGTTCCCCCTTTAAATATTTTGTGTAACATGCAACAAAGTATTTTTATTTCATTACTGGAGATAAAAATCTTGATTTCATTCAGCTTTTTTTTAATCAATAAATTATCATTACTCGTAGCAATAATTGAAAGCCACAGAGACTGTTCGTCTTACAAGCAGTTCCTAAACAAAAGAAATAAAAGCATTTTTTCATTGTAATGTAAAATTAAGAAAACGCCTCAAGCAAGCTGAAGTTGGACCATTTTCATGAGAAAATTATGCTCGTATTTTTCTTTTATGCCTTTGATTTCATCGATTGAAATCATTAATCATTTAATCATCAAGAGAAGCAGGCAAGTGAAGTGGACGCAAACTGTAGAGCCTTGTAATTAATTACTGGAAATTTCACAACTGCTTCCATTACATTATTCATCTGCTGGGACAGAGACCGCTACCACCAAAGACTTAGGCCAAGGACAACCCTGGTAGTAATTTCTTTGTAGATTTTGGTAAACAACAACCTACTTTGATATTTCCTTGTGTTTTTATTCGGATGATGTTTCCAGCCGTAGACCTTGGACCTGCGTCTACTTTGTTCTGGCTTTTATGTCTTCGCTGCTATAATTCTGGCACGATCATAGAATTGCTTAATGTGTCATATTTCCATCACAGTTTGTCTCTGGTACTCTAATTCTCTGAATACTTGTGGACTTGCAGGTTCCTCTGGGCTTTCATCCAATCAGCGGTACTCTGTTTAGCCTTTAATGAATGTTGTCTTGTGTCACGCCTCACCTTAGTATCTGTGTTCCTTAATGTTGAGTGTACCCCATTATTCAACCTCTAAATAATTCAGTTTTGTCTACCCAGGAGGTGATTAACGACAGAACAAAGTTTTAAAAAAATGTTAGGGATTCTGCAGAGCTTGGGCACTGTGGGAAATCATTCACAGTAAAGAATGGGTGGCCATTAACAGGGTGAACTCTCTCGCTTTTTAAACAGCCAGACGCAGGACACCTAAAAGTATTATTGTATCTTTATATAGTAGAAACTGTACCCTAATGGAAAATATGATTACAAAAAAAATTGAATATTACAAAGTCCCCCTCAGGAAACGACCGCATAAGTCATTTTTGTGTAAGCTGTTTTTATGATCTAGTTATTCTTTCATCCGTGTGATGTCACTTTAATACTGGATGGAACTCAGCTCTGTGGTAATCTAGAAAATCGAGCTTTTAGACATTTTATAAAAGGGCCTGTTTTGACACAAACCATTACTTTAACTCTTAATCAAGCATAGATGGTCAAAACAAACCTGAAATGGCTCCAGGTGGAAGTTCAGCTCCAGTTTCCAGATTGAAAAATGTCTTCTAACTTGGAAACAAACCTGTTAGTTAATGCACAATTTGCTTCACTGCTGCTGTTGGTAAAAAACCTGCATAAAGCAAATGATAGATGCATGTTTGGTGCTCAGAGCATAATGCACTTTCCTACAGGGTAGCATACTTACTGATTTTACTTATAACAAGCTTGAGTCTCATTGTTGACTGAACATTAAATCATAATAATAATAATAATAATGGATTGGATTTATATAGCGCTTTTCAAGGCACCCAAAGCGCTTTACAATACCACTATTCATTCACTCTCACATTCATACACTGGTGGAGCCAAGCTACGGTTGTAGCCACAGCTGCCCTGGGGCAGACTGACAGAAGCGAGGCTGCCATATCGCGCCATCGGCCCCTCTGGCCAACACCAGTATAAAAAACACTCTTGTTACGTGCTGCGTCTAGAAAGACCAAACACAGAATCCAGATTAGGCACAGCTGATAAAATGAGCTGCTATTGGCCATCAAATGAAGAATCAAAGTCCAATAAGAAAAGGAAAAAAATAAAGTACAAGGACAACACACAGAGCACAAGCAGATGGTAATTAGATATGTACAGGTGCAAAGGAGTTACAGACGGCTGCAGATGAAAGTCACAGTCACAGTGGAGGGAAAGGAACAAAAATGGGAAGTAAAACCAAAATTTATCAAAAAAAACATGATGTGACCAGAAGAAAAATAAGTAACAGAAACATGAAGACACTGAAATGTGAAGACAAACATTAATCATGACGACAGAGACAAGCGAGCAAGGAAATGGGAATAAGATAACACTAGAAACAACAACAAAGGATGGGGAATCCACGGGGAACATGACAGCTTTAAGCAGTTTCAAGATATTTGACATCCATCCATCCACTTATCCAATTAAGGGCTGCCGAGCCGTTGTCACAGTGCAAGAGGGTCATTGCTCGTTTTAGTTAGCTGTACCTAAACAAGTAGTAGGTTTTTTAGTTGTAGGAGAACATAGTGTAAAAGTCTGAAATGTCTTGTTATAATATAGATTTTTTTTCCACCCAAAAGAAACACTGTGGGGTGTTTATTATTTGGGGAGAATTTACTGTGTTATGATGTCAAACAGAAATGTTATTGAGTACAGACGTACAAACACCTCCTCCATCACTATAATAACATCCTGGAAGCTGCTGGGAGTACAAGACAATGTCTTTCCTCCCGTATGCAAAGCCCTCCAGTTACCATAACTTAAACCGAGTGCAGCAGTAGGTGCATTTTGATGAACTCCATCCCCGTCTACAGGGATGGTCACGCTTAGTGGTCTGCTTTATTACACCTGCTTTAGCACTGATAAAAAGCTCTGTGATGTAGCTGCAAGCTACTTGCAACAGCCCACACATCTTGCATTCACCTGAAATGGTCATCGTTTGTTTCACTTTGTTGGCTACTAAGGATGATGAAAAGGTCCTGTGAGGTTAACTTCAGTGGACCCAGCGTGGCTCAGAATGTCAAAGGGAATAAAAATAAGTCTGACTCGGGGTGGGGTGGTGGTACTGAAAATTGATGTATGGTGCTTTATACTATCTCCATGTGGGTTTACTGCCTTGTCCTCTTGGCATTTTTATCACCTCGCGGGAAAATTACCCCATCGGACAAGCACCAACAAAGCAACAGAAACAGCAGATCACTTGCACTATTTTGTTTAGGGATCAGGAGACTGGCAGCACTATTAGAAGTACAATGTGATGCATACTGCTACCAATAATATCATACGTCACAGTAGCTGTATTATTAGTTGAGCCGCAGAGAAAATCTAATCTCATAACAACAAAGGTCTCTGCATTAAATTAAGTATAAAGACTAATGAGCCTCTCACACCTCTTAAGTGTAGTCAGTTAATCCAGTGCTTGTTAGCACAATAATATGCCAAGAAAATAAGCGCTTAGTGTTAATCACATATTTAAATGACGTCTGGTGTGTGGACAGTGTATTGCTTCTCCAAAGTATCCTAAACAAGGAAATATCAGGAGAAAGCCAGTTCAACCAATAACATTCATGCATGGAGAGCTGAAGGGGAAGTGGAAATTCCAGGATCCGTTTGGCAAGTTGAAAGAATTTCATTTCAAACCTTTTATCATTTATAGCAGCAGCTTCAAGACCCCAGAATCAGTCTTTCTCTATTTGTCATTCACAAGCCCAGTATCAAAAAATCAACAAAACAAGGGGCCCCTATCAAACACAATTTCCAATATGTCCCAGCGGTGAGTTCAGCACACATAATTTAAACCATACCTGCAAGCTGCTGATCAGGAAGAACCTTCAAGTTGGAGGCATCGAGAATAATGTGAGGTGTTTGTAAGCAACAGTTTGTAGACTTTAATCTCCAGACATGCGAAACGGGTGTTAAAAGTAGGGCTGGGTATCGTCACTGATTTCTAGAATCGATTCAATTCCGATTCACAAGGTCCCGAATCGATTCGATCCACGATTCGATTTAATTCGATTTAATTCGATTCGATTCGATTTAAATCTGGGAAATTTTGACAGTCAGAAATATTATAATTCAGATCAGTACATTTACATATTTTTGTATCAATAAAAAGGAAGCTGACACACGCAAGACTTTATCACAGGTGTGAGCGTCACAGCAGATGCCTTTGTGTCAAAGTAGCTGAAGATAAAACACAGAAAAACATGAAGGTGATTTTCCTGGCCTGGGATTTTATAAAATATTCTGCAGTACATCAAAAACGAAAGAAAACCATTAATCAACATATGAACACTACCTCTGATGTTACAGCGGTTTTATTAGAGACACAGCGTTTTGCATTTTGAATAATTTTAAAAAGTTTAAATTTGTTCAGTATTGAACAGCAGAAATGAGGTTTTCTTTTCGGAAGAATGTAAAAGGGAAAAAAACAGCGGCTGACAGCGCTGTAAACAACAGTAGACTTGTGCGTAACAAGCAAGCGAATAATGAAGAAAGGGAAACTGTTCTTGAAGTACAGAGAGAGAGAGAGAGAGAGAGAGAGCTGTGCATCGCGGTGGAAGCAAAACAGTAAAAGTCAGAGTGAATACATGACGATGTTTATGTGAAGCGTTTGGATCTTCTTTTGCTGCTGGTTCGGTCAATATTGTTTGGAGAGAGATCAAACTAACAGCTTTAGAATCGGCTCATAAAGGGCGTGAACACAAAGCGTGGACCCGCCGACAGATCAGAATCAGCGAGCTGTCGGCTTTCAGCCCCGACCGTGAGAAAGGCGACATCTAACTGATTCTGATCCGCAGGTCGCGCTGTGTGTTTAAGTCTATGTGCAGAATCCGTGTACCTGCTCTCATTTACTGTCTTAACTGTTTGGTGGTTCTTGAAATTTTGTGAGATGTCACCAGAGATTCTGGCATTTCGGGCAAAATAAATTTATATTAAAAAAATCGATTCAGGATTTTAATGAATCGATTTTACGTTATCCAAGCCAGAATCGATTTTAATCGATGAATCGATTATAAAAACCCACCCCTAGTTAAAAGGTCTCAACCAAAGTGCAAGTAATAGAGTAAATACTTGGAAACCAACCACTGGAAAGTGGTAACACTGAAAAGGTCAATACAAGTGATTCAAATTATTGGCCGTTCCTCCTCCGGGTTCTTGATAAGTTACCCCCAGGGTCCATATAAAGCTGTTGCACAACTATATTGATAGGACCTCTCGTCCTAACCAATCAATAATGAAAAAGCTGTTTGTGTACACTGATTTAGAAAGCTTATTACATTAGTTTCCTGTACACTGCAGTAGATTGTACAGTTGTATTGGTTTTACAGCCGTCCACTGCAGAATGAAACCACCACATATCAATATTTGGTTGTGAGTGCAGAGACACACACAGACTCCTTTACTGTGTGAGCGGCTGAAATGAAATCAATCAAATAGACATATCTATGAAGTAAGAATGCTCTTTGATTTAAGATTCAAATCCAATATCTGCTTGACACCAACACTGATACCCAGCAGACTTCTGCATCTGCTGGGATTTTTGAGTTCAAACACAGTCTGCAACAAAGGCCCTGTAGCAAAAATGTTTCATTTTGACATATATGAGTTAAAATGAAAAGAAGAACTCTGCTCTCAGATACTCTTAAACTGCTCTGTGTCATCAGCCTGTGATGTTCTTTTTTTAGGAACACTTATCATATTCACTTTTCAGCTGGAATGATTTCACCTCGGCGTGCTCCGTCTGCTTCTGCTAAGAAAATGCGACAATAGTGACATTAGGAGTTTAGATTTAAATTGAGGGGTTGAGAGAAAGGAAAATTAACATAATAGTGAGAACTTTAAGTCAAGAGTATATCTCTTAAGACCATTAAAGGCAACTTGTCTTGTGAAGCCATACTCTTAGAGGGATTAACAATGAAAGTTCAGACAAAAAAAAACAACAACAATGACAACAACAAACTTCACAGCTCTCAGTAAGGTGAGGAATAAACAGGCAGTTTGGTGAACTGCTAATCATATGATATAATACACAGCTCTACAAGTGCTACTATTGTTTATTCAGTTATGTTCTATTAAAATCCTCTGAACTTAAATAACTAAAGCCTTTATGTTGTCACTAAAAATATAAATCATGCAAATCTGATCTGCATTTAGATGATTGCATAATTCAGCAATGAAAAAGTTGCACTACTAAAAATTTGCTTTTTAAGTTGTTTACGGTATAAACAGATTGTTTTTTATAGACTTCATTAATATGAACTGCTTTCCTCATTCATAATTCTCCATTTAGTTGTTTTTCTGTTATCTGTGGAAAATAAATTGAATTCAAGCAAATTTCTTGTGTAATTATGCCCGATTACAAAACTGCAACACCAGTGGATTTGAGAAACGTATTTCTGCTGTCAGAATCACAAAGCTTTCATTCATTGTCATTTACTGTAATGTTTGGTGACTGCATGAAGCCTCTTCTTAGGAGTCTTGTTCAGCCTTCTCGTAAAATCAAAAAAGCCGATAAGCGGCATAAAAAGCAAGCGATTTGGGCTTTGTTCTGCTGTGGCTTCATCATAACATGAGCATCATTCTAGAGTGTAGCTCATCCTGTCAGGATCATTTGTGTCCTCAGCTCTACACGTTGGTACTCATGAGGTAAGAGCAAGATGAGATATTTCCTCAGTAGGTGTCTGTCATGGGTAGCAGTAATTACATATTCGCTTGTGCACTTTGGGACCCGTCAAGGTGAGCTAATGCAATCGTAAAAAGGAAGTCACAAAGAGCTATGGCCAGGCTTACCCACTACACCAAAAGGGTATTGGCCATTAAAATATAACATTAAAATATAATAGTGTCCCTGTTTCTTGTTGTACTGTAACATCGAAAAGCTTAATATGAAATACTGGCCACATGTTTTTGCGACTGTTAATCTCAGACAAACAATTAGTTAATGGTTTGGAAACAAGCAGCTAAATCATGAGCCACTGATGTAGAAAAAAAGAAGTCTTGATGTACAAAACATGTAATATTAAATATCCTTTATAAATATTAATTCATGCCTTTTCCTTATGCAAATGAACAGATCCAATCAGACCTAATAAAAAAATGTGGTACTATGAGATATAACTAAAATCACTGGAATAGATTCAATCAGTGGATCTTGACTGACTGATTTCCAGTCAAACTTTGATGTCCGTTGTACATATTTACATTTATAAATGTACATAACCACTTAGCTTACATTTCATTTTATTTTGACAGTAAAATAAACTGGCATATAAAAACAGTAATGAGATGGATTCTCTTAAACATTTTCCATGGTTTGGTAATGATGGTAGAATTTTCCTATATTTACTGGATTACAATCAAATAGCTTAAAAACCAGTGTTATTCCCATTGATCCCAGGGCTAACTACCAAATGAAGTCATGCCAAACTTAAATCCTGAAGTTAATCAGACAACAGATGACAGAGGAAGTCAGATATTCTCAAAGCTTTCATGAACGAGTGTC
The DNA here is from genome assembly GCF_057381915.1 of Diplotaxodon limnothrissa. NCBI lineage: Eukaryota > Metazoa > Chordata > Actinopteri > Cichliformes > Cichlidae > Diplotaxodon > Diplotaxodon limnothrissa. The sequence goes on from NC_140596.1 coordinate 32,230,517, forward strand.
AATTTAGGAAACCAGGCTGTAGTTGAGACCTGCAGAGGAATAGTGCACACATCAAAAAATAAAAAAAAAATACAAAATCTGGAAACCAATCATTTATTTATTAACCATTAAGCTGCCAGAAAGATTCCCTGACAGTGTGCGAATGGGGTGCAGTTTGTCACAGTAGCCAAGCAAAGTAGTAAACGTAGACATTGGCAACTGCCCTAATTTCAATCATGCCTGTGATGGACTAAATAGGCTGTTACTGTCAGTCTGCAATGTGTTAAGTTTTAAAATGTAAGTTGTACTTTTGGTTTATGTTTTTATGTTTCAGTTCATAGGATGGTTTAGTCTTTTGGCCTTTTTCAGTTGATTGAACTATTTTTGAGGAACAAGTCAGGCTCCACTTAAAAGTACAAAATGCTTTTTTCTTATCGCTGTACATGCCAGAGAGAGTTTGTCATGGAAACTCCTTTGTTTTTGGTTTTTGTTAAGAATGCAAAGCTGTGACACCATGAGTGTAGTGGGTTGCTGGGTTGAGCTTCATGTTAGCACAGATACAGGAGAGAATCATCAGTGTAATCAATTAGTAGCAATGCCATGTTATTCATACATATCCAAAGAAAAGGAATTATAGTGCTACCCAGTCCTACCTTTCTCTTATTAAAAAATAAAGAGGGGGTGTTTTTGTGCTTACTCAAGTTAATCGAATGTTATTGGAGAGGTTTATAGCAACTCAAAAAAAAATAAGCGACTTAAAATACTTCTTTTAATGAATGAATGCATAGGTGCAATCAGCATCACAATGTGTCATTAAGAGGGAGGCCTACGGTTAAGGGTTGTTTTACAAGCCTCTAAAGACTACAGAGAACAGATGGTCCATACAAATTTGCTGAACACATTTCCTATGTACCCATAGCTGCAATATATTGTGTTGTAAATCATTCATGTGCTAAATAGATGGGTTAAAGCAAAGCATTATTAAATAATCCTAAGTGAACTTTCATGCCTCTGTGAACAATGAAGTGAAACACCTTTCATCTTGTTGGTTGGGTTTGAAATTAATATCTAGTTTTTCCAGCGAGAGAATGGATCGTGGTAAATTTTGCTGACACGCATCATTTCTCATGAGATCCAGCACCTGTTTCTGCTGTCAGGCGCTCTCACATCAGTGTCTCGTCTTCTTGGCCATGTTCCAGTTTTGTTCGCCTTAACGTGAAAAATTGGGAAATAACTTGATACGGGGAGGGAGAGAGAAAATGTATCTGCTTGTAAACAATCTACCGTACTTCATATACAGCTAAAGAGCAACCGTTCATGCAGTAAAGGAATCTACGGTACATGAAACCCACTGAAACCCTGTTTAACGTGTGATAGCTCCACTTTTTCCACATCATTACTGTTCTGGCATCAGCCATCAAAACAATTTAGCTTGTCAAGATATCAAAATGCCACACCGCTGTCAGAATACATTTCAAGCGTGAGAAATTTTCATTTCATGCCAACTGCAGTAATGCAATTAAGTAAACACCCCTGGCTAATCAAGTTACTAAAATACACCCACGTCAGGGCGATGTTTATATGAGAGACAAATTGAGATGATCGGCAAACCGACAAGACATTTGTTTGTGGAGTGCGGAATAAGTGCAGCGGGGGAATATGCAGTTTGATTACTGCAGATGATGTTGAGGAATTCCAAACATGGTTATTATAGGTAATTTGAATTGCAATCAGGCAAAAGGCAAAAATATACTTAAATCTCGTCAACTTGTAATTGAAACCCGATATGATGAAGAATGTTGCATTTATATCACGGTGCTTTATAATTGAGGATTCTAATAAGGACAAAATTAACATAATGAGGAGTTTTATTCCTAAAAACAAGCAAAAAAGATGAAGTGTTTTTTGATTTGTAAATAGGGTCTCCATGTATTACATTCATAAACCACTACCAACATTATCAACATCCACAAGTATGGCAGGATGGGGATTTTAACAAAAGGTCTAGGGTTAAGTCTAGGGGCTCTGCACTATAGCAATACCTCTTTAGGGTGCCTGTCTGTATTGGTGACCTTGAACCCTTTCTCTGGCACCTGCCTAGAGTGTGTTTACTTGTGTTTGCAGGCAGATGAAAGTCAGAAAGCTGAGCCATAGGAAAAAGTTTAGGAAGTATCCTATCTGAATGAGAGGATGAACAGAATATTTGTCTGAACTATGTACAAATGGTCCCAGTGGAAGGATAGTCTCAGAATATGTCAGTCTCCTCAAGAATTCTTTTTACACTGAAGAAACCTGGTTTCATCAGAGTTTACATAACAGGACAGCGTGTTTCTACTCTGAGGTAAAAGACGGGGCAAAAGAATCTGAAAGTCAACGTGACTGATTGCGTATGTGTTTTTACGTCTTTAAACCTAGTTTTTTTCCTGCTCTATCGGTGCATCATTTTTATGCTTCAAGTCATGCCTGCACGTCAGAGGGATTCTAATTTCAGTTTCACCTCTCAGTTGAACTACATTTTTCCTTCCTGTTAATTCAACAAGTTCAAGCCTACTTGAAGTTGGACTCCTAGGTATATTTTATTGCCTCAGATTATATATTTATTTTCTTAAGATGCAGCACAGTAAGAGCTAGCCTAATGTCTTAGGTACATGCAATGCCTACATCAGTGGTTCTGGTGTTATGGATTGAAAAATAGAAACTAAGTGTGGTTACTTATCTGTAGAGAGTATTTCACCTCGTGTCTGATAAAACAGTGTCAGTTGAGGGGTTTTATCATAAAATCCAAAAAGGCTTCTTGCAAAGGTTTACAATCCCTCTGAGCACTGTTAGCCTCAGGTGAACATCTGTGATATTACAAAGGCTTCACTGGCTCTTTAGGACAACATATAGAGCTGGGTGTGCGCTCTGATAGTGTGAGAGTTTATTTTGTTGGAAAAATCACAGTGGCACAAAGTGTGACATTACTAGGCTTGTTTAGAAAAACTCATTTGGGCTATGCTGAAAAAACATGAAAATTGCCCAATCTGGCTGGTTGTCAGATTAAAAATATTTTTAAGATGCAAATTAGTTTGGGCAAATTTGTGCAGCTTACCTCCCCCAATCAATTCCAAAAGTCACACTAAACAACTCTTTTTCAAGACATGATTATAATGGAAATGGAAATCCAACAGTACGAATAAAAAGCACACAATGTAAAGGAGTTTTGTTCCAAAGACTCACAGTTTGAATGAAATTAAAAAATGTGTCATTTAAAATACCTTTCAACCCCAGGTAGGCCAAGTATGGAGAAAAGTAAGATAACATACATATATGTACAGTGTTGTCTTCATTTTACATGCAAAAAAGTATGTGTGGCTCCCAGTGTTTTCTTTTCCATGGAAACTGGGTCCAAATGGCTTTTTGGGTGTTAAAGGTTGCCAACCCTTGCCCTAGAGTATGGAGGAATCTGTCCCTAAAAGATGTCACCTTTTTTTAATGAATAAAGATTGTTACCGTCAATATCTATTCAGCCAATCACATGACAGCAGCAATGTTTATATGGGTAATCATGTCGACATGATGAAGACAGCCTGCTGGATTTCAACACGAGCATCAGAATGAGGTATAATGTGATTAAAGTGACTTTGGATGCGGCATGCTTGTTGGTGCTAGAAAGACTGGTGTGAGTATGTCACAAATTACTGGTTTACTGCTGATCCGCTGGGCCGCAGCACCCACCCGGTCACTCCTGTCAGATCAGAACAGGAAACTGAGGCCACAATTCACACAGGCTCAACAAACCTTGACAACAGAAGATTAGAAAAACATTCAGCAATTGGATGAGTCTCGATTTCTGCTGTAACTTTCGAATGGTAAGTTCAGAAATTGTTGTAAACAACATGAAATCATAAAATTCAACCTGCCTGTATTGACGGATTAGGTTTGTGATGGTGATATTTTCTTTAACACTTTAGTACCAACTGAGCATCGTTTAAATGCCACAGCCTACCTGAGTACCATGTCCTTACTGACCACAGGGTACCCATTTTCCGATGGCTGCTTCCAGCACAATAACAAAGCTCAAATCATTTTAAACTGGTTTCTTGAACATCACAATGAGTTCACTGTACTCAGATGGCCTCCACTGTCACCAGTTCTCAATGGGATGGATTCAAGTCGCATCAGGTTGGTATCATGGAGGTGAAGCCAGCAAATCTGCAGCAGCTCTGTGATTTGTTTCCAGCACCTTTTTAAATTAGTGTGATCACAGATATAAGGCAGTTTGAAGCAAAAAGTATTATATAGATAGATGGATGGATGGTGTGTTCAGATTTTAAAATTCTCAGCACAATTTCTACCAGGGGTTTGTATCAATCATTGCCTCAGCATTTTTTTTTTAAATTTGAAATTCTTGCTGCAGTCTGTCACTGGCTGTTCCTGTCTGGAACACATAAAATGAGCTATCCTACGGCTGAATCTTAGAATAAACAATCCAACGTACCAGAGTAACTGGGATGCCAAAGCTTAGTATTATACAGACATGGCTAAATTAGCTGTGTTCTTTGCAACTTTTGTCATTTAAATAATTAATGACTTTTTTAAAATAAACAAAAGAGTCAAAGCCTCAGCAAACAAGACCAACTTATAATAGCCGCAGCAGTCAGCCTGCACATGCACCTCTCACCGAAGCACATATAAAAGGCATTTGTGCTGCTCTCTTTTGCTGCCACAATGCTGACCTGAAAGCTTTTCTTTGTTGATGCTGCTGGTGCTGTGCATGCAGCATTTCAATAACCCAACCTCGACTACAGTATCCACCTGTGAGGCTCAGAGTCAGTGCTCCAGAGAAGTTATTATTTTTTCATCATTATCTGTTTGATTGTGATGAGTCACAATGGCAAAGGCGTGACGTCAGTGCGAACACTGTGTGCACTCTGTTTAGACACAGCAGGCTTTCTGAACTATAGTGAAGGAAATGCAGCAGCTAAAAGGTGATAAGACCTCAGGAAAAAGGATCAGAATAGTTCTGTGATGTAAAACTGTTAAGGACAGATTGAAGGCACTGGATGACAGCTTCAGAAAAATGCTTCTGTTTGCTGTCAATAGCTGCAGGCAAAAGGCTTTAAGAGATATTCAGCTGCACATCAGAATAGTTTCACATGGTTTTTTAGAACATCAACGCTGAAACCAGGCACCAGAGGAATGCCTATATATCAGTTGAATTTCATTGTGCAGCATCTTGTATTAACGCCTAATGCCATGATTGAAGCTGTTAAAGTATCATCCTTCAAAACCTTGATTCCACTGCTTCGCTGCTTTCTGAGAGTGGCATTGATTGTCTACTCGTTTGCCAAGTTTGCCAAGTGTTAATCAGGAACTGATTAGAAGCAGTGGATGGAAAAGAGCTGGGGCTGTATTTGATTTGCCTCAGCTAAGGACAGAGATTAGTCACTTAAAGGGGCTTGCCACCCGCTTTAATAATTAACATATGTCATCACTGCTTCCCTGGACACAAGAAAAACTCCGTCAGCAGCTTTAAATGTGAGACCTGCGTGTCCTGGTTGCTGGCTTTCGCGCTTGAGAAGAAGGTTGCCTACAATATTGAGCAATCTGTCCCGAGGCACAGACAAAACGTAAACCGATTCTTCAGAAGGACAGCATCTCCCTATAAACCCTTTTCGAAATGCAGTGTAACGCTTTGATTTAAGCTCATATTCTAGGGGAAGCAAGTTCTTCTGGAGTCAAAAGAAATGCTCTGGAAAACCTGACTTTGGCTCATTTTTGATGGATGTCCTGGGCAGAGATGGGCAGTAACTGTAATCAGATTACTTTTTTCGAGTAACGAGTAAAGCAAGGGATTACTATTGCAAAAACGGTAATTAGATTACCGTTACTTTCCCGTAGGAACGCTGCGTTACTGCGTTACTAAAACCGTGATTTTTTTGCGAGAATGTCTCATGACAGTGAGGTAAGCGAGTGCTACGTTTGTGACAACAGCTGTGTGCAGATCAACAGTGGATCATATATCGAGTACTGGAGAGAGTATGAGCATGCGGCGTTTAAAGCGTGGAAGTACTGACCTTACTTTGAGTTTGATTCCATAAAAAGTGACAAAAACATTAGCGTCCATCGTGCGTGGGAAGAAAACTTCTTTTTACAGCGAAAAACCCCCCCTAAACTTCCAAGCAAGCTCCGAGTGCGCTACCACATAATGGGAAATTCACAGAGAAACTGCCGTATCCTTCCACTGACCGCTGCGGCACACCTGCACCAGGGTAAACCTCCGCCTACCCTACTCCTGCTTTACAGGTGAAAATAGAGCAAAAGGACTGCTAGTCTTTGACTTTATTTATTTTCTGCTGTGTTTTACTTGCATCTATTTGAAAGAGTGAGTGTAAACACAAAAAAAAAAAAAAATTTATGTGCTGGAATGTGCAGAAAATAGGTTTAAATGTTAAACAAATTTCTTCCAGTCAGTGAATGTTGCATATAATTACATTTTTGCTTGATGCATAAAGTAAAACAAGTTTTAAAAAGGGACTTTTCCATTTGATTACATTTTGTATGATGGATTATGTAGAAAAAGTAGAATTGGGCTGAGAGATCTATCGCTTTATCACCTCTTCAGGTTGTAAATTGTGTTTTATATAACCACTTCATCTTCCCCACAGTGTATTTGCGTTGCACACATTCTAACCTGCGCTGTGCCCTTTTGGCTCATTCTCTCTCCCTCTTTTCCCATGTTTACTTTTTTCCTGCACCCAATATCTTGCCTGCCTTCATCTCGCTTCTCTTTTTCAAATCCACATCTTTCTGGCTCATCTTGTGTCTGCTCTCCTCCCAATATACATCTCTTATCTCTCCTTGTATTGCTGCCATATAAATTATTGATGGCCCATCCTTGACTCGACTGGTGTAGTCAAAGGGCGACCCAAGTACCGAGGACAACATCAATACCAAGCTAAAAGTGCAGCTGTGGCTTGTGCACTCTCTGCTTGACTAACTTTAACCAGAGTCCCTCTTTACTAATGACCTACTTAGAAAAAAAAAATGCTAATTTGAATAAAAAGTTTTCTCTTTTTCTTTCCCCTCTCTTTTTATTTTAATTTGCAGCTCTTCAGATGACTCACAGCTCACTTCAGTCCACTCAAATGGGACATAAAGGCCCCGTGCGCTGGATTCTTACATCACTTTAGACATTGTTGTTGTGATGTCATGTTGTAGCTTGTGGCACCAGTTTATTTAGAAATCAGCGCTTCTTTATTGTTGCAAGAAATTACATCTGTTGTCATTTTTCTTTTCATTCAGAATTCTCTTTCATCTTCATATCTTTGAGGCATCCGAATTACGATTTTTTTTTTTTTTTTTACGTGTTTACGGATCCTAATGCAGCGTCTAATTGTGACTGAGCAATGTCATTTGCAGAGAAGGATGCCACCAATTATTAAGGAAACACCCAAATGAACAATATTAGGAAACTGCCTGTTCAAAAAAAATAAATCAGAAATAAGAGAATCAGTCATTTTAAGTGGCACATCTCACTGAACTCCTTTGTTCACATTCTTAATGTTTTCTTACTTCATCGCTTCTGGTTATCAGAGCATTTATTGTCAGCAACTTGGTACAGTTGGAGTTGCTGTTTTTGTCATTTTGATGATTTTTTATCGAAAAATGCAGTAACAATACTGTAAGGTGTGTATATACACACAGTATATATGGCAGGTATTCTCTTAGAGAGTACGCGAAATGAAAAACAGAATAGACAACAATATTGTAAGCTTGTCAGAGGTAGTGCTGTGCTTCTGGCGAATAGGCTTCTTATTTTTATTGCTGATCAAACAGAGCGGGTAAGACAGGCCTAGTTGCTGGCAGACCTTTCTCAGATTCAGACTGGGACTTTAAGCGAATCCTGATGTTTTTAGACACAAATTCTTTTGTTATCCTGATAAATAAACGCTGTCTGTTACAGATTAGCAGGACTGATAACGTTTGCTGCCTAGCTGCATCATACATACCCATAGATGGTATCAAAGGTCGATGTTGCTATCGTTATATCACCCAGTTTTGAAGACATGAGCCTACATCAATGGTTTCTACCATGCTTTTTTAAGATAAAATGCAGGTTTAAGATTTTTCTGCAATGGATCCATGTGTTTTTTACTGTCTGACATCTGCAGTGGTGCTGTGTAAAGTTGTGGGTCAACTGGAGGAGGTGAAGACAACACTGTTGGTACTTATATATTACAAATTTTGCTCTAATTCTTGTTTTTTGGTAGTATTTCTTAGTATGTGAATATTAGTATTTTAAAAAAAACTACTATGTACTTCCTGGGTGACGCGCTTAAAGGCTAGAGAAACGGACCATTGACCCTGGAAACTAAAGAAAATGATTGATGTAAATATTATTGCACACCTGTGGTGAGCGAAGCTATAATTGGTCTGTTGGTATATTTGTATCACTACACCTCGAAGAAGGCGCGACTGATGTCCATTGTGTATTTTTTATGTCTTTATCCCTGTGAAATATAAGCCGTTTATTCCTTTTTTTAAAATATGTTATTTTGTGTCTTTTTCTTTTGCTTATAACTGTTCCCACTTTTCATTTTTGTTGCCGTGTGAATCATTCTGTTATTTTCTTATCATCAACTGAAAGCTGTGGTCTTCAAGAAATGCTGCAAAAATCCAAAAGAACAGTGTGGTATCTGCTACCAGGAAGTCAAACATCGTAGCCTCAAAATGCTCATGTTACATAGAGGTTTGGAGGGGACCAAAGCAGGGCAAAAAATAAAGGGAGAAATTTGATTCATTTGAACTACGTGAAACAGGCGTTTCTCTGTCCTCTCCAAATAAATGATAAAGTAGAATAAATCAGGAGGCCTAGAAACAGAATTATTTAGAGGCAACAATAATTCAGGCCTTTAGGTTTGTCAGATTGTTGCTAGATTTTCTCCTTCCTAGTGTCCCTGTTTCGCTTTTAATACTTTTGTACTTTCAGAGCAATTCTTAGCTTATTGAGTTAGAAGGAGCAGTTCCTTTCTGGTAGTGTCTTTTGAGGTCTTCTGTTACTACTTCTCAGAACTAGGGCATCCTGTGTGCTCTGCAGGGGTAAAATGTTAAATGTAAAGGTTTACTCTGTTTTTCTCTGTTGGTTTGCTGTTCTCTTTTTCTGAGATTTCCACTTGTATGAGAGGTCAGCAGTAAAGTTCACTTGTCTGATGAGGACACATCGAATGCTGGCTGAATGAGAGAGGCCAGATGGAAAACGCATGTTGTGAAACCAAACGTTTCCAGTTAAGTTCTGCCACACAACATAATGCAGATTCCAAAAAACAAAAAAAAAGATGCAGTTTACTGCATGATAGGAGCAGGAGGGGCTGCTTTCCCCATTTAATTTGTGAAGATGTCACAATTTTAAGTATTATAAAAATGCACTTCACTTCTGTGATTGTTGTCCCCATGGTAACAGATAATGGTTATGTGTTAAGGGGTCCAAAAGATCATACCAAGAAACAGCTGGGACTATTTGTGAGTGCAGCGCTCACTTGAAAATAATATTAAAAAATAAATTAATTTTAAAAAAAAAAGAAAGTAATTATTTTTGGTAAAGTATCTTGTTGGCACTCGGGGATTTGGTATATACTCACCACCCCCACACAAAGCTGTGTGTGACAGATTTACTGAGCAAAATTTCGCTGTGAATATATTAAGCTGTCACCATTAACCGTGTTTTACTGTTTATGCACATGACCTTTCACTTTGAGCTGATTTATTTATTTTTTGGCCACAACATTAGCCTCTTTGTGTTTTACTACATTCTGAAAATAGCATCTGTGTCGATGTTAGGGGTGACTGTAAACGACAATGACGAGATTATAAGCAAAACACATGGTTCATTGCTCCGGAGGTAGTGGCACATTTCTCTCCCCCCCACAGCCACTAGACTGATAAAACAGCTTCACACAGTCATCAGCCAAGCAGGCATTAATGACCTTTAATGAATCCTCGAATATAGGATCTGCATTTGATTATGATGACATTCTGCTATTTTTAAACAAGTTTCAGACAGTATTTAAGGAGAAAATCAGCCACTAAATGCAGCTGGATGAAGGCACAGCGTTAAAAGACTGACGTATGGCCCTTATCTATTTTGCCATCAATTTAAAATAACTTTCTTCTCGTGGAAATGTCAAACTGGAGAGAGTGTCTGTGGAGAGAGCAAAATATTCTCATATTTGATATAATAACACACAGAAAGCCAGAAGAGCTATGGAGCAAAGCACATTGAGCATTTAAATGTCGTTTGGTCAAATGAAGACCGTGTTCACTGAGTATCTGAGTGCTTTGAGTCAGGCTTGATGTAAGGGTTATGTGTCTGGAGCAAAGCAGATGCTAAAAGGCTACTGTGTAGGAAAGCACGAGGTCAGTGGAGATCAATGTGATTGATGTTTGATGGGGTCCACCATCTAAATGTGTAAATAAGGCTGAGCGGCTTTGGAGTTTTTGTTTGCCCGCAGTGTGTATAGCGCACATGCTCTCTTTTTTCTTCAGATTTTATGAACTTCAAAGGCTTGAGGGTATTTAATCATGTTTACCTCTGTGACTGTGTTCACGCCCCCAGTTTGTTTTCTCTTGATTCAAAGCTCACTGCAAAAGCTGATTTTGTTCAGGGTTTTTATCTTGTTTGTTTAGGTTCACTCTGCTAAGCCAGACCTTCTAAACTAAACCCGCATGGAGCCTGTTTACCGAACACCAGCTCAGTGGTCTGCCGTCCAAATCCAATCTAGTCCTCTCACTGCTGACCACAGTTTATCACTTTTAATATCATGTGAAAAGTGGTGTGGAATATAGCCTGAGAGTGAGGATCTGACTGCAGCAGCTCAGTGCTCAAAGTTCATGTATCCAAACGATGTTTAGTGGTGATATTCCTTCAAAGCATGCAACTACCAACACCGGTCTTCCATAAACTATAATTTCCTATCATGTTTTTCCTTTAACCATGCAGCAGTTTAACCACTTTAATCAGTCCAATCAATATAGTGAACAAACAAGACTAGAAAACAAGTGGGATCATTCCAGCGGTCTCAGAAACTACAGCCACTACAGCCACTGGTGTCTCAGAGATGTGCACCAGCTGTCCTCTCATATCAAAAATAATGAAGTTACAGCATTAGTTTGGTGGTTCTTACTTGCAGTAGCATGCCAATGTTTTTCTCTGCTGCAAAACAGTGGAGTTCTCCATTGGGTTGGGACAGAGAGACATGCAGACTAAAAATGGAGCTAAGCTAAGAGACAAAGTTCTTGATTTATCAGTCATCAACGGTCTGATGCTCACCAAAAAAAAAATCTTGAGCAAATTATTCTCTAGTGTGACTCGGCTTAGCCTTAGAGATAGGCTGATAAGCACATCTGGAGAGACCTCAGAGTCGAGGTGCTGCTCATCCATGTCGAAAGGAGCCAGTTCAGGTGAAGTGCTAGAGTCTCCCTTTGGATGTGCCTCCCTCCAGGCCAGATGATTATATGCCTCATCTGGGAATGCCTCAGAAAGTATTGCTGTGGAGAACGACTTCTGGAATACCCTGCTTAGCCTGCTGGCACCATCGTTTAAGATGACTGATGGATGGTTGTCGTGACAATTTTTTTCACAAATAGTTAATGTTGTGACAAATTTGAAGCTAAATCACAATGATTTCTTAAAATTAAACAAGTACTTTTTAGTGCCTAAATCTAACTTTTTTTGACAGTCTAGGGGCTCATGAAAAAACAAAGAAACAAAGCAAGCATACCAAAATACAACAGGGGTGATCCATGTAGAAAATTAACCAAATTAACCTCCTACTTTCTACTTCAAACTGTCATACAGAAAGCAAAAGGCACGAGTTACGCAGGTGTGGCAGGTTGGGACGAGGAAAATATGACTGAATCCTTCGCAGATGGTAGCCATCTTGGCTCATAACGTAACCTGTGGTCATCAGTGAAGAGTCAGTCATTCATAAGCTGTGGCGTACTGTTGACCACTTTTGTAGGCTACGTCGTAGGCAGATGTTTAACTTGTGAGCACAGCACTCTTTTTGCCTTCAAATGAAACTCTTTAAAACAGTACAGCTTTTTCTTGACATTCAATAACCCCCCAGTCAGTACCAGTCAGTAGTTTTAGACAATGTGTTTTCATCCTATTAAATATTACCTTTTTTTCTCACTCCAAGGTGTTTGTTGGCACTGATGCCAGAAGGTACAACCATGGAAATATTGGTTGATAAGATAATAACCCCCTTTTGTAGACCTTTTTAAGTCCACATTAGGTTGGAGGAGTGATAGGCGTTGCAGGTTTATCACCTAGAAAACAATGATTCTTATCTTGTTTGAGAATCTAAACCTAAATCTAAGTAGCTTTAATCAGCTGATTACGTTTAGGTCCGGTGTTTGGTTTGGAAAAACATTGCGGTTTAGGTTAAAATGCATCACTTCACACCAGTAATCCTTCCCATTTATTAAGGGTTTTACTTTACAATACCAAAGGATGTAATTTTACCACACCACTCACATACGCAGTAGCTGAGGATGAACTGAGTATTTCCGCACTGTAAGCTTTCAGTATGTATGTATGTAGGTGGATTGCTAATTATAGCTGTGTTATTTTACTATACTTGCTGCCTTTATAAGTGGGACAAAGACACATTCATGCATTGATGAAAGAACGGAGCAATTTCTTCTCTTCTCTATTTTAAGTATGTTTAATTATAGAAAACCTGCGATAAACAATAGAACAATATATATTCATAAAAAACATTTTAGTACTGTCTTTCGTCAAGTCAAAATCAAAATATATGGTATCAAAAACACTCTGTTCTGGTTCACTCCTGACAGATTGTGCTTTTCCCAAATGAGAACTGAGTCTGTGGTTGTTTGTTGCCACTTGAGTTTAAATCACATTTGTCCTCCGCTGATGAAAATGGAAACCAGCTGCTCTGAAATGTATAGAGAAGATGTCCTTTATAACATCTCACCCACACAGTAGCAAAAAGTAGTTTTGTTAAAGTAAATTGTCCTGTTGTCCTGCCTTAAATAACCGCGTTTCCTGTCCTGTGTTCTCAGATTGACCACTACGCCCAAAGAGATCTGAAGAAGGGTCTGCAGCTCTTTGGCACAGAGGGCAACGTGGGTTTGACCAACGCCTGGATGATAGTACAAACTGATGTAAGTTGTGAGATCACCGGAGGGAGTAGGCGATGCTTTGGGATGCATCTATTTCAGATTTAACTGCTTTAAAAGAAATAATATAACTGTGCCGATAATAGTAAATACAACAACACAAGCTTGAATCTGTGACATTTTGACTGCATTATTCATTGTTATAGTACTTATCTTTGCTATTGGAAGAGTTTCACTGTCTTTTTTTCTTGTTTTGTTTTGGGGGGGGTTTGTGCCACTGGGATCACGTTAAATTATAAGTGAATAGTGAAATGCGGAAACACCATTTCGTTTTACATTTCTCTTTCAGGGTAATATACGAATAAAATACTGCAATCCTTTTAGCCGTTAATAGGATCTGGACATTTATAAGTCGGCTAATAAAAGAAACACCACCAATCTGAGAAATGGCACCAGAAGACGTGTCTTGAAATGACTCTACTGACAGTAATAAACACTTAAAGCGTTCCTGGTTTAAATGCTGTGGTAAAATGTTTTCAGAGAGATTAATGCAAACATCATAGACTCTCGGAGGTAATCTTTGTCTCCAGCTCTCACTTTGATGTGCATTTTCCTGTTGCAATATTTATATATATATGTGTTTTCTTCCTCTATATATCTCTCCAAAGAAAACACAATGTGAAAAACACAGATTTGGAATTAAGGATTGCAGACGACGGATGCTGCTGTTAGAAAATGCGTTTGGGAGACATCAAATGATAGATCGCAGACTTAGGGGCTCTTTGGACCTTCTTTTTTTTACATCACAGATCCTGTGTTATGGCTTGTAGTTTTGTACCATTAGTAAATGTGCGGTGCATGCTGGTTGTTTGGCTCTGCTCTGTGTTGGTGTGTATACGTGTGTCTAGTGCGTGTTTACCTGTGAATGTGTGTGTGCGTGGTGACTGATAAGACATAAATGATGACAAAGAAATCTATTGCTATGCAAATACTGTATGCAAATCCAGGTGTGTTTATACGTGTAGGTGTAAATGCGCACATTTGATTTTCTTCCTGCACGCTGGATCATGCCATAAGAAGAATCTGCCTGAATGAACCGCTGCCTGAAAATGCTAGAGCACGAGCGTGAACGTGCATTTCCCCCCACACACACCTTTGTCAGATCAGCCGCTGTGTGTATGTATGGGTCTCCACAGAGTCTGGCTGAGATGAAGATCATTATACGGCAGCTCTCATTCTGTCACTCCCTCCCAAGCCTCTTACATATATGCTGACTCACTGAATGGATAATGCAGCAGATGTCCCTGGAGCAAAGTTCACCCTGAATATTATTAATGGCCACCTATGGAGCTATGTATGCATGCATGTAGACGTAGATCTACCTTAGACAGAGCAGGAAAGAGCTCCAAAAGGCACTAAATGAATCCTCGGTATAATAAATCTGTACTGGCTGCGCACATTTGGTCGTTAACTTTCCAAGGTGATAACATCTGAATATTCTGACTGTGTGTTCTGACCGAAGTTTACATCTTTATTTCCCAGCTCTCTCTGGTGATTTGAATTCTGTAGTTCCTCATGTTAGTGCTTCCATTGTTTAAGGAAGTGAGTAAGTTTTAAATTAACACAAAATCCCCAACTGTGCCCACGCAGACAGCATTATTCCCCTGTGGAATTTAAGTCCACCAGATGAAAAAAAAAATCTCTTTCAGAGGCCTTTAATCTTTTCAACTACACTGATGAAATGAATTGTGGTGAAAGCCACGATGCCTTATATAAAAAAAATCTATACCAATCTCAAAGCGGGGAAATATTTATTTAAAAGAAAAGTGGGGCGAGTTAGAAAGTTATTTTAAGGCTTTGAGACGGCTACAGCTCAATATCAGGCGGATGAGGTGTTTTATATGCTCAGCACATATCGGTTATTTTACCCAAGGAATTTTAATTCGTGCGAGGTAAGAGCTTTCGTGCCCATCACTGGAGGATGTATATTTCTTTTGCCGTGAATTAGGATTTCAGTGTGATGATAACAAAAGGTCAGACTCTGAAGGCTCATTGTTTTTCTCCCGGCGCAGTTTCGTTGCTGTGGAGTGACCAACCACACAGACTGGTTTGAGGTTTACAACGCCAGCCGCGTGCCAGACTCCTGCTGCCTGGAGTACAGCGACAACTGTGGCCTGGACAACCCGGGAACATGGTGGACAGCGGTGAGTTCAGACATATAAACCCAAGTATACAACAACTTCAAATTGTGCTACTGATATTCCTTCTTTTGTGGTGTTTTTTTCCACAATTTTATTTTTGCAGAGGATATATTTAGTTTGCTAAACCCATCCTCAAACACATTTGGTGTGTAAAGAGTCAGCGCAGCCACGTATCATTTTAATCACCTGCAAAATCATAAACACAACTGCACGTGAGAAAAATTTAAAAGATTTAAGACGAATTAAATGTAGTGTTGTAAACTTGAAAATTGGAAAACTTGAGAGCATTGCAGCCTACTGTTAGATAATGATGGAGATAGTATTAATGATAGAGGTTTTGCTTAACTCAGAGGAGCAATTACGTGTCACAGTTCTCTGATTCAGGTAAATATCTAGTCAATATCCTACTTTGCTAATAGTCTTAACTTCAAAACGTTATTAAGCATATGTAATGTGTAATTTTCTTAGTTATAATAAGAGTACCTCCAGTATTTTCCTCTGTTTGGACCGAGCAGTCTACTGATACTTTTGTTTTTGTGGCACAACTTATCATATTCGTTCAATCCAACATGGACGCTGACTGAAAACGACTTTTTCTTCATCTATGTGTGAATTTCACATTAAAAAGATTCTACATGCTTTATTTTGTAATACACCATGCTGTAATACAGCATTTTGTAATACACCATGTCGAATTTGCAGGGGGGGGTTATAGTGTGTGCTCAAAATTGAGTCTTTGCAGGACTGTGCAGGCCTTTTTCTTCACATTTTACCTAGCCAGTACTTTTTTTTTTTCATGCATCTCTCCCAAATTACAGATTCTGATTCATTTTGATGGTAAGAAAGACCAATGAAAATGTCAGGCTTTTGTCTCTAATAGTTTCTGATATATTCATTTTCAAAAAAAAAAGAAAAAAAAATTGGGTCGACGGATATTTTTCAAACCAAATGTATCTTGAAAATATTTGATATATGAAACTAAAATTTCACAGCTACCATCATAAATGTTCAAATGTTCTGCTGTAAAATTGTCATCCAAATCGGCGATTGTCGAGCAGAAGGCTTGTTTGATTTGAGACAAAATGACTCTACTAGATTATATTTACATGATTCATCGTTCTAAATAATCATTAATGACCTTATACTAAGGCTCGGTTCATTTGCTCTCTGAAACAGACTACTTTAGCTTCTCTCACTCAACCTTAAAAGTGGCTGTTTTCTAATTGGCTGCCCCTCCCAAACAGAAGGTTTGAACAACAGGCTTCTGTGCTCACCGACATACAGAGTCAAGACTAGACAGAACTGTCTGGAACCGAGAGTGTAGAGCAGCCTGAGCATCCCCATGTATGTATATATAGTATATGTGACAGAAAATAAGGACAAGCATAATAAGCCTCTTTCATGATGCCTCTGAGCTCACATTTACTAAAATGTCTAAAAGTTCAATCCATATAAAGCTGCTTTTGCATCCAATCAGAATTCTTACCTACGCTTGATTATCCAAGCATACCAAGTACTTGGTAAGTAATTGTAATTTGGGATGTTAACGGGCAATTCTTTGCTTGATCTCGAATCTGAAATCAATTCAGGACCACAATCAACGTCTAATTCATCTGCTTCAAAACAGTCTGACTCACAAATTGTCAGCAGTCATTTTGCAGTTAAAAAAGGAGAAGCCTTTAAACCTCAGCAGCCCAGCACTTCACCAAGTAAACAGGAGGCCTGGGAGATTTTTGTGTTCATTATAGTGGTTATTGAATTAATCACCTCTCTCCAGAAGGACTTGACTGCTGGTGCTACTAATGTTTTTCTAATGTATTATTAGTGTCATATTTTTAATTCTTAGCAGCTGGACCGTACAGAGAGTTTTTGTTTTCCTTGTGGATTTCAGCACATTAGAAGAAAAGAAGCATGAAACAGAATAACTGCATTTCACATGCATTTCTTTTATCGGGATCTTACATTCTGGCCAGGTTAAAGCCAGCAGTGCAATTTAGCTTAAAAATCAAAGCACTTCAAGGTACTCTCATCTTTAAATAACATTCAAAGTACTTTTACTCTCACGGCTTGGCCATGTTTAATTCAGATTGAAAAAGCTCCTTTCCATTTCAGCATACAGGCATTCATCAGGGAACAGATTTCATGGAAACAGTTCCTTTTTGGGGGGATTTCACTAATGGCAAACTTAAAAACCTAAGCCAGGTGTTGAAGCTCAGAAGAATACGAATGCAAATCACTAGTGTAATTGTATTATACTGCTATAATACCATGAGTGTAACTTGAATCTTCGTCAATCTAACTATTTAAATTGAATAAGATTCAAATAAGATTGAATAAAACAGTAAAATCTAAGTCGTCATTTAACCCAGGCCTGTAATTTATAAAATCAGAAAGCTTCCTTTTGGTTAAGTCTCCTTTATGTGTCACATCTTTGTATGGAAAGAATGATGTAATCACTTCCAAAGGCCTACAGTATAGATGGGTTACTAATATGGAGGTCCAGGTAGTGTCTAGCCATGGGCTAACTAATATTGCCCGTGCATGTGGAGTGTTTGTGCTCTGCTCTCCTGTAAATGTCTCATTTTTTTCCCGTGTAAACAACTTTGCAGCTGGGACATTCTAGCCTATAGATGATCGATGAGGTTTTGCAGTAACTGAAATGATTAATAGTAAACTCCTTTTGAGAAAACAACAGATCTCCATCTGTGCCAGATGGAGATCTGTCTGTGCAACGACTTCATTGATTGCACTTGTAGGACCCCTCCCCTAGGTGTTAGACCCAATCATGATAGCTGTGTAGCTGTTCATCTTGTAGAGTCAAAGACCTGCTAAAACTGGTGGGTCAGGTAAGATCTGGATCAATACATCATCTTTTTCAATCATACCCCCACTTTGTGCCAATTTATAACATTCTTTCTGTTGGTTCGGGAACATTTCTTTGTAGGTTAGTTTCTGTTATTTCTGTACCCACGTTGCAAATTTTCCATGGAACTGACCGTAAGAGGCATTTTCCTCCAGCCACTTTGGATGAAAACTCTAAATACAGATGTGTACAAAGATGGTAAGATGTAAGTGCTGTATTCTCTCCTTGCTGTTATCTAAAGATAGCTTAAGATTAGGTCTATTGTTGCTTTGAAAAATAATGTGCTTACCTCGGATGAACATCCATCACTCCTAATTGTCATGGGATTATGGCGACCACCAAAAAAGTAGCCGAGTGCTGCTGGGCCCTGCACATGATCTATAATTGTGTACAATTACTTAATGTGCATGGTTTTGAAATTGTCTGTATGTGTGTGAGTGTTTTCCAGTTGTTTGAGCTTGTTAAGCATGCTGGTAGCGTCCTGAACAAAAGCAGGTAATAAAGATAAGAAAGGTTTAATGAAAAAGTCAATGTATTTTACTGCTGGCTTCATAAGGCTGTCTTTGCCTGATATCAAAGGGGAATTTTCAGTAGATTCATGTATCTCTGGAAGCATTCAAAAAGCAGGGTTTTCTTTCATCTTCAGAGATCCAGCTTTTTTTTGCTTGCGACTGTGAGGATTTCTCCTAATTCTATTTTCAGAGACGCAGCTGCATTGTGTGGCAAAAGTTGGTATAAGTCAGTGTTATTTTGTGTTATTTTGCACTTCGGCTGCTGCAAAATCGCACACAAAAAGGATTTTAAAAAGCCAAAAGGTTCAAAAGGCCAGAACTACGATAAATAGATGCTTGTCCGTGCACCGGTGAGAAAGGTGAGGAAGCTGTGGGATTGCAGTGGTAAATAGTAGTAGTAGTATATATAGTATACATCATTTTTGCAGGTTTGACTGAATAAAAATGGAACACGTGTTATTGTCTGGACAGTTTGCAAAGCTTCACATGATTTAGCAAGACTGGATGTTGTTTCTGGAGAGGTAATTGAGTATGCTGTGATAATATGGAGGGACAGCTGGTATTAATAGCACATTCATTCAAACCCACCTACTTGTGGCCTGTTCATCACCCTGTAAAACTGTGCTCCACTGAATGTTTTACTACAGTATCATTACATTACTGCAGTGTCATTGCAACATAATTATTCTGAACTGAAGCAGCTACCTCTTCTCTTGATATTCTTCCGTTAGATTTGCCATGAACACAGTTCTTGAACGCAGTTAGTCTCAGCACTTCAATCGTTAAATCAATCTGGAGGTTTAATGAATTGGTGAGAAAATTGGCCTCTTTTCTTTTACATACATACATATAACAGTCGTGCACCTATATTAAAGAAATTTCATCCCTGAACAACCGTGCACTTATTTTCAGAATTATCTCTCATTCCAAACTGTTTTTTATTGAATTTTATTAAATTTGTAGTCTTTCAGCGGGCTACATCTTGATGACTAATGAGTTCCTATTGGCGGATGATGCATCAAATTGTCCCCTACAGCTAGCCTTTATTATTAGCCTGTCACACATGCTCTAATGTTTTAGTAACCTTTGGTGACCCAAATTGATCTTTGGATTGCACAGATTAAAACAATAATGGCTAGACTTTAGCAAACAGCATGAATTTCTATATATGTACGCCCATCGACCTCAGTGTTAAAACCATCTGCCCAGTAATATGTAGCTCATTAGCAGCAGATCTCCTGGATCCTGCAGTTTTCAGCATATACTTCTGTGCATCAGACGTGTTCCAGAGGATCTTGTTCGACTGGAAGGATCAGTGCAGCGGCTTCTCTATTGCAATCTTCGAGATGTTTTTGTGGTGTGCCGGGGCGCACTGGCCTGCTGAATGGTGGGGTCTGCAATATTTATGAAGTGGTGTACGTCAAAGTAAAATCCACATTCATGCCACCACCCAAGCAGAACATTACATTGTTGATCAGCCTGTCAGCGGTTTAAATTGGTTTGAATGGTTGATCACTGTATAGCACCCCACACTTGAAACACACTGATTTATATGATTGCATAATTTTTCTAAACTGTGCATTTAATTATTGATGGTGAGTGATAAATAGACCAGCCTTAACACATGCCCAAAGCTAGTTAGTTAACTTCACCTGCCTACCGCTGTGCCTGTTCTGTAGAACATCTCTGATCTCTGCCCCTCTCCTGCAGCCTGGCTGCCTTGAATCTCCCTGCTGTTAGTACAGCAGGTGCTGCCACTGAATCTTTCTGCATTAACAGGCATCGCTTTCTAGTGCTTTCAAGTTTTTCCTACCCACCATTTTCTTTGCGTTTCATCTCCATGTTTAGAAAATCCTAACTTTGGTCTGACCGTTCCACGGTGGACACGATATTCTCTGGAATATCCATCAAATGTGATTGTTGCACCCGCTCTTTGCAAAAGAAAGGGTTCAGTAGCTTTTAATGGGAAGAAAATGTCAAATAATATAAATGGAATAATTGGCACTGGCAAAGTGTCTCAGTGGCTGTATAAGGTGTGAGCCTTTAAGCGTAATGAAGCTATTATGTTTAATGAAAAAGAAGAAAAGAGAGGCGCAGCTCCCAGCAGACAACAGGTGTGCCAACTGCAGCATCTGATTATTATCATCCTATATGGAGGAGATAAAAATAAGATTTGAAGTTGATCGTCATCATTAAGGACAGAGAGCGTTACGGTCACCTCACACACCGAGACTCCTGCAGTCCAGCAGCACTAAGCCAGTCATACAACATCATTAGGAGTGAAGGCGATGAACAGTAATGGCAACGATTTCTGTTCCGTTCAGCGTCTGATGTTATTAAGTTATTGCAACAAAATAGCAAATGGGCCGTTTCAGAAATCATATCAAGGGTGCCAGCTGCTGCCTGCAGAAACAGCCACAGATTGCATGGTTCGAGATCAGAGGTGGGCAATTAATTTTCCCAAGAGGCCACACGAGAAACTGGGACTATTGTGGAGGGCTGAGCTCAGTTCTGCTCAGTATTAATTTTGTCTCCTTTAAGCTTCTTTGTGTGACCCTCCACAACAGTCCCGGTTTCTCATGTGGCCCCTTGAGGAAATGAATTACCCACTCTTGCTGTAGAACAAGTGCTGTGAATCTCTTGAACATTTCAAAGCTTGTGAGGTGACTTTATTTTGTATCTATAGCTAGTGTTGCAAGTTCAGGAGTATAATTTTGATATTCTGATCTAAACCTTTTATTCCTTGAAAGTACTTATAAGAGCTCCTCAAAATGATTGCTTTTCAAACCAGCATTTTTCTGAACTTTTTCAAACTGTCAAACGTTAAATTTCCACAATTTTTAGATGAATGTGCTGATGGACATTAGCCAGCCAGAATGCACAGAATGCTCCTGATTTCCCACTAAATGGTCAGATAAATGTTTTGTTATCATTCTACAGAATATAGTCATTATATTAAGAAAGATTACATTTATATTTATTGGTTTATGATTTATCAAATGTTGGAGGTTAGCACTGTTGTCTTACAGTAAGAAGGTTCTGGGATCGACTCCACCACCTGCTGCTGGGACCTTTCTCTGTGAAGTTTGTGTGTTCTCGCTGTGTCTTCGTGGGTTCTCTCTGGCTTCCTCCTACAGTCCAAAGACATGCAGATTGCAAATTGCCCATAGGTGTGAACATGAGTGTGAACGGTTGTCTGTCTCTCTGTTAGGCCTGTGACACACTGGTAACCTATGGCAGCTGGGTTGGGCTCCAGCCTCCCTTGCAACCCTGAATTGGATAAGTGGAAGAGGATTTACAGATAGAGTTGTCAAATGTGAACTGTGAAACAAAGACTCTTACAGAAGATGACAGGTACTGAACTGAAGACATGAGCTTCAGCAGTCACCAATAAATCTTGGTTTCCTCTCGTAAACTGCAGAATTTGAATTCGGTGCCATTATGCACAAAGGGCCAAGCTGACAAACGACAATGGTTTTCACGTTTCAAAATGAAAACGTGCAACCTTTGAAAGCTTTTCCTATTTCTCTTTGTGAGATCAGCTTCTGCATAAACCACTGAAAGCTTTTTTTAAAATAAGGCATATTTACGCCCTTCAGGTGACTGCTTGTTGGCCTTCTGAATTTCACTAGCGCCTGCGGCTTGAAAGGCATTTTGACAATAAATTAATGTGGCTTGTTTTATATTTTGATTCATGTTTGTCTGCAGATCAAGGATTCTGTCCCTGTAGTTCTCAGTGAAGCACAGCAGCTCTCTCTTCCAATAATACCTGCATTCACTTCTGCACTGAATGTGGATATCTGTTGCATACCTCGCTTCAATTGAACGCGTACTCAGATGTTGCCCTCAGTGTGTTAGTATTGTCCAACTGAATTCAGTTTCAACAGCTTCCCAGTGTGAAGTCACACATTTTATACTCGAGTGATTTTTCTGTCGGGTTCCAAGCGACAAGTACAAATCAGATGCTGTTCAAGGCCACCGGCAGGTTTGCGTTGCTCAAGTGTCTCGGAGCAGATGGGAGTGTTTCTTTTCCCCACATTCAAGTTTTATAAATGCCTCTTAGTACCGTTCAGTAAATATTTCAATAATGCATGTAATACTGGAGGAATAAAGGTCTGCTGCTTTGTCTTGGTTTGTATTTTTGTGGCTCTTGTCATTGGCGGTTAAGTGTTCACGGTGTCAAACAATGTCAAAAAAATCCCGCTATGCATTCACTGACAGGCGAACAGAAACGAGGTTGGAATGACAGGTTCAAACAAAGGCTCGACAGCATTCACACACAAAGACGCAGTCACATTTTAAAAGCCCTGAAAATTTTTAAGATCTATGAAAACCTTTGTAGACAACTACATCACAGCTGCAACTGTTTATGCGAGAGGGCGAAGAGTTGAATAAACTCTGCTTTTGTCAGAATTACAAAGGCACAGGGTCATCTTTTAGATATCTCAGCCACACAGGCTGAGATATCTACTGGCTTGATCCGAAGCCAGTGGATGAATGGATTCAGAGATTCTTTAATGTCACTGTTAGACTCAAACCTACGTGACAAATAAAGGAGACTGCACAGTGTTTTAATCATGCAGAGTAAATAATGTGTACAGTAGTGTGTGAATGTCAGTCAGTCAACCAGCATGCTTTAGAGTCTTTTGAGCCCAACTTGCTTAGGTGTGCTGTATCTCTAACCAGGTCAGCTCCACCCACCAATTTCCTGTAAGAAATTGAAAGACACAGCAAATAAGGACAGGACAACGAGGCCAGCCCAGAGGCCGTCGCCAGTAAATGAATTGCTGGCATAGACAGGTTCTGTTTGCACCACCACCAGGTTATTAGACATGGCAATGGAAACAACAGCACCGGAGTGCAATTTCAACAAATTGTGAACTTCAGACAATCATTGTAGAAGCCCAGAAAAGGAAACACGTTTTATGTGATGGTCTGAGGTCTAAAATCACAAACGGAATAAAAATACTGAATGGAAACAAGTAGCAGAGGCTTTAACTAAGTTCAAAGCCAAAGGAACCAAAAGAAGGTAGAAGCCATATTTGAGTAACCGCTAACACCTGTTATTGGCACATCTATGATTCTACACTAGCAATGGATTTATATATATATATGCATATGTATATTCTTTTGCTAGTACAAAGGGAAGGAAAAATTACAGCAAGCAAACTTTTTCACCACTTGTTTGTGCAACTGCCAAACTTTCTCTGTTTGGCTGTAAAGAGTATTTCTAAAATTACGGTGAGAATTCAATGGGAACGGTGTTAGACCATAAAATGCAAAATGGTATATCGCCATTGCAGAAACATTTAATAGCCATAAATCAATCAAAAATACATCAGTTCAACTTTTACAGTCATAATATGTAGAAATCTTCTTTTTTTTTTTTTTACTGTGAAAATCACTTTTTTTTTATCACTTTTATGCTGAAAATACAAAAATATCATATATATCAACAGAAGACTAAATAGTGGCCGAGGAAGTGTCTGGATATACTCCCAATCCAAAAAGGCCTGTGCTACCGTGACATCGCTGTGCAACCATAAGAGTGGCACAAGGTCAGGTTGAAGCACCTCGTCTCGGTTCCTAAGTCCAGTAAGATTTCCACCAAGAACAATCAGATCAAAGATGCTGCTCTCGTCGACATGCAAGGCTGCAGCTACAGCTCAGATACGCATGCAAGCATCCAGCGTGCCGATAGGCCGGCCTCGATTAACTTCAGCCAGGCGTAGCATGCTGGCACATGATAATGTGTATATACTGGTTTTTGTATTCTTAGATCGACTTGAGAATATGGTAAATTGAACCATTTCTGAGGTGTACAAGTGAGTTCATTTGTGTTTGGTAAGCAAAGGAATAATCCTGCCACTGACTAAAAATCAACTGAAATTGAAAACTACTCATAGAGTATGTTTGGGTACCTGAGAGATGTACTGAAAATAGATGTGCATTTCTTCTTCTTCTTTTTTTTTCTACCCTGTTAAAGAATTTTTGAAAGGCAGTTAGAGTCTGTTGATTTTATTTTAAGGACAGAAGTTGAAGTCTGAACCCAGCTGTACATCATCTAGTTCGTATTTGAGCTGAGTCCTTTTTTAACTGACACGTTAGAGCATCTTTTCACAGTGAGGAAAATGATGCAGAGATGAAGGTGGAGGTGGTCCAGGGGAAAGTACAGTCCAAAACAAGATTCATGAGAATCCATTGAGACCAGGACGGAAAGTGCAAATTTGGCACACGCTGCACTTTTAGACAGAGTTCAGAGTTAACACCTACCACTTGAACACCACAGAATTCTTGAAAAGGCCAGAGCTGTGAAAAAGAGACTGTCTGTCAACATCAATGTAAACCTGCTGCAGCGCTCGCTGGAAATGGATGATATTCATGAACCAGGATGAGTGGAAAATGCAGGTGACGTGGACCTTGGCAGGACTTTCATGCAATGACTTGTGATCACACACGCATCACTTTTCCAGTCCAGCTCTTTTTACTCACAATGCTCTCGTTATCACGACTGCCCACACACACACTATCCATAGACTCTTCATTAGAGCCTCTCACAGGCACACTCATCCATCCCCACAGGCAATATCACAGGCCTGCCACTACAGCATGGGTAGTAATGACTGTACAGGTCACAGCCTTACAGTTCAGTGCCACTGTAAGGATTTTTCTAAACTAAACTGTTGCTGTTACTTAAGACAGTGTGGTACTTGTGCTTGTTATGCACAGTGTTTCTTAAATGTGTTGAATGGGGCTTTAAATTTGCAATAAAGGATTTTTGGACTTATAAGTGTTTTTTAAGCTGAGCAGTCATAGTTTTCTATTCTAATAACTTTACCTGCTAAATCCTCCTCTGTGTTGGCCAACTAAGCAGCCACAAAGCTGCCAAATCCCACATTAAGAGCAAGGAAAGTGAAATTCGTGGTGTAGTCCACTAAATAGTGGCTACAACAGCCAAAGAATTGTTGCAAAGACATTGATTGCGGTTTCTTTTACATTTTTTTTTTAGCTTGCCCTGGAACGTTGTTGATGGGTTTAGTGTCTGGCATGGCAGGTTCAGGTTTACTAACGTGGGGTTTCCCCCCCCCCCCCCCCCTAGGTTTTATGAGAGTCTGCAGTGGATGTCAGACAATAAAAATATGAATTTATATATTTTCAGATGCAGCTTTCTGGTCCAAGGGGTTTACATTCGGGCAGTCTGAAATTTTGGCTTACTGCATGACTTTCCATATTGGTCCAGCCGAGAACTCTTTTGCCGCACACCAAGGAAAAAAAATATATATATATTTTTCGGTACCAGTGAAATGCAGAGTTGATTGTGTTTGCTTTCTCTGGCTCTGACTCAGCTCCTTGATGTAAGGACATTTATAAAATAGCACAATCAGGAAGTTAAGTCTGCAGAAATGAATAATTAAATTAGAACAGCACTGTAGCCTGTTATGATAGCACTTACCCTTTTACTACAGTGTGTCAGGCAGGCTTTTCTCCTGTGTATCTATCATATTGACACACACAGAGCTCACCACCCGGCTTTAAAATGTCTGCAGTGCCCGTGTGTCACATAGCTTTCATTGCAAATGCCACTCCATTACTTCTGATGTCCGCTTTCATCTGCACAGAGACAGCCACTTCCTTTGCTTTTGATAATCCATCTCCTTCTCTTTACTTGCGTAAACTTCTGAGCATCAGAATAACTAAGACTAATAATTAACTTTCTTTTCTTCCTGCCTCTCAGGTACACAAAGATTGTACATTCAAAAGTGATTTTTAAATCTAGTCTGGATGTTGAAACTGTCTTGGAGACAAAAACAAAAAACGGCGAAGCAGTGAGAGGGTAGAGAGAGGGTTCTCCTTTTTTTTCTGTCAACTTGCCTTCAGAATAAATTCAAGCAACGTCAGACATGAAAAATTCAGGCCCTTCTCATGTCGAAGTGATACAGACGGCATATGTGCTGCTCCTGTACTCACATTACTGCTGTTTGTACTGCTGAAGGGAGACAGAGACAGCAGGGCTTCGAATTTAAAAAGTTTTCCCAAAGAATATTAGGTCAGAGAGAAAGGATTAGTAGATAAGGATGTTGCCACATGGGATCCTTTAGCTTAGGAGTATTTTCTATCATGGTTTCTTTATACAGTAGGAAAAGAGTCGTTGTAAGGGTTCCTTCGCCTGTGTATTTATTACAAGACATCTTAATAGTGAGTTTACTTTTGGGGGCTAATGTTTGCTCATCATGTGCATATTTTTTTTCTGTGTGTCTCCGCAGCCGTGCTACGAGCGGGTAAAGGACTGGCTTAATGAGAACCTGGTGGCACTTTGGATCTTTGCACTATGCACAGCACTTACTCAGGTAATTACAGCTGGAAAGCTGTGTGATTTTTATTTTTTTTCCCCAAGACCCTTTAGCTCCATCCTTGCTATCTATGGCACTGCTTCAGAAAAAGGCTCCTACTTTGAGATAAATAAATCTAATACTGCCTGTTTCCTTTGCATTAAGCGTAGGAACGCAGGATTTTTGTGGACAGCTTGAGCCCATATAAGCCTCTTGTGTTACTGCTGAAGACCACATAGGGAGGTTTGACTTTCCATAAAATTCTTTTATCTCCTTTCCAGCCAAGTGATACGTGATGTGGTTTCACAATCTGGGTGGAGAAATATGCTCTGCCTGAGAACATCGATCACACGAGGCTCCTGTGTGGCTGTAGGCTGATTTTTTGTCACCCATTAGAGTCTCAGTGCCCTTGAAAACCCTGCATGCAACATCCTACGTGATAAACCTACACAGAGCAAAATGAAAACTAGATCGAAGAATGAAGAGCTTCCGGTCTTGTCGTAAATAATCTGTGGTACAGTACAACACAAGGAGTTATTTACGGTTTAAATAATTGCAAGTAAGAATTTTACAAGTGAAAAACCGAGTGAATATCTAACAGAACGTGCAGAGACTTGTGGTGTAATCATAGACTCCACGCTCGCCTGTTCAACTGCTCGTTAACACAGATATGTAATCAACCAATCACATCGCCACAACTCAGCAAACTCTATTCTGAGGTTCAAATCGAGCGTCTGAATCGGGAAGAAAAGTGATTTCAGTGATTCCTGTGGGATTTTCACACACAGCCTTATTGACGTCCGAGGTCAGAGGAGGATGGGTGGACTGCTTCAAGCTGAAAGGCAAGCAACAGTAGCTCAGAAAACCACTTATTACATCCAAGACATGCAGAAGGGCATCGCTGAATGCACAACACATCAAACCTTGAAGCAGATGAGCTTCAGCAGCAGAAGACCACAGGCTGCAGTTTACAAACAAACTCACCAAAACTGGGCAATCCGGTCATTAAGTGATGACGTGACGAATCCTACTTCCGGGCCTAAAGTAGTCTGCGTTTAATATGGCTTTTGTGTTGTTAACATGTTTAATGTTTTATATTTTCTTCTATTTAATCTCAAAAAGCTCCTAAAACAGTCAGTGATCACTGTTGACCTCCCTCGGCTTTTATTACCGCTAATCATTTATTAGAGCTCAGTTTTTA
This sequence comes from Diplotaxodon limnothrissa, assembly GCF_057381915.1. Lineage (NCBI taxonomy): Eukaryota > Metazoa > Chordata > Actinopteri > Cichliformes > Cichlidae > Diplotaxodon > Diplotaxodon limnothrissa. The sequence goes on from NC_140596.1 coordinate 32,258,731, forward strand.
AAACCTTAGGATGTAACTACAGCCCAGCCCATGCAGCAGTATATGAATGACTAACCTCGTATTGTGGATGGATTATCTCAGTTGTTCTCCTGGCTGAAGTTTGGTCCTTTTACAGCATCCTGCCATGCGATTACATTTGTTCCTGACCACCGAGAACACTCACGTTAACTTTTATCGAGTGGAAAAAAAGTTAGCTTGTTTATATTATGCTAACATAGCTGTGTCGCTAGCGGTCACGTAGCACATCATTATATACCAGCTAGCCAAACTTCAGTAACCCTACAAACGTCACTGCTGTTTAGTTTTCTGTCTTCATTTATGTTGGAAGTGATAACAGAGCTGTACGTTTTAATTTGTTTCCAAAACCCCGCAGTCAGGACATGCTATATTGTATTTAGATAGAAGCTAGCGAGCTAACTTCCTGCTAACTTCTAACTCCGTTAAATGTCATAAATTCCGTTTTCATGGATGCCTGGATGTTAAACTCAATTGTTACACCTGGTAGAGCAGAACGCTGATCATTTTATTAAAGATGAAAGACTTTAGACAGTTTTTCAACTCTCAGTAATGCCATAGTGATCGTTTGATATATGGACCCGCAGCGGAGTTTAGGCCCAGACACGGCTAGTGACGTCAGACTTAACGACCGGATGGAGGATTGGAACACAGTTCAGTTTGTTAGGGTTAGAATTTGGTGTAAACATCATGAAATCATATTTTGGGCTCCTTCGAACCAAATGACGATCACTCATTTTCCTTAATGACCACAGCGTACCCATCTTCCGATGGCTCCTCCCTGTAGGATAAAGCTCAGATCATTCCAAACTGGTTTCTCGGCATCCACATTCACCAGGGCCCTATTTCAGGAAGCCGGTTTAGAAAACTCAGAGTGAAAAACGATACTCAGGGTTGAGTAACCCCAAACTGTCCAACTCGGAATATTCGGTTTCAGAAAGGCTGATAACAAGTAGTTCAATCAACGCGGAGTTGCTTTAACCCCAAGTTAAGCACGCGCACGAGGATACATAAAGCCCTGATTAGTGGAGCACAGATTAAGCGAGTCACCATGGAGACGGAGGGAAAGAAGGCGCGGTCAATGTATTTTACAGCGCTTGACGCCGAAATTCTGATGGCAGCATATGCCGATAACATGCAAATTTTGCAGAAAAAAAGTAACACAGCCTCAGCTGCAAAAAAAAGGGAGCATGCATGGCAAAACATAGCCGACAGAGTCAATGCGTGAGTGTTAATTTAAACATTGATCTAGGGATTTCCACCCATTTAACACGTTATTTTATTATATTTTATTTTTTATTTTATACATTTTATTTTGTGACGTGATGTGAGCGCAGGTGCAACCCAACAGGCCCCAAACGTTCCTGGCAGCAAGTAAAAATGAAATATAAAAATATAGTCCAAACAGGTAAGGTGTAATTGTATTATGAGCCACAGTGCTTGGTCTGTTTGTCCGATGTAAATCAATTGCAGTTAGAGGCTACATTAATTTTCTTTCTGTAAGCACTTATTGAAATTATCTGAGCATTACAAGTACATATTTGCTTACTCTGTATGCTCAAATGTGACCCGTTATAGCCAACAGAAAAAAAGCGGAGGCCCGAAAAAAAGGTGGGGGTCCTCCACCACCACCACTCACAGAGCCTGGCCACTTGGCTTCCACATTTGTGATAATGTTGGCAGCATCACATATGATCTTCACAGTGCAGAGAACACAAATTAGCATCCATTACTATAATGAAATGATTTGTTAGTTTGAAATGCTACAGGGAACTATGTATCTGCACATTAATGCTGTGGAAAGACTTCCTGTTCACATAGCCTCCTTCATTTACTGAAGGAGCAATGATTGGAATGTGAGTGCCATCTATACAGCCAATCACGCCTGGGAACCCTGAAAATAAATGTAAAATTTAAGTAGTAGTTCAAGTATCACCACATCATGAATTAAGTTTTGTTCATCCTGTTACCTGCAATTTTGTGGAATCCCTCTTTGATAAATCTTGTGCGTCTATGACCTGGGAACACCACAAACGAGTGCAGGAGACATTTCAGTGCAACTGTAACATTCCTGACTGCCCGACAGACGGTAGCCTTGGAAACATGCTCAGCGTCACCAATATTATATAGAAAGCTCCCGTTTGCAAAAAACCGAAGTGCAATACAAATAATATGTACAGAACTGAGAGGATGTCCGCGATGTGTCTTATGAGCAATATTAGGCCTGAGGATGTTCTTCAAATAAATTATAGATTGTGCTGAAAAACGGTAACGTTCACACAGAAAATCATCAGGAAATGATAAAATGTCCAAACGCGCTCTAATCACTCTCTCCCGGCGGAGAGCCCTGCAGAGAATTTGGGCTTCAACATCTACTGGCTCTTCAAGGAAGGGGCACGCCATGTCTGACACTTCCTACAGTCAGGTTTCCGACACAGAGGCGGAGAAGGTCAGGGTTAGTTGAAGTAAACCTGCTAGGGGGCAGGTTAGCTTCACGGAGTGTGTCGTCATAGTAACTCACTCAGGATGAATCTAAACTCGCTTTGTGAAACTGAAAACCCAGAGTTTTCGTTAACTCAGGGTATACTTACTCAGTTTTTCCACTAAACCGGCTTCCTGAAATAGGGCCCAGATCTCAGTCCAGTATAAACAGTGGACTTTGCTACAGCATTTTGGCTGTTACCATATTGATTTGAGAAACCGAAGGCACTGCATGCTCTTACCAACCACAAAGCCACATAAGGAAGTTCTCCACTGGCTCCATGTTTATAGACCTCCATCTTTTATCTACAGTCTGTGGGTACATATAATTATTTACGATAGTTGATGTTAGTAAACATTAGATGAACTGATGGAGCACAACCGATATTAATGATATTACTGCTTGATCTAACAAAAGGCTTGCCTGCTTATGTTACACAAGATTTTTCATTAATCATCAGTGGATATTATTCACATCAGTGGCTGCAGTTTGGCAAGATTTGCATAGTTTTTTTAAAGGCTCGCAGACATCTCTTTATTTAGCAACACACAGCTTGCACACAGCTCGAGAGAGATGTCTGAAAACCCCTTAAAGTGCAGCGTGTTTTAGGAGGCACTTTAGGAATAAACATTTTAGGAGTGGATGAGGTTTAGATAAACCCCAGAAGATATTTTTTTACTCATAGCATTAGAGACAGAGAATCGTGACAGTAAAGCAACTTAAAACCTAGAATCTGCTTATACATAAACCCAAATATATCCATAAATTCAACAAACCAGTGACTAGACAGTTCGGATAAATGAGGGATTATCATAATAGTAGTTCATATAAACACAGGCAACTGAAATTTTAAAGGTACTTATATTTTAAGACACCATGTTGACTAAAATTGAATTATGAGAGTGTACAAACCATATTTTCATCCATCTTGGCTGTGCACAAAAGTTAGCTTTAGGGAAGTTTTATGGTCAAGGCTCGAGAGAAGTGTTTAATCAGGGTTTCCTACGGTGCGTGCGACACAGCAGGGTCTACAGGAACATTTTAAAATAGGTTACAGATACTGGTAACAGCAGCCATTAAGCAAGCTCACTGAATTATGACTCTCCCACAAATCAGAAACAATAAGGGCCAGTTCTGTATAATGAAACGATGTTGATTTATTATTCTAAAAAGTTTGAACTATGTTAATGGAGCTGCATCATTTAATTCACTCGCAGTCAGGCAAATGCACACTTGGATTGCATCTGCATTGAGCCATTTAAATCTGAAAAGCAGTTTTTTTGTGTGTGTGTGCCAAAGTGATTTGCGCGCACATTAGCATTGCGGTGTCATTTCTGTGTCCACAGTGAAATGTCTGAATGCCACCATTTTGCAACATCTCTGTTTGTCCCCCGTGCACAATGAAACGACTTTTCTGGCATTTTAAGCTTTAAACACTCCAGAGACCAATTTAGTAAAAGGTCTGTTTTCAGGGGAGAAAAAGGCTCTTTTAGTCTGAATGTCTGGGCGGAGAGCTGAAACAGAGAGAAAGAGACACATTTACAATTTACCTGGCTTAATGTGGACGTCCTCCTACATAGAAACACGAGAATTTATTTTAGTCTTTAACTTTAAATTAAGGCACCTTTGTTTACTTTAACTAGTTTTTTATTGGCATGCAGATGAGAAGCATACTGGCTCTATAACTACCAAGTGAATGATTCAAAAACTTGAAAAATTGTGCAAACCTGCACAAATAACCGAGCGCTAACAGTGCCCGAATATCATCAAGTCTTTCCAACTCAGTCTCATTCAAAAGTGAGGTTTTTTACCCAGTGAATCCACTGATATTTTACTTTAGATGCCAGTTTCCCGCTCTAAAGTGAATTCACACTTAGTGAATTCATTATAGAAGACAACTGCCACTTAATTAACAGACTGCATCCTCAAGTGATGTGTTACACCTTGAAAAAAGTGGAGAACCATTGAGATGCACAAGTTTGATTTTAGTGGTACAAGAACAAAGTCATCAGAAGTAGAACTATGTCCTTTAATAATGAATCACTTCAGAGGTTTTCAAACCTAACTTGAAAGTTTTTTTTCAAAGTTTCTTTCAAGGCTGAGAACAAATGCACTGCCTAAATTTGCTGAATAACTTTCCGCTGACTGGCTTTATCGCTGTGTAAAGGACCACACAGGTTCAGCCATATCTATAATGCATCATAATGAGTCTGTGTGGGATAATGTGTGTGATCTCAGGTTGCATAACACTTTATACCAGTGTCAGTGAATTGTAAATTGATCGTTACTTTTTACTGGTATCAAACGCATCATAATTATTGTGATGTTTCATTGTTATTAGTATCATTTGTGTTACTATAATTGTAGATTGTATTGTATAAAATAACGACTCTATGGATACATATTGTATGATGTATTGCATCATAGATATCATGTACAAACGTGTCGAGCCACCTCTTATTTCTTTATATTTTGCCCACAAGGAGCCAAACTTTCGAGTCATTGTTCTATTATAGTTATTCTTTGTACTCATTTTGAGTCCAGTCCTTATACCTGACCATTTTCAGGGCAATGTTTTTTGTTAGACGAACATTTAAGAATAAATAAGTCATCTAACTCAGGGGATGGTGCTGTGTCTACAAATAACAGACAACTCATTTTAAATTGTATCTTTGGGCACTTTGTTACTAGCAGCAGGTCACAAAAAATTATAATCTGTTCTCATTTCTTTAGCTGAATCTATGAAAAATACCAAAGATAGCATAGTTTTACAGACTTGAAATAGTATTTTCAACTCCAACAATGAGATTCCCAAATAGCTAATAGCTGGAAACTTGAAATATCTTAGAATGGCATGCAGTGTGTCCTTTATAATTAATCCTAAATGAATAGTAAAAAATCCAGCAAAAACCTGACACATAGCTGACACTGGACTTTCAACTAAGCTGTTCTCTGAAGCATTTCAGCCAGTAGTGTTGATGATCTCTTCAAAACTGAATTCTGATTGCAGATAAGTACTGTTAGATTTTCATTCACTGTGCAATACCATCTGGCAGCAGCTTCATTTTTCAGTATGACAATGATCCCAAACACACTGCCATCACAATAAAAGCATAGCTGGATAGAAAAACACAGTGGAACACTATCAGTCATGGATTGGCCTCCCAGAGCTCGACACTCGAGATTATTGAAGGAGTGTGGGATTGTGTTGAAAAAGAACTGAACAAAAAGTCAACCAACATCCTGAAGACTACTTAAAGAAATGACAAAACTTGACTAAGAGAGCTCAGACTGTGTTGAAGAATAAAAGTGATCATTTTTAATTTAATTCAATTGTATTTATACAGCACCAAATCATAACAACAGTCGCCTCAAGGCACTTTATACAATAATATAACAGAGAAAACCCCAACAATCATGTGACCCCCTATGAGCAAGCACTTTGGCGACAGTGGGAAGGAAAAACTCGCCTTTAACAGGAAGAAACCTCCAGCAGAACCAGGCTCAGGGAGGGGCGGCCACTGGACGTGACCGGTTGGGGTGAGGGGAGGAAGACAGCACAAAAGACATGCTGTGGAAGCGAGCCAGAGATTAATAATAAGTAATGATTAAATGTAGAGAGGTGTAAAAGCACACAGTGAGTGGAAAAGGTGCCTGAATAAGCATATTATAACCGATATGTGATATTGACTTTCAACCTCTGTTTTTGTCTTACTTAAAAAAGATAAAGCAGAATATTTAGCCAACATATCTTACACTTATTTGAGTGTTGGGACTGTCTCCTTATCATTATCAGAGATACACTTCCTCTTCTTTCAGCTGCTCGCCACAGCGAATCATCACATCTGCCTCCTCAGTCTATTACTAGCATCCTTCTCTGTCACAGGAACCCTCTAGGTGATCTGTGATCGTTCTCTCTTCCCTAGCAGCTCTGTCTTCACCATCCTTTGTCCAATAAGTTAAGTTAGCTACACTAAGAGTTCGCTGTAACAGTGGGAGAATATCTTTTTGTCATGTATGGTTGAGCAGGTACACAGCGATCCAAAAAGTGAGATGAAAAGTTCCTTTTATATTTCACTCCCAGATCTCTGAACCCTTTAATGGCCGGCCTGTTTTTGTTGTGTTTGTGCAGATCCTGGGTCTGGTCTTCTCCATGACAATGTTCTGTCAGGCAGTGAAAGTGGAGACCTTCTACGCCTAGCGATCGACCCTTCCCTTCCACCCTTTGGCGCACTTGGATTGTTATTCATCAGAGAGGAACGGCCATAGACCCACCCTGTTCTCCTCGTTCCTCTCTCCCTGCCTCTCCACCTGCTCCCCCTTCCCCCTCTTCTTTCCAGCGGTTGTCCTCTCTGTGACATTCGCTCTTGGATGTCACCGGTCAGTTTTCTTGCTAACTATCAACAAGCACAGTGTCAGTGTAATACCTGAGTTCCTATGGTTTGCTCTGTGTCGAAAGCTAATTTCTGTGATACATTTTATGAAACAGTATTACGAACATGTATAAAAAAGAAAACAAAACAAAATCCAGTGTAGCCCCTTTTTTAAAATCTGTGTTTCGGTTTTAAATTATTTTATGGTTTGTATGTGTTTTCAAAACGAGAGCTACAGTTGAGCAGTGTGCACTGTGTAAAGTGCTTTAAGTGCATGTCTCCTGCAATGATGTGTATTAAATGTTTTGGCTCAACCTTATCTTGTCATTCCTTAACAGAAAACACCATTCTGGTTTAATGTGTAGTCATGCTTTTTTCTGCCTGGTATCCTGGATACTAAACATGAGCAATAATGGATAAAAGGGAAAAAATGCCACGTAAAATTGTTAATTTGGCCTCTCTGCCACGGCACACTGCAGTCATTAAAACATTTTGTAGCACCTAACTAATCAGGCATTAATTAGATACTTTAATGAAACCTGTGACCAAGTCTGAAGCTTGTGACTTTTTTATTTTTTTATTGGCTGGAGTTTTTCATGAGACACGGGAATAAAAGGAGGAATTTAAATGAACAGTACAGTAGAAGGAGCCTTGAGACTGCCCTGGGGCAATTTCCCTTCCAGCACCAATCAACGCACCAATGACAAAGACTCATCTTTAAAGTCTCCTCTCGCCCTTTTATGACTCCCTAAGTTCCTTTTTTCTCCTCACCTTGGACCGTCGACTATAATACAAGAAATACACCGAGTGTGTACACCAGAGACAACCTTTGATTAAATAACCCCAAAGGGGGAAAACGCTTTAAGACTTGTTTTCATCTGTAATTTAAAGTGCTGCAGGTGCTGGAAGTCTTTTTTGCTTTCATTGTGATTTCTGGTCCATTGCTTCTTTTTATTTTCTTTAATTACAAAGTCATGACCTCAAAGGGCAAAAGTTCTAACATTATCAAATATGTGGAAATAGCCCTCCTGAAATCAACCCAAGAAATTACAGTCAGCAGCTAGGTAGAGCTACAGGCCTCATTACTGTTTTCATATGAATCCAAATGGACCATTTTCAGACATATACACAAGTGTTTCTTTTACCATATATGTACAGGATTATGGGAATGTTGGAAATAGGAAATGCAATAAACTGACAGAGCCTTTAACGATTCTGGAGATATCTTCAAAACAGCTTTTAGTGTTAAACCACTTTCCCACCAGAGAGTTGCAGATAATGGTTGCACCTGAGAGGCATAAACGGGCACTATTTTACAGAGAGGAAGAAGCTGAACTTAAAGATAGCATTAAGGCTCTGAGAAGAAATAAAATCTTTAAGTAATACGGCGACAAAAATGTATATTGTGGACCTTTTAATGCATGTCAGAACTGGGTGTCCTGTCATGGCTCGCTTTTCATTCTTCCATTTGCATCCATGTAATGGACCTGAGCGTGCATTACTTGCCCCAAGTTCACATAAATGGCATGTAAATACTACAATTCTTGCTATTTTACCAATTGATATGAATGTACAGCAATATTCACTGATTACTGATATATATATATACCGGCCAATCACATGGCAGCAATAAATTTAGGCATGCAGACAGGGTCAAGGTGACCTGCTGAAATTCAAAGTGATCATCAGAATGGGGAAAGGGTGATTTAAGTGACTTTGAACGTGGCATGGTCCTTGGTGCTAGATGCTGCTGATATACGGGGATTTTTCCGGCACAGCATTCTCTGGAGTTTAGAGAGATGGTCTGAAAAAGAGAAAATATCCAGTGAAAGGCAGTCGTCTGGGCAAAAATGCCTTGTTGATGTCAGAGGAGAAAAGCGAGACTGCTTCCAGCTCATAAAGAAGCTAAACTAACTCAAATTATAACCAAGGTATGGAGAATAGCATCTCTGAATGCAGAAAACAGAACATTGAAGCAGCTTGGCTACAGCAGCAAAGGACCACCCCAAGTCCCACTCCTGGCAGCTAAGAACAGAACAATCTCCTATTGGACAATAGGAGGGTGGACAGAAAAATGTTGCCTGGTACGAATTTTAGTCTAAACAACATGAAAGCAGGAATACATGCTGCTTTGTATCCACAATCCAGGCTGCTGTTGGTGTATTGGTGGTGGGGATATTTCCTTTAGCACACTTTGGGCCCAGGTTAGTAACTGAGCAGTGTTTAAACACCAAAGACTAAATCTCATTGCTGCACGTGGCCAGACCTTTAGGACCACAGTGTACCATCTTCTGGTGGCTACTTCCAGCAGGATAACGTATCATGATACAAAGCTCACATCACTTCAGACTGGTGAGGATTGTTTCCGGCCTCTTGTGGAATAGATGCCACAAAGCATATAGACAGTTCTGAAAGCAAAGATGGGGTTTTACACATTATTAGCTAGGATATCACTGAGTGATCCCTCCTCACTTTGAAGCCTCAAGATTAGCATTTTTGCCATCACCACATTTGACTTTTGGACCCAATATCTGGGCAAGAGTGATAAGCACCATATTAGAGGTTCAGTTCAATGTCTCTAATTAGGGGAGATGAGCCCTAAGACATAATCCTGACTTTCTGTTCTAACAAAATCCCCATTGCTAGTCATTATGAAGAAGAAAATTAGCCACAGAGACCAAAATTATCTCTGTAGCATGCTGTAACAGCATGCAAGTCTATGATGACTGACTCACTTGCTTTTGGAGTCAGCCTCTAGTGGCCATTAGAGGAACTGCAGCTTTTGTTTTTCCAGCCCTGGAGGTTGCTGCTTGCTTTTCACACATAAATAGTGCATGAGAACTATGTCAAAAGTATGCACTCCAGTAGCGGTGTTGGATCCCAGCATGCAATGTGTGAAAGACAGGAAACACGATGGAACAATCACAAGTCAATCCCATGGCCCACATAGAGACAGAAGCAGCTTTCACTCACACATTCACACATTTATTATTCATGTGGTATATCCCTGTTAAACTGAAGCATTTTCAAGTAAATCTCATACAAAGCACACTTTCAACAAGCACTTCCATTTTTCTAGAACATGTAATTGAACTTAACTATCCAGCAAGGACACCGATAATACTGACAGGATGTCAAAGACACGCAAATGTGACATTTCAATAAGAAATTTAATACATATGAGAATACAAGGAGACTCAGAATGGTGTCAGCACACAGCGGTTCGGGATTCTGTGTTATGTAAGAGTAAAGTTTGAAAATTTTGCGGTTTTGGAAACAGTGGACCACAGTAAGATCTCATATCTTGGGCTTGTATTTGAGTTTGTTTGTTTTTTTGTGTGTTAGGATGCCGGGGTCGTTGACCCAGTGTTTTGAGTTTATTATATCATTTATCATTTCTAGTCTTTGGTTTCTTTGTTAGAGTTCTATCTTATGGTTTATGTCTCTGTGTCTGCCCTGGTCCCACATCTCTGTTCCCTCTGTTGCAGTGCCTGCCTGTGAGTCTATGTCTGTAAGTTCAGTCTGTGTTATGTTTCCTGTTTTACTTTGAAAGTCCTTGTCTCATGTAAATGCTTCTGGTTGTGCTTCCTTTGTCTCGTTAGGCCTGATTTGCTCCAGTTGTGTTTCCCTCCTGTTACCCATTCCCCGATTACTCCTCTGTGTATTTAAGCCCTGTGTTTCAGTTTGCCTGTGTTGTGATCTACCGTTTACGATGCTGTGTGTTCTGTCTGTTTGCCTGAGTTTGGTTTTTGGAGTCTCAGTTTTGTTACATTTTTTGAGTTCAGCATTAAAGCTGTTTTGAGTTCACGTCTGTCTCCGGAGTCTGCACTTTGGGTCCTTTTCCTGCTTGCACACAGCCGCTCCTTAACATTTTGCCTGACTTGCTCTTACAAGAACGAAGATGTTGTTAAATTGGTTAGACATGTGTGGGAATTTCCTCAGCTCACTAATATCAAAACAAATATCCCTAGATTTTTTACATATTGATTTCAGCTTTGTCAGTTATAAACATTGGACCTTTATTACCTTGTTTTTGTAGGTTTTATTGGACCAACAATGAATGCAAACAGTACATGAAAATTATAGTCCTCGGTCCTTCGGTGAAAGAAAGCAGCCACGGCTGAAACCTTATTTCAACAAACAATTTGGATATTAAAATTCCCGCTCCCTGCCTGTAATGGCTCAGAACCTGCAATTATACAGAAAATAGAAAATATTCTAACCCCGGTGGCGATCATTATCCTCAAACCGCAACGAAAAAGAAAAGACAGTGTGTTGGTAAAGTGTAAAAGCAAGGTTCATGCTGAGCTAGGTTTAAATTCCAAAAACTAAATCTTTAAAACTTTAAACAAAATAAATCAGGGGATAGACAGCCCTTTTTTGAGGTTTCAGTTGGAAAAAACACACAAAAATAAATGAAAAATGACTACAAATTCACGTCAGAGGATCAGACGAGGGACATGTGATCAAAAAGACAGAAAACACTTGTTTTTTTTACTGTGTGTGTGTGTCTCTTTCACTTTCTTGCACCTGTGTAGTAGAGTCAAGGGTTTTTGTGAAGCCCATTGTGTCACATTCTGTCCACGGTCAGACTGCAATAGTCTGGATACAAAGAAAGTGACAAATCAGCAGCTGCAAAAAGCCCACAGGTGTGTGTAGCAATGCTAAAACAAGCGTGGTGCGACGTGCCAGTTCCATTAGCAGAGAAATGTGGTTGCTTTCAACACAGCAAGCCTTCTCCAAACCCCAATGCCTCTTCACCTCCTCGTCCCTCTGTTTCCTCACAAATTCACCTCAGTATTTTAGCACTTCTGCCCCCCCCCCAAACCTTCACATGCATTATTCACGCTCATGTTCGTGGACTTTCTCCCATCTTGTGCTTGATCAATAAAACATACCTGTGTGCTTGCTCCCTACACCCCTCAATCCTCTTGTCTCGCTCCCAGAGCGAAATCCTTGAGTCCCCGCTGAGGTGATAAAACAGGATGGCCTTTTCAAAGTGGGAGAAAATGACTACAATCCAGGCCATCTCTCACCAGCGTGAGTTGCGTCTCTAATTTGGTTAGCAAAAGGAAGTCCTTGTATTTGTCACACACTTAGAGAAACCAACCTTTTGTCATGTTCCTGGGTCTGTTGACCCAGCGTTTTAAGTTTTAGTTTATTTGCATTTTGTTTATGTTTAAGTTCATTAGATTAGCAAAGTTCATTTGGTTATTCGACTCCTTGTGTTTTCTTCCCCTGTATTTAAGTTTCCCTCACCCTTTGTGTTTCATGCTGTGTGTCTTATGTTATCAGGTTTGTATTATGTCTGTCTCGTGTTTCCTGTTTTATTTTGAAGGAGTCGTGTGTTCTTTGTTCATTGTATGTAGTTTCACTTCCCTTGTCCTGTCATTAGGCTCATGTCAGTCAGCTGTTCCTCCATGTGTTCCCATTTCCCCTAATCACCTCCTGTGTATTTAGGTCCTCTGTTTTCAGTGTGTCATTGTCAGGTCGTCAGTTGTCCACGCCATGCTTCCAAGTTTCATGTCAAGGTTGTTCTTGTTGTTTGTTTAGTTCTCCCAGTTTAGGTTAATGTTAGTTTTACTTCAGTTTGCCTTGCCCTTTGATTGTACCTTTTTTACCAGCCATATTAAACAGCTTGCTTTTTGTTAACATTCAAGTTTTGTTCCCTGTTCCTTGGAGTCTGTATTTTGGGTCCACTCTTCACAATACATACAGTCTCCCTCCGCCAGACTCTGACACCTTTATCTAAGTTTCCTCCAAGAAAGAGGAGGCACAATCCAAAATATTCTATCACCAGAGAACAAAGTAAGATAAATGAAGTTTAACTTCAGGCTGTTAAATTCTTAGAAATGCAAATCCAAAACAGACTAATATGATGCAGCACAGGGTGTCTTTTGTCCCCTCACTCCCAATGGCAGCAGATGGCTGCAGATGGAGGTTTCTTCCTGTTAAAAGGGAGTTTTTCCTTCCCATTGTGACCAAGTGCAAGACTGTTGGGGTTTTCTCTGTACTATTGAATGTTTTTGCCTAAAATGGCTCAGAACCTCCAACCATACAGAAACTAGAAAGTATTCTAACCTTGGTGGTGATCATTATCCTCAAACTGCAAAGAAAAAGAAAACTGACAGAGTGAAAAACTAAAGCTTTAAAAATTAATAATTAAATAAAACAAGCGTTTTTTGTTTTAGGGTTTGTTTTGTTTGTTTTTAAGAATATAGTGCACGTTGAGGCAACTCTTGTTCTGCTCTGGTGCTATATAAATAAAACTGAATTGAATTAAATGTTCTGCGTGCCAGATGTTAAAATGTGTTGCATCAAAGTGTTAAAAAAAAAAAAAAAACCTCCACGATTACGTGATTTGATTAGGATCCTCTGTATCTCACATCGGCATTCATTCACCCAAACATTACACCTACATATGATCTTGCTCCAAAACCATAAGAAATAACCTGCTGCTGCATCATCCTCCACTCCTCTGGGAGGCTCTCCATTTGCTTTTCTATTTTAGAATCTGGCTGCAGGGGGAGATGCTACTTCTGGCCCAATCATGGCCCACTTTCACTCGCTGGCTCACAGCTGATGTTCCAGTTCATCCACATTCCTACAGGGGATGATAATAGTAAGATAATCGAGCAGTAATTAGGTAACACTTAGCGTCAACTCACTGTGATGTATTACTTGACTCTGGGGTACAAAAGTGATGTTGAGGCACCGACTAATGAAAAAAAAAAGTCATTATTATATAATTTCTGTGCCAGTTCATGATTCATGAAGAAAGTGGTGAGTTTGATGAGTCACAGATATTTATGAATAAATCAGAACCTCCTCATTTTTTAATACTGCTCTCTGATCGCTGATTTTTATTTACACATCTTTGCTAGAAATTCAGCGACTACTTACTAACATTTATTATTGATGCTAACTCGTCTAGTGTATTTGTGTGTGTGTGTGTTATCATTTTAAAGTGCTTCTCGCTGTCTGTGATGTTGCCTGCCTCACATTTGAGCCTCATACCTGCCAGACATTTCCACTTCACTATGACAGCAGTCCAAGTTGGCCAGGGTGCTTAGACCTTTTTTTTCCCCCACAGCAGCATCTCATCACAGCAAAAGCACAGGTGTAACTGATAATATTAAAAATGACTGCATTTCATTTCATTGAGCCTGTTCCAGCGTCTTAGTATTGTGTATGCTGGCTCTGTGTCACAGCTCTCCGAGACACTCGATGGAACTGATCCACCATGAATGAAATTTGTTCACCTGTGCTTTCCCAGCTGGCCCAATTGAAAATAGCTGTCATGGAAAAGAAAAAGGCGAATATAACAAATTTAACTGATTCACTGGAAAGACGGCACTTATAATAGTATTTCATTGAAAATTACTGATTTAATCTACTACGTGTATCTGATATTTTCCCTTATCATGAAGGGGTTGGCTTATATTTAATAAAAACAACTTAACTGCAGCCGCTGAAAGCTCATAACTGTATCTGGATATTGTGCATCATGGCTCACTGTCATGGCTCATTGGGAAACAGATATGTAGTAAGCCAATTACATGGCAGCAACTCAGTGCATTTAGCCACGCAGACATGGCCAATGTGCTGATGTTCAAATCAAGCAAGAGACTCTGAACATGGCATGTTTGCTGGTGTTGGGCTGGTCTGAGTCAGCGAAGAACAGGTGACTGATGCTCCAGTTTGCTGTGGCTCTCCAAAGCTGGGCAACAGAAGGTTGGAAAAAGGTTACCTATGAGTCTCTATTTCTGTTGCCACGTTCAGATAAAAGAGTCAGTTGACCCAGTGCAAACATCATAAAAGCGTGGATCTATCCTGGCTTGTATCAATGGTTCAGGCTGGTGGGGGATGTAATGGTGAGGGCATTTTCTTGGCAAAGTTATTGCCCCTTAAATGTTTAAATATTTCACCCTAACTGAGTGTCACGGCTCATCAAGTCCATCCCTTCGTGACTAAAGTGTATCCATCTTCTGATTCCAGCAGGATGTTATCACTAAGCTCAAACTGGTTTCTTGAACATGGCAGTGAGTTCCCTGTACTCCCTGTAAATGGGCTCCACACTCATCAGATCTCAATCCAACAGAGCACTTTTCAGATGTGGTGAGAGATCAAATCTGCAGCAACTCTGTGATGCTATCGTGTCAACATGAGCCAAAATCTCAGAGGAATGTTTGAAGGACCATGACGAATGCGTGTCATGAAGAATTAATGCAGTCGTGAAGGGAACCTAGTATAAGCAAGGTGTACCTAATGAAGTGGCTGATGAGCGAATACACTTGACTATGTGAGCATGTTAACATCTGCATCATTCCACATGTAGTAGTGTCTCTGTGTATTGTGATTTGTGATCATACAGTATGCATTATCCTATTGTGTAACACAGGGTTTTTGACTCATTGAGACGACTTTAAAAAGGCTTCAAATTCTAAATAATTCCAAGTATTTATTCCCATCTTGTGCTTCAGTGAACAAAATCTGTGTGGTCAGACTTTAAACCAGCCATGTGAGGTAAAAAGTTTGACCTGGCAAACTCCCCTGCATGTGGTCATCAATCAAACTCTGGCTGGGGTCCTTTAAATCGCCACTGATCAACTGACATACCAGATTGCAGCGCAGTTTGTAAGCAGCAGAAAATAACTTTGGCTTCAGTAATTTTTTCTTTACATTTCTCAAGCTGAGAGTGAGAAAATACAAACCACACAGCACTGACTATTTTAATACTGCTCCAATTGCTTTTCCACAATGTGGGCTTTTTGTAAACTCTGGTTTACAATCCAGAACAACTCTTCCTCTCTTTATGCTGAATTGTGATGCCAGCACTGATAATACTGTCCCGGTGCATTAAAAGGACACGGCAGAAGTCTGGCGAGTGGCGACAAATGAAGAGCTGGGGGGTTTCTGCACAGAAGAATATATGTCCCTCACATTGTAAAATGTCATTTTTTAAAAAGCAGTTTAAATAATTTACGTATTTCATTAGCAGACATTTGTGTTTGGTAAATAATATCAGATTACAAAGAAATGCACAGTATTTCTATTCATTTAGCTCCCTGTTAAGTCCAAAATTGAATTTAAAAACCTTCTCTTAACATACAAGGTCTTGAATAATTAGGCCTTATCATATCTTAATGGCCTCATAGTATTTTATTATCCAAACAGAGCACTTCACTCTCAGAGGCAGAGTATTTAAAAGTAAAATGGAAGGCAGAGCCTTCATCTTTCAGGCCCCTCTTTGGAAATAGCTCCCAGTTTGGATTGGGGAGACAGACACACTCTCTTTTAGGATTAATGTTGAAACATTTCTTTTAGATAAAACTTATAGTTACGACTGGACTCTGAATTATCCCTCAGTTACTCTGCAATGGCTGCTGGGGGTGTTTCTTCTTTACTCTTGTTACTACTCTCATATGTTCACACAGCACTCTGCACTTAAACATTAGTTGTTTGCTCGCTTCCCTAGTGTGTTTTTTTTGTCCCGCCTCTTACCCATCCCCCACCCTGAGCCTGGTCCTTCCTCTTAAAAGGGAGTTTTTCTTTCCTGCTATTTCAAAGTGCAAGCCCACTGGGGGTCATCTGATTGTTGGGGCTTTTCTCTCTTTATCTTATGACAAAGTGCCTTGACTTGACTGCTGTTGTGATTTGGTGCTATATAAATAGAACAGAATTGAATTTGTGACAAATACAGTAACAGGAGCATAGATTGACTAACGTAAGTGGATTTTCTAGTTTTCTCTTGTTCCTTGAACACAGTGGATGTTACAGACAGCAGGGAGCTTGGAAATGTTCTAAATGATTGTCTTTGAACAGAAAGATCAAATATAATTTAGCTTCCAGTTTAAAGAATTTGCTGAGATTCCCATTTCAGAACCACACATCTTTGAAGCACTTCTTTATTTTAGTTATTTATTTTTAACCTGTGTCAGAAGATAAATTGGAGACGGCACAGACTGCCAGTGGCCCACCAAAAAAATCCTGCAGTGAGGTCAGACGACAGAATCAATATAAGATGAACCAAAAACAAACTTTTCCTCTGTCGCAAGCGGTTAAAACTTTCTTCATGTCGCTCTGTGGCTTAAAATGTGTCTCAGCTTCACTTCCTGTTGTTCACATATTAAGATGATGTGGTTCAGAGATCATTTACATAAAGGTTTGGCATACTTAGCTGATGAGCAGAGCACCTTCAGGTTTTTGAGTACTGCCTTCCATCTGATATAAACGTTTAAGGAGACCCTTGAGCTGAGTGCAAGCAGGCTCACATGCACAATTTAAGGCAGATGTTAAACTTTTATATACCCTTAAGTGAGAAGGAGTCACAGCTTTTGTCACAAAAAATAATTCCTAGACATGAATTCATAGAATTGTCTTATTTGCAGAGCAGGCAGGGTCCATCTCCACCGGGTTGTTTAGACTGCAGCACCTCGATGAGTGCATGGACGAAAATGAAAATGTGTGCAGACATTTAAGATTCCCGGTGGAGAAGTCATGCCAGCTTTGATGCTTCCACAGCGTTTCTCCTAATGCCCCAGTTTGCTGACATGTCTTGACAAAAATGTTGAAATGTGAATGAGCAGTCGCGTCCTTCTCGGGTTGAATAATAAAGCAGAAATCAGAAAGTCAGTCAATCAGTGGAGGGCTAAAGCTGCTGAAAACTCAGCCTTCTTAGGGTTTTCTGGAGTTTTTCTTTTTTATTGTTGTTGTTGTTGTTGTTGTACAATTTGGTTGCAGCCATGAACACAAAGCCAACGCCACAGGAAGCTGTGTGATTCTTGTTTGTCTCCCTGCTGTTGAGCGAGTGCACAACTACTACCAGATTACAATCTCCGCATGGTTATCAGAGAAAATCGGTGTTATCAGACACTTGCCTCCAGTCAACTAAAAATAAATAAATAAACTGAAAAAAAAAAAAAAGATTTGCTGCCTAATGTAGGGCACCTCAATTTGAATATTTCATGCAGTACACCCGAGCATCAAAACCAGTCCCATCTGAAGTTAACGCGATTAGAGGCACTGCATCATTAACACAATCGGGCGGAAATGATTGTGCAGGGCGTGCATTAGTGGTCTCAAGAACAGTTTTCCATCAAATTTTATCTTCAGTGTAATTTCACGGCGTAAGCTGTGCTCATTTCTGCCTCTAATTTAAGAAAGAGATGGCTGCTCTTATCACTAGTACACAGAGGAGCACTCATCGTTCCTTTTGAGTTGGGCTATCATGTGTTCCGTGCATTTGCCTGAAATCTTCACATCACCCTGTCAGCGTTCGCACACGTCTCCATCTTCCTACGCAATTACGGATAATTGTGGTATTGGAAAGGCAAGAGAGGAAAGCAACACTGCAATCTTCTAGTAATCCAATTCCACAATAGTTCTGCAGGGTGTAAAAAATCTAAAAGTATTAGTGCACTTTTTTTTTTCTTCCCAGCAACACAATGAGAAATTATTTCAGTATTTTGACATTTGAAATTTTTCAAAATTACACCTGGAAGGAATTCATTTCGTATTCCGGCAAACAAGATACCTTGGGCCTGGACTGGGATGTAAGACGGAAATGCTGAAAGGACAAAGAACAAAACAGCTCTGATCACAAGCTTGCAGAAAGGAGACAACAAACGGGGCACGACAGCCCCTCAGCTGCAGCAGGACAGGAATGGCAATAATAAATTATGTGCCAGAAAGTAGGGGCTCCCTGCCAGGGTCAAAAGCATTAACCATGCTGTTTAGAGTCCATAAAATAGTCCAGTTGTGCGCTGGAGGGGGAAACACGTTTATCTGGGGACAGTGTGGAGTCCCGCTTGCTTGAATCTGTGACAAAGACATCAGGCTTTTTTTGGAGACACGAGTAACCACAATATGAAAGGCAGCTGGTGCAAAAACGTGCAGAGCTGTCAAAGGAAAATCACACGAAAATGTTTTGGTGGTTTCAAACTGGGTTTCAAACTCAGGTGCAGTGCAGAGTTTCCCAACCTGAGGCTGGAAAAGTGTAGGCGGAGAGGTATTGGCAGCGGGAATGAAAAGGTTCACATGTTTAAGTTTGACTAACAAGAAGGGACACCTCCATTATCACTTCTTACTATTTTTCAATGAACTTTTCTCTTGTGAGAACCGAAATTTGTAGATCATTGAACTGCTGCATCATAAAGTCTGAAGAATCTGACCGGGACGTCTGTGTAGAACATTTGCTGTCATTTCTACAGAAACCTCACGTGTTCTTTCAAGAGACAATCCTGACATAATTCTCCATCCAACTATTAGTGGCAGTTATCAGGTCTACCGCCTAATGCAACATCATTAGTGCCTTAAAGACTTTAGACACCGCCTGAAGATATATGCCGTTATCGTTCATAATTCTTAGGCAGCAAATCTCAAGAATTAGTTATATTTATTTTATTTTTCCCCCACCCTGAGTTAGAAATCTTCACTTGCGTGCAACAAATTCACCAGTTTTATTCCTGCCTATACTCTGGAGGGATTTTCATGGAGAGGGTTCTTATATTATTCAGAGGTTGAATTATAGAACTTTTCATTTATGGAAACATTGTTGCACAAGAAAACGTTAAAAATGGATCACTAAGCCACACAGTTGGTGCTGGATGATGGGGTTTTGTTTTGTTTTACTACAGAGTCACAGTTTGGGAAAATCACATATATATATCACACTTTAAAGATTCCCTAATGAACTAAATGTGTATTGATCCAAGAAATGTAGTATGTGTTCCTGACTCACAACTACAGAGACCAGCAAGGGTAACCTAAGAGTAAGGACTAAAAACTAAAACTAAAAGTGTGCTTTAGCAATTTAATCAAACTATGACACTCGAGGAGTCTGCTGAAGCTCTCTGGGAGGGATGTTTTGAAGCCGGGGGCACCGACATCAAAGACTCAGTCACTTTTGGCACCGGGAATGGCCGGGGGGGGGGGGCTCTCTAGCTCTGGCTCAGTGGGATTAAGAGCGGCCATATGTAGCTGGGTGCTTGCTTCGGCAAGCGCGTACGCTAAATTGGATACGATACAGAGAAGATTAGCATGGCCCCTGCGCAAGGATGACACGCAAATTTGTAGCTGGGGGCCAGACCAAGCGGAGGTGTGAAAAACTTCTCAGTGAAAAGAGTCAGCCCTCCGAAACAGAGCTGCAGGGCTCCTCTCTGAGTACACCTGTTTAGAATCAGCAGATAACCACATGTCAAAAAATCTGAAATGAAATTATCTCTTTGAGCCTCCCAGCTGCTCCAGCAAAGCTGCAAGTTTATGATATGAGAGTGCAGATGTAATGGACAATTGCCAGAGGTGGTTCTACATGATTGACCTTCACCCATTTAAAGGAGAGTGTGATACGTGAAAGAATATCACCCATCAGTGATGGGCAGTGCCTTGCAGGAGGCCTTGTATGCAGCTTGAAACCCATCATCGGGTTAGAAAGAGTACATGAAGGGAGAAAGGGCTAACAAGCCACATACACGTTTCTTTTGGTTATTTTTTCTGCTGCGTATTGCTTGGTGTTATTTATAGTAATTTGAGTTCAGAGTTCACAGACGAGCCTTCAAAATAGAACTAGAAAGTGCATTTTCTGAAGAAACTGCAGTGTGAATGCTTGAATCTGAATGTATGCACTGAAATGAATTAATTACTGAATTTAAGTTAAAAATCTTGAATGAGATAAAAAAAAAAACCCGAATTTAACCTGAAAACAAAAGTGCTGAACTGCTAAAAGCTGAAGGTTACACAGAAGAAGAAGTTGGAAAAAAGCTGAAAATGTTTTAATTGTAAATTAGAAAAACCTAAGAAATGAGAAAAGAACATTTAGAGTCAGAAAACATCTGAATGAATATTAAAAGGTCATATTCTTTGAATCACTGAATGACTAAAATGTGATCCCTCCACTTGGACCCACACAGTTTAAAAAGTTTACATCTCTGAGCTTTGAAAGACAAGATGTTGGAAAAAGAACAACGATGGCGACGTTTTGAGGGTAAAATGATGGCTTTAACACTGTGGACACAGCAGCAGTTGAAAGAGAAGTGTTTAAGATGAATCTTGGTACAGTGGCAGGCAGAGCTCGTTAAGCAGGCAGGTGTGAGCCTGGTTGCTATAGTGACTGCACCCAATGGCTCCATACACACGGACACAGACATGCACCTCACTTTTGCTGCTTAAAATGAACAGAAAAGTCAGGCCGAAACAAATCGTTCCCAAATGAAAAGTAAAAGTCGTATTGACAAAATTCTTTCACTGTGAGTGACAGCAATGTCTAGTCTACCAAATTCTCAGTTTTCATGTCTGTGGAGTTTATTATATGGACGTGGTGACAGTGGAAAGACACCATGCTCTTCTGATTTTCAAACGAACCTTCTGAGCCATTTTAACATTAGAGTCTATGGTAGAGTTGGAGGGAGGAGGCTGTGCATTGGTGACATTTATGAAAGAACCATAACACCTAGTACAATAGTAAACACATTGGATGAAAGAGGACAGCCATGGCTACGTTTTGAGGGTAAAATCATACCTGTAGAGCAAACGCTGCGGACACAGCAGCAGTTTTAAAAAAGATTTTAAGATTATTTTTTTTGCTCCTCTCACTCTAGCAGTTGAGCTGCCTCACTCTAGCCCCAACATTCCGTCCCATACACACCCATTATAAACTCTGAAACGGGTGAAAAAACATCATGAAACTTAAACTGGAACTGAAGAAAAAGTATAATAGATATTGAAAAGATAAATACAAGTTGAATAGTTGAATGTCTTGTCTTCGTTTTAAAGTTTGAATGGTGGCTCTATGTGAACGTATGTTGAAGTAGTAAGAGTTTAAAAATGAGTAAGTTGAATGAGAATTTGAAGGGTCTCCCCATTGAAATACATGGGAAATTTTTGTTGAATAAAGTTGAATAAAATTAAAAATATAAATGTTAAAAATGAGAAAAATACAAGCAATCATGTCCAAAAGAATAGGAATCTAATGGTGTTTGAATGGTTTTTCTAAGTTGAATGGTTTTGAAGGAGTAGGCTTTCAAAAAACGTACGGAATAGATAATAAAATAGAAGAATAAAGATTAGAAGAACAATACTGTGAATGCTTTTCAAGCATTCACACTAATTAGTGGAACTTTTCTCAGAAAAAGAAAAACAGCTGCTGTTGTTCTAAAACTAAAATCATTAGCTGAAAGATGCCAGAACCTGCTCAGAGCTTTAAGGTCAACATGATAAACACATGGGTTAATCATCACAAGCAGCTCTTTTTATGTTACACACCAGTATGCTAATCGTTTCTGCTGTGGACGTAACATATTTAACAGTGCCGCTTTAAGGTTGTGTCTTTTGTAGTTGAAGAGCTGATTTTAGCGTGCATGTTAGGAAAGGATAAAAATGTCTTCCTTTGGGTTTTATGAAGACATCTCTAAATCCAAATGTATTTGATTTACAAGTCTGAGGTCAACACAGTGATGTTAGCCTACTGATTCTCCTCTGCTTTAACTATGATGCAGTGCTGCTGGGTGGCAAAGGAAGCAGTCTTTTGTGCAGCGTATGACACAGTAGACGTGCCATAGAAGAAAAAGCACCGACCCACTTAATAGCATTAGGGTCATATCAGCCTCAATCCAGCACAAGGCTTCTGCTGGACTGTCTCAGATTTGCATAAAAATGTATGCAAATCAAATTTATGACAGAAAAATCTCTTTTTTTAACAAAATAATTCCACTAGAGGTTTGAGTGATAGCAGCGCAGGTTAATCCTGACTGTACAAAGTTGTAATCATATTTAAATACAACCCCAGGTGAAGAACAACACATGACACATTGCACCATGTCATTAATTATTTAACAAACACTTAGATCCAGCTTTAGCAGCCATGATCATTTTCTTTATGCCTTTATCAGTTTTTCGCATCATTGTTGGGGAATTTTGGCTCACTCTTATCTTTACAAAGCTACTTCAGATGGTTAAGATTTGCAGGAATTCATTTAATCACAGTTCTCTTAAAGTTCCATCAAAGTGTTTTAATCAGGTTGGACTTTGAGTTCATAGCTGGCTCAATGACTGCAAAGTTCCCAGGTCCTGTGGCTCCAAACAAGCCCAAATCATCACCCCTCCATCACCGTGCTTGACAGTTGATATGAAGTGTTTGTGCTGATATGCTGCGTTCGGTTTTCTCCACACTAGCCACTGTCCATCATAGTCAAATGTCTCCAATTTGGCCTTGTTCGTCCAAAAGGACACTGCATCAAACGTCTTATGATATTTGTTCAGATGCAATTATTTTTTTCAGAGAAAAGGCTTTGTTCTGGCAACACAACAAAGCCGCTACTTGTTCAGTCTTTCGCTAATTGTATTCTCATGAATTTAACAGGCTAACTGAGGTCTGAGTCTGAGAGCTCTTAGGTTTTTTTTTGCAGTTTCTCTGAACATTGCACAGTTTGACCTTAGAGTGAATTTGCACTTCTGGGAAGACTGGCTGCGGCCTTAAATTGTTTCCACTTGTGAATAAAATCTTGCTCACTGCAGAATGATGGACTTCAAATTGTTTAGAAGCGCCCTCATAACCCTTCCCAGATTGATGGGAAGCAGCACATGCTTCTCTAAGATCACTGCTGCCGTCTTTCCTTCTTGACATTATGTTAAGATACACCCAAACACTCCAATCCAGGAAACTGCTAACACGTCTCCTTTCTTAAAGGCGCTCACATAGCTGATGATCAGTTAATAAGAGACATTTAATTAGCAGCACCTGGCTCCAACTGACCTCCTTTACTTGGTTTCTCACACGGCACTTCTGAATTTTGGATGAATTTTTGTTAAATAAGTCATGGCATGGTGTGGTATGTCATGTGCGGTTGTTCATCTGAAGTTGTTTTTACATAATTTATGTTTGAATGTGCCCTGATACATCAAACCTTAGAAGTGAAGGAGTGTGTGCTTTCTTTCTGTGGAAACGGGGTGAACTTGCTGTCAAAACATGCAAAGCCATCGTACGTAGTCATGCTTTCAGTTTTATGGTTTAATGGTGACAGATTTCCAAAACTCTTAAATGTGTTTTAAGCGAGTAATTATGCAGGCTTTGTGGAAACAGCTGGGGGTTAAAGCCTCCATTATTTAATACAAACTGAGATGAAGTGAGACAGATTTTAGACATAAACAAATCATTAAAACTTGCATTCAGTTACTAAATACAATGAGCCATGGGGCTCTACACAGCCACCTTAAAGCGTTAGAGTCTTGGTTGTTTCAGGGGTTTTTTTTGCCCTGTTGTCTGAAAGGGATTAGCTGAGTTTTCAATGAAAAATGCATGGCGATGTTTTTTTTGGTTTTTTCGCTTGAACCTCAGGGCTGATTATTTCTTTTAGTCCTGAATATTTCATGTTATAAATGTATTTTAACATAACATGTGAAAGCAAGCAAGTTTGCAAAGGCTTAAAATATTTAAGATCAGACATAATAGTTCAGAATATATTTGTGTGTTTTAAACTTTTAGTGAGGGCTGACCGCTTTGTTAACATTCGGGTTGAGGATGGACACACCCCTGGAGATCTACAAGGGGAATTATTATTTAACGGTGGAACAAAACATTGGGTCAAAGCGCCACATTAACCATTTTAAAGCTTAATATCTTACAGCAATGTTGCCTGGAGTGCTTTTTTATAAACCTTGCATTAACATTAAGAATGAATGCTGTGATATACACGGTTACATAGGGGGCTGTCACTGTGTCCTGCTTTCTGGTATGTCCTTGGTAAGGCATCAGTGTGGTGTGTATACACACAACTTACAACATGTGACTTACACAAAATAAAAAGCAGCAGTACTCAGAGTGATATGAGTTTCCATCACAGAAAATTGAATCCCCCATCAGTGAAAACAGGTACAAATATTGAGTTGACGTATTATTTTTAATGTCTGCACTCTAATTTGATTTCTTTGTGACATGTACAGAGGTCTCCAGTGAACTCAGAGTACAGTGGGTGTGAAGATGGAGGCAGAAGCAGAGCAAAAATGCCTTTGGATGGTGACAGTGGGACAAAAATAGCTCAGGAGAATTGGCAGTGGACTTTCGCTGCCAGTCAGTGACCAGTTTCCTTCAAAATCTCAGTGGAGAGAATCATTTCTAAAAGGCTGGTGCGCACAGTCAGCCCAGCAGTATTTCCATCTGTAAGACCTTTGATACCTTCAACAGGAGACGCTGCTTTATTCCAATCTGACATTGTTTACTGAAGATGAAGAGGAATGTGCACACGACATAAATTAATGAGATGCTTGAGAATACAATGCACAGCAGCATTCTGAATTTCAGCAGGTCTGATAAAGAAACACAGATGAGACTCTGCGTGCTCGGTACACAAACAGATTTACTGTCCCAGAAACACTTTTTAAACCAATTTTTCTTTATTTTTTTTTTGGGGGGGGGGGGGGGGGGCAAGTTCACTGTGGCTGTGGCGCTGACAGTAGCGAGTCAGCATTAACTGCAAATAAAACCCAAGGAGCTGTATTAATTTGATGAACGAGGCTGACTGCAGAGATCGTAGAGGGCACCTTCTGGAAGAATATTAAATAGTTGTACATATAAAAACGGGAAAAGACTCAACTTTGCAACCTAAATAAAAACAGTGCCGCCTGAATAAAGAGGCTATAAAGTTGTACGTTAAGAGCCGTGCCAGCCGAGCAGTGACATTTTTAGATTCTTTACATAATTATAAGTATTTATACTGCACTATAAAACCCTCCATTTCAGGTAAAAAGTACTAGCAATGTGCACAATTAAGCAGCACTATCTATTAATCTCTGATATCCTGGTATTTTAGTCCCGGTCTCATGTTTTGTTTTAGTGTTGTTTGATGTGAAGCACTTTGTGATTCATCTTGAATCTGCTCTTTAAATACATTTAAAAACTCAGTTGAAGATATTATTATTTTATCTCAACTGATTATTTCTTATCGCTTTTTAACAAAACAATGAAATTAAAGAAATTGCATTTTCCCATTTTAAAAGCTGGAATCAAAACTGTTTGCATCATCAGCCCAATGCAATTTAATTAAAGCTTAGTTATTAAAGCTCAGAGCAGCAGGATCACAGCACTTTGGCTAAACTGTAGATAAACATGTCAAAATGATGCAGTTTAGTGCATGTAATGTTCAGTATGGGTAGTTGAAGTTATTAGTATAATTGTGTTTTATCAGTTAGCACCAACCACAAATAACAGACAACGGGGATGTCTACATCTTTGCAAGTAAATGGCTCATATTAAACCTATCAGCTGCAGAGACTTTAGATTTGTTAATCCAGATGAGCTCCATGAAAAGCAAGAAGTTTAAACTAGTATGCAGAAGTCTTCATGAGTAACTCTAATTATTGACTTTTACATTAATTACTGACAGCGGTAACCTCGAGTGATGCAGTGCACCAAGGCTTGAGTTTGGACAACAATCAAGAACCGGAGATAAAGATGTGAAGAGTACTAAAGCAAAGTTTATTAGAATTAACAAAGAAAACATCACAAAGACAAAATATCTATAAATCTATCTTATTTTCTTTGTCATACAGCAAGTTTACTCCAGACTTGACGAATAAACTTGGGAACTGTAAAGCAGTCACATTTAAAAGGTGGGGTGTAGACAATCAGCTAACCTTAAACTGTCACAAACATCCCAGAGAACAGCTTCTGTGTGAGGAAAATCTCTGGATTTTTCCTGTTTATATTCCACACACACACACGCGCACTCGCACACACACAAACAAACGCACGCACTCAGACCAGTGTTTTCACTTCGGTCTTTCTGTTGTTCAGACAGGATGCTACGCACTTTGCCTGGAGACTCTCGTCTAAATGAAGAGTGCTACAGTCATCGTGTAGCACCTTCAGGGTCTCAACAGGTGACAAATTATTGAAGTCTGGCAGATGACCATGCGCACATTGTTTATTTATAATTATTTACATATCTGCAAAACAACCAAACCATTCCCTTCGTCAGCGTCTTCACTACGCCTCGGGACCGTCCCCTCGCTCGCTCGGCGGGGCTCTCGATGCCACTGGAAACTAGTGGATCCTTGTCAGCTCCTCTACAATCTTAATCACCTCGTCCACTGTGGCTTCACGCTTCATGCCGCTGCCGTCATCGATCTGAAATTGAATGACAATTGGAGCTATGAGGCTCCAATACTGAGAAAACCCCCCCCCCAGTGCCACTCAGCCTCACTCCTTCACCTGCATTTATTATTTCACTTGAGTGGACATGAAATGATCTAAAAAGCTTCTGAAAAAAATTACTCAACGCTTAGTTTCTGCCAATTTTTTTATTTATCTATTATTATTATTATTTTTTATATGATTGCACTTAATCCATGTCATTTTTTTCATCACTTTCTGCTGCCTGTAGAGGCTCTTGGGTTTTCCTGCTGTGAACCGAAACTTCTTTCTACTGGGATTTAAATGATGGGCTTTCAATGAAAGTGCAAGCAAACAACACAAAAGAACTGATTATATTTTTTTCTTGGACTATGTTTTTTTTTTTTGGTCCGAAAATGACTAAAATGGATAAGGCTGGATTCCAGAGTCTTCTTTGGACAGAGTAAATGTGATGGCATCACTTGAGCTTCATAAAGCTGAGATTTTAATGGGCTTTTTAGCGTATTAAGATGCTAGGCTGCTGAAAAACAAAACAAGAAACTGTTAGTTGCAGGCTTAATTTTTTATATCAAATATGCAATCAGTTTTTAGTGTACCTATTTTTAGTTGCACAGAGACACCAGTGAGCAGCTAACATATTTTATTTTTATAGCAGTGATCCAACTTTAGCAGAACCCTGGCTTTAAACAGGCATCTCCTGGCAAACAAACCATCCAAATACTTTGGACTGTCTTTATTGGCTGCTCTCGGGAGGCAAACAGGGAACAGCCTTTGTTTATCAGCTAAAAGTGTAATTTTTTTTTTTTTAAATGCAGTAAGGCTAAGAAGACACAAAGCAGTATATTGTTATTTGTTTATATGCCAAAATTTATTTTTCCACCTGTTCTGCTATGAATGTTATTTCCAGTTCCCAGTCAGCTAATAAAAACTGTCCAAAGAGTCATTCAAAGTTCAGCGTCACTTTAAGCCAAAAAACCACAAATACAAACTGCATCCTTCTTCACCAGCTGCTCCGGTTGGACCTGTTGGCTTCTGTCAACCTCAGTTATTACACCAGCTTTCATATTTGTTTGTTCACTTGAAATTTACTAATAACAATATGCAACTATACTAGAGGGAATAACACTGAATTTACTTCAGTGATATAGATGCAAGTCCATCTCTGCACTCGAGCTGAGTACACATGCCATAGAGAAGAGAGCTGTCTCACAAACCTAACACAAAGTATTTCTTTACACCAAAATGGCACTGCCTGCAAGATTTCCAAAGCAATTCAAGTTCCTATTTTAAAAGTTATGATACAGCTGCACACCCGGGAACAAAGTGTAAAATTTCCCGAAGGAGCCTCAGACTTTCAAAACAACTGTGGAGAAAGAGCCTCCATATTACCGGCAGGTACGTGCTGGAGAAAGTGATGGAGGCAGGAACAGACAGGCTGTAAGCTAAACACTAAACAGGCACGGGCCTGATGCCTCGCTGCTCTTTTGAACATAATACAACTTAAATATGAAAAGAGACGTGAAGACAGAGGTTTGGGAGGCGGTTTAAGATTGGACTAGAGCTGCTATAAGACTGACGAGGCCAATCTGACAAGCTGCAAGCGCTGGCAATGTTTGTCGTGAGGAACTGATGCTCTCTTGGTAATCACTGAACGTTCCAGGAAGACGGGGATCCTGAGCATACTGACTATCTCAGTTAGCAGACTTGAATCCAAGTGAAAAGATTTGGTGGGATAAAAACAATGAGCTTTTACAAATGAGGCAGATGGAAAACAGCAATTATAGACAAAGGCAATCTGACTAAAGTCAAAAGGTTCAGAAAGTTTAATGTCTTTCTTAAATATACTGACTAATCATTTGCAGAGGCCAGCCCACACTTTATGTGTAATCAGTGATGACAGTACCGAGGGATGTACAACTCTTTCTTGTACTCAACTAGAGGTCATAAAGGGAAAAGTCATCAACAAACTGTTGGCTTGGGATGAATAATGACTTCTATTTTGTTTTACAACATGTTATCACTACACTAAAAACACCAAGCGGACTCTAAAGAGACCTCTGTTGGTGTTTACTCATCACTTGAAAACCATCCTGGTTAAATGTAGATCCGAACGGACATGAGCTCCTACCTGCAGAGTGCTGACAACCTCCTGCATCTTTGCCCGGCCGAGATCCAGGAAGCTTTCAATGAGGTCCCCGTCAATGAATCCCGTGGCCTGCTCCGTCTTTCGCTCCGTGTGGAAGGACCTCCAGGTGCAGCGCAGTCAAGGAAAATCAATACAAGGCAGTTGCTTCGCCTGAGGACAGCACCTTCGGTACAATAACGCACACTTTACCTCAGGCTGAGTCAACAGATATTCACTATAGTGAGAAAGCAGTCTAATAAAAGCAGCACTGCTCAGAAGACCAGAGAGAAAAGGTTGGTTGAGTCACCACGTTACTGCTGAATCCATAACAACTGTGCAATGCTTAATAATACTTTGGGGAATGTATTATCTAGACTAACATGCCTGGACAAATCAATGAAATCTAAAAAACAGAAAAATGCCCTTCACAATTTCCTAAAACCAGAGGAGATTTTCTTAAGCTTAGTTTTGTCTGACCAGCGCTCTAAAACCTAAAAACAAGCTGTCGCAGTACGTCAGTAGAAGATCAATGCAACCAGTAAAACCTCACATCAGAGAAATCAGAAGTGGCTCAAGTTTTGCTTAAAAATGATAAAATAAGTCACAAAAGACTTCTTTTGCCAACTGCTAAATTGCTTTAGTTTAAGCTGTAAATACAAATCAAATGATGAGACAAAAGCCTGTGGAGCCGAATACAAATTTTCGCACACTTGAAATATCTATCAAACAAATCAAAGCTAATTAAAAGAAAACAGTATTACTCCTCTCGCTTCTCAAACCACAGCTGCCAGTGCAGTTCACCTCCATCTTTCTGACAGATGGCAAGCGTACTATAAAAGTAAAAAGGATATAAGCTGTGCTCGATTTTTCCCACGCTCTTGATGACTTTGTTGAGGCGGTTCTGCAGGTCCAACAGGAGGCTGTACCAGCCCTCGGACAGGGATGTCACCAGACCTAAACACACAAACACGCACACGTTAGTCAAAAACACAATGGAGGCGTTACAGATTTTCACCTCGGCAGTCTTTTGCAGCAGATGGGAAATACTTCTGGGTTCACATCAGCGAGAAGAATTTTAAGGACTAGATTCATAATAAACTCATAACAGCTGTATAATTAATAAATCAAAAGATCATTAGTGTGACTGCAATCTCCCTAATACAAATTTCATGCTTGTATGCTGGGACTATGTTGGGTGTAAAGAAGCATGATTTCAATAGTTCAATAATTTAAAAGATTTCCAAACGGTCTCATTTTGAGACCGACTGTGCTGTAAATATTGTAGTCGCACGGTTTTGGGGGAGTGGTGCGCTCTTCTCTGTGCTACAAATTAAAGTTCTGGCACACAGAGTGGGCTAATCTAACGCTCTGGGGAAGTAATGTGCACTCAAACTGACTGCCACAAAAAACAAAACAAAACAAAAAAAAAGCAACTTGTGAACAAAGAGTTGCACTGATGTGCAATGCAGAACTTATTTCTGTGTCTGTAAAGTCATGAAAGTGCTTTGGGACATGAGCCTGGAGGATAGCAGGGCAACAACTAACTACCGTAATTGTCGGGCTATAAGCCGCTACTTTTTGCACAAGCTTTGAACCCTGCGGCTTTTAGTCAGGTGCGGCTTTTCTATGGATTGTCCATGATTTTTGTGATATCGTAAGACGATTTGTTTTGTTTGTTCTGCTGTTGTACGGCACTACGTTGCCTGGCGGAAGGATCGGGGTTCAAGAGTGGTATGTTGGTCACATGTCCATCCGCCAGGCAACATAGTGCCGTACAAGTAGCGCGAAAAACAAACTTCAAAGTAGCGCTACGCGTTCAGCGGGAGTCGTGGATGACCAGCGGCGATAAACTTGCGAAAAGCAAGTTATGCTCAACACCACCAGTGGATTCTGACAGCGTGGAAAAGTGTGAAAACATCCACGATCACCAACGGATTTCGAAGGGCTGGACTGCTGCATGATGAAGAGGAGGACACCGCCACGGCCCTTCTGAGGGTGTTCGACTCTGACACTGACAATGAGGATTTCTTTGGTTTTGAAAGTGACAACGAAGGAAAGAAGCTGAGAGTGGATGACGAAGCCATCCTGAGCCTGTTCGTTTCCGACACTGGAGAAGAGGACTTTGGTGGTTTTAGTGCGCAGGAAGAAGAGAAAGATGGTGGTGAATGACTGACTTTTCTTCTTGTTAAAGCCGTGTCACTGCACCTGAGCCTAAAAGGTAGTCCGAATCTATTTTTCTGGTGTGCTGTAGGTTACTGTTATGTACTACATGTGCAAATATGTACCCATAACTTGTTTTTCAAAATATTAATAAAAGGGGTGTGTCTCCAAACAGCCATCTCTTTCCTGACAATTCGCTTTGTGCACATTCTCTTACATATGATAAGTCAACATTGAAACACCTGCGGCTTTTGGTCAGGTGCGGCTAATGTATGTACAAAACAGGATTTTCCCCTGATTTTAGCTTGTGCGGCTAATATTCAGGTGCGCTTTGTAGTCCGGGAAATACGGTACTATAATCATCTATTAATCTGATTAGCTTTGACTGAGAAATGTCAGAAATAAAAATGTAAAACAAAACTTGGAGCAACAACTTGATATTAGGCACTTAACGCTTTTATGTTTAATAAAAAATGCTAAAGTGAATACGCTGTATGGCAATGTGATGGAAGCCTGTGCCGTATGCGTCAATAAACAGTAAATTCTATTTAATATGCTTTTTGTGTTGCTGTGACTGATGTGGAGCAACAGAGAGACTATAAAAGTGTTCCAAATAAAAGCTGCAGAAAAAAATGCGACATTATTTTTCTTCATCAGAGGGTTAATGAAAGGTCTTTGATCATCAGTCTACC
This sequence comes from Diplotaxodon limnothrissa, assembly GCF_057381915.1. Taxonomy (NCBI): domain Eukaryota; kingdom Metazoa; phylum Chordata; class Actinopteri; order Cichliformes; family Cichlidae; genus Diplotaxodon; species Diplotaxodon limnothrissa. Next base: position 32,290,703 of record NC_140596.1, read on the forward strand.
CTCTCCTTCTCCCTTTTCCACTGGAGGATTAGTGCCAGCAACTCAGTGCACCCAAATACCACATTCTGCATCAACAGTTCTGGATGAAAAAAAACCAATGAATATGCATTTTCTCCTGCTGATCTTCTAGGAACTTGTATGTAAATTGGACTCATGTTGTCTTGTTTTGTTTAACAAACAGTCAGAAATTTTTAGATAGAATATATATATGAAGTTGGGGAAAAAATTAAATCGAGAGGAATAAATAGATAAAAACTACAATTTATTCATTTTGGCCTCATGCTAGAACAAAACATATTTTGGAGGTTTAGCTAAAAGTGAATCAAAAAAACTAAATAAAACATTTTAAACTTCATCACACTGATTAAGCTCCGCAACTCCTTAGAAAATACTAACATCCAGTATTCTCTATTTGACTAATAACAAAAGTAAAATATTTAGAATTTACATTTAGCATTGAAAGACTGTTCCTAAAGCTCTGCCTTTCCCAAATAATGGACTCTCCCGCGTTACTTCAATCGATCACAATAATCTTCCCATCTAAGATTACCTACTATCCGTTTTCAACAAGTTTATTGCAAGTTTATCTGCTTGTTTGTTGCTATCTGGCTGGAATAATCTTGCGGCCTTGCAGCTTCTTTCCAGTAATGTCTAATAAATCAAAACATCTCAGAGCAATAACCCTGGCAGAGGTATTTATCTTCATTAGACACTGAAGCTCATTTTAGTTTACCAGCTCCTGTGGAAACCTTTAACTGGAGCGTACAATGGAAATTCTCGTATCCTGTTAAACTTTCTTCTGACACTTTTTCAGGAGTCACAGAGAGAGTGCTGAGGGGAAATTATGTGCTCTGGGAGACCAAGGGGTGAAATACTGCTGTGTCTGAATGTTGTGTCCTCCGCGTTTTTCATCCCTGCCTTCATTACTGCCAGGATGAAAGTTACTAGTTTTAATCTGAGTAATGAGGTGTAAACTGTGATTTCTTTTCCTTTCTTATTCCTTTCTCAAATGGAAACATTAGTTTTAAAGAAATGGCTTTGGAGACATTTGTGCACCGTCTAATTAGCCTGAGGAATATGAAAACACTGACAGTGACTGTAGCACTGCAGAGCAGTCATTTGCTAAAGGACTGTCATTGTGAGATTTTTCACCGGATTTATTTATTTTTTTTCTTTTTAAATTTCCTACCTAATCTGTTAGAAAACTGTTCACAGAGATACCTGTGGTTTATCCTGAGCAATGGAGGCAGCGTTTTGAAGCTTTTGATCAACAAAAAATATGCAGCTCTGTAAAACATAAAAACCACCTGGCTGTAATAATCTGCTATTGTCTTAAATATCACGGCGACGCCACTGCGTGCAATAGGTCGGCAGCCTCATGAAATTTCCCCTTGTGGGACTAATAAAGGTATATCATATCATATCACATTTCAAAACACTAGAAAGAAGTAAGAAAGAGAAACCAGGTTTTTTAAATTAAAACTCTAAAGACTTGTATAATTCTTCTCATTATTCATCTACATATGCTGATCAGCAAAAACACAGAAAACACAGAGGTGAAAAGATCAACATTGAGAATCTCACTAGAACTGGTTAAAAACAAAAAGAAAGAAAAAAAAAGCTGCCTCTTAGACTGTGTCCTTTCCTGGCGCATTTCATGATGCACGCCTTACTGCTTGAAAAGAAAAGAGCCTGGGTGCTATAAACTGGCCTGTCCAGACCAGTCACCTGAGCCAGTAAGAGAGAAGATTTCTCTCTTAAACCTACAGCAACTCCTCAGTTCATCAATAAAGAGCGTAGCAAGAAGAAGAAGAAGAGGGAGATTCAATAAAGTGCTCAACATCTAACCTTTGACAGCATTAAATTTAAAATGAACTGTATTTCCAAAAACAGTTTCATTTTATTATCTTTTAAAATTAAACACAGGGTTAAAATGAGCTTGTTCTATTTACATCTTACACCACAGAATAACTCCTGCTATCAATCCTCTATTGAATAACGATGGAAACTCTCAGCAGTGGCTACTACAAATAAATCCATGCTAATCTATAAAACTGGACATTACTAATGAGTGGGAAAATATTCATATTTTTGCCATTTAGGTGAAGTAACACTAAAAGAGAAATTTCAGCAGTTAAAAATCAGATTTAGCCAACAGTTAGATGACTGGAGCCCCTGACTTCTCAGTGCATCTTTGCACAAAGGCTGAAAAACAAGGAGGGCGGGGATAAATCTTGCCTGGCTCTGAAAACTATCTACCTCCCGTCACTTCCACTAATTAACAAATTATCTCTCATTTGTCTGACCAGGACAAAAGCCAAGGTGAAAGTAAAGTTTTGGAGTGCTACATGCTGAAAAGTTACTTGGCTGGGAGCCTCCACTCAGTTCAAGGAAACCAGTGGACAGTAGGAAGTTCCTACTACCAGCCAAGAAACAGTGCACCGTTTGTCTTTGTGTAGACTGAGAGGCAGTGGGAACTAAATATTGTTACCTTTGTCACTTGGCATGTAGTTTCCACCTCTTCTCAGTCTTGGGAAGCTAAGCTAACTAATACTGGCTAAGCTAAACTATGCTAACTAATACTGGCTGTAGGCTTACAGCAATTTGTCATTTGTCATCAGTGCACTTACCAATCATGCCATTAACCGTGCCAAAGAGCACTGAGCCCTGGGTGGGTGTGGAGCTCTCGCCGAGGTTCTGCAGCACCAGCGAACCATGGCAGAAGACATTTACAAACTCCCCAAGGTGAAACAGCCCCACTTCCTGCAGGTGCTGACGCTCCTCGTCTGTGGTGGCCGCACTGACCGGAGAAAGGACGGTGGGAGAGAAATGCAAAAGGTGGAGAGTGAGGGATTACAAACAATAAAGAATAAAACATGTGAGAAAAAGAGTTGATGTATGAGCAAACAGGAGAGAAAAAATAAAGTGCAAAAACAAAGACAAAATTATGTTAAGGGAGAATAAATTATTGGGGGACAGACTTGATCGATTAAACAAAACAAAAAACAAGGGGGGTAGAGATATTAAAAGCGTTAGAAAAGGTCAGAGAATGATAGAGAAGTAATGGATAAAAGGGTGAGAAACGGGGGAGAGCAACAGGAAGAGAGATGTGACACAAAAATAAAGGTCAAAAGCATTGAGAGGTCCAGCTTGATGTAGAAGGCGGATAATAAGCTGGGACATAAATGTAGCACACTCACTTCCAGATCACATCTTTCTTACTTTTCCTTAAAGTCAACACTTGTTTTATAGCAGAATTACTAAAGAGAGAAAGGCAGCAGAGTGACTAAAAGTTCACCGCTGAGATAACTTCCAAAACAAATGCAAGGACAATTGCTGCTGCATCACATTCACTCCAGTGATGGTGCTCTACAAAGTACCGTGCAACTCACGGTAAAAAACACCCTCCTAATAAGATGATACTGCTTTCAGTGAATAAATGTTGGAGTTAACACAAACTTTTTGATGGTTGACTTCAATGGAAAATGTAATGGGGCCGTAATGCTTACAGGAATCATTCACGTTAATGTGCAAAACTACTCACGGCACCGTTTATACTGCTCCTCCTCACCTGTCCTTTTGGCAGACAAACAGATTGAAGGCGTTCTCCGCCCCCAGGAAGTTGTCGTCATCCAGAATTTCCACTGCACTCATCCAGTTAGGATTGAAGTCACGGGCAATCTAAAGCAAATAATAAAAAAACAAAACAAACAAACGTAAGATATGTCAGAGAAAACAGTAAACACCAGAGAGGTCCTGGGCAAAACAAAGGTGGTACTTGTCTCCAAGTAGATACTGCATTATCTATGAGCTAAGAAGTGCTGACTCCAAACATACTGCTTTTATGTTTCAAGCCCCGAGCAACATGAAATGTCCTTGAATACAAAGGCATGAAAAATGCTTTTCAAATCTGTTCTATTCATGCTGATTATGCGCATAGAGGATCCTGAACTGGGTCTATGATGGACACTATATATAACTCAAAGTATTTGCACTGTGAGCTCACTGGCTTATTTTAAATGAAGGATGCTAGATCATGTACAACTCCAGCAATAAGCCAAACAATGCTTTATCATCTATTTATCATCTATTTTACTGTTAATAGGAGTCTAATTGGCAAAGTAGATCACCGTGCTGTATTAAAGATGACTGAAAATTAGTGTTTGAGATGATAAACACATTAAGATGACCCCTATTGATCATTACAAAGAATACAGGTTCACATGACTACAGATAAATATAAGGCCAATATTTACTTTTAATCTTGTTTATCTTCTAAGGTAAATATCTAGCTGTTTATCTGTTGAATGTGTCATTACATTCAAAAGCTAGTTGCAAACTATCTCTGCTTTCTGTTTGGTGTTGAGCAGTAGGGGTTATACTGTAATATCTATCTTGAAATATTTCAGGAAAGGTGTGATAATGATATTTCTGGCAATGTAGAAAAAAAAATACTGAACTGAAGCAGCACTTATAAGTGTAAATAAATGAAGGACATTTTCCAGCCTCTTCCAATGAGCTACTGTCCCTGATGACACACTTCCTAATTTGAAGTGTGAATCTACTGAAACAAGTTGTTAGCAGGAGGAACAATATAGTGCAACAGTAGTGACACAACATAAATCAGGTGTAGCACCAAAGTAGTTTGAGTAGCTAGTTTTCCCAGGAAATCGTTGAAAATAAAGTAAATGCTTAACACTAAGTAATTTAACATGGTAGCAGATAGGGCTGTTCGATATAACGATATATATTGGATGACGATATAAAAACGTCTATCGTTTCATTTTACGTTATCGTTTGTTTCATGGTGTCGCAAAATAAACTGTTTACGGCAATATTTTTTCATCGTTCTGATGATCACTGTAGTGGCTAAATTAATTATATTAATTTCTCTCTTAAGTTCTCTCTTTCTCTTATATATATATATATATTTATTTAATATAACCACACTACTGATGGACAAGCGCCTGTTTTTATGCCTTGTGGTTAGCAACAGCGACGGTAGCACCTTTGCATGTCCGCTTGTTTATGTTCCACATAAACCTTTCACAATAAAGCTCAAGATCCTGCTGAGACTTTTCAAAATAAACTGAATCACGTGAAAGAGCAGATTAGAGCCGCCAGGTGCTAAAAAATAAACCTTAGACTCAAATGTTAGAACAGGCAACCCACAGCACGCCATGTAATAAATACAAAGAAAACGGCGGCCGTTACAACTTATGTCTAAAAATGTGTAGTTTCATGCATCGGTTAAAACACTCGACTCCGGTTAAAGGACGCTCTTATATCGGGATATGAGATTTTGGTCATATCGCACAGCCCTAGTAGCAGATGGTGTTGGGCAGCTCCTGATAAGTTACAATGTTAAATTGCTTAACTTATCAGGAGCGGCCCAACACCATCACATAAAAACATCCCACATCATCAACTGCAAGCATCTACTTCTTTGTAGCCAAGCTGCACTGGACAGCTTTGACCTAAAGTGTTGAAACACATTTGTTGTTTCCTCGTTTTGCATGAATGGTTTTCTTGCATGTTGTCGCGCTGGGTTGTATAAGTAGCTCCTGTTTTACATACTAAATCGTCATTGCAGGCTGACAGGTGTGGCTGTTGCTCTCACACACGCCTTGGCTTGTCTCGTTAGTCCATGCACTAGAGTGTAAATGTATGCCACAGCTATAGCAATGATATCACAATACGACATTTTAATATCACATATCAAATTGATTGTGTTATTGTGAATGATGTTAGAGTCCTGATGGCCAGATAGAGAAATATACAGCACTGTACACTAAAACAAACAGCCTGTTGCACCGAACCAAAGCTGCTGGCAGAGAAAATTAAAGATTTTCTATCTCCCAACAGCAAACTACAGAGTTTAGTACTTGTTTTTTTTTTTAGTTTTTTTTTTTAGGTGCAACACTTTATCTATTTTTAATGTAAAATATTGATTATACTTGCTTTGGTATGTAAGTAGATAATATTTTCCATCTAAAATTTTAAGGCACTTGAAGGTATATTTTGTTTCTAAATAAATTCAAGCCCTTTTGGTCTCCAGGACTTATTACACTGAGCATAACAACACAACACGCACACAATAGGATGCGTGACTCATCATCAAATCTCTGTATCTTTCTTCCACAAATCAATTTGAACACTTTGCTCATCAGAAGGCTGGGAGGTATGAGGCTATGTGTGGTAGACATTAAAAAAAAACAACAACAACATTTATACCCTGAAGAGAAGAGTGACAACATGCAAATGTGGGTAAACAGACACTAAACCAAAGTCTTTAAAAATAAAATAAAATTCTTTCAAAACCAGCAGCCTTGAATGAAACTCAAGGTTAATTTGTGTTTTCACAGCTGTTTTCAGTACAGACAAACCAACTTGTTTGATATATTAAACCTTCTCTTCTTACCTCTTCAAAGTTGCCCTCCATGGATTTGTATGCCAGCAGCAGGACGGACCTCATCAAGTCTCCCACCAGAATGAAATCTCCTTTGGTCTTCAGGTAAAGGGCCATAATATTGTTGTAGTGGTTACACTCGGTCCTCAGCTCCTTCTCGGCCGTCCACTCGTACAGACGGACCTTAAACAAACAAGAAGTGTGTATAATTGTTGGTTGTCAAGCTGCCAAAGATAAAAGCAGCAGTGATTAGCTTTAGCCATGTTTGATGAAGTGTATGACATTTTACTTCCACAATGCTATCACTCCAGATTGTGTGTGTGAGCATGAAGGCGAGGTGCTGATTGAGTATGTGAATTATAAGCTGCAACATTAATGAACATTAAACGGCTATTTACACTCGCAGTTTCATGCTGTCTGCACCAGCTAACAACTTTTTTTAAATTAATTTGAGTCAAGCAATTGACAAAACAAAAAAATCAAGGTAGACCAAATTTCTACTCATGACGGTAAACTCAATAGAACAAAGACTAGCCGGTTTTATTTAGAATGATTATTATTATCATTATAGTCATCATCTATTGTTATTATTATTTCAAAAAAATGTAACTACATGTACAAAGTTTACATTACAACAACAACAAAGAAAACCAACAAAAACAAAACAACTTCATCCTTTATTCATTTAATGACGTCTTTTTGTTTTACTTTCGGATCTATTTTTTTCTTTGTTTTTATAGTTGAGTATAATTTAAAAATGTAATAAACATTTTCAAACTTTATTTACTCAGCTGTACTAGAGTTACTAAGGGGGAGAAAACAAACAAACAAACAAAAGAAAAAAGAAAAACGAAAAAAAGAGAACCAAAAAAAGATGGTTGCCCAGTGATTACATCAAAGTAGCTGCAATCACCATGCAATATCCTCAACCTCTGGGTCACCAATTTTGATCACAAGGTGATTGCACAGGTCACTCGTCTCTAAACAATCACGGTCTCACTTCAATCTATTTTGTATTCCTACGCTGCAATCAATCTGAATCAGTAATGACTCTTGACTGTTTGTCTTTGCAGTAGGGGACTCCACTCAGCTTGTAGTCCAATATAAGAACAACATTTCTACTTGAGTCAGGAATTTCTTAAATTTCCAGAAAAAATTTAAATTATTTGTTTGTCCATATCGTTAGCTTCATAGCATAAGTGCCTAAGTCATTTGACTAAGTCAATGACTTAGGCACTTATGCTATGAAGCTAACGATATCAAGTTTGAGCAGAAATAAAGAGTGTTGTGCTTAAAAGACACTAAGGTGCAGAAAGAAAGATCCAAGTGTAAAACTCTGTAGTTTAAAAACAAACAAACAAACAAACAAAAAAAGATAAGAAAAAATAAGAAAAATTGTCCAGTAAAAAAATCCCAAACATTTTGCATAATGCTCTACTGAGGTTGTCACCATAAAGAAAAATTAATACTGCTTCCAGGATTGATTACCCTTTAATCACTGTTTATCTTTGGGAGCTAGATGTGGAAAGTTAGCTGCAGTGAGTGATGAGTTTCAGATATCTGAAACCCATCACTAAATCTTTGGATAAACATGACTTTCTAGCTTTTAATCTATCTATATCTTAGTGTGAATGAGTGTGATATTACAAAAGAGTGGGGAGTGAGGCTGTTTCTTTCGCACTGTATGTCAAGAAATCCTCATATTCATCCATGTGGGATCAAATGATTTAGATATTGAAGAAAAACTGCTAAGGAGGTAGTTTTTGTCATTTCCTGTCACAATCAAAGAAAGTCAAAACATGCAAATCACTTGAAAGTGGACTAAATGAAGCACACTGAGCAGTCTGACTGAAAAAGTATTTGTTTTGTATATTTGTCACACTTAAATTTTTCAGATCATCAAACAAATTAAATATAAGAAAAAGATAATAAAAACAAAATGCCATTTCTTAATGAAGGTCTTTATTGAGGGCCAAAAAATTCACACCTACATGGCCCTGTGCAAAACAGTTAACCCCCTTGTTTTAACATAAATCAACTCCAGCCACACCCAGGCCTGATTACTGCCACACCAGTTATCAATCAAGAAATCACTTAAATTAGGACCTGCCTGACACAGTGGAGTAAAACAAAATTCTCAAAAGTGTGACAAATATTAAAAAGGAACTCAGGAAGGGGGCGAACACTTTTTCACACCACACTCTGCAAATTTAAAACGTTCACCACTAGGGGACAGCATTATATCCATGGTTGTGTTGTGCTGGTTTTGTTTTATTTTAAATGTTTATCTTTAGGTCTATTCTCATTTCCTCATTCCAACGTCGGACATGAGAATGTGTTATTTTGGTCGCCTACATAAATGTTATATTAATTCAATGCTCCATCTTGTGCTACAAATTCATATTATATGAAAGTACAGCCTGGTCCCAGGTCACCTTCAGTTGATGTCTCTCCAGCACAATACAAAGAAGTTTTACAAAAGTACGCTTAAGGAATAAACACTTTAGAGTGTAAATGTTATATATTCACATACTATTTGGAAGAGAATATGCAGCTATTCTTCACGTTAAGGTGAAATGAAGGATCCAAGTGAAAGTTTCTCTAGCTGGAAGCTTGAGCATCTGCAGAGCCAGGTCAGTTATAAAAGTAAACACAGTTTTTTCATAACTCAGTTTCCTCGACACATGGTGAGAAAACTGAAGCAAAATAGAGAGGTGCTGCTTTTAATCTCTGGACTACATGGTAAATTGTGACGTGTGCAGTGAAAAGCAATTGTGATGGAGGTGCACTTGACTCAGGCACCTTCCCAAGGGCCGAAAGTAAAGATTTAATTATGCAAGCAAGTTTTTTCAGTAAAAGAAAAAAAAATAGAATCTGACAAATTAAAACAATTTAACCTTCAAGCTGCACTTTTTCTTCAGGTCTTCAAGCATGACTATAAGAAAAAGTCAAGATTTTTCAAAGACCAGCTAAAAATACTAATGTCCACTTACTGTGCTATTTATGCTGGCCAGGAATTTGCCATTGAACTCTACCATAGAGTAGACAGCTCCTTTCACCTCCTTTTCAGCAACGGTTTGGAGCTTACCTGGAGGAAAAAGCAGAGTGTCTCCCAGTCAATCTTGTGTTAACTTTCAAAGCATTAGACATGAAAGGTTGAGTTAAACTAGCTCCTACAAAAAAAAGTGACTACTGCTTAATTACTGAGAGATGTGGGAAAAAGTGAAGAAAGGAAGACGGATGCGTTCAGAATGAGGATAGGCAAAATGAAGAGTTGCAGGAGGATAAACGAAAGGCACGCAATGCACCTTGAGAGGGGCGCAGTGTGAAAGGAAATGAGAAGAATCAGTAGTGTCGAGAGGAGGAACGTCTGATAAGAAGTGATAAGAAAATGATTAAGTGAGGAGGGAAACAGGAGCGTGGCAGGACAAAGTGTTCGTGCGTGAAATACAGGACAGAGGGTGGAGAGGAGAAAATGAAAACAGGTGAAGGATGAAGAGAGCAAGGCGAAATGAGACGGGCTGAGAAGGCAAATGGGATAAAGGTTGAAGAACAAGACAGAAAAGTGATTTTAGGTTTATTTGCTGCAAATGGAGAAACCTGAAGAATGTTTGGGTACTGACCGTCGGTGTAGTGGAAGACAATGATGCGTCCTTGCTTGGGCTCAGCCTCCTCTGGGTACACCATGGCGGTGCCGACGATAAAATACACAGACGGGTCTTTTCCCAGGCGACAAGACACCAGGCTGAGAGCATACTCACTGGGGAGGAACTGATGGGCATGCAGAACTGACAAATACACAAAATACAAATGACTTTGTTAGAAATGTAAAACAAGGAGAATGTTACTTGAATTTAAAGTTTTTGTTAATAGTTGAAGAATGAATCTCTTCACAAATGGAAACACTGTAACATTGCAATAAAAGTCGGACAAGGCAAGCATGAGTGGCCAAGCAGGTTTTTAACTACACTATAGAGGAAAAACTACTGCAATCGCTGTTATAATGTCCTTTCACAACACACAATGTCCACTTGAACAGTTAAGAAATATTATTTTAAAATTATTTAAGACGTTATTAGTATTGTTAGTATCTAAAAATCTACAGATAATATCCATGATGTGAACCTCTTTTCAGTTCACAATCTAATTGAAAAGCAGTGCCGCTGGATACTGTATAAACAACAGAAAATCAACAAACACACCACACCTGCCCAGATCTCCCTCTACCATCCTCTCACGTTGCTTCTTTTGAATCAGATTTATCTCGTTGAGGTGAGAGCTCAGGTTTATCTGAATATTGCAATCTCAGCAGCACATTACACTGGACTCAATGTCGTGCAGTAATTGTATAACACTGCACAATACATTCATTAGTAGAGCTATTTTAAACACATGTCCTACACATCGTCTGGTAATTATTCGCCCAGTTCAGCTCTCCATTCGTTGTTAATGGATGGCTTCATAATTAGACAGCATGCGTTTGTCTTCTCATCCAAATATCTTATAGCCAAGATGGAGGATTGCCTACAGCTTGTATACAGGTCTGTTTGATTGTTCTTGGCCCATTGTACTTTTTTTTCTCCCCCATTTGTGTTTAATGCCAATTTCGATGTGTGACGCTGAACAAGATTTTCAGAATTATGTAGCAAACCGGGCTGATCCCCTGCATCTGTATACTATGAAGACAGGCATAATTTCTAACCTCCCTCGCTCTCTTTTTAGTTTTATTGCACCTGTCTAGAGAGGAAATTTTTCAATTTTATTGCTGCTTTTGCTCATTAACCTAGGCAGTGTAGGTGGAGGTAATTAATAAAATATAACTGCATACAAATCAGGATCTGCACCCTAATGCATCAAAATGTGTCTCCATATCTGATGGAAAACTCACAACATCTAAATAAGCAGTTATCTGATTGCACATTAATAAAGCAGAATGGGATGTGGACACAGTGTGCTGAGCCAGTCCCTTATTTACATATTATTAACATATAACATACACTAATTTATGTGGGGATGGTCATGCCTGGGTATTTAAAAAAAAAGAAAAGAAAAAAGGCTTGGTGCAGTAAAATCTGCAATGCAAAACAGACTGAAGGAAATCCTGCCTGGGATTCAGCTTGAACTGTTTGCATGACTCCCAAAAATCATTCAGTTATTTAATAAAGAGCCAGAGGTTTGCTTTAGATACAGAATGCCAAAACATTTATGTTTTATGAACCTTTTTACAATCATAGAACACAAAAAACCCACCATAAAAACACAAATATTTAAGCAGAAAATAAGATTAAATAAAAGAAAACAGCAACTTTTATTAGCAAATGATGACCATGCACCATATTGCCAACAATTTTACATTACTTTACTATCATATGCTCCTAGTTCAAATGGAAATATATATTCTGCTGTCTCACCTTCAAAGGTGTGCTGATCCACAACCAGCAGATTGTGAACCTCCACCTCTTCCCCGAAGGAAGTCTCGTGGGGAGAAGTGCTGCTGGGAAAGAGCTTGCTGGAGCTCACACTGCTAGAGAGAGCCTAGAAGGATGCAGATTTATGAGATGGAACAAGCAAGAGAAGGGCAGACAAAGCCAAACACAGGTTTATAAAACAATTCAAATCCCCATTTCAACATGAGCTGTGTGAACAGCGCAGTCGGCACCATCTGTGGCAGCAGATGTGCAGCATTTTAAAATCAGGTAAACATCATTCTGGTCATCACATGTGAGAGGCGCTCTGGCAGTAAATGCAAACACAAATAAAAGTATACACCTGTCCCCTTGGAGAAGATAAAGAGCCATGCTGAGCGGGCATAACACATACTGCCAGTGTGGACGTTTCTGATTAGCTCTCCATGTGAGAATCCCTTTGAAAGTCTCATTCTACTATTTTTTTCTTTCTTTCTTGTCAGCTAAAAAGTCGTCATCTGCATTTCGTGTTAACAAATTAAACAAAAGCTGACTATGTTCCCTGTTGTTAAAATTTGATGTGAACTCTAAACTCTAACCAGATAAATTGAGCTTGACTGTGAGCAATAGTAAGAGATGACAATGGAATAAAGCAAATGCCCTAATCCTTCCTCATTCATTCACTCTGCTGCTTTCTAAATGGCTTTACAGGACAAATGTTCTAACAATAATTGTAATCCTTCAGGGTTCCTGCACCATTTGAAAATAAAAATTAATGTTTTTATATTAGACTTAGAAAATAACCTATTAATCATCATTTAGACATCATACATTTACTCTTATTGCTACTACATTATTTTTGTCACCTTTATTTTTATGAGATGCGTAGTTAAATGCATGCCCTAGCGCCTATATGGTCACTGCCACTACATACAGGGAGTTTTATTTTAATGGGGCGAGACAGAATATCAACCAAAAATGAAACAAAAAAAACAAATTTTAAATTGATCTGATTGAATGAAGTGCTGCGGACAGATGAAATCAAAATCCAGCTCAACCTGCTGTGAGGAAATACTGATTATGAGCTAAAGAATAACATTCCCACAGTCAAGCACAGAGGTGGAAACATTATGCTTCAGGGCTGTTTATCTCATAAGTTTACAGGATAACTTCAGTACACTGAGTAGCCAATGGATGGGGCTACGAACTGTAAAATCAAGGACGAGAACCTTTTTCTTTCACCGTGACAAGGACCTAAAACATACCACCACAGGAACAAAGGAGTGGCTAAAGCAAAAAGACATTAAGGTCTAGAGGCCTAGCCAGTGACCAGACCATAATGTTATAGAAAAGTAGGAAGGAGCTAAAGCTTCGAGTTGCCAAGTGGCAGTCACGAAACCTGCAGGATTTAGAGAGTTTTTCTAAAGAGGAGTGGGACAAATTCCCTTCTGAGATGTGTTACATGTTGACTTAAAGCTTGCACTCTATACTAAACACCTGCTGTTTCTTTTTACTCATGTGAACCACCACCACCGCCAAAAAAATTACTGACAAGTTTATTTCTTCTCAAGGCAAATGTAATGGAATTATACCGTTTTACCATCACATTTGAACATCGATACCATGATTTGCTGTTCTCCAGCCAGTACAACATGCTTTCTCTTCACACTGAAAGCCAGAAACAACCCGTTGTTATCTAATTTGTATATTTAAAATGCTAAAAATTTCTATGACAAACCTGACAATGGCTCAGTAGTTGATTACTTCAATTATGCTATTAGGTTAGTGTTTAATTAACAGCTCCCATTAATGCATTCTAAAATAAATAGATGTGATCAAAACATGAGAAGAAAAAAAAACACATTTACTTTCTGACTTCTCTAAACTCCACATAGCAACATTTCGAACCTTTTAAAACTTGCATACAGTATTGTTAATCTCTGAACAGGAAACCTTTTACTGTAACAGCTTCAGTTACGCTCAGATTACAATTATCAGGTTGTGATTAAGCAAAGTGTAACACTGAATACCACAGGAGTCAGATTTTAGACTCCTAGCTGAGAAATTTGGGCTGCAGTGGTCCTCACAGGTAACAAACAAGACAAAACATTTGGCGTCTTGACAGCTCACAGATTCATTTTATGAACAATATTCTCAGTCAGTGTGCCTGGCTAGATAAGAGTGCAGAACAAACAAGCCCTGTGGTGTTTATCATCCAAACAACAGGGAGGTACCGCACCTGAGTGCTCGCGCTGGGTCGTACAGCAGATGTGGTGCCGCTCACATCCTGAATCTCCACTCTGCTGGACAGAACTCCGAAACACTGGGAAACCTCCTGGTAACAGATCCGTCTGAGTGAGAAAAGACAGTGATAGAAACACGTTAGCGAATATGAAAACAGCAAATGGGTAAACAGGATGAAAAAAAAGCCCCTAGGGGAGCCTGCTTTGTGTTTTCTGACTTGATAACATAACCTTATCAATAACCTAACCTGATAGCCTTTATCAAATGATATTAAGCCATGGCTATCACTTAAAAGATTGGGGAAAAAAGAATGACAAAAATTGATCCAGCGTATGTAACAAAACCAGTGTGAGAAAGTGGTTAGAACAAATGGGCACTGCAAACATGAAGAACAAACAGCATTATTTGTACAGATGATGGATGTGAAATGCTCATTTCAAGTTCAGTTTAACTCAATATTTGACTGACCTTGGAGATTCATACAGGGGAACAGTGCGAATGTGGAGTTTCTGAATCTCATCGATGGTTCCAATAGTCAGAGTGCTGTTGTTGGCCAGAGCCAAACTGTGATGAAAAACGCAGCATTAGTAAGGGGCGAGAAAAGAGGCAAAATACACCCACTATCTGCAAATCAAAAAGTGGGATTGTATGCATCTGTAATCAAAAGAGACTACATCTGAGTCAGCTCTGTCAGCTAGAGGATCAAAACAAAAGACGTTAAGGGCTTACGGCTACCAACTCTTCAGAGCACAGAAAAGAAAACAGATGAATTTCCCATAAAACCACACACTGATAAAATATGATAGGGAAGAAAAGTTCTGCTGCTGACCTGTCGGGGTAGCCCTCAGAGTTGAGTGGGCACATATAATTGACCTCCTTGAGGTTGACATTGGAGAACACCAGCTTGTGGTTGGAGGAATAGATAACAGTGGGTCGGTCAGAGCAGGCAAAGACATTGGAAGTGGACAGGGATCTGAAGGTCCTCAGCACAGTGGGCTGTGTACCAAGAGTGACCTTCTTACGCTCGCTTAGGGCACCTAGGAAAAGGAAACGAGATCAAACCACAGACTTGAAACAGCTTGAGAAATGGGTCTACATCCGTATTTGGGTCAAAAGAGCCTTTCGCCAAGTTCCTTTAAGCCACCCAGAAAGACGCACTGAGAGCACATCCTCTGCCAAAGCAAATGCTCTATCAGGGGGTTCACGAAATTCAACTTGGTAGTTTTGTTGATCTTGCTGGCATTAAGTATTAATGCTTTGCCCTTGTGTTCTCCTTGTATACGTTGCTTTTAATGCTCACCAAACCATTCAGTGGCCCCATGAGGTCTGAATAAAAGCATCTGCTTTAATTACGTTTCACCGCTCCATTCAGTTTTTTCTTTATCTTTTGTACAGCCAGTAGTTATAACAGCAGTATACAGAGAATAACCTGCACAGGCGTTGGCCTTTAATTTGACTGAATTACTGAACCATATTTATATGAACACACATAAATTATTTATTAATTTGCGTAGAGATAAAATCTGAAAAATCTTGTCTTAAAGTAAGGCTGAAAAGCTAGTTTATACATTGATTAGCTCCAGACTGTTGTAAATCATTATTATCTGGTCACTCTAAAAGCTTGAAAAGCCATCAGCTGATTCAGAAAGTTACAGTGATTGTACTAACTGGGACTAGAGAGAGAGAGAGCATATTTTTCTCCCATTTTAGCATCTCTGCCTTGGCTCCCTGTTAAATTAAGAATAGAAAATCTTCCTCACATGCAAAATCCTGACCCCATCATATCTTAAAGACCTCATAGTACCTTGTTATCCTAACAGAGTACTTCACTTTCAAACTACTGGCTTATTTCTAGTTCAAATTTCATAAGACTATAATGGAGGGTAGAGCCTTCATCTTTTACGCCCCTCCTCTGTGGAAACATTAGGCTTAAAACTGTCCTTTTTAACAAAGCTTAAAATTAGGCCTGGATCAGGTGACCCAGGGGAATCTTTGTGATGTGTTTGTAAATGAAATATGGCATCTTTGAACTGCTGGTCTGACAAAACGAGCAATTAGAAAATGTATCTTTGTACTTTAATGGACCTCATAATTTCCACAATCAGTAATGAACACGTTAACAAACTGGCCTCCCCATTGGACTACAACATCTCAGCACATGCCTACATTTCACTGTAGAGGCAGAACAGATTAAGTCTTGATTAAGAGGCATTAATGGATTTAAATGTTCTGATTGGTTGTGACTTACATAACATTCATTCTAATACAGTAATAAAGAATAAGAATCAAAAACTTACAAAGATTGCTGTAAAACACTGCCAGATGTGTTTGGGTAAATCAGACAGTGATAATGCATGCAGCTATTTAAAATTCAAAAACAGACACCTGAAAATCGGTTTTAGTTTCGTCTGGCAGCAGTTCAGGACTATTCAACTACATTTGCATCAAATGACTGCACCGCCTGTGATAACAGTTGTATAATGTCTTCTGGGGCTTTTAAATTTACTTTTTTTTTTTACTACTGAAATGACCTCAACTGGGTATCTTGACTGCATGATATCATTTCAGTGACACCATCCAGTCGTATTCTGGGCTCAGAGATTATGCACTAGAAAGAGCTGAGCATTTAGCAGGCAGGGAATGTTTATTAGAAGGAAATACTAACATGTTGAAAGTGCAGGATGATGAAGTGGTCATGAAGCCTGAGACCTAAAATCCAGAGGTTACCAGCCTAAGCAGCTTTTATTTTAACTAGCAATATCAGAAATACTACATTAATGTTAAGCAAGCTACCAGAGAGCCCTTTCTCTATAACATGGTCAAATTCGTTTGATCTGATGTGAATGATGCAGCATACTAAATGAAAACCGAGGTAATTAGTGGAAAGTCTTTGCTAGTCCTCAGTGCGTAACATTAGCTAATGCACATATAAACACTCACTGGACTTTACTGAACTGCACAGCATCTTTTCAGGACCAAAAAGCAGACGGTTAAACACAGAAAAGCATTTATTGTCTCACTCTCAAGTCCTCCTTTTACAATTCCATTCAAATATATCCATCTCATGTCAGAGACCCTTTAATATTTCTATTCTTCTGGCCACATTTGGCCTTGATGTAGGCTGCCTTGGTCCTGTCTGTGAAACTGCTGCTTTTTTCTGCCTTTACCACATTGAAAATCTTTAACAGTTCAATGACAGCCTTTCAATCAAACTTATAACACAGCTTTCTTCAGGCAGTAGAGTTTCTGAACCAACACATCCAAATATAGTGCTGGCAGTTACGTAAGTCGACAAGAAATGATAAACTAAAAATGAAAATGCTCACAGACAGCAGCCTGTGGCCCAGCCTGAAGGTCCTCATCAGTCTGGAGAAGTCTGAGAAGCTCTCGTCTAAAGATTGTAGCGGTAACAGTGAGAAGGACCTACCAGTCTGCAGATCCAGACCAAAGTAGAAGAGTGCTCCATCTCCCAGGGCACACAGCAAGTAGTAGCTCCCTTCAAAGGTGGTCATTAGGATAGAGCGAGGAATGATTTCTGAGGACACACACAAACAAGTGATTTATTTTTGCTGTACTCTAGAGTCACTGGTTCTATACTAAAGTGATAAATGTTTGTAAAAATACCTCCGTCAGAAAAATCAATCAAGTTTATTCAGACTCTGTGGTAACTTTAAAAGAAACAACATTTGAATGCTTCAGGATAAATATAAAGAGTTCAGTTTTGCTCAGTTTCCCAAACACCGGTTTCTTTGACTGCAGGCCAGTTACATCAAAACAACTTTGGCTATGATTAAGTACTTACTGGCTGACTCACCAAAAAGCACCACTGTTCAGATAGAAGTGTACAAAATGAAAAGGGGGACATATTTCCATGGAAATGTACATCAATTATTTTTAGCTGAGCAGGACAAATTATTAAAGTTCAAACATGAAGATGTACTCTGAAGGACATGCATAGAAGGTCTAAAACACAATCAATGTAACAAAGCTAACATAGCTTAAGGGCAGGAGTGGGACGAAGTATTGAAATTCTGCTTCCACTGACAGATCTAAAAATGTCAACATGTTGAGTATTACAGTACTGTGCAGACATCTCAAGCCACGCCTTATTTCTTTATGGGATGCTAGGAAAATATGTGCAATGATTTATTGAAACATGTCCAAACATAAATGGAAAGACAGTATTAAGGCAAAAATAGTGGCAAAACTACCTCTATTCTTCAACAAAACCTGCACTCTCTCTTGCACAAGCTTCCTTCAAGTATCAAATCAAATTCAAATTTTATTTGTCACGTACACAGTCATACACAGTATGATATGCAGTGAAATGCTTAGACAACTGCTCGTGACCTAAAGAAAAAAAGAAAAGGCTACAAAATATATATATATATATCTCTATATATATATCTATATCTATATATCTCTATATATATATCTATATATATATCTATATATCTCTATATATATCTATATATCTATATATCTATATATATATATATATATATATATATATATATATATATATATATATATATATATATATATATATATCTATATATATCTCTCTATATATCTCTCTATATATATCTCTATCTCTGACCTGTCTCCCCATGTGATGTCTGTGTTGTGTATGTAAGGTCGGGGGGGGGGGGGGGGTGTCCCATTTCGCTGCAGGGCAACTTGCATGTGACAAATAAAGGCTTTCTTGAGATGATTCCACACTGCTTCAAAGAAGTTGTGGTCTGGGCTCTGGGGAGGCCAGTCCATGACTCATACTGTTCCACTGTGTGTTTTTCTTTTTAGACATACTTTTACTTTTCAGAATGGCCCTTTATTGTCATTGTACACATACAATAAAGCACCTTTCTACCATCAGTTCCATTAATATTAATATCTCAAACATCACTGGCTGAAAGGTAGCTCCTAACCATCGCTGCAGATACTTTTGCACCTCTCTTCTGACCTGCTCATATTAATGAAAATGATTTGAACCAACATTTCAAATTGGGATTTGTCACTCCATAAGACCTTTGTCACAGATTTTCAATTCTTGTGTTCCTGTCAGCATTTTCTCTTTGTTTGCCTTCCATAAGAATAGTTTCTTCACACCAGCCCTGAGACCATTCCTGATGAAGCTGCAGTGAACAGCAGATGGATCAACTGATTGTAGATTTTAGGCCTGGAACAACTTCTTGACTACATTTCCAGAATTTTATGAGGACACGCTGCAAACCATGCTGAGATAAGCAAAGTTTTCAGTTAATAGTTCTTTAGAATCTGATTATCTAACTCTGCTATCGTTGGCATTTTTCATAGATTCAACTAAAAAAAGAAAAAAAGAAAAAGGAACAAATTAAGAGTTTTTGCAACAGGATGCTAGTAACAAAGTGGCTAAAGATACAATATGAATCTAATTCTGTCAAATTGTCCGTTACGTCTGGAAACAACACTGGATCTTTAAAGAACACCAATAATGAGGGGTGGCTCAAGACTTTTGCACAGTATTGTATCTTAGCTACGAGTTTAAACTCTGCAGTCAGACTGTAGTTTGTATGGCAGCAGGCAAAAAAAGTGTAAAAAAGTTTGTTCACTGAGCATCTGTCAATCAAACACAGTTGGAAAATAAAGTGTGACACTGTGGGAAAGACTGTGGAGTTGTTCTTTGTGGAAAGTAAGAGGCCTGCCAGTGCCAGTTCACTGTTATGAATTTTTTTTTTCCCAGTAACTGCTGACTTTTTCATAAGTTCAACCCAAAAAGTATTCAAGTCCTCTCTTGCATACTTTAAACATTCAAAGTTTAAATTCTTCTCAAGTGTATAAGTGGTGCACTAAATGCATTTAGATTAGCAGCATATTTAATGCTTAAGCACTCATCAAGTACTTGCTAAAATGAGCTGCTTCATGTGAGATGCCATTTACATCTATTAAACTGGAAACTGGAGATACAATCCATTTCACTGAAGCCATTACTGCACTATTATGGACCCATGCCTTGGAGTGATTTATTAAAATTCTTAAAGCAATAGTTTCACTATTTTTTTTGTTTTGTCCAGTTCTGTCCGGTCACAAATCAACATGTTTCAGTCTGCTTATTTTTGAGCACAAAAACCAACAACTAGCTGTTTCAGAGGTCAGTTTCTGTAGGAGTATTTCTTAGCTGGGAGCAGTTGAAGGCAACAAGAGAAGAGCTACTGCTCTCATATAAAAAAAAACCTTAATATTAAAAGTTCATTCCTGAACTTTTAAAAGGTGCTAGTAGGCATATTTTGTTTTACCATTTGACAAAGCCAGGCTATCATTTTCTCCCATGGTAAGCTTAGTATCTAACTCAACTGTTTGTTGGATTTGACTTTTCCCCCCAACCATCACAGACCTAAATTGAAGAAATGTAAGCTTTTTTATTTAGAGAGAGTTCCACATCTCTTCAAATAAACCATGCACATAAAAAAATGGAACCAGTTCAGTAGATCAATGTGAACCAAAGTATTTTATATTGTTTGCCTTTTCTGTGGCAGGTATGTTTGAGAAATTCTGTAAAAACAGCTTCCTCAAATGAAGTTTGTTCCTGTTTCAGTATTCTTAATATTATTTTTGCTATCAAATCTTATTGGGATTAGGCTTTTGCTTAATAATTTTACAACACTCATGTTAGTAAATTACTGTGGTCACAGTGATATTGAGACCTCAAAGTTCATGTTATTCATACTTTCTGAGAACGGTTCAGGAATTGCTGCTTTTGTACAATTGTGCGGACCATGTATGCACTACTGTGCAACACAAATATACTTGAATGACATTATTTCCATCGACATCTCTCTCCACAAGCCACTAACAGCTTTCCACTGCTCTTGTCTGGGTAATCTCATTCTCATTTCTCTCACCTCCACCGAGCATTTCCTTGTGCAGGGCTGTGAAACAGGGTAGTTTGAGCACACGGGCTGAGATGTCAGTCCAGAGTCCCACAGCACAGAGCGGTGACTCACCGCCACCCTCCCCGAGAGGTGTGATGTCCAAGCAGGCGACCTCATGCTCCATTTCTGTGGTACTGAGAAAGGTGAGGAGGATTTGAGAAAACAGTAGCAAGTTGCCCTGCAAATTGTGAAAAGTGTGACCAAATTTGCGCGCGCACACACACACACACACACACACACACACACACACCTGACTAAAATAGCTAATGGGATAATTGTGTTACTGACACGGAGAAGGAGTTCTAATCAATTTTTCCTCAATGTGAGATACAAACTGAGAAATGTTACACTGATAAGTATGAGTCAGTTTAACACCAGCTAAAATTGCCAGACAACCAAACAACCAACCTTATTCAATTCAGAGTAATGGTTGGTGATGTAGAGGAAGAGGCAGTGTACATTTTGACCAGGTCAATAATAATAATAATAATAATAATAATAATAATGGATTGGATTTATATAGCGCTTTTCAAGGCACCCCATTCACAATCACAAATTAACCTAACATGCATGCCTTTGGACTGGAGGAGAAAGTTGGAATACCCAACTTTGCAGACATGGGGTGAACTCCAACAACAAAACTTCCTTCTCAAAGATGAGTGTCAGTCATACAGTTTACCTTCCTTGTTTATGCTCTGCTGAAAATATATATCTTTAACGACAAACCCCATTAGTGTGGGTGTATATGCTTGCTGAGTAAAAGCACAACATCAGGACATACAGCATCAATGTGGAAATATAAAATTACAGATGCCACAAGAGGCCTTTTCTTTAAATCATTTTAAAATGTCTATTGCTAAACTTGATAAGCGGATCTAAACATAGAAACAATTTTGAAGATGGAAAATATTCTAAGCTTTAAATTATAAAGGACATCAAGTTAAATGCCCTGGTATAAAATCTTTAATTCACTGTCATTAAAATGATTTTAAAAAACAGCCTTTTAGTATCACACATCAATCTGTACAACGAAGGTCAAACATCTAAATTGGTCATTACTACAAAGAAAGCTTTGAATAAAATGACAAGAAAAGAAGCTTTTCACTTTTTAATTAAAATGGCCAATGAACTGCATTGTAATGGAACAAGGCTACTCAACAATGCAAATATAATGGATAATCACTGTCCAAGGTGAGTACTCGCACTTTAATTATATTAGAGGAGAGCATTAGAGTCCTGTACACACCTTTAAGCCAACAGTGACTTTCTGGTTTACACAGATTTTTGTGACGCACACAGCAAACCAGCTGCTTATTGATGCAGCCCAAACATTATTTCAAAGCCTCCGTTTAAGACTCTTCCCTCTGTCTCCGTTTCATCATTTACGAACACCCACTGCAAACAAACACAGTGTTCCTCAAGCAGCCCTGGTGGCAAGCTTTACAACTGTGCATCCTTCTCTTCTAAACTACTGTGAAATAGTACATACATTACTGCAAAAGGGCCAAAAGACAGTCATACAAGGAAACCAGAGCAGCAACGTGAAAGAACAATAAAAAGTAACTCCACTATCCTCCTGCAACATGTATTAAATAAAAAAATAAAAAAAACATAACTGTGAGACTAATGAACTACTGGGGATAGAGTTAATTAACCTTTGTTAATAAGCTTCCATACCTCTGTTCTGTTGGGCATTGCATATGCAGTCAAATGTATCATATTGAATATTCAAATAACGTGAAAGTAGTCTAATAGTTATATAGAAATTTCTTTACGAAACATTTGAGCCCAACATCCTGAATTAAGAGTTCACTTTTTATTAATAGGACAAGATTTAAGTCTCTGCACTCAGATAACTGAATAGCATTAACTGCAGTATATAGCTTTATTGCTCAAGTGAATCTGTATCGAGGTCCTAGTGAAAATGATGAGATTGGACATTGGACATGCTTGTGAACTCGCAAGCTGCTCATATTTGCTCACTAAGGCTTTCCATGATAATTATGCAGCTAAGTGAGCAGCCAGTTGGCTTTGTGGAAAGACTGGAAGTAATAATAATAATAATGGATTGGATTTATATAGTGCTTTTCAAGGCACCCAAAGCGCTTTACAATACCACTATTCATTCACTCTCACATTCACACACTGGTGGAGGCAAGCTATGGTTGTAGCCACAGCGAGGCTGCCATATCGCGCCATCGGCCCCTCTGGCCAACAGCAGTAGGTGGTAGGGTAAAGTGTCTTGCCCAAGGACACAACGACCAGGACAGAGAGCCCGGGGATCGAACCGGCGGCCTTCCGGTTACAGATGCGCAGTGGGAAGTGGGTTTTAACAGTGAATAAAAAAATGTTAATAAGTCCCCATTTTTGTCCTACCTGATCTGTTTGAGCTCTCCAGCTAGGATCTGCAGGTAGTAGAGGGCTCGGCCCACAGCAAGCACCACTTGGGTGTGGTTGCACGCAGCCACACTGATGTTCCTGCCCTGTGGCTCCTTCCATTCACTCACCAACGTCTTGCTGTCCTGAAGCACCAGGCGCACAGAGCCTGATGTGATCTGGAGAAACATTATTTGTTATTTGGTGTTTCCACAGATGACAAAGAAACTGTGAGCTAGAAAGTATTTTAAAGAATATCTTATTGCACAGAATATCTTAATCTATGAAAAACCAAAGAGGTTTCATCCTTCTTCTAATTTTTTACATAAAATTTCCCATCTAATGAATTCCACTGATTTAGCACCGTTAACATATCAGATGCTAAGACTGCTTTAAAACACTTCCATTCATACTTATAGAGCTGATGCTAGACTTAAAGATAAAAGATAAAAGCAAGATAAAAACAAATGAAGACAAAGCAAAGGCTTCAGTAACATGCTTATTAGAAAATAAAGCAAAATCATTTTGTAGAAAATAAAGCAGTTTAACTACAATACAAATGTCAAGAAATATAGTATGATTAAAAGAAACATGAAGGATGAATGGCTGCCATTTGTTTGCTCCCAGAAATCACTTTTGTGAAACAACAAAACCAAATGTCACTGTAACATATAGTAATGATATTACTATTGTTGTAACGGTTCATTTCATTGCATTTGTATTTCACATCCCACAAAAGTCCCTGAGGTTAGGTAGCAAGACAAATGCAATGTTTAAAATATAATGGTGTATTGTAAAAGGGGAGTACTACTAGGGCTGGGCCATATTATACCGTTCACGGTAATACCGGTATAATGTTAGGCAACGATAGGAAAATGAAATATCGCGATAGAATGGGAGTAGAACGCGCATGCGCAGTGCCTTTGTTTTCATACGCACATGGCCGATTATTGAGTGAAACAGATGAACCAGAATTGGTTTGTAAAAATGGTGCAACTTCCGTGATGTGGAACTGGTTTGGTGTTTGTCCGTCAGATACACAACAAAGCACATTTTTTTGCAGAACATGCAAGCGGCCGTTGTTATTGTCATATTTGTCGGACTAAGATGCTCTTAAATCTGGGAGTAATCTGGGTCCTAAACTCCGTATTCTTCAGGTCAAACAACACTGCAGCATCACTTAGAGTTAAAAACTGTCTAAATTCTTTCATCTTTAATAAAACGATCAGCATTGCTGCTTTACCAGGTGTAACTATAAAGTTTAACTTCCAGGCATCCATGAAAACAAAAGTTATTACATTTAACGGAGTTAGAAGTTAGCAGGAAGCTAGCGGAAGTTAGCTCGCTAGTTTCGCTAGTTACCTAAGCATGATATTGCATGTTCTGACTGAGAGATTTCTGAAAAAAAAATCAAACGTACAGCTCTGCTATCACTTCCAACATAAATGAAGACAGGAAACTAAACAGCAGTGACGTTTGTAGGGTTACTGAAGTTGGGCTAGCTGGTATATAATGATGTGCTACGTGATCGCTAGCGACACAGCTATGTTAGCATAACATAAACAGTGAAGCTGGAGGACCAACACTAACACTTTTCCACTTATAAAAGTTAACGTGAAGGTTCTTCATGGTTAGAGACAAATGCAATCGCATGGCAGGATGCTGTAAACGGACCAAACTTCAGTCAGGAGAACAACTGAGATAATCCATCCACAATACGAGGTTAGTCATTAATATACTGCAGCAACATGGGAATAGAGCAGCTGCCAGAGAATTCAACATTAATGAAACAATGGTACAGAAGTGGAGGAAGCAAGAAGAATGAGTTTAATAAAGTTTGATTTATTGGACTGCTTTGTTTCGCTTAATGTGCCTTATAATCCCGTGCACCTTATGGTCCGAAAAATACGTACTGCACACTGCAGTTTAATGTTGCAAAGCACCTCTTTTTAACTTCAGTGGATATTATACATGGTTATGCTCAGGATATGTCAGCCCATTTCTACTGGAAATGCCTTTTGGTTAAACTTTCAGCAAGGAATTTGCATTTGCACTGTTACATTTTTATAAAGCTTTAATGTACATAAAAACCAGCTTCTTGTTTAAGTGAAAATAAATGGAAGGTTGTCTTTTTGCGCTAGTAATGTTGTGGAGTTGTATTTTGTCTCGCATCAATTATATCGTCGGTTATATCGTTATCGCAAATTTTCAAATATATATCGTGATAAATATTTTTGGCCATATCGCCCTGCTCTAAGTACTACTATACAGCAGTGAAAAAGCAAGACAGGACAAAGGCGCTGAAGAAGCCCTAATTACAGACTGCAGCAGGTATAAACATTAAGAAGTGAAGGTAGTGCACCGTTTAGACAATGCAAAACCTCACGCTGCAGCACAAATACAGTTTGATAAGAAAAAGAGAAGAAAAAATAAATAAATAAATCATGCACGGCAGTAAAATGCAACACTGTTGTAAATACAACGGCAAATTAATGCTGCAGAAAATAATGTTGGGATTTAGTGCACGGAACAGTATATAAGTGAATTATTTTATGCTCATTTTAAGTGTGCTCAGTGCTGCTGTTTATTACTAATGTGATGGTTGCACATTAGAGAGCTGTGTATTCTGTGTTATAGCATCTGCACTTCCAAGTGGAACTTTTGGAATTGCAGTAGATTAGCATCAAGTATAACACCATTTAGACTTTGTTTAAAATTACCTAATGAACTAAAAGGACATTCCAGTGAGAGAATAATGCAAAGTTTGCACTGTTGTAACTTCACGGTTGAGCTTCATGTGATGTTAGTAATGTACAGCTCAACAACTTGGACAAATAAAATGAAGAGAATCTTTACTGACCTTAAAACATGCTGCAAATAATCTACGAAAGCGTGAGACAAAGCTATCCAACCAAATTATGAATTAGGCACAAGTTACAGCGGTGGTTCATCCACGTATAAGGAGAGCCACTTTTGTAACACAGAAAATCTGACTTTAAGATTGACAAAGCTCGCTAACCCAGTCTTGCTTTGTAGTGCACCCCTTTGGAAACTACCTATGTATGATATGATGGTTAATCATACTGGTGTTTGCAATGGCAAATAGACAACATAAGCATCCCTCTGAAACTGTGTTTGTTGCCACTTGTAGGTGTTTATGTGGTGTTTTACTGCTTCTGAGAGAAATATCAGCATTGTTTACCAGCTCCTTTTTCAGACTTTTTGCAGTTTCGTGTAAGTATGGTAGTGCATAGTTGGCTTGTCTGAGCTTGTTTACTGGAATCAGCTGCCTAGAGCTTTTATTGTGACATTAATTAGAGCAGCGAAGCAGATGGCCTATGTGCAGGATGTTGAACCAAAACTAATGAGCTAAAAATAAGGCTAAAAGCTGCAAATAGGTACCAAGTCAGCCATTCATTCTGAGTTTAGTGCTATGAGCATGTTCATGGCACACCGAGTAATTAGGTAAATAATAATCCTATGTTGACAATTTCCTATTACAGCAATATTTAATGTGAATTTTACAAACTTTCAAATTTGGACACTACCACTAAAAATTAACACAGTCTTTAGTGTTCTCATGTCTCATGTCACCAGTGCCATCTAATACTATGCTGTAGTGTCCTTTCGGGACAACCCCTCTATCACTGGTGGCTTTAATGCAAACGTAAGGAAAACTCAACTGAAGGGCCAAAACAATGAGTGGCGTAGCAACACTCAGTCAGATAATAACGTCAAAATGTATTCAATATAAACACATGAAGTGTACGAGTTAGTAAAAAACCCCAGCACTGAAATACGAGCAGAGTTTTCATAACCTAAAGATTAATGGTTGAGGTTGTAACATTTGGCAGAATTCCCAGCAGGATTCATCCACATTTCCAAAAGGGAGGATGAAACTTGAGATTAAATTAAGTAAAATATTAAGTATAAAATACATGAAGTCTTTTTGAACTCTTCACATTCAGAACTGGCCCTTTTAATCATGCATGATTCAGCTCCGCCAAAGGATATGTTATTAAATGGCACAGGGCCACAGCTGAATAATTAATTTAGAATTTGTGAAACGAATTCTTACTTTCCAAAGCATGAACAGACCCCGTACTTTATATATAACAGATATGTGCATGTGTGCATACAAACCTGAATAAGTTGTTGGTGTGCCACATTTCCACAGTAAAATGTCTGCTGGTTGTCAACAAAGCCTGGAAGCTCAGTCTCCTCAACTTCCTCACCACTCAGCATCAACACTCTGGGGGGAAAACATACTCTTGAGATAAGATGCGCATTTTCAAAATTGACCCTGTCCTTATCTGGCATTCTGCACAAACGCTCACCGTGTCTGACCCACAAAAGACAGCACCAGCATGTCATCTGTCTCTCTGCCTGCCTCAGAGCGGAGAGGCCACAGACCTTGAAGGGAATTTGAGAGTGTTAGACTGAAAAAGTTACTTTCAGCACCAATTTGCAAAGAAATAAAAGAAATGCAATATCAAGACGGTGCCCAATGTTAAACTATTCCATTTGTCAAATGTTAACATGTTGGAGGATGTACAGGTTGCAAATCACTCTCGAGGAGCCATTGATTACCTAAGTAAATAATTGCCTCTCATAAAAGAGGCCAGGGGCAAGAGCCAGCAGCTAACTCTTTTAGGGCATAGATGGTCGATAAAGAGCTATAAACTAACAAGTGTGAGCAGACCTTAACTGGCCTGTGTGTCTCATTCAAGCACCGGAGAAGAGTCCTTTGAGAGACACCTAATTTTCTGGGATTAAGAGGTGTCTGCTGTCGTTAAAACCTGACGAGCTTCCTAAAATTGTCTGCTTACCATAGCAGACACTGCAGAGCACTTTGATTTTCTAAATTAAAACAAATGCCTCCAAACCAAACCTTGGCAATGTTCCTGTTATTTAGAAAGTGCAGAGGGAAGACCTATGACATCGGAGCCATCTGTTCCTGTTCAGGTGCCAAACCTGAATGAGCAACAGCTGGCATCTTGGCCAGCAGAGGCAAACAGATGTGCGGGGTGAAGTGGCTCTACTCTGAAGTCAGTAGAATATTAAGGTCCAAATAAAGTCAAGGCTCGAGAGGGAGATGGCTGATGAGACACAGACTTACACACACAAAACACACAAACCTTTGATTCCTGGCAGGTCAATGCTGGCATGCTCATGAATTCCAATGCCATTGCGGATTATCCGAAGAGAGCCCTCTTTAAATGCACCTGAGCATGTCACCAGCTGAAAGCACCAAAGAGAGACATTAAGACAAAGATTGAGATATGTCGCTTTCCTCCCCCTTTTTGTCAATTAAACAACACCTTATTTCTGCTTCCAACCAACTATTATGTTTTTGTAAAGAATAAATCCTTTCACACAATCTATAACTTTTTATATATTCTAACACATCATTCACATCTGTAACAAAACTGTCCATTACAGTCACTAATCACAAGGGAGTGAGCAAAAACTGCAAAGATCTGAACTCAAGGACATGACTAATGGGACAAGAAACATGAGCAGTCAGTCATACCATTTTACTCCCAAATGAAGTCATTTAAATAATATGGCTATGTTGTAGCGATGTCTTCATGTTTCAAAGACCCCAGCAATTAACTTGCTCACTGCATTGTTGTTATAACTATTCAGTTAATCAGCGATTAATTTTCTCCATTAGTTTCCAAACTGTAAAACGTGATAACATTAGGGATGCACAGATATATCAGCCTTAAGTTGGGATTGGCTAATACTGGGTGTGCTGAATGTTATGAGCCAATTAGTAGTCAGTAAAAGATATCCATCTGCTGCTGTGGTAGCTAAAGGTTCAAATTCAGTGTAATGAAGACATAAAAGACTCTGAAATAGTTAAATACTTTTGTTCTTTGTGAATACGGTATTAATGGGCAGAAACACAAAAACAAAAAATAACAATTTCATAGCTTAAAGATTTTGTACTAAATGAGTGCTTCAGTGCCAAGAGAAAGCAGTTTAAAACAAACAAACAAGCCCCCAAAATGTTAGTATTTTGGTTAAAATTCAGTCAGACACATTATTATCATTAATGCTAAAAGACCTAGTTTAAGTACTTGTCATAAAAAGTCATAAAAGTGCAGAAATCCTTCTTATACGGTTTCGATAGTAAAGCAGACATCAATACAACTAAAATGTAGTTTGTAGAAATTGTGAACTGGCTCACAGTAGAGCGTCTCTGAGACTGCCATTATAAACATCACGCTGTTGAGATCCAGCAGCCTCAAGGTAAATAACTGCCTGTACAGTATGACTGGAGAGCACCAGAATGTTATTTATGCATCCAGTCATGGTACACTAACAGGATTAATACCAGAGCCTGCATAATCTCAGCGTCTACCACCTGCCACCCAACAGTTTCCTCCCAATAGAAACAGTCATGATGATCTTGGCAACCCACCTCGCTCCCTTGAGCATGTTTTCGAATGCCCTCACACACTAAGCCACACTCTCATGGGGCCGACTGCCTTTTCTTCTGTTGCACATCCATGAGCACAACCCCTATTATGATTTATCTGAGAGAGGTCGTGTTATATTTTCTCCTGCGCCATGTGCGTCAATCCTCTGACATCTTAACTGCGTTGCAATGTGTTTGCATTAATTAATCAGGGTCAAATGTTTTCCAGATTTGCAGCTAATGGCAAATTAAAACAATTGTGACTGGATTTATTTCTGGCCCTTGAATTAGAGAGAATGGATGAATGCAGGCAGTGGCTGATGCTGCGTTCGTCTGTACCCAGTAGAGTGGCTCAGTGCTCTAGTGGACCACTGCCTTTGGAACCACATCAAATACCCTGAGGCCTGGTGTCAAACTCTGCCAACAAAACCTTCTGCATCTCCCTGTGCCCCAGTGATTCAACACAAAGGAGGACAAATGTTCAAATTAGAAATTGGGGGGGTTTTTTGTGTTTTTTTTTGTAGCAGATACCTGCAGTTATGTGTTGAAGAACATGCCAAAAGATGGTTGCATTTTAACATAAGCATTATATTTTGAGAAATAAGATAACATTTTCTGGATTTGTGGCTCCATTTTAAATCTGGCATTACCATGCAGTACAAGCTAGATCACATTGTATCCTGAATACAAATGGTTTGATATCTGCTTAAGGTAAACAGAACTAAGCACACACAAGTGCTGAAGATGATGGATTGTTGGGATACATGCAGACAGGGACAGGGTCTTCACTGTCAGTTTGAAAGGGTGTAAATATTATTAGAGGAAATTACATTCACAGCAATCTGGCTTTGTGCAATGGAATAAGAAAACCAATTTAGGTTTGTGTAGCAGAGGTGCATTTTAACATCCAGTGTAACTGCAGACCAGCTAACCAACATCTAGACTCGGCTAGGTGAAAAAAGGCACCATACATAAGAAGAACAACCACATTACATACAAAGCTCACAGGAATCTCCTGAGTGCACTGTACGCAGATTTTCTGGCTTTTGCAAGTTTGTGCTCTGAGGCATTACAAGCTCAATTCTGCTGAGAAGAACACTGTTAACATGGCCCTCGAAATCGCTGCATTGGTGGTATAAGCCGAGACTCCCTGAAGGCTGTGACAAACATGATAATAAGGAGGAAAACTCAGAGGGAGACTCAACATAAGGCAAGTGTATCCAGTGTCTGCTTGAAGGGTTTTCAGTAATCACCATGTCACATATAAACTCTCTAGCAAACACCCCCACCCAAAAAAATTAATTTGATTTTGTTACTGAATATGTGATGTAGCCTTTATTTGCTCTGAAGCTCTGTTTTTTCTAGAAATAAAGGATTAAGCATGTGGATTTTACCTGGCCTTGGCCTTGCCTCTCAAGGTCAACCACACACATATCCACAATAGGGCCCAGATTGGTGAATGTCTCCATCACAGCCACGTATGAGCCTTGCTCATTGCTGTCCACGTTGAGCTGCAAATAAACAAAATTGTCTTTACAAAGGATGTAATCTGTACAATTTCTCTGAAAATCACACACGGTATGTCAAATTACGATGATCTTGGAGGTTATTAATTCACTATTTACTATACTTGCTTATTATATTTAAATTTAGTAAACCAAAATGCAAACATAAAAATAATAGAGCAGAATAATGAAGAACAGAGGGAAAAAAATTAATTTTCAAAATTAATTTCTGAATCAGTTCATTAAGTATTTCCATTGTTTAAAACAAGGTATGAAAAACACTGCAGGATTTATCACACATTTCTACACACATCTACTAAAAGTTTAACTTCTTTTAACTTAGTTTACCTTTTTTTTTTTTTTTTTTAACCAGAGGAAAAAAACCCAGTGTGTTTAAAGTTATTTTCAATAACAAAAACAAAAACAAAAAAAAAACAAGACTCTTTCTGCTTACCTTTACTAACTGGGAGTCGCCTAATCTAGAGCCCACAAACACAACACCGTTGTCCAAGTAGGTCAGACATTCAGCAATAGATGTCTGTCAGTGAAGGGACACACAAACATTTCAGCCTCTTGATCATAGCACAGTGGGGCTGCAATTTACAATCAGTTACATTTTAATCAATATGAAAATGACTTTGCTGATTAATCCTCTACCAATAATTGTCAGAACTTAGTTTGAAAAAAAAAAAAGAAAAGAAAAGTCACAAATATGATTTTTTTTTTCCATCTGAAATTAAAGATTTTGACCTTTTATACATTAAATCATTAATAAAAAAAGAATTAACCTGATGATAAAAAACCCTTTTTTTCCAAGTATAATCCTCTAACAGGAGAATCAGAAAGGTCACCTAACGCACGACTGTTCAGCTAGAAAATTAAAATAACTTTGGCAGACAAAAGTTATTCATGTAAAGTGTAAAAAGAAAAGATTTTAAAAATTGAATTATTGTATTTCATAATTAAATGTCAGTAAATCTAAGTAATGTAAAAACAAACAATGTTTGTTATTAAATTTACCCATCACTGTGTACATGATTTTAGACATATTGACTTAATAAAGCGTTCTGTCTGACATTTTAACATACAGCTGTTCCTACGTGTTTATTGAACAGACTTGTCCTAATAGCAGTAGACTTTATAATAATCTAAAAAGCAAACAGCTCCCAACTCAAAAGCACTACTAGAGTAAAACTAGAAGACTAGCAGGAAAGCCTTTTCCATCTCTAAACTCCTCAGAAAGTAATTAAAGAAAGGTGCTACAAACCAAATGTCGTCTGCCTTGAACATGAGCCTTAGCTTCAAGCACAGTATTGAAATACAATCATTACCTAAATCAACTTTAAAGGGATAAGTGACAGCCTGGCAAGCAAGCAACAAAGAGGTGAGATAATTTGTTCTTATCTTCTGTGCAAGTGTAGACAGATCCATTAGCTCAGGGGCATAAACCACTAAAAAGTCAATTGTAACAAAAGACAGCACAGAGATGATGAGAACAAAAAGCAGCGGTAAGAAAATCAGAAAGAAACAGAGAGGGTCGTTGAGCCAGGAAGTGAGAAAGTGATGGGAGAAATGCCCGAGGAAAGGCAGGTGGATAAACAGATGGAAGACAGCCAGCAATACCTCGGCCTAAAGAAAAAGAGAAATGAAAGACCTCTCCAAGCAGCTCCACATGCAGGTCTTTGAGCACCACTGTGCCGTCCATTAGCTCCTCCTTCTCCAACAGCAGCATAAAGAGACGTCCCTCCATGTCACCGAGCAGGTACCGTGAGCCATTGGGGTCCACGCGGTTGTGGCAGACAATGGTGCTTTGCTGTAAGCGAGAGCAAGACACAAACACATCAAACACAATATGACCAACAGTGGTCAGCCAACACCTATAAAAGCTTGATTCTAATAGGGTCCACGCTTTAGCAAATCAACCATTAGTCAACTATTTATATTTGTGTGTGCAGGGAAGTAGCAGTGCTCCACCACCAAAGCACTTCTTGGAGTATTAAAGAATTCAGTATTATGTGTACACCATTTTAGGTACATTGCAAAAACCTTTCATGTTACTTTAAAAGATCTTTTAAATTGCATGTGGGTGCACAGCAATACATGTGCAGAGAAGGAAGCTGGAAAACTAAGTTGTCAGTGCTCTCTGTTGGACAAACTTTGCAATAGCAACAGTATTTCTAAACACATATTTTGTATGCTTGTAGAGAAATATCATGTCACTGATGTATTTTTGATATGCTAATATTCCCCAGGAGTAATCTGAAGCAGACTGATTTATCAGCCATTCGTACAATAATGTAATGCCACTCTTATATTGTCTTATCAGTGTTTGCTGTCATAATGTATCATGCTGTTTAAAATATGCTTTCTAAACTTTGAAAAGGTATAGGAAAGGACTATCAACTGAGGCTGTTGTAAAATATTTTACAGTACCTTCACTTTGAGGCTCGCTTTCAGCTTTCAGCATTGAGCTTTTCAAAAATTCTTACTCTAAACAAAACTGAGCAGCACCAAAACATGTTAGGAGATTCAAATAATACTCCAGATTAAAGCTGGCATTTAACTCCCGTAGTGTGACCGAGTTTGTTACTTTCTTTCAAAAGGAGATATTATTATTGTCAACGACTGCTGTATATGCAGAGTCAATTTCTCACTTGATCAAACCTTTACAAAACTCATTTTCACAATCACCCAGCCTGTAGCATTACTTAAAACTTTTGTCAAAAACTTTTATTTTCACAGCTTTGCAAACTTGTGGACTCCTCTTGACTGAATGGCAGGTAATTAGCTGGTTAGCTCTGACATGTGAAACCAGTCTACTTCCTCACCAGCTACTGTAATGCCCTAGATGAGCTGAGACATTTTCAGCAGACCTCCGTGTTGGCAGAAGCTTTGGTGTTCCACATTCATTTTTCACTTTGGTGCTCCAGAGTGACAATTTATTAATTAGCTGCCAAAACAGTTCTGTTATACATCAAAGGATAAGCCTCTGTGTTTTCTTGATACTTTTGAAAGGAGTGTGTTTGAACTGAATACAAATAACATATTAGGTGAAAAAAAAAAAACAAATTAAAAAAAAAATGTGGCTTCAATGATCACTTAACAACTTTCCTATTACCTGTTCCTATTCAAACACTAGAAAAGCTGGACAATGCTACCGTGCAGTTGTAGTAATGAAGACACGAGAGCTTGAATTAGAGAGGGAAAAAACCCTGACAGATCAGTAGGTCTGGAGGATGTTTTGAGCTATTGATAAGACATGAGAGGAATCTGTGTTTGAAGCCACCATTGTGTTGCATTTTCATTTGAGGTGTTAACTTTATTTTCATATGGTTCCAAAGTCCTTTTAGAGGCAGATTTTGCAACAAGGAATCCATCCTGAAACAAACCCACGGACTTATTTGAGCAGTTATTTTGAAGAATGAATTACATGAACTTTGATTCCTCTATAACATGAAAAACTGATTTAAATGTTTCCTGTCCTTTGTTAAAAATATTGCTTTAAAAAACCCTTTTCTCCTAGATGTCTCTCTTAAAATGTCTGTGGTGGTACTGATACAGTTACTACTTCTTTTTCCATTTTTGCTTCTATTATAATCCGACATCAACTAAATAATCAAGGGGAAAAAAGCTAAAGGGACAGCATACTTTGAACAATGTTGGTTAGTTATGAATATGATAGTAAAGTGTATCCCAGTGATAGCGCTGCAGCTAATAAGCGCCAAGCAATGCAATTAAAAACAAGAAAATGTCAGGAAAAGGGGAGTGATAGAGGACAATACCAGAAATGAGGCTCATGCCATCATGGGTGAGATGACACATCAGGGCCAGGAACACCAAGAAAGTATCCAGAGAGAGCTCCAGGATTTCTGCTGTACAGCGGGACCTTTTCTCAGGGAGAATTGGAAGTACAGTGGTCCCTTATTTATCTCAGGAGTTACGTTATAAAAATAACCTGCGATAGGTGAAATCTGCGAAGTAGCCAGCTTTATTTTTTACAATTATTATAGATGTTTTAAGGCTGTAAAACCCCTCACTACACACTTTATACACTTTTCTCAAACAGGCGGGAACATTTTCCCACAATCTCTCTTGTTTAAACTCTCTCAAAGTTCAAACCTTCGTAGAAAAATAAGTCCAGAAATAGAATGAAACCAAAGATCAAACCCTGTTTTCAGGTCCAGAACATGGGAATAGAGCAGCTGCCAGAGAATTCAACATTAATGAATCAATGGTACAGAAGTAGAGGAAGCAAAAAGAATGAGTGGAGTAAAGTTGGACTTATCTGACTGTTTTGTTTTACTAATGCGCCTTATAATCTGGTGCACCTTATGCTCCGAAAAATACGGTAAGTTCTACCTCATCTTCCTCTGCCTTTTGGGTGCTACTGCACGTGCCTTAGATGGTGCAAAACGTTTCGTCGACATTGTTGTGTTTGTTGGGGAGAAAACTTAAGCATACAGTACAGCACTTCAGAGTCACACTGCTAGTGATCGAAGATTTATGTAAATTTGACAAGCTGAACTCATTCTGTACTGTACAGGAGACACAGCACGGAGGAGATTGATTGACAATGGTCTACAGCCAATCAGGACGCAGAACACAATGCGCTGTTAAAACCCCCTGAGAAAAAAAAAAAGCATGCGAAATTGCACAAAAAAAATCTGTGAAACAGCAAAACCGTGTTATAGTGAGGGACCACTGTAGTTTTTTTTCCTCCTTCACTTTGATCCTATACCTTTAAAATGTTGTGTTATTATACAAATAGATGTTAACAGACTACAAAATCCAGTAAAAACAGTAAACTTGGTAAAAAAAAGAAAAACACATTTTGAAATAAAACAAACAAACTTCCAAGCGGAGTGGCAATGCTCAGTTGTAGAAGAATGGTAGAAACAACCCATCATTATGGAAACAGGCCATAATATCAGCGATCAAAGAAGGGGAAAGAGGGAACAGAGTAGGTCATACAGACCCATTTCTAGATCACATATTATAGAATATTTACTTGAATAATTCCAAAAAGACCAGAAAATATTTGACAGATTCTGGAAACAAAAAACAAAAACAGGATTTTCACGCAAGACAATGTAAGGCGAGCACTGCAACTTGTTGATATCATGAGCAATAGTGGTTCAAAGTCACTGGCCAGCACTCTTAATCTACAAAGGGCCCATGACGCTGTACAAAGCCTATCTTAATCAGATTATTCATCAAAAAAAAAAATGTAAATAAAAATACTATTTAAAATGGAATACCAATAATATGATGTACCTGGGGGCTAATATCCCAAAGAATCTAAAAAACTCTTTAAATTATGGCCACATCAAAAAAAGAAATAAAACTAAAATTTGACTTAATAGTGATGTAATTTAATATGATTTAATAAATGTAAAAGTTCTATACCGAAGATGAATATCTAGGTAATTAGTTGGGTAAAATATGATGCAAACTTCAAACTTTCTTGGGGACTTTGTTGGAAAATTTCCAACATCTCAGTGAAAACTACAATTTAGACATACATGATTTGTTTAGATACTTACAGGTGAAGCAACACTTTTATAGAAATGCTAAAACTATTGGGGAATCTGATAAGAGCACTGTTATTATTTGGGGCACTATCCACAAGAAACAGGTATCTACAATTTATACATGAATACAATTTCTCATGAAATATTCCACCTTATACATCAAAATCAAATGGGAGAAGAAGGCAAATGTCACGCCAATAGTTGACGATCGATTAAATATGTGAATTAAATGCCAGCTAGTGGAGAGAATATTCATGAAAGAATTTTATGTTTTATTGCTCCAAAAAGAAAATTCCTACAAAATAGCAGATATGACAAACAGTAACACAACCATATCAGGTTTTGAGATTGACAATAGTTGTGTTATTGTATATTTAAGTAATATACTCCCTGATTATTACATTCAAAACAAATATTTTACGAAAGTATTACTTATTGACAGTAAAAAGGAAATAATAGGGAAGTGGCTGGATAAGGAGCCACCGACTAAAGACTAAGCCTGGTTCAGCCAGAGGTTTTATCCAGTTAAAAGGGGAGTTTTCCCCTTCCCACGGTCACAAAGTGCTTGCTCATAGGGATTTGTCTGATTGTTTGTGGGGCTTTCTCTGTTTTATTGTAGTGTCTTCCCCTTACAATATAAAGTCCCTTGGGAAGACTGTTGTTGTGGTTTGGCGCTATATAAATGAAGTCAAATTGAACAGAGATAATGTTAAAAATGCCCACTGTCATGGTCAACTACTGACTACGTGTGCCTTATTGTATTACTCCTGGGTTTTTTGGGGTTTGTTTTTTTTTTTTTTTTTTAAAAAGGGCCCACACGTGAGCCCACTGTGAAATTCCTAACCTATAACGAGATAAATATATGTTAATATTTCGATAGCTGGTACATCTTCCTTATTAATGTATCACAAATTCCCTGACTATCTACAGCAGATATATGATCAAGTGATTACCTATATACTTTTAAGACAAACAAGCTTTCCTGTTTCCAAATGGGTGAATTCATCAAAAGTTTGAATCATTAATGAACCCTGAAAAGTCAATAATCAATCATCCTTAAATTGGGGAGATAAGTTAATTATTAGGATAGTCAACAGGTCTAGCAAAGATATTTGTTTTAAAATGAAGATAATGAAAACAGTGTAATTAGAAGATTCCTAATCTGAATGATTTCGAATTTTCTTTTCGTAATTCATGAAAATGTTCTTCTAAAGAGCAGCGAGGGAGGAAAGAACAACCTCTAATTATAGAAGCGAGAAACCGTTGAGGGGCTCTTGGGCCTTGAGCTCTTTTAAATGCCAGTAGAAAGACTACAACTAAATCTTGATAATACTAAAACCCTGAGGTATTGGAAGCTTAGCACCGATAAGAGTCATAACAAAAGAAAGCACATGTACACCTTAGGGTTTAAAAAATATAACAAAACAATCATGCTTACAAAGTGTGATTCTGAAGACAGCTCTACAATCACACTCTTGATTTCACACCGTTTTATACACAAGCTTCAGATTTGGGCTCATGTTCCCAGACAAGCTCGATTTAATTAGTTTGCTTCCATCAGCCCAATACTAACAGCTATTTTGATGCATCACTGAATTAGATATAGGATACTTACTTGTGATAGGGCACTACTACCCGCTCTGCAAGTGACTTCACCAACTAACTCTATTTTGACTGCCCCTGGTACAGAAATAGTCTATTTGCTGAGACTTACAGTGCTTAGGCTTCTAACAGCCACAGTCTAACTCAATTCTACATTATTGCAACTTAAATGTTTACCTAGCTTCTTTTGAACAGCTGAACGATCAAAATATCTAAAGCAGAAGTGTGCTATCTGTTATCATTACCTTGATAGTGGGTGGTGCAATGGCCAAGTATTTGTCTCCATTGTGGTAGGTGATAGACTCTTGTCCTATGATTATAGCTCCACCAAATGGCTCAGGGACTAAAATACAAGCACACAGACAGAGTGATTATTCTGGGAAGTTTCTGCTATTTTGGAGATGTTTACAGCACAGAAGCTAATATCCTCTGCATTACCAGTTATCAGTAGTGCTGTGGGTTAAATGTATTCAACAATTGAAATTATTCATGACTTGTAAACTAAACTTACACACTTATGAACTAGCAATTTATAGCTCACATCCTTGTGTTTTCACACAGCAGTTTTCGTTATTATCACGGCTATATGTTGAGTTAAATAGTTGAAGTACCTGGGATCACCATTGAAGCCTCAGCCTCCACATTCTCCTGTTTCCAGGGGCCTTTGTTAAACTCCTTCTCCCTCAGAGAAACCTCATAGGTCTTCACATGGCGTCCCTGAGGGTCCTATGAAACACAACACATGGAATAAAACTGGTCACTAATTGCACTTTGCTACTGTGCATTGCTTAGTTACCATAAGCTTGAAACCATTCTCCCGGAATAAATAAATTAAATAGAAATGTCCCGGATATATGAATTTTTCAACATATTCTTTTTTTCCCATTTCATTAAAGGCACATTCCCACATTCTGTACTGCTCATGTACCTGGTAGATGAAACAAACAGTTGGAGCCTGGCAGCCATACAGAAAGTGAACGTCGATGACCTGGAGCTCCTCCAGTCTGATGTTGAAAGCTTTGAGCTCACGGTTGTCCCTGTCCAATGGGATCACCTTAAACAAGCCGTCATACAGCCGCAGGCCAATCATGCGGCATTCTGGGTCTACAATTCCGATGATACCCGTCTCTGACGGACGCCCAATACGATCCTGCAAAAGAGCATTGGGTTAGGAACTGTTTAGCACTGGGAGTGTATGAGAAAGCATCACATTATGTAGCACATAGCTAGTTACATTTTTCCAGCTGTTATAGTCTAAGAAGTCCAAAATGTCACTGATATAAACCACATTAAAGAATACAAGAATTCTGAAATGTTACCTAACGGTGTTTACCAATTTAAATGGCAAATGGATAATTTAAAACAGTCTAAATTAAGATTTATTAATATGAATGTAGTGGAGCTAAAAAAGAGTGAACTGCTGCATTCAACCAAGAAGAACAAAATACATACTGCCCTTCATATGAACACACCATAACAAATAGAATGTCCTTACAATGTGGCTCATGTCTATAACAATATTAGTGTTGTTGTCTCACCTGGACATTGCCATGGGCTCGGGTGATGATGTCAATGCTCTCCCCGGTCTGTTTGTATTCTAGGATGCAGGCGTTGTACTTAGATGTAAGAATGAACAGCAGGTCTTTGCTCTCACCCTGAAGAATGAGGAGGAAAAAGGCACCAGAGTTACATGTTATACACCTGATCAGCCTCTGTGAGCCCGATTAGAAGACAGTGCCTGCATGTGTCATATCCTATTTGTAATGTGCAGACTTTCACTATTTTTGAGAGGCAAAATTTGCACCCTACTTTGTAGATGATTGAGAAACACACCACAGTACAAATCATTTATGGTGCAGTTAAATATATATTAAATAACCAGACCACTAACTAGTCGAGCAGGAAAAATAATTCAAAGTGTTGCCGACTGCACACAAAACCCCTTACCTTGGGCCTGAAGAGCTCCATAACAGCAATTCTGCCATACATGCCCACTTCTTTGACGGGCCTCAGGCCCTCTGCTGTGACCACATAGATTTCCAAACGTGTGTTTTTAGCTATGAGCAAATTGAGGTCTTCAGCAGAGGTGAAGTGACCTGCAGAAAAACAATGGTTACATTATGTTCAATACACTGGTTTTAATGTGAGAGTAGTGGGCACACAGAGAAATTAAAAATGTCCACAAATATCACTAAATTGGGGCATAAATATTCTGGTGCTTCTCAAATACATTTACATATCAGCTTAACTGCTGATTTTTAATGTCTTCTTTAGTCTTTAGCAGCTTAAAAACAACTTACAAGGAAATTATCCAACTTCCTTAAGTGTTCTAATTTATCACAATAAGGAAAATCGCAAACGGTTACTTGTGTTCAAAATGGTCTAAAATAATATATCTTGGCCAAACTGGTTCAGTCCATTATCTACTCCAACAAATGTAACTGTGTCAGAGTCAGTGCTACAATCAACGACCTACCATGAAAAGTAGTAATTTCGCAAGTTCTTTAAACATCTTTACACTCTGATTGCACTTGGCAGTATCAATTATCAGATTGCTTAACAATAAAAGTAACTTGTAAGTAGATTTCACGTCTAGACTATTACACGTGAGCATTCATCTCAATTCGTCACCTCATATCATCTCGAGGTCTCTACTATCGCCATGAAAAATAAAAAGAGAGTGAACATGAAGAGATGATGCATCCTACGCAGCCATTTCATGAGTGCATGTCAAACTGTAACTTTAATGTGACAGAATTCCTATTGGTCTAGCCTGAAATACAAAAAGACAGCAGCATAAGCGTCTCTATGAGCTTTAATGCATCACGGTTTTTGTGAGTCAAATGAACGAAAACGTAATCTAGCTTAACTCGTTTTAAGTGGGGCACTAAGTCTGTGTGATATGCTAATGTTTGTGAGCAGAGGAAGCGCATTTTGATCCGCTGCAACTGACGTGCAGGACACAGCTAACGTTACATCAAAAAGAAGAAGCAAGAAAAAAAACGTCTGCCGTGTGTATGTTAAAGCAGACGTGACAAGAGATGTGTGTGTTGAGACACGCATACAAACGAGCAGAACCTATGTGACAAGTAAACCGTTGACATAGCAAAACAAGAGCTAGCGGCTACTACAGGCCCGTTTGGAGCACTTTAGTTGTAGCGCGGGAGCAAAGCTAACATGCAGGTGGCAAATGTTTCCTTACTGCACAACGGCGAAAAACAGCGCGGATTTACCTGTGATGCAGGCGTTAACCGCCGTAGGTTTCTGGGCTGTTACAACGTAATTGTAGGACATTTTTGACAAAAACAAAAGACAAACACCAGAATAGTGTTTAATCTCTCTCAAGTGACAAAATCATTGATAATAAAGCTTCCGGAAGTAGAAAGCTGAGCTCTGTAGAGGTCTGAGATTGAGCGCCGCTAGCGACGCGGAGGACTACCAGCAAGGCAATGATTTTATTTATTTGTCCAACGAAATACGCGGTGCGTTACATTAAACGGGAAAAGCATTAGTCAATCGCTAAAAGAAAATATATTCATATGAAATGTACAAATAAATAAATAAAATGAAAGTACAACTCTGACCACTTAGGTGATCAGTAATTTAGCTTATATAAAGAGCTGTAACGCTGCAACAAAATGGTGTTGATATTTTTTTTAATGTTGCAAAAACTATATAAAACGGTCTCTTTTGATACATCCTGCTCGAGATATTAAATT
Source organism: Diplotaxodon limnothrissa (assembly GCF_057381915.1). Classification (NCBI taxonomy): domain Eukaryota; kingdom Metazoa; phylum Chordata; class Actinopteri; order Cichliformes; family Cichlidae; genus Diplotaxodon; species Diplotaxodon limnothrissa. The sequence continues at coordinate 32,332,832 of NC_140596.1, forward strand.
TTTGCAGTTTTATGGGAAGAACACAGAAAAAGCAAATTAAACTCCCAATGCCTCAAGGTATTTCACACACAACAGCTTAAAAACGAGTGCGCCACCAGGATGTTTCCCCTGTAGTGAGCAGTGACCCCTGCTGTCTCACTAGTACTATTACAGAACAAAATGTTTCCTAAATGTTTTCCTGAATAAAAGCGAGTACAAAATCGATTCTCTCACATGTGTAATGCACCGAGGGTGAAAAGCAGTATTTGCCTGTAATACGAAAGATATTTCTTTAATATTTGTTTTTGAATATATCTTTGCAGAAGAATAAGATATCTGCGTTGAATGACGCTGCATTCATGTAATGACATGCATAATAGGCTATTCATGTACTATAATATTATAATATTAGCTGAACCTCTCACAAAAAAGCACTTTGAAGACAGGTACAGTGAAACAGGGCACTACTTTTATGAGTTGATTGAGTACATGTATCCATGTATCATGCTGTGCTTTGTTGTGTGTTGTGGTATATATGAGCACATTAGGACAGATTCCTATCAACCGCGTCGCTGAACTGGTAACAGTAAACTTGAATCTGAAGTTAATTTTGCCCTTCTTGTTGTATATTGTTCAGCATTTTCGAGTTCACGTTGAACCCACCATATCAGAGCCGCCGCCTGTGAGCGACGAGAGGTATCGTTGCCATGGAAACGCGTCCCCGTGCGACAAACTGACCTTTAATGGAGGCTCCAGGAAACACGAAAAGACACAGCATGAGTATAAAAATACATATAAACCGTGGAAATGACCTGGTAAGTCAACTTGCCGTTACTTAGAAATGATCCCCATAAACCTGTGAAATTTGCTAACACTGCGGCATAACAGTCTAACGGAAGTCTAGGTACGTGTTGTGTATGAAGTTTTTTTTACCTTAAAATTCACGAAGCAACAAATTACCTTGATAACCCAACATTACCGTCCAGCAGTTCCGAAAGAAACTTTGAGGTGTTCACTTCTAAGCTGTTATTGTTTGACAGTAAAAGATTATAGCTCACCTTAAGAGAGCTGTAATATTCCTTTATTCATAGAACCTGGAGTGCAGTATAGGAATATAGCATGCTATATATGTAGCTATAATTTTGTTGCAGTAGATTTCATCATCCTTATGTTCGTGCGATTCAGTACAGTACATATATATGTAGGGATGAAATATATAGAGAATGTAATTTATAGAGAAGAGGAAGTCATCTATAATGGACAACAGTAGAAACCCTCTCCACGTTCTGATGGCTGGCAGGTACCCTCTGTCCTCTCACCCCCCACCCATTTATTAGTTATCAGTCCATTAAAACAGTGAGCAAGTAATCTAGTACTTGGAATGTTGGTAGTTCAATTCCTGGATGTTCCAGTCTGCATGCCAAAGTGTTCTTGGGAAAGGCATTGAAGCCAAAGTCCATCATCCATCAGTGTATGCGTGTTAGTTTGAGGAAAAAGTATTTTTAAAAAGCGCTTGTATGAATGAGGCACATGGCAAGTAGAGTAGAAATGTGCTATGTAAGAACCAGTCCATTTGCAATCTTTTATTGTATTGTATTGTGTATCCCTCTTTTGAACTTTATTTATTTATGACTGGAGGAATGTTTGCTTTTTAAATGGAGCTGCTGGATATCTATATCTGGATATCTGTTTAATTGTTTTAAGACTTCTCAATAAGCTTTTTAGAGCTTCCCAATGAACTTGTTATCTTTAATTGGTTCGGTTTTTTATCATTACATGAAATTAGAATTGTGTTTGTTAAAAAAAGAAAATTGCAAATATTTTAGGTGGCTATTCTTTTTCTTTCTCCTTGTATTGTTACATAACTTTTACCACCACTTACCACCAAATATATAAAAAAATACTCAAGTAAATGGGCAAATATCAAAGTAAAATTTAACACAAGTAGCACTTGGTTCAAGATTATTTCGTTCAAGATTGTATGCAGTTATGTAAAGCACTGAAGTTAAAATTCTATTTTAATAATGTCATAGTAAAATGTCAGTCAGTTTTCATTCTCATCATTGACCATCCATCATTGATCTAATTAGAAAACTCAAAGTTAGCTTATGTGTATTTGGGCAGGTCAGCTCGCTCTATATTTTCAGTCCCATATCTCATAAACAGTTGTTTTCTTATCAGCAAAACTGCTTTTAGCACACAGTCTTCTTTTCTAGTTTCAATTCACATTGACTTATCCAAAGAGAGACATAAAAGCAAACAACTTCCCGAGTTATAGGTCTTAGAAGGCTTTGGTAGCATGCGGTACTAATAGCTTACATGGAGACTGGTGGAATATACTTTTGATGTTATGCTAACTACATTTTACTTCTTCAACAAGTATCTAAGTAAATTTAATGTAATTAAAGCTTTATTTTAAAATGTGATATAATCTTAAGTAAATGTTTACAGCTTGCTATGTATTTCTTTACTTTTCTTTTTAGCAATCAAAAAAAGGAGACAGCTTTCAGAGTTTGGTGCGGGTTGAGTTTGATGGAACATTGCTGGGAGAGTCAGATGAGAAGCAGGGTAACCCCATGCAGGACTTTATTGACTATAAATTTACCTGCATCTTCCGCTGGCCAAACGACGCTCAGGCTCTCAGTGACATTGCCCAAAAACCCATTGTATGTAAGTCGAGATTTGAAATATTCTCCTGTCTCTGATAATATGATGAAACTGAAAATGGCACTAACCAGCAGCTGAAACATTTCATTTCATTCTATTTTCTTTCAGTTTGATCAACACTTTTTTTGTTGCTTTTTTTTTTTTTATTACATTTTTGTTGTGAATACCTTGTGTAATTGGTGACAGGAATCTCCTTGATAACCAAACTTGCTAAAAATGTCCACTGTTGTGTTTAATGTATATGGTTTTGTGGTGGTCAGTGACAGTGATAGAAGTCCTGGCTGAGGAGAAGAATGATGAACCAAGACAAGTGCCTCTGGGCCAGGCTGTTGTTGACCTTCTACCACTGTTACAAGGTACAGCTATAGCTATCCGGTCTTTCCATACCAGATCAGTCAGATCTGACAAAAGTTCCCACCTGGCTTCTTCATAATCAGATGACTTATTTATTGCTCATGAAAAAATGTAAATTCATACTATGACAAGTTTCTGAATTAAAGGCCCTGGAAGGTGGGTTGAAATGTGGTACATTTTTGAGCCCCTAACTTCATAACTGTTGGAGCTAGCCATATGAAACCTTCAAAGCTGCAAAAACAAATTTAAGCTCTATTATAAACTGAAAACAAGTAATTTTATTTTCCCTCACTTAGAGTATAACACTCCAAATGCAAAATCTAGTTTTAATTTGGCAGTTTTTTTTTTCTCTAACCAACCTTTAGCATCAGTGTACCTACAGTATCTACATTTTCTTAATTTCTGATACCGGGCTCATGTTCTAGCAGTGATCCCTTTTCAAAATTGGTTTCTGATATAGTCAGCATATCGTCCCAGCTAACAGCTGCTTTGTATGGAGGTCAGAAAAGCAAAAATTCATTTCAGAGAGCTTTTCTTAGCAGAGCAGAACTTTCATTTGTTAGAGTGATTTTCTCTTTGTCTTCAGGTCAGTGCAGTTTCTCATCCACAGTCTCTGTCAATTCGGTGCCCAACCTCCGGGCCAAATCTGCCCAGGACACCGGCCTCAAGGTCAGTTGAGGACTCTGCAGTCATTCTCTTGGAGACCCAATGATGTTTGTATGAACATGCTTTTCAGCATGTCTCACTTTTCACACATGGTTGCTGTATGCATACAGCCGGCTGTAGCTTTTCAGCTCACAGCCCGACACACACCAACACAACAGCACAGATAGCACAGACTTTAAGGCGGCGAGGCGTGATTCCGGGTGCCGCTCAGGTGCGTCCGCCTCCCCTGCAGCAGCGCTGCAGACCACGCCCCGCCACACACCTTAACCTGGTAAAATACATATTTAGACAGAATTTTGCAAATATCTATTTTTCATTTTTTAGCAGCATAGTGCTTTTTTTCCAATTATTTTTTAAAAGTCAGGTCAAGGCTCCAAAATCCCAAAGGTGATATAAGGGTGGCGGCTCACAGCATCTTTTGTTTGCTGGATCATTTTAGTTCAGCTGGGTGTCTTTCCTTTTGTTATATTTCTTTAAGATTTAAAAATGTGTTAATTACATAAATAAAATGTAACTTTCTCTGTAGCACTTCATGGATTTCATAAGCAACACACCTTAGTTGTTCACACAAAGCATAAAGGTAAAAAACAATATATACAGTGTTATCTTCATTTTAGATGTCAAAAAGTATTTGCGGCTCCCAGCGTTTTTGTTTGCATGGAAACCGGCTCCAAATGGCTCTTTGGGTGTTAAAGGTTGCTGACCCCTGGACTACACTCTCTGCTATTTTTACATAGCAAAGTAACCCAAATAAATTACAAGTGTTTTTGTGTATTTTTAATATTGACAAAAGATTGAACATCTTTAAATGAACTTAAAAACAGCACTGATCAGACATGCTTGCATATAGTTCTGACTGAAAAAGTGAATTAACAATTAAACAATTATTTCTTATTATATTATTAAGTCTAGATTACCAACACAGACTCTACAATTATTTAGCATCTATTGCCTTTTTTCGATGGTTACAGCTAAAGTACAATTTTAAACCAAAACAAATGCCACAATTTGAGACTATTTATTGTCTGGTCAAAAATAAGGCTCCCAGGCTCAAGCGGTATCTGGTAAAAAAAAAAAAAAAAAAGTTTAGTATTTAGTATTTTTAACCCACTGACAGGTTGGGTTGAGTATATAAAAAGAGATTCCAAATATTAGTTTTGCAGACATTTTAAAATAATGCATTCAACACATTTGGCAAAGCCTAAGAAGCACACAGTGTGTTTTGTTAAATCAATACTAATTCCAGACATGTAGACACTTTAGTTATATATGAAATGTGTAAAATAACAACTAGAAACAATAGAAAGATAATGGACAGTTGAAAAATAGAATTCACAATTTAAGTTTTTTTTACATTGTTTTAAGAGTGTATCCATATTGCCCACAGTTCCCCAACAAAGATAGGAGTGCAACCAGAATGAAGCAAGGATCCAGCCAAGCAGTTTTTAAATGGAAAATGAAGGTAATCCCATTACTCTACAGGGACAGTTATAGTAAGCATAAATAAAATATCCCTCAGATGAGCCTTCAGGGGTTCAGGTCTATCTAAAAGTCCCTGCGCCCCCTTAGTTGAATTCTACAGATTTATGACTAGAAGTCCAAATTAGTCATAGAGTTTGGTAAAGAAAAAGTAAAATACCAACATCACAGGTAAGTTGCTGCTCAAAATCAGTTTAATAATTCAGCTAACAGTAGCTTCATCCATACAGCAACGAGCATGACATCGGAGGGTATTAACTCTGGTGCCCATGCAAGTTGGACTTTGAGAAATACCTCTCACTTTAAATGTGGTATTGCGGTATTATAAATTAACCAACAGCTTTTCTAATTAACACATTCATGGTGAGAAAGCCAAAGACCGGCACTTCATTTCATTTATCATGTGAAATGCTATGCTAGCAAGGTTCAACTCCTAATACTAAACAACCTTGTTGTTAGATTACAAATAAAATGTGATGTGCATCAAATAAAATACAGATAGAAATACAACAGATAAAAAGTGCAACAGGCCAGAAAAAAACAAACTAAGCTGTATAAACTGTTAGTGAGTCCTCTTATCCTTTTCAGTGGCAATATGTTTTTGTTGGTTTATTTTGTTATTTGTTATTGAGGAACATGTTCGTTTTAAGGTGTTGTTAAACATAAGTATTTTTTTGCTGGGTTATGATAAACGAGAAAAAAACAGCCACTTACATGTATTATATGTTAAATATGTGAATTTACATATAATGATAAAATGAGCTTTCATTGCACTCAGGAAATTGTTTAGTGTTGTGTATTATGGTTTGAAAAGCACTTAGGACCTAAGGATTTGTATTCAGTATGGTTAAAGCAGTATATCAATGAAAAATATAAACTGCTCTGCTTTTTAGGTGCCTACCCTCGATGTGAGTGTCAGTGTGTTGGATCCAATACTGTCCGAGGCTGACCTCTCAGCCTCTAATCTACTAAAGGTAACTTTGGAGACAGCCTACTCTGTCCCAGACTCATGGATGCTGCCATCCGGCCCTGCTCCCACTACCTTCACATACACTGCTGCCCTAGAGATCCCTCTTACTGCAGACGTGAGTGTTATACTGTGCTTTTTATGTGGCCTCTTAAGGCATACTGCTCTATTCACACTAGCTTAAAATGTCAATCTTTCCAAGGGTGATGCGTTTTTGACAAATGTAGCTTTACTACTGCTTTGCTCCCAGCAAGACCAAGTGCTAGTGTTCCCTGAAGGGCAGCTGAAGGCAGGGGGGCAGGGAGAAGAAAAGGAACGTCAGAAGAAGAGGCCCCATAGGGACACACTAGCTCCAGAGAACCACTTCCTGCCTGGAGTCTTTTTCAAGCCAGAGGAAATTGATCAGGAGGATGGTGAGCTGACTGCTCGAGAGGTAAATACAAATGCAGCTTGCAGATACTACCAATAATATTAGCTGGAATGTTGCAAAAAAAAAGAAAGAAAGAAAGTTAAAAACACTCTTAAAGTGACCTCGAGATTTGATAATCAGTTTTGTTCATCAGTTTCTTACCTGTTGAAGTTCAGGGTGTGCCTGCTGAGGTGGTGTCAACATTCACTCAGCTTTAACATCGCCCTGGGTTCTCGGCCTGCTTAGCATTACCATTCTGTCTGTACAGATGCTTGCAAAGCAGCATAATGCTAACACAAGTTCCTGGATGCAGTTTGCACTTTCCGATTGTGCTCTTGTCCTTTTGTGCAATAAAAATAAATGTAATGTCCATATCCGTACTACAGACCGTGCCATTTATTTCCCTTTTAAAAAGAAGGAAATAAAGTATTAATTTGCACATATGAGACACATGGAATTTTAGATTGGGATTTTATCGTATTTGCTACATCCACTACATCACACTGATGTAGAATTCTGAAAAACAGACAAATTTTCATCCATCAAATGTGATATACGTGTCATTACAGGGTTAGACAGACACAAAAACTAACAAAGATGGGTAATAAGGATCAGATGAACTGGATCAGATTCTAACTATCCCTGTCCCTAACAGGGACACCAACCTTTAGCATATCCATCCATCCATCCATCCATCCATCCATCCATCCATCCATCCATCTTCATCCGCTTTATCCGAGGCCGGGCCGCGGGGGCAGCAGCCTAAGCAAAGAGGCCCAGACCTCCCTCTCCCCAGCCACCTCCTCCAGCTTATCCGGGGGAACACCAAGGCGTTCCCAGGCCAGCCGAGAGATATAATCTCTCCAGCGTGTCCTGGGTCTGCCCCGGGGCCTCCTCCCGGTGGGACATGCCTGGAACACCTCACCCAGGAGGCGCCCAGGGGGCATCCTTGTCAGATGCCCGAACCACCTCAGCTGGCTCCTTTCGATGTGGAGCAGCAGCGGCTCTACTCTGAGCCCCTCCCGGATGACCGAACTTCTCACCCTATCTCTAAGGGAGAGGCCAGCCACCTTTCGGAGGAAGCTCATTTCTGCCGCTTGTATCCTCGATCTCGTTCTTTCGGTCACTACCCACAGCTCGTGGCCATAGGTGAGGGTAGGGACGTAGATCGACCGGTAAATTGAGAGCTTTGCTTTTACACTCAGCTCCCTCTTCACCACGACGGACCGGTGCAGCGTCCACATTACTGCAGCTGCAGCCCCAATCCGTCTGTCGATCTCCGGCTCCCTTCTCCCATCACTCGCGAACAAGACCCCAAGATACTTGAACTCCTCCACTTGGGGCAGGAACTCATCCCCGACCCGGAGTGGGCACTCCACCCTTTTCCGGCTGAGAACCATGGCCTCAGATTTGGAGGTGCTGATCCTCATTCCCGCTGCTTCACACTCGGCTGCGAACCGTTCCAGTGCGAGCTGGAGGCCCTCACCCGATGAAGCCAACAGAACCACATCATCCGCAAAAATCAGAGATGAGATTCTGAGGCCACCAAAGCGAAAGCCCTTCGCCACTTGGCTGTGCCTAGAAATCCTGTCCATAAAAATTATGAACAGAACCGGAGACAAAGGGCAGCCCTGGCAGAGCCCATCACCCACCGGGAACGAGTCCGACTTATTGCCGACAATGCGAACCAAGCTCTTACAACGGTTGTATAGGGGTCAAATGGCCCGTAGCAATGGGCCAGACACCCCATACTCCCGCAACACCTCCCACAGGACACCCCGAGGGACACAGTCGAATGCCTTCTCCAAGTCCACAAAACACATGTAGACTGGTTGGGCAAACTCCCATGCACCTTCAAGTATCCTCGAGAGGATAAAGAGCTGGTCCAGTGTTCCGCGACCAAGACAAAAACCGCATTGCTCCTCCTGTATCCGAGGTTCGACTAGCGGACGAACTCTCCTTTCCAGCACCCTGGCATAGACTTTCCCAGGGAGGCTGAGGAGTGTGATCCCCCTGTAGTTGGAACACACCCTCCGGTCCACCACCCCGGTCTGCCAGTCCACAGGTACTGCCCCTGATGCCGTCGGGGGGTTCCCCGGAGGCATCTTCCTTGGGGGGCTCAACCCGGGGTAACGGTCATGTCCGGTTAGGGGCTCTGTTGGCTCTGAGGTGACTGTTTCCTCGTGGCTGTGTGCAGCGGGGCTAGGGGAGGGTCTGTGCTGACGGACGTGGGTTACTGACCTGGTAGCCTGGCTGCCCCTGGGTGGGTCCAGGATGGGCGTGAGGTTCTGGGGGCGCTCCGTCTCTGGGCTGGGACCCGGGCCTTGGGGGCTTGGGTCCTGGTTGGTGTGTTGCCGGGGTTGTGGGCGGGTGGGTGCATGGGGGCCCAGCCCTGGAGCAGGGTGCCGCCGGTGCATCGAGCCACCTGGGGGGCTCTTCAACTGGTGGGGGAGATTGTAGCATCTTGCAGGAGCTTTCCTCTCCTCAGGAGCTCCCTCTGCAGGAGGGGGAGATACAGGAGAGGTGGAGGAAGATCTCAGCCTGGGTGTTTATTGTCTTATGTAGTCTGGAAGATGAGTGGATGGTGGGGTGGGTGCAGTTTTCTCTGTGGTGGGGTTGGGTGGACTGTCCCGGGCTCTGTGGGGCCGGGAGGCGCTGCTGCACTGGGCCCCGGTCTGGATGGGCCTGGGCCCCCTTTCCCTGGCGGGTCGCGGAGTATGGGGGTGCCTACTGGGGTCAGCGGGGGAGCTGGCCCCAGGGAGGGGTCACTTGCCCCTCCCTTCCTTCCCTCCCCATCTCCAGCTGCCTCCCTCTTCCCGCTCCACCACAACCACCCACACATGCAGGACCTTGGAGTAGGGGTATGTCACCAGGGTGCAGAGGAGGCTACCCCCCCTCTGTCCCCTTCTGGCTACCTCTGCCTCAATTTTATCCCACAACTTAGACATTCACATTACTCACACTCTCATTACACATACATATAGGATCTTGGGGGTGGGCACGATACACGGAGTCCAAAGTACCATCAGGGTGTACACCCCACCCCTGGCGTCGTTGCCCACCTCTCAATTTTAAATACACGTAGACATTGAGGGCTAGCGGGAGGGACCATGCGCTTACCTGCTGCTCTCTGGCAGGTAGCTCCAAGCCCTCCTGGGTTTTAAATGCACCTTAGAACACACATGCATCAACACTACAATGAGCGGGTGGAGGGAGGTTTGGAGTCTTCTCTCACCCCCATTCTCTGCGACCTGCTGGAGCGGGGGGGCTAGGAGGAGGAGTTGGCCGTCCGACTGCGGTCTGGAGTGTGGGGCCTTCCTGCTGCTGCGGAGTCGGGGCGGTCTGCCTCCCCCCACCGCAGGGAAAAGGGTAACACCACCTGGGTCTAGGTGCAGTTCCCCCCTCCAGGGGCAAGGGTACCTAGACCCGGTTTGTAGAGTACGCTTGGGGAGTGTGATCGTGTGTACAGCGTCTCTTTATGTCTGTCTCCATGTTGGTTGAGTGTGGAGTAAGTGCATATGAGAGCATGAGGGTGGGAATGGATGTTTGTATCTGTGTGTGCCTGTACGTCTGTGTCTATATGTCAGGTTGGGTGTCAGGCGCCACCTCTCTGGGGACATCTCAGGCCCTCCAAAGTTTGGAGGCCTATCTCCCCCTACCACCACTTCCCCTGCCAGTGGCGGACTCCCTCAGACATCGGTGCGTTGGTGGTTCTTTGTGTCCGGGGATGGGCGTCCAGGTACACACCGGCTCACTCCTTGGCGGCCGCTTATCGGGGCCTGGAGCCTGGGGCTCGCTCGGGCCACTTCGGAGGTGGGGTGCCCCCGGCCTCTCGGCCTGGGGCTCGGTCACTCAGGCACGGCTGGCTGCCGGCGGAGCTCACGGGCGCGTCACTGCAACTCCCCCTGGCTTCTGCTCCGCGGCTGCTGAGTGAGCCCTCATCTGGGACTCTCCTCAGCTCTTTCTGGGACAGTGGCGCGGCTGCCCCTCTGTTGGTCTTCCTTGGTCTCTTGTGTTCTGGGGGCCTCTGGATGTCTGGAGTTTTGATCTCCTCCATACCTGCTTCATGCCCTGGAGGACGGGGCTGTGGCTCCCCACACCCTCTAGCAGATTATTACATGAAGGAACCTTTAAAAAAAACAAAAAACAAGCGCGTCCATGCTCACAGGTGTACACACGGGTGATCACACCCACAAACTACACCCTTTTTGGCTCCTACCTCAAAGCACACTGTGTTCTGTTGATCTTATGTGCTGCACAATAATGTTTAATATTTAGTATTTACTGTCATATTCCCATATATCATTGTGATGTTGTTTATTCTATTACTCTTGTTCTCTTCTGCTTGTTTTCTTTTTTCTTTCTCAGCAGGTGATCCAGGTGATTGATATATGCATTTTTTTTCTCTGCCCGTTCTGTTGGTTTATGTTTTTTGCCCTTCTCCCCCGTCCCTCTTCTCAGCTGTTTCTCTTTCCCTCTTTCTTTCTCCCCTTCTTTCCCCCAGTCAAGTCTGTCCCGTATTCAGTAAGTGAAAATAAAATAAACAATAAAAGGTGAATCAAATGGACCATTACGGCAAGGCTGGGATGGTCAATTTGGTAAAGTAAATCCGTTGGGCATCTTTGTTTGCCTTTAGACAACAATTCTGATGGCAAAAGAGCCAAACGGGACAGGCAAAAAAAAAAAGAAAAAAAGGGAGGCTGAGGAGTGTGATCCCCCTGTAGTTGGAACACACCCTCCGGACCCCCTTCTTAAACATGGGGACCACCACCCCGGTCTGCCAGTCCACAGGTACTGCCCCTGATCTCCACGCAACATTGCAGAGGCGTGTCAACCAGGACAGCCCTACAACGTCCAGAGCCTTCAGGAACTCGGGGCGGACCTCATCAACACCAGGGGCTCTGCCACCAAGGAGTTGTTTAACTGCCTCAGTGACCTCGCGGGTCATTCCCCTCATCCCCAGACTCTGCTTCCTTATTCATATCCTTATTCACTATATCCATGAACCTCCTCTGAGGTCTTACTCTTTTCCTCCTGCTTGACAGCTCCCTCTTTATATATTTGTCCACTCAACAAATCAAGAACTGAGGAAAATAATAAAACCCAAGAATCAATGTCGATAAACTCAAAGGAAGACAAAAACTCAGAAATCTCAGAAAACCACAGATAATCCAAAAACCACAATTCCATTGAAGATAACAGCATGTGAAAGCTTATTTACAGGCTTGTGGTGTAAATGTTCCCACAGGACCGGGCATTTCGTGATGAGGCAGAGACCACGAAGAACAGAGTGAGCTGGGACACAGAGATGTACTGCTTTCTGGACGCAGGGGGAACTACAAGGTTGGAGGCTGAGCATGCAAATCACTCCTTTATTTCTCTGTGTACCGGACCACCATGCTACCTGCTGGCTACAATTTTACGAATTTAATCTAGAAAGGGAAAGTCAGTCACCAGTTTCTTTGTTACAGAACACATGTTATAGCAGAGTCTAAGAGCAGGATTTCCTTATTCAGAACATTTCAGGCATGCAAGGAAATCAGAAAGTAATGAAAAAGGAATTTGATCTTATCACTGATTTTAGGCACACAGTGAGCATGTGATCTGTGCAAGTATACAGTAAGTAAATAGGCTTAATGCTTAGAGTAAAGGTCAAATGTATGAAAGAAAAAACAACTAGTGCAGTGGTTTTCACAAAGGCCCACATGAGAAATTGGGACTGTTGTGAAGGGCTGCACCAATAAGCTGAACTCAGTTATTATGCTCAATATTAACTGTATCACTATAAAACGCTACTGGTAAGAGTAGATGTTACAGCTAGACAACGAAAATGTGAAATATCCATAGTAAAAATTTAATTTTTTTTTATCACAGTTTAGTCAACATTCTCCAAAATGACACCTTTTTTCCTCGGTGAAAGAAATCTAGTCTGTTTTACCAACCCTTTGTTTGCTTGGCAGTAGCACTGAAGTTGAAACTCTCTCAAACAAATACATGAATCCACTCCTTGTTTCTCTAAGTATCGCCAAGACAACAATAGTTCTTAACTGGAAATCAAAGAAATAGTTACATATTAACATCCAGACAAACCTTCTCATTGAAGACACACATTTAGAAACCATGACATTCTTGCAAAAAGACAATAGAGCTGTATTTATCAACATTTTAAACCCATTTTCTGAATTAATCATGTTGATTATTATTATCATTGTTGTTGTTTAATGGTAAATGGCCTGTATTTGTATAGCGCTTTACTAGTCCCTAAGGACCCCAAAGCGCTTTACAAATCCAGTCATCCACCCATTCAAATCAAATCAAATCAAATCAAATCACTTTTATTGTCACATCAATATTCACAATGATATATGGGAGTACTCATTCACACACACTGGTGATGGCAAGCTACATTGTAGCCACAGCCACCCTGGGGTACACTGACAGAGGTGAGGCTGTCGGACACTGGTGCCACCGGGCCCTCTGACCACCACCAGTAGGCAACGGGTGAAGTGTCTTGCCCAAGGACACAACGACCGAGACTGTTCAAGTCGGGGCTCGAACCGGCAACCTTCCGATTACAAGGCAAACTCCCAACTCTTGAGCCACGATCGCCCCAATTGTTGTTGTTGTTTATTTTGCCAGAACAATTTAATATGTGACCTTGGGACTGGTGGGATCTGGAGTTGCTCACTAGGTGGGTTTGGGCTGTGGTGGTACCTCGGGGTGGTCCTGGACCTCCATCCACTGTGCCCCATCTCTCATGTTGTCGGCCAACTAATGACATTGTCTTTGCAACACATTAGGAAACAAAAATAAAACAAAGGAATAAAGAAAGGAAAAAAATAATAATATAAAACAACTGTAATACACATGAAAGGGTAGGTTAAACATGATTAAAGTGGGATTCGCATCTCACAGTGTTTTGTTATTACATCACACAAGATTAGGGTTACCAAAAATATAGCAAGCTTTTAATATAACAAAAAAAGATCAAGGCAGTCATGTCAGTGTAAGCCGATATAGGTTGAATGGGTGCTTCTGGGTTGGGAGGTGGGAATGGGATGTCCCCTGGGCTGCACCCTCCATGCCTTTGGTGAATTGCTCTAGGATGATGGAAAACACAAAGAGAGAATATAAAAATGTGTGTATCAGTACTGATTATAATTTCAGGCTGAAGCAAAGGATAACTAAGAGCAGATTGTGGCCAGTGGAGATCATGAGGTCATTGGCTCCATTATCAAAGGTTAGTATTCCTTTTTATTCTCTCTTCTTTGGTGTTTGGATTTCCAGTATTTAGGATATCATATGCAATAAGCTTAGAAAAAACAACATGTGATTTTAAGTCTAACTGAGATGGAGACCAGACCAGACCTGTGTGTGTTTGTGTGTAGTTAGGTGCTGAGGACTCAGAAATCCCCTACCATGGTTTGGCATTTATAGACTTTGGGCAGCTGCTGTATCCTGGAGTCCAGCGAATCCGAGGAGCATACAGCGTTCAGCCTTTCTCTGAGGAAGATTTGCTGAATAAGGTTCCAGTAACACACACACATCACTCATTTGCTTTAAATTTGGTTTCCTTGTAAAATATAAATAAAAACAGAATGGAGTACTTAGTTAATCTCACAAACCAATATTTTATTCACAGTAAAAATCAGAAAACAAATCAAATATTAAAACTGAGAATGTATATTTATGCGTAAAATATGGGTTTATGAATTTTGGAAATAATTTTACTCTCTTTATAAATACAATTTACACAGTGTTCCAACTCTGGGGTTGCAGTTGATATTGCCTTTATTTAAATAGGGCTGTTAAATTGCTATGTGAATTGTTTAACCTCTCTTGCACTCAAAGGCCAAGCGAAGCATCAGTGTTTTAAAGGAAAAAGCTAAGGAAGCTGCCAGCCAGGCCAAAGATATTGTCAGCTCTAACAAAGCAGGAAAGAACATGAATGGAAGCAACAAGGGACCCACAGATTCCAATGAGCAAGGCAAAAAGGTCAGAAAAGTTTTGATGGTCACAAGTGAATAATTCTTTAGAGTTTTTATAAGTTTTCCAGCATAAGCAAAGTCCAACAGTTCCTTTCCCCCCCTCAAACAATTAAACCTGACTTCAGTTATAAGAATTTAGACCATAACATAAAGTTTTTTAAAATTATATCAGCAACATGCAAATCACAGTGAAGGAGCTGTGCCATTAACTGCAGCTGGCCTGCAGTGATTTATATGAACCTGAGCCACAAGTCAATGCCGAGGGAACCCTAAGCTCCATGTAAACATCAACATAACTCTGCACAGCATTAGCGAAGAAATCAATAAAATTATCAGTGTTCCCTCTAAGCTGCGCGTGTGCGCAATTGCGCACTGCTGGCACGGTCTCTGCGCACAGAAAATCTGCGTTGCGCACACACACAAAAAAATCTAACCTGAATTGAAATTAAAATCAATACTTTAACAATTCTGTTTTGCAGTGTTAGTCAGTAAATGACTGGCTGCTCCCATATGGGATCCAGCCAATAATGCGATTCACATTCGTATATACGCAGCTAATCAATGTCGTTGACAGGCTATGACAGCGTCCTTATGTGCCGACACCGGTGTTTTAGCTAGCAAAGCGGCGTGGCGACGTTTAGCGCAAATCTTGTATAGTTAGTGTGTATTGCAGTCAATAGTTTTGTTGTGTGTGTCAGAACAACTGCTGAATGTTACAGGTGTTACAGCAGTGATGCATCTCCTGTTGTCAGGCCTGCAGGTATCAGGTTGTTGTTCTCCTTTATCTCGTAGTGGACTGAAATTATTTTTGGGGTGGCACAAATAATTTGTGTGGCATCAAATTTGATGCAGAACAGCTGATTGTTCTGTAAATAATTTGAAATGTTTATTTAAAAAAAATGCCTTGGCTGCATTTTTAGGTAAACAGCTGCAAAAAACTTTGTTGTTTGCATAACTCAGTTACTTTTTTGAAGAAGTAACTATATAATTCATTGCCCAACACTGGTATATACTGTATTTTGCAGACAGAGAGTTACAGGACTCTCCCCCAGACCACAGACTCATACTCATAATACAAGTCAGAGCTTTATAAACAAAAAAACAAAACAAAAAAACAAAACAAAAAAAAGTTGTGTCTTCAAAATTGGGGTTTAAGTTATTTTTACTTCCAATAGTGTTAAGATACTACACAGGTCATGAACAAGATTTGTTTAAATTTTCATTGTAAGTGGGCTAAAGCAGTTAATTAAAAGTAGTCTAACATAAATGTAAATGCTGTAATTTGATTATTTTAATAAACCATGTAACTTGGATGGATTCGATGCTGGTGTGACCGCAGTGCACACGTCTGATGTTGCTCACAGTGGTCCAAGGGATCGCTCAGGGAGTTTGTGCGTTCGCTCAGAAACATGAATAAGTAGAGCGAACATTGATTAGGAGAATTTACTGGAGACTCCAGTACCAGTTGCAATTTAGTACAGCTGAGCAGAGATCAGCAGCAGTAGATGCTCAAACTTACTGCACATCCTTATTACTGCAATATATTATAAAGTCGTATTTAGCTGATGTGTTTTCTGTTTAAGCAGAAATTTGGAAAACTTTAACTCTTCACTTGTGTTAATGGCAGATGTATGTGGAGGCCAGAACTTATATTATCATTGAGATAGCCTTGGAGAAACCGCTGGTACCAAAACCATCACCAGAAGAGCTAGCCCAAAGGTAATGTGCTAATTAAACCATGTGGTGACTGAGTCTGACCTGCTTCTTTTGGCTCCATTATTAGATTGTAGCACCGAGATAGAGTTATACATTTATCAACACTTTCACACACACGTAAGTGTTAAATTTAGTAGTTGCCCCCTCTGTTTCTGACTGACTGTGAAACACAAATGAGTGAGTGTATTGAGATGTTTTTGTGTTTCTTGCAGGGTGACGGCATTGATCCCTCCCAAACCTAAACGTCCAGCTGGTCCTAGTAGAGCAGAAAGAGTAAAGCACACACACACACACACACACACACACACACACACACACACACACACACACACACACACACACACACACACACACACACACACAATGAATTGCCCAATCGAGGAGATTTGCATGCTTGATGTATTCTCTCCACCGGTGTGTGCTCCTGCAGGCTGTGCTGGACTTCCACAGGCAGGTAGCAAACACGGTGTCCCATGTTTCAGAACAGTGTGAGGAACTATTTGGAACAAGTTGTGAAATTCCCCAAGACGACAGCTTGGAGAAAATGAAGATTCAGTTGATAGGAGCGCTCAATGACTCTGGGAGATACTTTGTCTTCAAGGAACAAATGAAGGTCAGACCAACTGCCCACATCTATGATGGATTAATGAAATTTACAAGGACACTGAAACTATTTTTAGGGATCGATCTAATGGTTCTGGTCATATTTTTCTTCTACATTAGTGTCATTATTTCTCCACAACGGCTTGTGTATATTTCTGGTTTGTAGCATGCGGTGGTGAGGATCGTACGTGACAAGATGAGGCGGACAGAGCCATTCACGGATGATCAACAGCTGAAGGAATTTGCCAGCAAACTCTATGTCTACCTGGTTGATGAGATGCACGTTGCTATGAGCAAGGTACCAAACACACACTTTCATATACAGTCTGTGAGGACATCTTTTGACTTTTTTGTTTTATCCTTACTTCCTTAACAGATTTATTCTCCAGATGCTGTTGAGGGCTACCCAGATAACATCCAGTTACACTGTTCTCAGCTCTCACATTTTGCCAGAGAGGCACAGCTTACTGGGAATTACGAGCAGGCTGCATATTACTGGAAAGAGGTATAATAACAATGCTCTAAAGCTCATTGCGAAAAAAATAAATAATCAGGAAGATTTATGTAAAAAAAAAAACAGAATAAGGTTGACAGACAACTATTTGCCGGACAGATTTAATTACTTGTCAGAATGTCATATAAAGACTGGGTTATATTTGTCTGTTATTCTCAAGAATATTTATAATAATGTTATGTTTGAATGTTTTTCTTTTGTTTCGTCAAGTGGACACAAGTCACATTGCAGCACTGAATAATGATAATGGTTGTTAAAATAGATGAAGTGGTTTCTGATATTTTTTTATTAACCTGCAGCTAGTGGTCAGGCACCCAAATGAGCCCACCTATATGTTTGAGTGGGGGGGCCTGTACATGCTGACCGGAGACTACCTGAAGGCAAAAGAGTGTTATCATGATGCTGTGTCTATCGACCAAGTGCACCAACCCAGGTTAGAAATGCACTCCTTACAATATTGATCTTCACTTTAAGCAAATCATTAATTTAATAAGAGATTAATTATTGAATAATTATTTTAGCCTGCATATTATATATATATCTAAATATTATAGAGTGTATAAGTATAGTCTAGCAATCAGCTCAATTCTAAATCATGATGGTATATTATTTGTATATTATTATTTGACAGAGGAAGAGAGATATTTAGAGTTACTTCCTGTCACAGTATTCTTCATCTCCACTGTATTTTCTGACGTCACAAGCAATGAACCTACCTGCTCGTGTTTTATCTTTTATTGGAACATGGTTCAGTGGTTACTTACAATACAACTTTATTTGTATAGCACGTTTAAAAGACCAGCGGTACACCAAAGTGCTTTACAATAAAAACAGGAAAATTAAGACATGATTAAATAATAGACTATTAACAAAGTAGGGAATATAAGAACTATGTAACAAAGTTACTAAGAAGAGATATAGCTAAAAGATAAAGTACATAAATAAAAAATTGAACCAAATATAAAATAGGGACACTAACTAGATGGAAAAGCTATGTTGAATAAGTGAGTTTTTAAATGGGATTTAAAAGATAAAATGGAGTCTGACGCACGGATAGTGATAGGAAGGTTGTTCCACAGATTAGGTGCAACCAGGGCAAAAGCACGGTCACCCCTAGATTTAAGTCTAGATCTAGGCTGAGCCAAGAGTAATTGGGCTGAAGACCCGAGGGCTCACCCAGGGACATATAGACTAAGAAGATCGACAAGATAACGAGGGGCTAAATTATTTATCATTTTAAAGGTGAGCAACAATGTTTTAAATTCAATGCGATACTTTATGGGTAACCAATGCAAATCAATAAGAACAGGCGTGATAGAGGCATGCTTTCTAATGCCAGTCAGGAGGCGAGCCGCAGCATAAAAAACAGGTCGTCAAACAGTTTCACGAGTTCAAGACCGATGTTTCTTTATCCTCTTCTTGCTCCAGCCTGATGATGTGTGGGGTATTGGCAGTGATGTTTGAGCATTACAGTGAGGCCCAGACTTTCCTTGAGCGAGCCACCAGCCTAGACCCTCTCAGCGTGGTGGCCTGGACACTGCTGGGTGAGATGAGGATCTGTTTTGCTTCCTGCTGCTATTGTATCAGTGAACAGCAAAATGATACTACCAAACTTCATTTGTCAGCAGCTATTACTGTTTGTTGTCTACCCCCAGTGTAATGGAGGCCCCGCAGGTTACTCAAGACAGTTTGACTGTTGTGTGTGACTTTCATAGATTTAGGTTGGTTTGTAAATCTGTCTTTAAAATATCCAACCATCATCTTCAATTTAGGGTTGGGTGGAGCCCAGTTTGTCATAGGGTGAGAGACAGGGTAGACCCTGGACTGGTCTCTTTAAGAGTTGACACAGACTGAACAGACAAAATGATGAACAAACAAAAAAACATGAATATAAAACAATCTGTAACCTAAACACCCACAACAATAGTGGAAGAGGGATGCATGCTGGGGAACGTGGAGTAACCTTGTTGGGTGTTTGCTCCAGGTTTGTTCCATGTGGGTCAGAACGACTCCATCCAGGCTGCGAGGGCTTTTATGGAGGCCACAAAGCTGTTGAATGCAGAAGAGGCAAAAAAGCAAGAGCAGAGCGAGGAGAAGGGGGAGAAAGACAAGGAGGAGAAACACCAAGAGGAAGAGAACAAGCAGGAGGCAGATGAAACAACAAACTCTCCCAGAGTTATGCAAGGTGAGGAAAACAAAAAAACAGAAATACAGACATATACAAGACAGTGTCAAGTGCAATAATGCCAGTCTATGCATGAGTTCAACCCATTCTGTTCCCCTGAGCCCCATCTCCCTGTCAAGGAACTACTTTTGTTACTACTCTGTCTGCTAGAGCTCTCATGCACTTCAGCCCAAAGGGCATAGGGCAGAAGAAAATAAACCCTTGGAGTAACTGATTTTATCTGACTGTGTAGCTTTATTTTTCTCCTTTACCCAGAACTTGTTGACCAGGATTCAGAGATGCAGAAAGAAGAGCCTCCAGCACCGAGTGTCAGCTTGAAATCAGCTCCTGCTACTATTTACACACAGATCATCCAATTCCTGCTGCAGAACAATGCACTGCAGGTAAAACATACCCAGCGTGTTGGTTTGTACAGCACTGTGTGAACGTGACCATCGGTTTATTCTGTTACCGCACAAAAAGGGGCATATTACATATGGCAATCTGCAATTTCAAAAGACACTTGGTTTTAGAAACATGTGTTAGTGATATGTGTTTTATGAAAGTATGATAGCATCAGTTGCAGTTTATCATTTTGAAAAAAGATTAGATTTTTCTCTTTATTTATATTTTTGCAATTTTTAAAAAAAGTCTTATGTAATATTGGGAACAATAAATGTCTAAAAAATAAAACAAATGAAAAAAGCAATAGCCGAAATTGTTCAGAGATGACTGTTTTCTGTTGTCAGATGGCAGAAGTCGCTCTATCTGAGGAGCTCCTATGTTCAGATGGCGGTCGCAGTGCTTCCTACTTCATTCATCTGGCCCAGTTGCAGCTGCTTAAAGCAGACTACTGCAGTGCTGCTGCCAACCTCAAAGAGGCACTGTCCAGCATAGATCAGGTACTTCCACACTACCTCTGGCTACAACACGAGTATCGACTGGGTGAGGAATATTACATGAGTGTTCAACTGCATGTAGGGCATTACTTTTCCAGAAAGCATTTGGTGCTCTGTTTGTAAAGTGTGAAACCTGCAATTTATTGTCTAATTTATCATGCTATTCTTTTTTTTATCTTCACTAAACACCAAACAAATGAATAATAAATAAATATATTTGTTATTTTTATATTTTCAAGGTGCATATTTATTGTATATGACAAAGTAATCAGTTACAGCCACTGTTACTTTTTGATGCTCACCTTCTATAGATATGCATGACAACACATTCCAGTGTAGGATCAATTACTACACATAATATACATAATTTGTAAGGAGCTGAGTGTTATAAAAATAATTCCCAAAATCTAAGTGAATTGAAATCAGACCTAGTTTTATTCTTGAGATCATTCTCCTTCTGCTGGTCTAACAGCACAGATATACACCGAAGCTAACATCTAGTCTTCTCCAGCATCATTGCTCTAGTTCAGAGGTCGGAAACCTGCGGCTCTGGAGCAACATGCGGCTCTTTTGTTCTTATACTGCGGCTCCGCATGGTTTTGGAAAATAAATTATATTCATTTAACTGAAGTGTATTTTATTTGTGTTAGTTATTTTTTAACTTGTAGTTCTAAATTGGAAGATTATTGTGATCTTGAAATATAAAAATAAAGTTATATTTCATTATTCTTCGTCGCTCAAAATAAGCGCCACACTAGCGGATACTGGTATACCTGCTGAAACGCCGTGCATTTATTGAGACGTTCAACCCCAGGTAGGTCAAGTATGGAGAAATGTAAGAAAAGAAAAATATCTGAAGAAAATAGAACATTTAATGATGCCTGCGTAGATTAATTTGAATTTATTTTTGATGAGAGTGGCCTACCAGTATGCCTAATTTGTGGATTGTTGATCTTCGGATCCACATACATATGTGAGCAGCTATTCTCCACCGTGAACTATGTTAAAAACAAATATCCCTCATACCTCACAGACGACAGCTTACAGTCCTGCGTAAAGATCAAAGTTACTTCATACAGCCCGGATTTGCAGACGCTGTGTGCAGAGGTTCAGGAGCAGAAGTCCTATTGTAAAGATATCACGGCAGACCCAATGATGTTTACATGAACATGTTTTTCAGCATCTCTTTATTGACGACTTTTCACACATGGTTGCTGTACACACACAGCCGGCATCTACAGTGACTCCTGGTGACTGTGTGGGGACAGTTGGTTATAGTGCACCTGAGGTTATGCTTGGTAATACATATAATGAAGCAATAGACATGTGGTCTCTGGGGCTGGTAACTGTGGAGCTTGCTACAGGGGTGCCACTCTACCCTGTGGAAAATGAATATGATGTTTTGAAATTCATCATAGACACGCAGGGTCAGCCACTAGATCATGTTCTAGACTCTGGCTTGTACACTAATTACTATTTCATATGAGACGTAGTTGTCTTGAACAACTAATGGAAGCTACCACAGGACCTCAAAATGACCAACATTTATTTGTCAGCCTAATTAAAAAAGTGTTTGCCTTGGATGCAAACCATCGCATAACTTTTCCACCCTGGACCTAATTCGATACAAATTGGAAAAAAAAATTGGATGTATATTAAATAAACCAGCTTTAAGCATCAGCTAATTTTTGTTTGTAATTCTTTTTAAACATAGTGCTACCCTGTAGCCTCCTAGTAGACATGCCTGTGTTATAAATGTGAAAATCCTCTAATTTATTTTTTTTTTAGAAAAGTTGAGCTCTGACCTTGAAGTCAAGATCCCTGAGATTTAAACCTTAAAGAGATTTTCAGCAGATGCAACCATGGTATTGATTTGAAAATTCTATGTTGCCTCGTACTTGAGTTATTGCATTTACAAACTTGGGTGTCCACTGCGCCCCGCCATATACCAAACTCAAAAGATTAAGTGCTGGTTTTTTTAGTTCTTTCATAAAGTTTACAACACACAAATAAGAAAAATAGGAACACTATTGTCATTTTTGACAACACTATTTTCTTTTGTCTTTTGTGTGCACACAGTCTGTGTCAACACATAGGGGAACACTGACACTTCATAAGATTTTCACTGTATTTGTCTAATTCAGCCGCAACTTTCGGATTTTTCACATAACAAGCAGCATGAATTTTGTCCCTCATCATTTCAGCTGGAAGCACTTTATAAGGTGGTCTTTCACGTGAACATTGACGTTTCTAATCCTGGAACCCTGGGCAGTTTATATAATAAGTTTCATCCAGACTGAGAAATGTGTCTAGAAGAAGCATTCATCAAGCAACTTTGCTGACTATTGACCCAAAGAGTCTTGCCCACTTTCTCACCAGGATCCTGATGCATGGGCTTGGAATGGTCACTGTCACTATCTACGAGGGGAGTTCCATGAGGCTGAGGAGAGCTACGAGTGGAGCTTCAAATTCCAGCAGAAGCCATCAGACTCTCACATTGTCTTGCTCCGCCTGGGATCCAGCTACTTTATGCAGGAGAAGGTCAGATATTGAGACAGGCATCACTGTCTGATCAGTCAGACAGTTACTCATGTGTACTGGGTCTGCTAGCATCTATTCACTGTGTGAGAGTTTACCTCATGCATTTTTCAAGAAAGAAACAAAATGGACCAGCCATATGTCTTGGAAAATAACAGCAAAACTCAAATGTGACTTAAAACATCTCATGTGAAACCACAAAGTTATACAGTGTAACTCTGTCTTATTTTTTTTAACTCTCAGTTTCAGGAAGCCAAGGTTGTGTACCTGCAGGCCTGTGAACAGTCTCCATCCTGCCTGACCTGGCTAGGCCTGGGCGGTGCATGTTACCGGGTAAAACTCTTACCTTCAGAACATTGAAATTACATTAAACTCAAAAAAAGCTTCTATGTTGTGCCTTCAGAATTATTTTTGTTATATGGAAAATAAAATAAAATTGTAAAACCTGTGATTCCACTCAGTGTATGGTTCAAGGTTTTAAGTACACTCCTGTTTCTATTGTTAAAAGAAATACTTTTGAAATACTAGCTTAAAAGAATAGTTGGGAGCCCTACTCTGTTTGTTTTGAAAGGAAGTCACCCTTTGTTGTTTCAGTGGGCATTTCTGTGTCTGTTTAGTTGGAGGAGTTTTGTACAGCTGAGGAAGCTTTGACTGAGGCCAACCATTTGGACAACCAGAATGCAGAGGTCTGGGCTTACCTGTCTCTCATTTGCCTCAAGGTGAGTGATGATAAAACACTATTAATGTCATTATTAATGTCCTCCGTCTGTATTTCAAGATAATCTCGCGCACAGTGGCCTGACACATCCCCTTTTATGAAGACTACAGAACAGCGTGTCTTTGTTAGAAATTAAAAAACAATCTACAGGAGTCAGAAGAGCTGAGTGGTTAGGGTTATGGTAAGAATTGAGTCAGTTTAAGCTTTGGAATAAATGACTCTTCAGGATGAGGGATGGGTTCAGAGTAAAAAGCCCTAACCTCCATAGAATCTAACGCCAACATCCATCCTTTTGCCCTTTGGTAAAGCCAATGCTTTAGTCACTGAACACACTTTAATGAGACACCAATTAATTTGGGGAAATGCTTGTGCAAGTAGACGCTGCATGTCGATCAATATGATAAATGGCTAAAATCAATTCAGGAATGCAGACTTTGAAGTAGGACATTTTGATTAGTATCAATTAATATTAGTGACTAACTGTATTTTAATTGAGCTCTCTTTTAACCTTGACACCTTGTCTTCTGCACATGTGAAGTACTCACAACATATTACTGACTCTGTGATTCAAAAATCTGCAGAAATCAGTAGTCTGATTGTGACTCATGACATGGAACTGAGTTCTGCTTCCTTCGATTCGCGGTGTTTAAAGATACTGGACAAAGTGGCACCTCCACAAATTAGAAAAGACAGCATCGCTAAATCATCTCCTTGGATCACTAAATCTATTTGCAGTTTTAGTTGGCTTTGCCTTAAGACTGAGTACCTGTGGGAAAACCACAAAATGTCCTATTTACAATAGGAAAAGGGAATGCCAAGGTTCTATTTGACACTGAGAATAACATTGTTTCTCCTCCAACACCAAGTACACCAGGTTTTTCAGATAAGGACTACAACTCCCACAGATCGCCCTTTCGATCATAAACTCTCACACATCCCAAAATTGTAGAATCTTTTCACCCACTTTCTTTAGCTATGTATGTCAAACACTACTCCAAATTAAACCCTCAGCAAACTCAGCCAATGTCTTAAGTTTTAGACTCCATTTGGCCCTCTGTGGTCAGGCTGTGTCCTAGAGTTCTTTAAACAGGTGGTTATCCAACCAGGTTTGAAAAAGCTAAATCTGGACCTTACACTAAACACCAGCTATAGACCTGTTTCAAAACTTCCTAAATTGCTAAAGTATTACAAAAACAAAAATAAAAGGTGGTTGGGACACGAAGGTGTTGGAGAAGCACAATATTCTTGCTAACGTTCAGTCTGGTTTTAGGAAGTTGCACTCCACAGCTCTCCTTAAAGTTTCGATCTTTGGATGGCTGCGGATAAGGGTGATTGCTCAGCCAGCCCTTGGTTTGCCTGACCTTATCTCAGCCTTTGAAATGTCAAATCTCCATCAAATCTTAGTCCAACAGTTAAACTACATGGTAGGGATCTCTGGCTCTTTCTTAGAGTGGGTCACTTCATTTCTTGCTTATAGAACACTTTTGTCCTCATTGGGAAATTTTGGGTTTGAAACGGCTGCATTTCCATGTGGCATTCTGCAAGGATCTGGTTTAAGTCCCTTGTTATGGGGCAGCGATAGCTCAGTAGGTAGAGTGTTCGCCCCGTGATTGGAGGCGGTCAGGGGTTCAAATCCACCGAATGGCTACCCTGAGGTACCTTGGGCAAGGTACTGTCTCTACACACTGCTTCCCGGGTGCAGGATTGGTAGCTGCCCACTACTGAAGATGCACGTTGATGCCTTTATCTCCACCTGCCTAGACTATTGCAATGCTTTGTTTTTGTGCCCGTTTAAAGCATCTATTAATTGCTTCCAATCTGTCCATAATGCTGCTTCAACACTTTTAACTCAAACTCATAAGTTCACTCATTGTTAGATAGTTCAAAATCTTGATTCTTACTTCTGTGACCTTACAAGATGAGGCCCCTAGTTATATCATCAATCTTTTCAATCTTGTCTGCAGATAAAGGTCTCCTTGTGATTCCACATGCCCGTATGAAAACTAAGAAGGATTTTGCTTTCCAGACTTTAGTGCCAAAACTGTGGAACAGCTTATCGCTTTTGCTGCACACCAATGACTCTGTGGCTTCCTTTAAAAAAAATGCCTAAATGCATCTATTCAGACCAGCAATTTGGTAAAAATTTTGTTTTGTGTTGTTTTTCTTGATTCAGGTGTGTTCGTTTGACTGTATTTTTAATATTTGTGTAAAGCACTTGTCTTGAAAAGGAGTATACAAACAAACTTTACTTACTTACATAACTAAACACATGGTCTGCAACTCAATTAACACTGATGAACCTTTTGTTTTCAGTCTGGCAAAAAGGAGGAAGCAGAGAAGTTTTATAAATATGCAATACGGGTGAGTTTGGTTGTTGTTTTTGTCAGTCACTGTAATTTAACATATCAGTGGGGCGGTTAGTGATTTACTATTAATTATCCATGTTTTAAATTCTATATTAAGTAGTGATTTTTTTAAAAGAAAAAGTAGACATGCAACATTAATACTGAATATAAAACAACAAAAACAGCTTCTCTGTGAGTTCTCTGTAGCATTTGATTACTAAGGATATAGATTTCCTGCTGTCCTTGATTTTCTCGTAAATTACATTAGAGCCCTGTAATCCTTTATTTTGTCACAGTGAATCAGTTTTTACTAAATATTGCATCCTCTTATCCAAGGTGAATTTTACATTAAGATGCTGGTTTCTTTAAAAAAGAAAAAACATTTTCTGTTTTCTCGGTATCCACAGTTCAACCTACAGATGGAGTCACTCCACAAAGAGTTTGAAAAGTTGAAGAATCAGCTTCGCTTCCATCATCTGGAGTCATGCTTTGAAAGAAGCACTGAAGCAAAAGAATAAATCATATGTCCAAGTATGTACACATTATATCTCAATGACCAGTATTTGAAACAACATTTTATTGGGTTTTCAGCATGTGTAGTGTATGAAAATTAAATACAGAGAGTTCAGATGTACATGATGACTTAGATTTCACAGACAGTGAGGATAAGTAACCGGTTGAGCCATAAAAGTTAAGCTCTGATCAATATCAACATAACAAACACAGTTAAAGCAACACCATAATCTCAAATCTATATAAATCAATTGCAATATAGTGTTGTTGTTTTTTTGTTTAAATACAAAAACAAAGAAAAGAAAGGAGGCTATATGGTGACTGGTACCAGCAGGATATAAAACATTTACTATTTCACATTTGATGTCATTCTTTTGTTATCATTTATGCAGGAAAACAAGCCCTCATGACACTTTGTGGTGTTTTTGTTCTAAGACACCTTTCAAAATTTTGGCACAATCCTCTTTGTGTTGAAAGGAAATGTTGTGAAATATTCTTTTGAGCTTGTCAAATAGTTCACGAAGGATGTGTTAGAATGGGCCCTGAATAAATTTCCTTTAAAACCAAATGGATTACAGTGACCAGTTCTTTGTTTTGCATGGGTTTTCTTTGTAACATACTGTATTTTGATATTCTTTTAATGCCGTTTTTAAACTAGGCATCTGAGTGTTGGTGTGATCTATTGCAGAGAGATCATTGTCTGACCTGTGAAAACATATCTCTCAGCCACGGCGAATCCTCATAGAGGCGAGGGTCACCCAGATACTCTGAGGTTCTCTTGTAGAAGTAGTAGTACAGCACAGAAGCTGCAAACAGGAAATTATGTTAGGAGGCTTTAAAATATACGGATATTTAATTTACAAATGTCTGTAAATTAGAAACATGACTGATGTGAATGTAGATTTTCATATCAGTGACTCTTTTGTAATGAGTTTGCACAGTGATCAAGGTTATTCAAGAGATTTATGTGATTGCAAAATAAACAGGGAGAAAACTTGAAAATTCCCACCAGTGTTTAAAACTGAGTGAGGTAATGGCTGTGCTTACACACTGAGTAGCTGTCTGGACAGGTCTTAAGTGGCAGACAAAGCAAAGACAACAAATAGCACATGACTCTTCTCATACGCAGATCACCTACAGAGAGTAATGCCAGCTAGACGATGCAAGCTTTTATCCACTTATGAGCTTATACATGTATAAAAGTGGCACCCACATGGTGATGAAATGTGATGTCACTGCCTGGAAGAGTAACCAGTAACAACAGGCGACAGGTAAAGGAAAAATAAAAAGGTGGGTGAAATGATCATACAGTTTACTAGGGCATTAATGGGTTGTTGTTGTTGTTGTTTTTAGCTTAAATCTGTACTGCTGTTTTGAACTGCTTCACCTGCTTGTATTGTCTCCATGTATTTTCTCCTGTCTCATTTGCAAAATCTAAATTTAATTATTCAGTCAAAATGTAAACATTTATTTTACAAGTTAATATGTATAATCAGATTATAGAGTGGAAAAATCCTAACCTTTTGTACTGTATACTCTTCAGTGGTTACATGAAAACATTCTAAATGAAAAGAGGTACATTTGTTGCATGAACTTGTTATCTTACCAGCTCTTTGGAACACAAAAAGCACCTGAAGACCGTCGGTCCAAATAAATCTGTTTGTATTTAACCAGCGCAGATTCTGAAAGGAATAGAAGGATGACAAAAAGGCCACTTTGTGATAAATTCAGAGACTTTGTACATTATAGATAATTTAACAATTACAACCAGAATGATGAGAAATGATGATGTTATTTTCTCAGTCTCATATAATGACACATTTTAACCAAGTTTTATCTTCTTTCTTTTTTTCTTTCTCATGATGTTTTTCTCTTGGCAGTTATTAAAATCAAAATGAAAGCATTTTAAATGTCTGTAAGCTTGTTGTACAGTATCTCCCCAAAAAAGTGGCATATAAATGTGAATTTTCCAATCCGGCATTTTCGCCTTTGTTTTTAACGACGTACCATAAGCCAAGAATGGAGAATGATGCTGAAGGTCAAGTAAAGAGCAGATAGCATTAGCATGGTTCTAAACCGCTCCAGCAATATGGCAACCAGTCCAACCTGGAACACATAGGTGTTGAACAGCATCAACAGAATGATGATCAGGTTAAACAGGATGGCAATGTCCTGGATTCTGTTGAAGAAAAGGAAACAGTATAAGCAGCAGAAAAAACAATGATGAAAACAGGAAGAGCTTGTCGGCAGGATTATTGTCTTGTCTAAAATACATTTTACTTCAGCATTTCAAAAGATTCAGTGCAGATAAATTGAGAATTATTTCCCCCCCTTGAACTAGAGGCTGCGTTAGGCTGAAACAGTGAAAAAGTTTGACGTACATGAAAAGTACCAGCTGCACAGCTGGCTCAGTCCTCAGCAGCTCACTGAAGGAGTTGACA
This sequence comes from Diplotaxodon limnothrissa, assembly GCF_057381915.1. Lineage (NCBI taxonomy): Eukaryota > Metazoa > Chordata > Actinopteri > Cichliformes > Cichlidae > Diplotaxodon > Diplotaxodon limnothrissa. The sequence continues at coordinate 32,361,792 of NC_140596.1, forward strand.
AACAGGTCAAAGGAGAGCAGGCTGAGCTGGATCAGTAACACCAGAGAGTAGTTGCTGGTATGGAGCGTCTCCGGCCCGAAGGCTGGGCGCCCGGGCGGACTGTGGTTCCACTGCGGATCCAAGGCTGCGCTGCACCCTCACACACACACATACAAACATCAATCGAGTTCTTTTTTTTGTTACAGTTTTGGGGTCTCAGTAAGGCATTCAAATGTCTCCACTCTCAATTCCCCAAATGTAATTAAAACATGACTGATGCCAAATGAAGCATATGTTGTTCAAAGCAGTCCTGTTCACTGGGTAAAAATGTATGTCCTTTCAAAAGAGGGAACGGAGTCCGTTTTAGGGGTGAGCTGCCAGGAAGTCGACATGTCAGAAGTGCTGATTTTTATAGCTCCAACACCAGCAGGTGTGGTAGCACGGTACCGTATTTGTTGTGGCTGAAACAGCAAGGTCTCTGTTGGGCCTCCATATCAAAACCGATGAGTAATCAGCACCGCAGTGAATGCAGCAGAGATCCTGTGGAAGGAGACAGATTAGTATTCTGCGACAACGCTTCAGGGTACACGCACACAAAAAAAGGCCAGTCTCATTTTATAGAAAAGCACCCAAACATTGTGCAAATTGCCATTTAACTGCCTTACACTCATTCAGCTGCTTCGTACTACAAAACATCTCCTGCCCCAGGTAAGTTACACTTTTATACCCTGAAGGGAGGGATACCTTGTTCAGAAGTGACAGTTTTATTGGGAACCCACACTGCTCTAAGGCAGTCCCAGAGTTCTGATGCCAGGAAAATATAGAATAACTGCTAAGTCAATTCACATAAATGGGAAATGTGTTACATTTCTAGTGGTTTCTAGCTAAATTTGAAATGCAGTTTAGACTTCTGCCACCTGCTTGTTGTCATTAGTTTTTATTGAGTGGACAGTGTCCAAAGCGCTAATCAAAGCATGAGAAAAAACAAAACAAAAAACATATCAGAACTAACTGACTAATTGTTTGTCTTTAAGCAGCTTCTCTCTCAAAAGAGCCTCATTTTCTGATGACAGAAAAACAGATTCTGATTTATTCCTTCCCAGCACATTTTATCCATCACATTAGGAAAAAAAGAAAACAAAAACAACACATCTTTACTCGATTTTTATAGAGAAACAGGTCCTTTCACTACTGTTGTCACCCCTCTGTGTATTTCTTAAGTAGGTACTTTAAAATCTTTGCCTGTGCCAGGATCACTATCCAGCAGGATCCTTCACACCGACACCAGGTTGATCCTCTTATGATCCCCGTATTTATGGCTTGGCACGGCCCTGGCAGGTGTGAGGAAGATTAGGACTATTTCTAAACCCTGAACCATCAACTACGAGGCTACTTCTTCTTGAAAGCTGTCCCACTAAGTTTCTAGGTTAGCAGCCCTACCTACCCCTTGGCAAAAACTGCTTTAGCAGTATGAACTAGAAAATAACAACATGTATTAAATGCAAAAAATTTTAAGTGCAGTGGACAACAACATATATGGACTGTGAGCAACTTCTGCTATTTTGTTAATTGATCAAAATGATCAAAAAAGTATATAAGTCTAAGACATAATGTTTTCCCTGTGTAAAGAAACGTGCTGTAAGTTAAAAAAAAAAGTCTTTGTTGTTGTTAGTGTTCTACCAGCTTGTAGTTCTTAGTACTGCAACACTTAATCTTCTTAGAAACATCAACAGCTTGTTGCTTTAGACAGAAACAACAGAAACAATGACATTCTTCAAGTTTCACAACATAAGCTACTGAAACTGGATCACAAACCTGCAAACGAAGGTGGGTTTCAGGGGCTGAAGAAGTATGCAACTCTCCAAACGACGCATGTGGCCACCATCAACACAGCGTACAGCAGATTGGCAGCTTTTGTCTGTCCTGGTAACAGGTCTGATCCCTCCAGCTCTCTAAAAGACAGGCGCAAAGGTTTAGTCATGTGCCACCAATCATGTTGAGTTTGTTTACACACAGCTTGTTGAGATTGTAATGATGAATAAAGCTGTGCAAGCACAGTTGGATGCAATGTTAGTGATTACCTGTGATGAGTCTATGATTAATAGAGTGAAAAATGTTCCCAGTGACTGTGCCACATTTCCTTTTAATTTGATTGCAGGTTCTTCAACCACATGCAAGTGAATGTTGACGGGTTACAAATGGATGCTGTGGGAGCTTTTTTCCCCTAGCTCTTTCAATCACATTTCCATTCAAGATTACTGTAATGCTTCTGGGAAAGATAATTAAAGTCAAGCAACTAGGAAACTGTTGTCATCTAGTGGTAAGTATGTATTATTGCATACACAGTGGCAGACCACAGAGAATCAGCAGAACAAGCTAGATTGAAGTCAATATCAATTTGATAATGAAATAATAAATTAATGTACTTAATTGTAACATATTTGTTGATTGTTTGGGGAAAAAAAAGATGATTCAGACCAGGCTTTCTTCAGCTCCCACTTTGGATTTGGGAGACAGACACCCTCTCTACTTTTAAGATTGGACTTAAAACTTTTCTTTTTGATGAAGCATATAGCTAGGCCTGCATCCGGTGGCCCTGACTCCTCCCTTTGGCCCTGTTACGGCCCTAGCAGGGCCTCCTCCTGAAGGTGCCTGTGTGGGCGTGTCCCACTACCTCTTCTGCCTGAGGTGCCACCTTTTCCCTTTTGTGCAGCTGACTCTCGTCAGTAATTAAAGAGATTTAAGCCCAGGGAAAGGTGAGCTCTGGCCAGAGTGCCATGTGAGTGGTTACAGCTAGTGAGCTGTGTGTCTGGGTTTGTGTCTAGTGAGCTGCGCTCTCTTTTTGACTTACGTTTTACTTTATTGACCAACGCCTGAGTTTTGTTTGTTTTCTTAAATGGTGATAGCGGCTTTTCCGTCTCTTTTAGTTGAGAAACTTGAATAAAACTCTTTAATTTAACCCTTTTGCCTCCTTGACTCCTTTTTCTGACCTGGACACTTTTTGTTACTTCCCCCTCACTGCCTAGACCCCTCAGGGGAAAGTAACAAGTGGGGGCTCGTCCAGGATATTTGAAAAGGGAGCTTCAAGTTGGATTTGATTATCTTGCTTTGTCACCTATTTGAGAACTACAACTTCCCAGTTAAGTTAGGTGAGTGTCCAGCTGAGCTTCGTTTTAAGTTCTTCCTTCGGGCACTCTTTTGTTATTTTGCCTTTATTATTTTTGGAGTAATCCTGGGCGGGGATTAGTTCCCTGTTGGGGGTAGGCAATTCAGGGCTCCAGTCGCTGAAGTTTCGCCTTTCAAGTTGCCTTGAGCCCGGCACGCTCCAGAAGATAGGTAGGTAAAGTTTGTTGTGCTTAGGAACTGCGTAAGTTGTTTGTTTAATGTGTATACTGCAAGAGGTAAGTTGGTCAGTTAAAGTAAGTTGTGTAGTTTTCCATTAATGGGTTAATTATTGGGTAGTCTGAGTTGGCAGAGAAGTGTGGTTGTGTCTTAATTAGGGTGTGTTTTCTAACCCTTCTCCGGCCCCCAAAATGGATGATGCAGCTATCAATGCACAGGTGTCTAGAAGCTCGTTTGTGGGCAATAACATCCACCTGGTTCCCGTTTTCTGTGAATCCAGTGTTGAGAGCTTCTTCAGTGTGTTTGAAAGCATAGCAACTTCATTACAGTGGCCTGAAGACGTGTGGGGGGGTGATGTTGCTGTGTAAATTCACGGGTAAGGCTCAGGAAGCTTGTTCTGGTCTGTCTAGGCAGGACGGCCTAGTTTATGAAAAGATCAAAAGTGCCGTCCTCCAAGCCTATGAACTTGTACCTGAGGCCTATAGGCAGCATTTTCGAGGTTTGGAGTTGGCACAGGGTCAGTCCTATCTTGACTTCGCTAGGGACAAGGCGAAGCTTTTTGATAGGTGGTGCTCTGCAAGCCAGGTTGATGACTTGGGGTCGTTACGTGAGCTTGTGCTGGTAGAGGACTTTAAGAACACAGTGCCTGACTGTGTTGCTTGTTATTTAAGTGAACAAAGGGTTTTCACATTACAGCAGGCTGCCACACTGGCAGATGAGTTCACCCTAAGTCATAAAATAAATGCTGTAGAATGTGATACCCCTCTGTGCCATAGTACATCTTGGAGAGGTAAGAGTGGGCCAGCTAACCAGGCTGGAAAAGTTGTGGTTTCGAGACCCGAAACAAAGCTTTGTTTCTTCTGCCACAAACCTGGGCCCTGTTTCAGGAAGCCGGTTTGGAAAACTCAGAGTGGAAAAACGACACTCACGGTTGAGTAACCCCGAACTGTCCAACTCGGAATATTCCGTTTCAGAAAGGCTGATAACAATTAGTTCAGTCAACGCGGAGTTGCTTTAACCCCAAGTGAAGCGCGCGGACGAGGATACATAAAGCCCTGATAAGCGGAGCACAGATTAAGCGAGTCACCATGGAGACGGAGGGAAAGAAGGCGCGGTCAATGTATTTCACAGCGCTTGAGGCCGAAATTCTGATGGCAGCATATGCCGATAACATGCAAATTCCGCGGAAAAAAGTAACACAGCCACAGCTGCAAAAGCATGCATGGCAAAACATAGCCGACAGAGTCAATGCGTGAGTGTTAATTTAAACATTGATCGAGGGATTTCCACCCATTTAACACGTTATTTTATCATATGTTATTTTATTTGTTATTTTATACATTTTATTTTGTGATGTGATGTGAGCGCAGGTGCAACCCAACAGGCCCCAAACGTTCCTGGCAGCAAGTAAAAATGAAATATAAAAATATAGTCCAAACAGGTAAGGTGTAATTGTATTATGAGCCATAGTGCTTGGTCTGTTTGTCCCATGTAAATCAATTGCAGTTAGAGGCTACATTAATTTTCTTTCTGTAAGCACTTATTGAAATTATCTGAGCACATTACAAGTACATATTTGCTTACTCTGTATGCTCAAATGTGGCCCGTTATAGCCAACAGAAAAAAAGCGGAGGCCCGAAAAACAGGTGGGGGTCCTCCACCACCACCACTCACAGAGGCTGAGCAGTTGGCCCTCAGCCAAAACAGTGGGCGCCCTGTGGCCGAAGGCATCTCTGCGGGGACATCCTCTGAGGCAATAACCCCGCAAGACACAAGTGCCTACATAAGGGGTAAATTCAAAATAATACATGATGTGCATACATCCTTTCTTCACAGTCACCTTTGCAGTGCGACACATTCATTTGATAAACTCTTTACCATAATGAATTATTTTGTAGTGAAGTTATTTTCCTACTGATTTTGCCTTCCCTCAGTCTTGGTTGTCTTTGAGAGCATAATGACAATGAAGTGTAAGGTGATTGGTATGTTTGTTAATTGCCATTTGGTCCCTTGTAAGTTATAAGTGACCTGTATAAACCTCATATTCTATCAGTTGATGGTGATGGTGTACTGCATCTGGTGCAGCCTCCTGTTGAGCCAGACCAACATGCAGTTGTGAGTAATACTCCACAGATTATATGAGTTTACAGTAGAACAGCAATGTTGTCTATTTCTTTACTACAGGAAAATAATGAAGAAACATTGACAGCTGTTACAGAGGAGGAAGCAACAGAGACACTTTATGAGGTTTACATCTTTTAATACTTTGTGTACAGGAAATACAGGCGACCAATAAAGCCAGTTGAACAAAAAATCTGTTTATTCTTCTTTCAACATGTTGAGGTGATGGGTCAAAAGAAATGATTGTGACATATGGTGTCTCTGACTGCGCTTCCATCTTGTATGTCCGTGGGAGGGTCAGGATGTTCATGGTTTGGATCACTGCTGATGTTTGGTTCAGAAGGACAGTGTTCTCCTCTAATTGTGGCAATGTTGTGAAGAATCACACATGCCACAATAATGTCACATGCCCTTTCTGGGGTGACCCTGAGTCTTTGCAGGCACTGGAACCGGGCCTTAAGCATTCCGATAGTCATTTCAATTCTGGCTCTTGTCCTGCAATTAGCCAGATTATATCGCTGCTGTGGGCCCGGGTCAGGGTAAGGGGTAAGCAAATAGGGGGTATCCATGTTTACCCTATCACCAAGCAAGTAGCCAGTGAACTCTCCTAAGACAGAAGGGTACACTTCAGTTCAAATGTCCCTGAAGCAATTGGTCTTTATATATTTTAAAGTATTCTCAACTCACCATGTCCAAATTTTGTGCTCAGTGTACATTCACGGAATATTTGTGAGTCATGGACAGAGCCTGGCCACTTGGCTTCCACATTTGTGATAATGTTGGCAGCATCATATATGATCTTCACAGTGCAGAGAACACAAATTAGCATCCATTACTATAATGAAATAATTTGTTAGTTTGACATGCTACAGGGAACTATGTACCTGTACATTAATGCTGTGGAAAGACTTCCTGTTCACATAGTCTCCTTCATTTACTGAAGGAGCAATGATTGGAATGTGAGTGCCATCTGTACAGCCAATCACGCCTGGGAACCCTGAAAATAAATGTGCAATTTAAGTAGTAGTCCAAGTATCACCACATCATACATTAAGTTTTGGTCATCCTGATACCTGCAATTTTGTGGCATCCCTCTTTGATGAATCTTGTGGGTCTATGACCGGGGAACACCACAAACGAGTACAGGAGACGTTTCAGTGCAACTGTAACATTCCTGACTGCCCGACAGACGGTAGCCTTGGAAACGTGCTCAGCGTCACCAATATTATACAGAAAGCTCCCGTTTGCAAAAAACCGAAGTGCAATACAAATAATATGTACAGAACTGAGAGCATGTCCGCGATGTGTCACATGCGTAATATATGGCCTGAGGATGTTATTCAAATAAATTATAGATTGTGCTGAAAAACTGTAACGTTCGCACAGAAAATCATCAGGAAATGATAAAATGTCCAAACGCGCTCTGATCACTCTCTCCCGGCGGAGAGCTCTGCGGAGAATTTGGGCTTCACGATCTACTGGCTCTTCAAGGAAGTGGCACGCCATGTCCGACACTTCCTACTGTCAGGTTTCCAACAAAGGGGCGGAGACAGTCAGGGTTAGTTGTAGTAAACCTGCTAGGGGGCAGGTTAGCTTCACGGAGTGTGTCGTCATAGTGACTCACTCAGGCTGCAGCTGAACTCACTTTGTGAAACCGAAAACCCAGAGTTTTCGTTAACTCAGGGTATACTTACTCAGTTTTTCCACTAAACCGGCTTCCTGAAACAGGGCCCAGGACACCTTGTTGCTAACTGTTTGAAGTTGAAACGCAAACAGAAAGCCCACTCAAAGCAAAAAGGGCCTGCTTTGAGAAAAGTCAGTCGTGGCTCTCAAACCGACAAGGTTGCCAGGCCTATTAAAGGCTAAACTTGGCGCAAAATTGCTCAGTAGCACCCTGTAGTCAGTGTAAGAGGTCAACTAGCCCTGAGCTGCTGCTGGTTGACAATGTCCCAGTTCCTCAAAATGACCTGCAGGTGGACAGATCATGTATAACACCACCACTCAGACCTGCACCCCTGACTAACAAACATGCCTGTACCCGTGACCTGAGCAATCGTCTGAAAACTGTTACAGTAAGGTCTTCTGACTGCCTGCTGTGTTCTCCACATGTGATGGCTCAAAAAAGCCCTGGCTAGCACATGAGACATTGTTTTGAGGGTCTGTGGCCACCCTCAGTATTTTGAGCCCATTGAGATGGGGTTGGTAGCTTCCGCAGGCAATGCCTAACCATTGCCATGGGGTCTGGTAGGTGGAAAGCCTGCAATTTGTTGATGCGACGGTTACGGACTTGATTAGTTGTTCTGGTTATCATAATCATGTGACAAACCCGTGGTTTGTATTTATGGGAGGGTGTTACGGCCCTAGCAGGGCCTCCTCCTGAAGGTGCCTGTGTGGGCGTGTCCCACTACCTCTTCTGCCTGAGGTGCCACCTTTTCCCTTTTGTGCAGCTGACTCTCGTCAGTAATTAAAGAGATTTAAGCCCAGGGAAAGGTGAGCTCTGGCCAGAGTGCCATGTGAGTGGTTACAGCTAGTGAGCTGTGTGTGTGTGTGTGTGTGTGTGTGTGTGTGTGTGTGTGTGTGTGTGTGTGTGTGTGTGTGTGTGTGTGTGTGTGTGTGTGTGTGTGTGTGTGTGTGGTGGTTGCAGCTAGTGAGCTGTGTGTGTTTGTGGTGGTTGCAGCAAGTGAGCTGTGTTTGTGGTGGTTGCAGCAAGTGAGCTGTGTGTGTGTGTGTTTGTGGTGGTTGCAGCAAGTGAGCTGTGTGTGTGTTTGTGGTGGTTGCAGCTAGTGAGCTGTGTGTGTGTGTTTGTGGTGGTTGCAGCTAGTGAGCTGTGTGTGTGTGGTTGCAGCTAGTGAGCTGTGTGTGTGTGTTTGCAGCTAGTGAGCTGTGTGTGTGTGTGTTTGCAGCTAGTGAGCTGTGTGTGTGTGTGTTTGCAGCTAGTGAGCTGTGTGTGTGTGTGTTTGCAGCTAGTGAGCTGTGTGTGTGTGTGTTTGCAGCTAGTGAGCTGTGTGTGTTTGCAGCTAGTGAGCTGTGTGTGTTTGCAGCTAGTGAGCTGCTTCTCTCTCTCTCTCTCTCTCTCTTTTTGACTTACGTTTTACTTTATTGACCAACGCCTGAGTTTTGTTTTTCTTAAATGGTGATAGCGGCTTTTCCGTCTCTTTTAGTTGAGAAACTTTAATAAAACTCTTTAATTTAACCCTTTTGCCTCCTTGACTCCTTTTTTCTGACCTGGACACTTTTTGTTACTTCCCCCTCACTGCCTAGACCCCTCAGGGGAGCGTAACAGGCCCAGGCTACTGAAGGCTTCCCATCAGCTTGTTTCTTCTTCACTCACCTTTTTCCATTAACTGTGTGTTTATACACCACTCTACATTTAATTGATTTTTTTAATTTGATTTTATTGATTAGCATTCAAATATCTCAGTGAAGACAGAACAAAGATCTACCACAAAGCAAGAAAGCATGAGACGAGGCTAATCAAAAGGTATTGGCTGAAGCACTTGCTTATTACGCCAACCCTTTTAACAAAAGATCTTTTTGCATGCAGCTCCTGTACACAGGGCTCGAAGCAAATAATAAAACAAAGCAAAAACAAACAAGAAGAAACTTTCCACCTTAGATAAGATGTTTTCCTCTAACAGAAACACATCTCTGCTTTATATTTGTCCTTATCTTGGTTTTTTTTTTTTTTTTTTTTTTGTTTGTTTTTTGTGTTTTTTTTTTTTTTTAAGAAATCTTTTCCCCTTTAAGTCATATTGACTCTCTCTGACTTTGAACAGCTTCTGAGTACTGGGACAAAGCAAGGTTTCTTCCTGTAAGGGAGTTTTTCTTTCCCGATGTAGCAGAGTGCTTGCTCAAAGGGTTGTTGGGGTTTTCTCTCTGTTATTGTAGGGTCTTTACAATATTAAAGCACACTGAATTGACTGTTGTTGTGATTTGTGATCAAATAAAATCTAACTTAAAATTTTACGGGTAGATTGCATCGAATCAATCATAATTACTAAATACTAATCTCAACTAGTAAAATATATATTTTTTTAAATCTTAGAAATGAGACAACAGGTGACTTCTTCATAGGGCAAGATATAAGCCCAGATTGCTGTGTTTAATTTTAGATTTGTTTCACGTTTTATCATTATATTTGAAAAATAACTAGGCTAAGTCTTATGTAATTATTCTTCAACTTTCTTTATACTCTTTATACAAGAGTATATTTCTGCGACTCAAATGTTTAGTCCCGCATTTTTAACAAGCCTTACAAATGCACTTAGATCCTAGATCCCGTCTTTCTCGGCTTCCCTCTTTCCTCCCTGTGACTGTCTGCTCTTACTACACAAAGCATCGCCCCGGGACGTGAAAAACTCAGTAAACGTGCAAGGTGGCCCGGGGTGGAGTCAGCACTCAGCAGCTTCAGCCTTACTGACTGCGTGAGCTCAGCGTTTTGATTCCCTGCCCTCTAGCTTCACTTCCATCTGAAAAACGTCTTTATCCTTGGAAAAGGCGTCCTTTAGGAATACCCACACATTTGTTTCGTCGATAGCAGCTAGAAGAACGGCAGGTAAGTAGAAACAGGAAGTAGTCTGCGTACAAAGGTTAGCGTATGCTGCGGTGCCGCAGTGGCCCGTTGAGGTGGTATTGGAATATTTTGTGAACTAAGCGAAAGGTTTAATTGCTTCTGATGGAAGCTTGGCTTACATGCACTCTTTTATTAAGATGATATAGCGTAAAAAAGTAGGTCGTTTTGAGGGGAAAACATGGCTGTGTAAAACCCCAAAGTTGATTCTGTTCATCTGGACGTAGCGTCAGTGGGAGAATGGCTGTTTTAACATTTACAGCCGCAAAGGACAGTTTTATAAGTGTAGCGTTAGCTTACACTACAGCAGCAAAAGAGATGTGTAACGTAAGTTAAAAACCACAGAAAAAAACATACAATATTGCTTTTATTTCATTTGTTTTATTTAATAGATATGGTTAGCTAGGGGGACTTTTCCTTGTGGTCAATGCTACCTAACGTGGCTAATATGCTTTAATGGGCTAATCTTGGTATTATCGCGAAGCTTTAGGTTTTCTGTTTGAAGCTGCGCCGATCTCAACGCAACATGACACTATCGCACAGCTATAACAGCTCATTAATGAAGGATTTATGCTTATCGATCCCAGTTTGCACACATGTATTGTTAAACTACTGTGGTAAGCCGAACGTACAGTGCTGTGTATGTGAATGTCATCCAAAACGGAGCAGGGTTCCCCTTAAAAAGAGTAAAAAGTAAATTTTGAAACATGTTTAGCTTCCCAAAAACAGTGGGCCTCTGTTTTCATCAGTCACAAGTAGGTTGCACGTAGGTCTTAAAATGTCCACAAACAGGTTGCTGTGTACATTATATGCTTTTATGGAAATGCTGGATGAGGCTGTAGCATTTTGGATGGAAATTTCTAAAATGTAGTTTTTGCATGTAAAGATAAATTAGAAGTAGCAACATTTTATAGGTATGACACTAGAAAGTGACACTAGAGTGGTTTACAGCAACAAAAGCAAATGAAGGTTACATATGGGAGATCTTAGAGGGACAGGCCTCACAAATCTTACAGTTTCCTTTCTCAGAACATTTCTCATCATATGTAAAGCTGTCAAATACAGTGATCAAATGTATGTTTAAAACTGGTGGTTGGTGCTTTAAATCAAGTACAAACAAAATGCTTGATCAACCTTCACTAACCTGCAACATATGTAGCACTTTAAAAAAATCTGTACACTTATGTGGATGATAAAAAATCCTTTCTGCACCCGTTCCAAGTGATTCACCACTGTAATCTCACACAGCAGACAAGACTGCTGTTAGCTCATGGACATGAGTGTGTCAGACAGGTGGTGCATGTTGGCTTTATTTACCAAGAGGTAGTCTTGTTTAATTTCCTGATGAGTAAAGACACCTCATCCTGAAACAAACCAAAGATGGCATGACACATAGCTGTGGAATTGTGCCCTTTGAAAGTAAACCCACTTAACAGAAGTGCTGTTTCTCCTGTAGTGCTTTTTTCCATTCTAAAAAGAAAGCTTTGAGACACTTAAACAGATGACTGCTCCTCTTGGCTCAGCAGACTAATATCCAACCCCGAAAAGCAAAAGGAGGAGTTGTCAGTTATGTCTTGTTTAAATTTAGTTAACAGGAGCACACCAAGAGAGAGACCACCATAACAGATGGCCAACCAACGGAGACCAGACATACTCACTCATTCATGCACAGCCCATGTCTAAATTGACGGTAGTCTGCAGTATGTGGGGGTGGGAAAGCAGATGGGAAAGAAGAGGAGTGCAAGCCTGGGCCTGACTTGCAAGTTTGTAGCGTGAAAAAAAAGTGGATGGGAGATGTGGGAAACAAAGATTTACAGGGAAGCAGTATGTTGTTTTAGACAATGGGATATATAAAACTTAACTTCAAACTTTGTGAAGTGGAGTTGTAATGAGACTGCTCTCAGATTTTAATACAGTGCCTGTGTTTAAATATAGATGGGATCAAATATAAAGAAAAAATGTAGCCATTAAGCACTAATGCAGGTTGATTTTCATTTGTAGTATTAGTAATAAGATTTATGAAATCCACTCTGTTTAAAACATTCATATAATATTAAACAAGTGTTGGATCCTGGTATCAGGCACTAAAGAACTAAGAAGCGGGTGGTTATAATTTGCAGCCGTTGGCTACTGCTCAGCTCCTACTCACTGCTTAGTCATGGATCTCTCTGCATATACATGTAATAACTCAGCTTGCTGATTCTGCCTACACTGCTGATCTGGTGCTCACTCCCCCACATACTACATTAGCTTTGTAACAACTTATTTGTTAAAAGCCTGTTAAAATATTTCACTCCTTTTCTGTTTTATTTATATTGCACCAAATGACAACATAAGTCATCTCAGGGCACTTAAGATAGTAAGGTCAAGACCCTGCTTCACTTTTTAAGCAATCAACACTTTTGGCTATCAGGAGATTTCCTCTCATTCTACTTTTGGAATGTCTAGGTCCCAAAAGTAAGCCTGCACTCAGAGAGCAAAGTGCTCTGTTGGGATACGAGGTCTTTAAGACATGACGAAGCTTGATCATTAAGAAAGAGAAAATAAAATTTGGAGAAATCTGATCTCACTGGCTACTTCCCATCAGTACAGCAGCATTTTGGTTACACTGGAGGCATTTCAGAGTGCTGGAAGGCAACCTTGAGAATCTGAAATGTATCAGCCCTAGCACAAAACCCTGTGAAACCATATGATTAACTTTGGTATGTTTGTGTTTTGTTACTTTAACAGAAGAAATCTGGTAAAGTGTCTAACCATCAAGCCAAAGAGTGTGTTCCAGTCCCAGCACAGTTTAAAATGTAATCAGTGATGGGAAGTTCCTCTGGTCTTAGCTTCTTAGATTTTGATTGTCATACATGACGACACAGTGAGTCAGAATATCAATTTATATGGCAGCCAGAGTTTAAATTGATATTCTGACTTTAATCAAAGTAGTAACTTTGTGTTTTCAGTGTGTGAAGGGTTCACATAATGTCTCAAACCTGTGACCCTTTTGCCCATTTTCAGTGGCTTCCTGTGGTTCTGGTAAAAACTATATTAATATAACTTTAGAAATGAACATGAATGTTAACATTTTTATGTCTCTATACTTTCTTTAGCAATTCTTTACATTCTGCAGTTGTAAAACTGTGTGACTTATAATCAAATTAAAAAGAGGTTTTAATATTTTGTTAACTACAATGCTTGTCATAGCTATAGTCTATCACCTGGCACTTTATCTGCTTACTTTTGGATTCCAAAAACAAAAAATTGAAAGGTTGCCATGGAAAACAACAGTAAGCACATTTATTTGTTCACCACCCGAGCTGTTAGCTTACTGGTATGCTTCATCTCTCGTTGGTCTTTAACTTTTTTTTCTTTTCATTGTTCTTCCCTTTTTTTGAGCAGTGACTGCAGAGTAGTCACATGTTAAAAGATTTATTGTTAGGCTCAAATATGTTTTGTGACTCCACATTGATTTCTTTTGGTTAAAAATTACACAAAAATGTCTTTTGATTGTAAAGGTTACCAACCGGTGGCTTAGACAATAAATTTGCTCTGTTTTTTTAAAGGTGTAAGATAACGGCTTTGTTTAATGGTAGTAAAATACGTTTTTATTTGTACTATAATCACATTTATAGTTATTAGTTGTATGTGTGAAAGCTGGAGATTGTAGTGAGTGCTTGTGTACTGACTGTATAAACAGAACTGAAAATGCTGTTCCGTTATGAAATCATTATAACTGACTGAAAATCTGCTGTCTCTTGTAGCATGGGGGTCTTAGAGGAGAAAAAGGAAACATGTGGGACCATCTGCCTGAAATACCTGCTGTTTGCTTTCAACTTTCTCTTTTGGGTAAGTTTTCATTTAAGCGACCTCGAGCCTGTGCCGAGGAATTAACTGTTGAAATGTTTGCATTGAGCACAGATGCACAAATGCTTTGGACAGATTTTTTTTGTTATATCTGATATCACTGTGGTGGTGTTGTTCCTGCATCATTATAATAATGTTGGTCCAGGATCAATATTGCAACTGACCAGTCACGTTATCGTGAAATACTTACTTCTTTTGGTAAGTATTTCAAGTGTTTTCTTTATTAATTTATGCAATATAAAAATATATTATCAAGTCAGTTTTGCTGTTAGCCAAATTTAGGTTATTAATGTTAGTTTGCTAGTGATAGTTCGTTAATAGCATTAGCTAACTTCTTGCTAATGCTAACTGAATGCTTAGGCAGTGTCATTGGTCAGTTGCAGTGCTGACATCATTACGATGCAACGCAATGTCACAGCAAAGCGTGTAATAGATGCTGGTCCACTGTGTGGATGTCACGCTTTGCCTCTCGTAAGCGTGAAATGGACAGGATGTTCAAGTTGCAGTAAGCTGCAGTACCAGCAGAGGGCGATATTTTGTTTTAAGCAACCACAAATACAGTCACAGGGAACCATTTAAAGAGACATTACTAACACATTTGCGTGTAAATAGATATCAGGCACCTAGCTTAATAATTTCTGGCATACAAGGGGCCTAGAATGTACTTTATACCATCGTTGGTCACGACCATCTTCTTTGCTTTAAATATATTATCTCCCACTGCTGGTACTGCCTCTTAAGCATGTGTGACTTCTACACCCTTCTGGTGGATTCTGGCTGGTGAGATGATGTAAGAACAACACCAATACAGGGGTATTTTTTTCTTTTTCTTTTTTTAAAGAAATCCAATGGAATTGTATATGTTTTACCTGTTGGCTTAGCTGCTAATTTTATTAATTATAACAACATTCCCCCACAAATCAGGTGAGGGGAAAATAATTGAAAGCCACAAGTTTTCACACAAGCTTTAACAAACTAAAGGTGTAAGAGTCTCTCTCCTTTCACACTAATATGCATACACACAGTATACCTTCATATTAACCAGCTCTTTTTGGTAATATGATATAAATAGGAGAAATTGGCTCGAAAACCCTCTCTGAGGACATTAACAAAGCCTTCTTTATTCGGGCAGTAGATAAATGCCTGCTGCTATTCCAGTTCATGTAGTCAAAGGCAAGCTGCATATTTTTACAGAGGACAAAGGCGATGCGTTCAAAGCCTTATTTCCCTCAGACTTTCCAATGTCAAGAATGTGTTGTTCTGAACTCATCATCTGAATGCGTGTGTAAAATAAGAGTCAAACATCAGTGTGGCACCCTTACTGTCTGAACCCCACTCATTCTTGGTGTGAAGTCACACTTGCAGCTCTGCCCATATGTGATAATCATCTGTCTGCCAAAGAATCAGATCTTTCTCAAATTGGCAGACAAATAGAGCATCTTCAGTGCCAGAGTTACAGCCGTGTGAATATTTCACACTAAACCAAATCGTTTGAAATTTGCCTTGCAGTTATTTACATGGTCTCTGGTGGTTATTAAATCAGTTTGGAAAAAGGTATATAGCAACAGTCATTGCAGCCAGAAATATCTTGACTGAAGTTCAGACACCAAAATGAACACTTTGCCACACTATAAAGCATTTCGCTAAATGGCAGCCGTCCATTTACCCCAGGAGTAACATATGGTCACAGTGTCTGGGTTTTTATTGAAGTGCGTGGTTTGATCAAATTTGAAGAGAACTGAACACGCAGATTGAACTCAAATTGAGTGAAGAACAAAATAGGTAAATATTTTTAAATAAGATTAAGATTTACTCAGACATTGCAGGTTTTTCATAAAGTAAAAACACTGCAAGATCAGTTTGGGTTCTTTTGGACCATTACATCTTTGGGGTTTTAGTTTTTACAGTTGTGACATTGATACAGTATTTTCAGGACACTCCCTGATTAAAAATGAGCAAAAATTTTACATTTCATGCATAAAAGGATTTGCTATTTGTATCATTTTGTGTTGTATATGACCTTTTAAATATCATCAAACATCTGCTTCATATCTACAATATTTTAAATACAAACAAACAGACACTACATTACAGTGCAGTACGTTGCCCTTTAAACAAACTACTCCTTGGAGGAAATATTAAAAAGAAATGTAACATTTGGGGATCAGTGATAACTTAAACTTTGTTAAAGATAGACAGAGGAAGCTTCCTATTTGTTCAGACCTTCTCGACTGTCAGATTCTTCCCCTATTACCGCTTGCTGCCACTGGGGGTCACTAAAGCTTGCATGTCTTTTATACAGCTTTTGAATACAGAGAGGTAATAAACTAAAGAAAAACCTGAACCCTAAAGCAAAGGGGTCCAGTGGACTTGATGTGCTGTGCGGGGAATTTTGATGGCATGGTTTAGGCCAAACTGCCCAACCCTAAAAACGATGGTTCACTCTGAATCAATATAATCTACTGGTTGATTGCCACTAAAAGTAAACAGTATAAATAGATTACGAGTAGGGCTGGGCCATATTATACCGTTCACGGTAATACCGGTATAATGTTAGGCAACGATAGGAAAATGAAATATCGCGATAGAATGGGAGTAAAACGCGCATGCGCAGTGCCTTTGTTTTCATACGCACATGGCCGATTGTTGAGTGAAACAGATGAACCAGAATTGGTTTGTAAAAATGGTGCAACTTCCGTGATGTGGAACTGGTTTGGTGTTTGTCCGTCAGATACACAACAAAGCACATTTTTTTGCAGAACATGCAAGCAGCCGTTGTTATTGTCATATTTGTCGGACTAAGATGCTCTTAAATCTGGGAGTAATCTGGGTCCTAAACTCCGTATACTTCAGGTCAAACAACACTGCAGCATCACTTAGAGTTAAAAACTGTCTAAATTCTTTCATCTTTAATAAAACGATCAGCATTGCTGCTTTACCAGGTGTAACTATAAAGTTTAACTTCCAGGCATCCATGAAAACAAAAGTTATTACATTTAACGGAGTTAGAAGTTAGCAGGAAGCTAGCGGAAGTTAGCTCGCTAGTTTCGCTAGTTACCTAAGCATGATATTGCATGTTCTGACTGAGAGATTTCTGAAAAAAATCAAACGTACAGCTCTGCTATCACTTCCAACATAAATGAAGACAGGAAACTAAACAGCAGCGACGTTTGCAGGGTTACTGAAGTTGGGCTAGCTGGTATATAATGATGTGCTACGTGATCGCTAGCGACACAGCTATGTTAGCATAACATAAACAGTGAAGCTGAAGGACGAACACTAACACTTTTCCACTTATAAAAGTTAACGTGAAGGTTCTTCATGGTTAGAGACAAATGCAATCGCATGGCAGGATGCTGTAAACGGACCAAACTTCAGTCAGGAGAACAACTGAGATAATCCATCCACAATACGAGGTTAGTCATTAATATACTGCAGCAACATGGGAATAGAGCAGCTGCCAGAGAATTCAACATTAATGAATCAATGGTACAGAAGTGGAGGAAGCAAGAAGAATGAGTTTAATAAAGTTTGATTTATCTGACTGCTTTGTTTCGCTTAATGTGCCTTATAATCCCGTGCACCTTATGGTCCGAAAAATACGTACTGCACACTGCAGTTTAATGTTGCAAAGCACCTCTTTTTAACTTCAGTGGATATTATACATGGTTATGCTCAGGATATGTCAGCCCATTTCTACTGGAAATGCCTTTTGGTTAAACTTTCAGCAAGGAATTTGCATTTGCACTGTTACATTTTTATAAAGCTTTAATGTACATAAAAACCAGCTTCTTGTTTAAGTGAAAATAAATGGAAGGTTGTCTTTTTGCGCTAGTAATGTTGTGGAGTTGTATTTTGTCTCGCATCAATTATATCGTCGGTTATATCGTTACCGCAAATTTTCAAATATATATCGTGATAAATATTTTTGGCCATATCGCCCTGCTCTAATTACGAGTGAAGAGTGAAGGCTGTTGTGCTACACCTTTGTTTGGTGTTTTACTGCCACTGTTTCTGGGTGTGGTTCTGTCTGAGTCAGTGTCTAGTTTCTGTGGCCATCATCCTCTCTTTTAAATTAAATCTAAATTAGGCAGGCAGTTAGATTGACTGCTTTGGCATGAAGACAGATTTCTGTTGCACTGCTGCACCATCTGCTGACTCGTCTTGCTAATATTGTATTGATTTAATTCTCCTCATATTCTCTTTAACTGTTAGCTCGGGTAATGCCGAAGATGTGAGACAATGGCGGTAGTTTCGTGCTGGGTTTAATGACTAATTCTCTTTAATTAATCAGGCAGTAAACCATATGGTTGCTTTAAAAATGTTTGAAATTGAAAATTGTTAAAGAAGTGCCACAGCTAATGATAGTTTTATTTGAATAAATTAGGCAATTATTTTTGACATTTAATGCGTAAAATGTTAATAACAGCAAACAAATGTCATTCACAATTCTTCGAGCCTGAGCCTAGCCAAGAACTTCATTACTTTGCTTGTTTGGTCACCGTCCAAAAATAACTATAAATAACAAAGAAGCAGCGGTTCCTTAAATGAAAATCATTAAACAGTTAAAGTGCGTGATTTAGTTTCAAATTCTTTCTGTCGAGAAACGATTGATCTGTCGCTGGGGCTGAGTTTGTATTCTCTTTAAACATGTCACCACAGCACCACAACCCCAACCTTCAGTTATCTCGCAACAGAAACTGATTCAGGTCTGGATCCTGTGTGGCAGCGGTGGGTCGTATTTTTGACAGATATTAATTTTAGGCTCCTACTTTGTCACTCTGAAGCCGACTTGGGAGATTAATAATTGAAACCTTTTTATCACTCTCAGCTTCAGTGTTGTTCAGTGTTCTGCACCACAGTCGTGGTTCTCGTTTCCCAGGCTGGCCGCTGGCAGAAACTGAACTCATCATGTGCTCTTCTCCCAGTTGGCAGGGGGCGTTGTAATGGCGGTGGGTGTTTGGACCTTGGTCCTGAAGAGCGACTACATCAGCCTTCTCTCCTCCAAGACCTACGCTGCCTCCGCCTACATATTGGTCCTGGCTGGAGTCATCGTCATGGTAACAGGCGTGCTGGGCTGCTGTGCCACCTTCAAGGAGCAGAAAAGGCTACTGAGAGCGGTAAGAGATCACGTCAAGGTAGAGAGAAAAAACATACGAGTGTGAAAATATCACAGAGTAGAACAGTAACAGCTAAACTGTGCCGCTTAAACAAAAACTGAGAGGATGACAGAGGCTGTAAGTCATTTTGTATATTCCTCCTACTACCATCTGTAATTAGAGAGTTCAACTTTCTTAGCCAACTGCACTTTACAGTATTAGCTCATAAACAATAAAAAAATAACATCATAAACAGTAACTTGTTGTTCTGTTGCTTAATGACTGGTCAGTTTATTACATTACAGCAAATATTGTTCTAAAACTGCCTTGGTGTACAGAACAGGAAGGACATTCAGTTAACTAAGAACAAAAGGCATTTCGAAGCATAGATATCAGTTCAAGAACCAGACTGTGTAAATATGTATGCATGTACTATGACTTAGTATGTACAGTATGTGCTACAATGTAACCACCTCCATTTGGAAAGCCACCATCAATACTAAGCAGGAGTAAAGAATTTGCATTCATACAGATTAGTTGCATGCTGTGGTGCAAATGTTTTCTGCGTGTTTGTTGAGGTATTTCCCCTCTTTGTTGTGATTAGGAGTCATGAGTCAAAAAAGTCATTATTACACATATTACACTGGACACTTTTCTTAAAAGTAATGCAATAATGTTCCTTAATTACTCCCAGGAAAAAGTCATTTGTTATACTAGTCGTTACTTTACTTTCATGTTACTAAATCCTTAATGAGGACACACATCTCTAAGATCTTTCTCTTAGTAGAAACAAGGTACATGAACAGGTAGAAAGTGAGGCTGCAGCCTGATGGGCAGTGTTGGTCAAGTTATTTGAAAAAAGTAATCAGTAACTAATTACTGATTACTTCCCCAAAAAAAGTAATCCCGTTACTTTACTGATTACTTATTTTCAAAAGTAATTAATTACTTAGTTACTTAGTTACTTTTTAAAAACACGATTTACAACCTGAAGAGGTGATAAAGCGATAGATCTTTCAGCCCAATTCTACTTTTTCTACATAATCCATCATACAAAATGTAATCAAATGGAAAAGTCCCTTTTTTAAAACTTGTTTTATTAGTTTTAATCTTTTAACTTTATGCATCAAGCAAAAATTTAATTATATGCAACATTCTCTGACTGGAAGAAATTTGTTTAATATTTAAACCTATTTTCTGCACATTCCAGCACATAAAATAAAATATGTTTTGTGTTTACACTCAGTCTTTCAAATAGATGCAAGTAAAACACAGCAGAAAATAAATAACATCAAAGACTAGCGGTCCTTTTGCTCTATTTTCACCTGTAAAGCAGGAGTAGCGTAGGCGGAGGCTTGCTGACCACTGACCACTGCCCTTGCAGCAGTGGTCAGTGGAAGAATCCGCGAGTTTCTCTGTGAGTTTCCCATTACGTCGTAGCGCACTCGGTGCTTGCTCGGAAGTTTAGGGGTTTTTCTTCGGTGTAAAAAGAAGTTTTCTTCCCACGCACGATGGACACTAATGTTTATGTCACTTTTTATGGAATCAAACTCAAAGTAAGGTCAGTACTTCCACGCTTTAAACGCCGCACGCTCATACTCTCTCCCGCACTCGATATATTATCCATTGTTGATCTGCACACAGCTGTTGTCATCAACGTCGCACTTGCTTACGTCACTGTCATGAGACGTTCTCGCAAAAAAATCACGGTTTTAGTAACGCAGCGTTCCTACGGGAAAGTAACGGTAATCTAATTACCGATTTTGCAATAGTAATCCCTTACTTTACTCGTTACTTGAAAAAAGTAATCTGATTACAGTAACGCGTTACCTCTGCTGATGGGTCATCAGTTTGTTACCTGTTGGAGTTAAGGGTCTGACTGCTGGGCTCGGCATTCACTCAGCTTTCATTTTGGGTTCTTGGCTAGCTTAGCGTTAGCATTTTGTCTTGGTAAATGCTTGTAAAGAAACGAGGTTGTGTTAGTAGCATAATGTGGCTGTTTCTGTCCTGGATGCAGTTTTCCACTTTACTATTTATCTCATTCATTTGTGCAATAAAAGTAAATGGCCATATTCATGCTCTAGACTGTGTTGGTGTTTTCCTCCTCTGACATGCAAACTGAAATCAACAGATTGTAGTGGAAGTGCAAGAACCGATAACTGGTATCAATAAGCAGACAGTCTAACAATTCCCAGGAATTGGACTACCTGGAACTGGTTTTCTACAAGAACCGGTTCTCGATTCCTCATCGTTAATCATCTTGATAGAGAATCGAACAAAAGGCAGCCAGCGTCTTTGCACTTTTAATGCCCTTAAAAAAGCCTGGAGAATTATTCTTGAAGATCACGGTGTTTCTAAAAAAATGTGGCCATAAGACATGTCTGTTTGCCTTATTCCATGTATATTTGCGCAATGCGACAATACAATGTAAAGGGGTAGTTCAAGACTTGTACACAGTACTATGCAGACAGACATACACACAGACATGATGAGAGCAGTCGAGGTTGAGGTGTCAGCCTCAGTTGCATTCACTTCAGACCAAACAAACACTTGATGGGAGCGTGTGCCCATATTTGATTTGGCACACGTCGTACACAGACTCAGCACAGGGTTCTGCCAATAGAGACACCTGCATGGCACTAAAACCAGCTCAAAATAGAAACGCATAGAAACCCACTCTTGCACAAACGCTCACTGTGCTCATCCAAACATTTCCACATGGTAAACTTATGCAAGCGCACCACTGTGGGCAGAGCTTAAATGTTTGTGTTACAAGCTTTGCCAGAACAGCTTTGCTTCATTGGCATAAGTCCACTTACTGTAAGTATTTTCTGTATTACAAGAATAGCATTTCAAACAAAGTTATGTGTTATTGATGACATTGATTCTTCCCTCACAGGAAGCAGGAAAGGTATTGTTGTCTGCATAGCCTCATATGCCAGTAGGGTGCTCATACATTATCTTATTCTTGCATTTTATTAGTGTGCTAGTGATGAGCAGCACTGTTTGTAATGGCTAAAGTTACTGAAAAAGACTCCCTTTAATTTCCTATCTGGAAACAGCCAACCGAAAAATATTCAGTCACATGCAAGTGGAATTACGATCTAGTTAAATGGAAAAACAAGATTAGTTACCTCATCAAGATTGGTATCTTGATGATTAGGAAAGTTTTTTGTTGAGTATAATTGATTTGGAGCTGTCTGTTGCTTTTGTCCTTATTGAATTTTGAAGAACAATACACTCAAATGTGGGTGTTGGCTGTAGTTCTCAGAGCAACGAGTGATGGGAATCTGGGCTTTCGATGTTTCAAAATGTAATTAAATAGCCTAATAGATTTGTGTAAAATACATGAAGAAGTACCCACTTTCTCCATTTTATTTGATTCATAACGAGATGCGTGCACCACCTCTTATCGTTTTTCTGTGTGTGGGAGGGGGGGTTGAAATGCTTGGTGCAACTCGAAGAGTTGAGATTAGGGCGATAAATCACGGTGAAAGAATGAACTTGTCGACAAGGAGAGATGCTATCGAGATTGTTAAAGAGGGTGAGCATAAGGGCGGGGGGTGGGGGTGGGGGGGGGGTGGAGGCGGATTAATTGTTGTTGTTATATTTTGTGTGCGGTGAGTGCCTGGTACCTGCTGAGAGTACACAAGAGCGGCGGTGATTGGCAGCACAGTCCTGTACCGTAAAGGTCACAAGTTCTAACAGCAGAAAAAGCTGATCCAGCCTTGGCGTCATCAGGACATTCTGCAGCTGTATGACTTAAACAAAGTCACTGCAGTTGCCTTTTAATTAAAGCGAAGGTCCTGTCAGACAGTAAGTAAAGATGTTTGCGATGTATGCTCTGTGCAAAGTATGAGAAGTCAGAAGGACAAAGGAGAACAACTGTCCTGTGGGAAGAGTCGGTTGGGATCTGTCTGCAAACACACAACTTCATTGTGTTGTTGGAGAAAAGCAAAAGAACAAAGGAATGACTCGGGGAAAGCAGAGAGAAACTTTTGCTTTCCAAATGACAGAGCCAAATGGAAAGCAGTCCAAACAGAGGCCGGATCCACCTGTGGAGAAACTGACTTCATGCAGTTTGACTGCACATGTTACAAGCTCGAGTGTTCCTTGGTCTCTGCCCTGCTCTCCCTTTTCTGTGTTTGCCTTGACTTCTTAATGCATTTACAATATAGGGCATTAGTGTATCAACTGAAAGACCACAAAAACTGCTTACAATTTGTTATTAATAATCAAGGTATTGATGTGTTTGATATGAAAGATACCAGCACAAATGAAAAACTGGAGCAGTCATTCCACTTTGAGTCGCACCGTCTCTCATCATCGGTTTTACTTCAAATCATTTTTTTCTTATCTGCCTATATTTGTTTTTTTTTCTTTCTTTCATTTGAATTATATTTATCTCAGTCAACAGGCAGACAGTTTTGCATGCAGAAGCAGAGGTTAATGATGGCTACTTTATAGTTCAATTAAACTTGCAGCCTGCCTGTTCTGTTAACTGGTGGGTTTTTGCAACCTGGTTAAAGATCACTGTCAACATTTGACAAGCCACACAGCTGATTCTGAGATCTCTCATAGGTTTCAAGAAACTAGAAGAAAAATTTGGTGTTAGTGTTAAAGCCATTCCTACTCCTGTAAATACATCTAAATGTGGCAGAAATAATGACATACATAATTCTTTGTGTAAAGCTTGGTCTCGGTTTGTGGTCTAAATCGTAGAGTTGGTGCTTAGTTTGACATCTTTGAATAGCCTCTCTGTTTGTGTTTGTGTGCTTGTTTTTTGATGCATGGTGCATTTTGAAGAGTTAGGATTACAGCCATGAATCACAGCGAAGGAATGAACTTGGCAAGAGAGAGCAAACATGGAGAACATAATGGGAGTTTTGTGTGTGTGTGTTTGTGTGTGTGTGTGTACACCATCCTGACTTTATGTTGCACATCAAAAGAAGCAAATTCATGGCATCTTGTCGCTACATCTTGGAGGCATTTGCATTTTTAACTCATTAGGACATCTTCATCCAGAATCTTTTATTTATGAATTTCAAATCGTCCATAAAAGTGCAGCTGACGTCTCCCTCTTCTATAATAAATTTGACTGATCATCTTATTTATTTATATATTTTTAATATCATTCAGCTACATTTGCTGGCGATATTGCCTGCATGCATTTTTTCCAACTTACCTTTTATGAGCTGGACAGGTAAGATAATTTTTCAGTCCACATGGAAAAAACAAGAGCCTAAAATATCATGTCATCACTACCTAATAACCAATATGTGTTTCATATTGTACCAAGTCTTTTAAAAACAAAGTGCATAAAGATAGAATTTCAAAATCGCTCTTTGCTAAATTATTCTTATATCTATTGAGTGTAGGCACAACAGTGGTTCATCTTTTGACTTGGGTGCCTTTTTATACTTGATTGAATCATAGGTCAGTGTTAAGTGGCTTGACAAACAACATGTGCAAAGGTTTTTGAAAGACCTTTAGAAAGCCAGAAGAGCTATTGCTCAAGATTACTTTAAAGACTTTTGAAAAAGTGGCTCAAGAGGGCTGCTTCAAGACTTTTGCACATTACCTGTTGAGAGAATTCAATAAAAAAACTTAAACTACAGGTAATGGGTAAATAGATAAACAAAAAACTAAATAACTAATAACCACTATCAGAAAGTTGTGGACTTCTGATTCAAGTTTCTCCAGTTTGAGGATTTTATATTTTTTAAATAATCAACATTTTTAAGAAATGCAGCTGAACCTTTGCATTCACCAGCAAGCAAAGTGCATTTAATGAGTAAGGCGATTACACGCCCCGCTAGCAACTAAATTACAAAAGGTGGCTGGTTCAGTACCTTGAAAGGCCAACACTCATCCAACTGTGATCGGTACGATTAAAAGTCACCTTCAGCATGACTTTGTTGCTCCAGGCTTAGTAATTGTAAAGGCAGCACTACGCTTCCAATAAAACCTGAAATGGAGACACAGTTAAACATTGATGTGCATGCAAATATGGGTTTCTTCTTTGCAGCACTATATTGTTCACTGTGGCGGAGGTACATTCAGATGAAGGAGAGAAAATGTTACATACACTCTGGAGTAAAACACATGCTGTCAAAGTAGGACACTAAAAGCCAAAGAAATCTGTTCAAATATTTTCTAATAACCACAGCAATGTGCGAGTGATTTGACTCTGATATGTTAGCTGTGTGAGAGAAAAAATGGTAAATGGCCTGTATTTATATAGCGCTTTACTAGTCCCTAAGGACCCCAAAGCACTTTACATATCCAGTCATCCACCCATTCACACACACATTCACACACTGGTGATGGCAAGCTACAGTGTAGCCACAGCCACCCTGGGGCGCACTGACAGAGGCGAGGCTGCCGGACAATGGCGCCACCGGGCCCTCTGACCACCACCAGTAGGCAACGGGTGAAGTGTCTTGCCCAAGGACACAACGACCAAGACTGTCCAAGCCGGGGCTCGAACCGGCAACCTTCCGATTACAAGGCGAACTCCCAACTCTTGAGCTACGATCGCCCCAAAAAGAAAACTGTAGTTCAGTCAGAAAGCCTACATGGAAAGGATGCAGTGGAGTCTGAGGCCAACACAGTGCTTTAGAAAGCATTTTATTCATATGAACCTGCTGAGAGTCATTTTGGCAGTAATTACCCTGTACCCTTAAGTCACCCGGGAGAAGACTGGAAGCGCAGACGTAAAATGAGAGAGACTGTGCCTGAGATCTCGAGGAGGCCCGCAAAGTCGATGCAGTCAGTAATTCGTCTCTATAGCCAACAGCAAGTTCTCTGTCACGCCCTGTGTACGTCACTGTCCGTGTGGGATCAGTCTGGAAAAGCTGTGCGTGCGATTGTGTGCAAAGGAGTGAGAACAGGCAGAGCCACACGACACAGTTATGTCACAGTATCAGGGAAGTGGCCTTAATTCTATGTATGTTCAATTGCAACTGTATATACTGTAGGCTGCAGGTGATGTTGTCATTGATGTTTAAAATATATACATATATAAAATATTAAAATATTTACATATATAATCATAAATTGGAGGAAGGTGTTTTTTTTCTATGGAATGTTATTACTAAAACCACAGATTTATATTTGGGGTATAATATAAGTGAGAAAAATCTAATAATCCTGTTGCCTAATAAGAGTTTCAGATGACATCAGAGACATTTTAAGCAAGTTTTCATCATTGTTTTGACTTTTTTTTCCTTTTTGCAGCAGAACATTTTACACCTAAAATATATTATCTAACTCAATAGTCTCCGGAAATTAAAGAAGGAGAAATTAGATGTGAAATATCATTGAAAATGCGATAAAAGCGTATCTAATCCTGCAGTGTCTCCTTTATAAGTCATCCCACAGATGTCCTCATACACGCGTATGAGATCACTTTACACGTGGTAAGTATCAAATCCAGATTAATCCAATCATGGGAGGAAAATGATGTAAAAACAACATCATGCCAGGTGTGCATGGATTAAAAAAAACGAAACTATATCTGTATTTTCATGTGTTGTCTTTCTCTTCAAACCCTCAACACTGCATCAAATGCATCTTGAAGTCTGCTCAGCATTCAGGCTCAGAGCTGCTCGGAGATCTAATCAGCAGCAGCTATCAAATCAAAGGCCCAAGTCCTTTTTACCGGGCTGATTTTCTCCCCTGTGGAAGCAGCAGTCCAGAGGAATTTAGGCCAAGGTTTGGGTCAGATAATAATCTCTTCTTGTCTTTAATTCTGAAGAGGAGAAGTTCAACTTTTCACTTGGCTTGAAAGGCAGACGCTCCCCCTAATTTTCCAATGGGCTTGGTCACGAATCAGATGCAAATGATAAACTCTGTGACATGTGCCACTCTGCAGTGACTCAAAAGTTTTGCAGTTTCATCCTGGAATCTTACTCAGAGCAAAAGAGCAGAACAAGAGTGGATGATTAAGCAGAGAACGGTATTATTGTAATTTTGTCATCTGTTTTATGTTCTGGCAGAGTCATTTATCTACTTTACACTGTTACAAGGCTCTTAAGTCCACCTGTATGATATAATACCGTCCTTGGATTGGGTTATATCTACATGCATGAATGCCATAAACACTCAGTCTTGTGAATTTCCCGAATGTGTGAAATTTTTGTCTGTGTAAAGCTCTGCCATTTACTACCCTTAGAGTTCTAGAGTTCTACTTACAATATTTATATCAGCTGTACATTACTACATTAGACATTCTTGTTTTGACAGACAGCATCATAACAGTTTTGAAATAATGTCATTTAAATGTGTAACTTTTTTTAAAATGACAATTTAATGCTGCGTAATGATGCGTGAGCGTAATCAAATACTCTAAGGGAGGTTGTTGCATAGAATTCTTTCTTTGGTCATTATAGATAGACAGACAGCTTTTGCTTCACTGAAACAATTACCCACATCATTCCACCACTTTTATACTCGCAGGAACATTTCTCCTCCAAAGGTGTGTGACTGTGCAACTTTCTGCATTGTCTAGTTTTTGTATTTCTGATAGACAGCTTAATATAAGTTAGCCAACCCTTTGCCATTGCATTGTTTCTGTTTGGTTCTACCTCTCTAACAGTGCTGTGTGGATGACTTTGCTGCATGAGTGGGTTTGATTACATTATTCTTGCTCAAGGAAGGATGACACAAGGCCTTGGAAAGGAAACATAGTTCAAGCTGGCTTAAGAGAATCATGTCAAAGTGGTGTCAAAGGCAGCCCCGCAAGCTGCCACATCACATTTGTAACCAACTGGTCGTGTCGCTTTATCACCATCCACTAACTGTAATTCCTTCTTCTCTGTGTTTCCAGTACTTCATTCTGCTGCTGTGTATCTTCCTGTTGGAGATCCTGGCCGGTGTCCTTGCTTATATCTACTATCAGCAGGTAATTCCCATTGTATCATTAAAAAAAACACCTTTCTTGTAATGTATGTATGTGTGAAATTGAAGGAGGAGCAGGTGGCAGATATTGCAAGAGTGGATATTTATTTTAGATGACAAAAAATGTAATTTCAACTCAGGTTAGCATTTTGTAACTTATTATAGCATCTTTAGTAAATCTGTGTTACCATCTCGCGTCGACTCCAGTCTGCTGTATTACAGTAAATCATCATCTGATATTAAAAAATGATGTTAAGGTGTGTAGCATATATTGCATTGTGCAAAAATTCAATAGAGCATGCTTGACAAATGTGTTGTGTCTCCTAATCCAAGCACGTAGTCAAAAGCATTGTAATAATACACAGACAACTGTTTCATTTCCCACATGGCATGTGCTCTGCTGTAATTTTAACCACGACAAAAACCAGCGTGAGAAACGAGATTCCAGAAAGGCCGTATAAGACGGCCCATTAAAAATACAAATATCTGACTGCCCATATTACTTGTGGTACATTGAGTCCAAATGGAATGAAAAATGCCTGCAGCAGGACACATAATAAGCCTGAATGCACTGTGTCAGAATCATTTCAAAGCATTTGCTTTGATTTTGAACTCAAATACACAGAATTTTCAAACTTATTTCATTTCACTCCACTAAAGAATGAAGAACCTTACTGGCAGGTTAATGACTGAAAAAAGTAGAAACACCACAGACTGTGTACTAAATGCACACGGTTTGGTTTTCAAGTGATTATTTTCTCGTGTGTAGTTAATGTATAAGCTAAACTAAAACTGACAGCCTCCCTCGGCACATTTCTGCTGTACCACTGTAGAGTTATACTGACTGCACTGCAAACGAGCAAATGACAAGCATTTTTCCTTTAGGAATATTAACATGACATTGCTCTCTACCAACATCGCTCCCACCCCGCTTAGTCTTATTGTAGCTCAGGAACAGGACTTTTCTCAGTCTAGAGGTACACTGTTTTCACTTTAACTGCCTCTTTCATTAATGCACAGTTCATGAGCAGCCACTGAGGTCCATGGCTGTGTGCCGCTTCCTAAAGCTCTGTCTACTTTACTTGCCTCAAAATATTCTCACAAGCATTAAGTTGTGTTAAAGTCTCTAAAGCCTCTTCCCCTGTTATTAATCTTTTCACTCTCTCTGCTAATAAGTTGTGAGAACGATACCAAGATGAACAACTCATGTAACATGCTTGTAATTCACAAACGCACCCATTTTTAGCTACAGATTCTGCACAAGGGATTTGCTCAGACTTTATTTTGTTTTTGTAATCAGACATGATCATAAACCTCTTTGTGATTGCTTTGTTTGCGAGCTGCTTCCGTAGGTTGCTCATAGTTTGCATGAATTACTTGTCTGCAAACCTTCACCATTTAACTTTCACTATTATTACAAAAATAATTCTCATTTTTCAGGAGCCATTTGAAATTTCTCTCTGTCCCCAAATGGCTGAGATTTAGTGAACATGGTCAAACCTATGCAGAGGTGGTTATTCTGTCTGTGTTCAGACAGAAGTACCATGACACAACATGATATCCCTGTAAAGCTCGTTTTGTGTTCTTTCCAAAATCATTTTATATTTTGTCTCTAGCAAATATCTAGTAAATTGTAAAATGAGCTCACTGCTGGTCTGATCTTAAAGAAAAAAGTGTTAATAGACTTCAAACAGATGCCATGTATTAAAATACACACCTTATTCATAGACTGTTTTTAACAGGTTGTATTCATGCTGGTTTCTGATCTAAAGTTGTGCTTTGTAATATAAGAGTGACAGGGTTGGGCACTAGCAAAGTACTGAGCTTGCCCATAGTTTGATGAATGAAGCTGACTTGTCTACAAACACTCACCATTTTACTCTCTAAACCAGCGGTCCCCAACCCCCGGGCCTCGGACCGGTACCGGTCCGAGAGTTGTTTGGTATCGGGCCGCGACAGTTGAGGCTCAGGTGTGAAATGTATGGTTTTCAGGGTTTTTATCAGTTTTCAGCGTTATTTTGTTATCCTTTTTATCGTTAACTCTGTTTTCCTGGGTCTTTTCACGTGTGTTATGAATAAATCTTATTTTTTTCGGTACCGGTACTAGTTTTATTTTGTTGTATTTATCCGCAACACCTTAAAGGCCGGTCCGTGAAAATATTGTCGGGCAAAAAAGGTTGGGGACCGCTGCTCTAAACTGTAGTAAAACTTGAAAAAGTGCAATGCAAAACAGAAAACGTTGTGCCTCACCACAAGACGCAACTTTTATGTTGAAGGTAAACAGTCTTTGTTTACAGTGTGCGTCACACTTTTCAGAGTTTCTCTACGACTTGGCGAATAGTTTGCTACTGTTTGCAGACAAGTCTGTATGTGTCATACAAATGATTCGCAACCACAGCGACCTACTAGCAACACATGTAGGTTTATACAGTGCAGCACCGTATACTTACTAGTGACAGCTAGCAACCTCCTGGAACAGCTTATAGCCAGAAATACATTTTTTCCTAGCAAGCAGTGGTTGTCAGGGGGTCACTGACGCTGACAGTTTCCCAGGGATTGCCAGCAACCTTCAGCAGCAAATTGCAACTGGTGGTCCAGCCTTGTATGGCCTATTATTATCATTAACAGAAAACAAGCTAACAAAAGAAAAAGCATAATTCAAGTATATCAAATACCCATGATGCTGTTCTTGCTTTTAAATGAATATGTATTCAATAAAACAGCAGACTCCCATACTGGCTCTCTCATACTTACGGAGTCCCTTTAAAATGTGAATGACTGTTTTCATTCACCGCTGCAGTGTTTCTGAAACTGTCAACAGGTAAAATGAAAACCTGAACACCTCCTCTTCTTTCCTCTTCTTTGTTTTCACCTCGCGTCTCTCATCTTTCTCTGCCCTCCCTTCCTCTCTTCATCATTCATTCCCTTGATATCTCCTTCATGCTTTGATTTACAGTGGTTTCCCAGCTGGCTTGTTGCCATAGAAACTGAGCCCCCCAGACCTTCCACTCCTGCGTTTTCTGCCACTGGTCTAGAGAACAAAAAAATAAATAAAATAAAACCCAAAAAACAGACTTCCTCTGCTTTTACACTAGCTTCGTCTTCATATGCCTCTCTGTTGTTAGAAGTACTTCCGTGATGTGTATTTTAAATCCCGTGTGCTATGATGTGCTGGAGAATCAGTAGTCGAAGCGACAAATTCATCACTTTAGGTCATGCTCTGTCGTGCTGCCTTCCCATTTTTGTTGGCTGATACTACATGTACACCTGTGTGCGTGTTTCTGAACAGTTGAATGATGAGCTGAAGCAGAACCTAAAGAAGACCATGACTGACGAGTATAATCAAACAAACTCCGAGCACATCACCAAGGCTGTAGACAAGCTGCAGCAGGAGGTAAGTGTCTGCAATGGATGAAGGAGTCCAGACACAAATGTTGTGCAGCTTTGTGAGATTTCTTTGCACATTTGGATTTCTACATTGGCCAGCGTGGATGGAATTTAGGTTGTTGCGTGCATCCACTTTTTCATATTGCAAATGAACCTGGACTTCCAAGCCAAAGTCACATGGACTCACATGTGGTTTGTTGATTGGACAGCCCTCATGCTACCCTATCATCTCATCAGATTAGAGATTTTGGAGATGGGAGCGAGTCAAAGTAAATCCAATTCAGTCCACGACTTCATCTAAGCATGATGGACTGGTCTGCACTCTCTGCTGTAATTTACCTTCTCTTCTAGCCAAACGAGCTGACAGTGCGTTAAGGAATGTGTAAATCTGAGGTGCTGTTAAGACTTCTGTTAGTTTTTATACTCATTGCTTAGTTTTTTGAGTATAAAATCTTGTCGTTCACACATCAACATGTAGTCATTCTTCTAAACTTCATTTTGCATAATTTCCAAAAAAACATGAATTTGCACTATTAAAGGAATTTGTAAATGTTCTTTTAATGGAGTCATTTTTATCATATATTCAAATAGCATCAGTATGAGAACAGAACTACAGTATACATGCATACATACATTTCCCTCAAAGTAAATATGAGGAAAATGTGAATCTTAAAGTTTACTTTAAAAATAAAACAATTGGCTCAAACTGAGTTGTAAATCTTGAGCAGGAGCTGCACCTCCGTTGAATATGGAAACAACATTTGGATTTGCAAAACAATTCACATTTCAATCACAACTGTATTTTACTTTACAGCGGGCCTTTTTGAGTGCAGCTTTTCAAGTTTTGCCATCAGATTTGATTGTGAATTCGATTTTGATATCAAAACTATTTGATCTTCATGTGAAAAAGAACATTTTCACAACTAAGTACATCCCACGACTCGGTAGCTTGGAGAACCACCTTTAGCAACAATAACGTAAAGTAACCATTTGCTGCGTGACCTTGTCAGTCTCTCACATCGTTGTAGAAGAATTCTGGTCCGCTCTTCTTTACAGTGTTGCTTCACGTCATTGAGGTTTGTGGGTGTTCGTTCATGCACAGTTTGATACCTTGCTCAGCCAGTTGTAGATTTGCTGCTACTGATTGATCTGCTGCTTGACCCAGTTTGGCCAATTAGCAATTATACATATTTGACTCTAGAATATTTGGTGTACAGAGAGAGGAATTCATGATTGATTTGATTACTGCAAGGTATCATCAGCCTATTTAGGCCAGCTTAAGTTTACTTTAAAGACAGGAATGTGGGAAATGGTTATTCTGACTCTATCGAAAGTCAACAAAATCCACTTACTGACTTGCAGTATAAAAAACCCCTTTGTTTAAACGCTAAAAAAAATAAAAATAAAAATGGCACATTAAGGTTTTACATAAATGTAATTTCCAGTTTTAACGTGAAGCCAAGCAAACTGCCTGCTGATGCCTAATGTTTGCCTTACTGGGGGAATCAATCATCTTATAATGCTCGTAATAATGCTTTGAACCAAGAGAACACGTATGCAGAGTTTTGCTCAAGTGAAGTGCAACACTTAATTATTTGTTATCAGTGTAAACCAGTTCTTTCATGGATGTTTGTCTGAGTCTTTTATACTTTCCTGCTGTCAGTGAAGTGTTTTTCCTCCATCTCCTCCATCAGTTCAAGTGCTGTGGGAGCAACAGTTCAGCTGACTGGGCTGAGAGCGTCTATATTCGCTCTGGTGCAAAAGGCAGGAAGGTGCCTGACAGCTGCTGTAAGACCATCACCAACATGTGCGGTATAAGAGACCACCCATCCAACATCTACAAGGTGGAGGTGAGTGCGTGAACGGTGTCGGGGGGTGGGGGTGGGGAGGGCTTCATCTGTATTTCTCTCATGTCTCGAGATGTCAGCATAGAGGCGGTGTGGCGTGAGCGTAGCAGAAAAAAGAACAGCCATCACATCCAAACTGTATACATAACATTGTTTGCAGTGAGACTCCAGCAACACTCCCACATCAACTGATGCAACATGAAGACAATCTTTGTTTTTCATTTAGGGTGGTTGCATCACTAAACTGGAGAATTTCATCTTGGACCACCTGAAGATCATTGGAGCCGTCGGTGTTGGGATCGCTTGTGTACAGGTGAGCAAAAAAAATAAAGAAAATGCCTTTAGCATTGTGCTTACACACAGAGACTCAATAAATGTATGTACACCTATGGAGAATACAGCTTTTCTAAATTACGTTTTTATTTTCATCTGTTTTAATCCCCAGATCATCGGGATGGTGTTTACATGCTGCCTATATCGAAATCTAAAGGCAGAGCCGTACTAAGAGAAGCAAAAGAAGAAAAATGTGTGAGTGAAGGAGGTAACTTCATCACCGCATGCCATACTCAAATAGCCCATAGGTTCTTTTCTTTGTCCTCCGCATAGGGGAGGATTTGTTTGGCAAGGGATCAAATTGCATATCTGAGCATCTCATTTTGGTAAACAAAGGGTAGAAAAAAAACCCACTACAAGGTTTCTTGAAGTAATTAGGCTCTCAAATTGCACTCTCAGCTCCATCTTCAAGATCACAGCACTCTGAGAAAAAGCCTCAGAGAGAAACTGATGAGAATTTTAACTGATTGTGTAAATTAGTGTGAGACAGCCTCCCTGGGACTCAAACATTGTAGTTTTCTTCCACTCGGATTCCCTCAATGTACTTTTATATGTGTAGACCAGGTGCTACACCCGAGAGTGGTGTAAAGATCAGTGGAGTAAAACTGGCACTTTGCAGGAAAATGTTAATCCTGGTCACAGCAGCTTCTTTTCTCCATCAGCATAGCTTAACAAGCTCACCTCTGGGGCCCTCTTCAACTGCAGTAGTGTTTAGTTTCCACATTAACAAGACAGTCCTGTGTTTTAGATCTTCTTCTGTAATGACCTTTAAACATGGGAACAAATATATATATCATCTATTTTCTTTTACATATGTACTTTCTTATGAGCTGTTAATACTTTTGCCTTTATTACCTAATCTGTCTCCTTACTGAGACGTGTCTGATCATGTTTT
The DNA here is from genome assembly GCF_057381915.1 of Diplotaxodon limnothrissa. Taxonomy (NCBI): domain Eukaryota; kingdom Metazoa; phylum Chordata; class Actinopteri; order Cichliformes; family Cichlidae; genus Diplotaxodon; species Diplotaxodon limnothrissa. Next base: position 32,396,118 of record NC_140596.1, read on the forward strand.
AAGTCTCCTAAGAACACATTTTCTGCCAGAATGAAGGTGAACAGGTTAGTGCCTTGCTCAGCACCATAACTGTGCCATTTGATGTCCTAACACCAGCCTTTAAACACGGTTTGACTAGTTTAGGTGTAAACACTGATCTCATTGAAGGGAGTTTGTGATTATGAGCAGTCCCACTGATATTGTTCAAACGAAAGTGCGTCTTGTTTTTGATTTTATTGCCTTTTGTTTTTATACACTGATGCCAAAGTCATCAACTGTAACACTGGACCTACTCTGTCTCCTCCAGCCTTATTCCTATACATACTGATGTCTCTGTTTTTGTAAATGAAGATTTTTTTTTTTACTCTGCTATAAACTGCGACTATATTATTGTATTTAATACACACTATAGAAAATGATATTCTCTCACTGTTAGTAATGATCTTTCCTTTGTGCCTCAAAGCTAAAACCAGGCTAATCTGCTGTATTTCTGTCCTCCTGGTAATCCAGGATGTATTTTAGTTTAAATAAACATTGATTAAAAATGTGCTTTGCTTCTGCTGTGTTTGCTCTCATAGGAGAACATTAGCATTGTTAATGGTGTATTTTAAACAGCAGTATTGCACAAATACTGAGTGATGCCCTTCACAATAAAGGTTCACTCAAGTCATGTCATCACAGAAACTGCCAAAAAAAGGCCCTCACATTATTGTATAAAGACAAACCATGTGCCTGTGACCAGTGGCCCTTACCAAATTGGCACCAGCTTACAGGTGCATTAGTGTATTAACCAGAAGTCAATTGTCTGTACTGTAGTACTGTGATGATGAAGATTTGGGATGTGAGCCATATTCCAGACAGCTGCTTTTACAATGTATTACCTATACCATGATGACAGTTAGATGGCCTTGTAATGAGAGCCATCGTGCTGTTGGGCACGAGGCAGGGTAGTTTAAACCCTAGTAATGTTAAGATTAACAGCGGGACATTTGTCATTTGGGTGAGTGGCAGCAGTTAGTGCATGCAAACACAGGGAGGCAGCACTCACCTGGCTTTCAGCACCACAACATCACACTGATGAAAACAGCTGGTGTGTGAGTGTGTCTGTGTGTAAAACACCTAGAGGCTATTGAGGATCACCCCCCCCCACACACACACGCACACACACACACATACACACATCCCACACCCACCCACCGACACTACAACCACCCGAACTTTCCCAGTCATTCCTATTACAGAATGACATTATAAGCTTTATTAGTTTCCCGAAGTGTTCGGGGGGGGGGGGGGGGGGGGCAAAAAGGGCAAATTAGGCCTTTCAAACATGCACATGGTGACAAATGTCACTTGGACAGTGAGCTGTGCCTACTCACAGTTCTGTTTCTACATAATATTAATTATTTCCAAAATATGCTTCTGTGTAACAAGCAGAAAGGAAATCAAATGGCAACCGGTCAGCTCACAGCTACTAATTGGTTTCCACTGGGACTGCTAACAATGCAAATTAAGCCATTTCTCAGTTAGTGAAGCTGGCAGTGTAAAAACATTTCCCCCTGTGTGTAGCAGGCACACATGGCGAAATGAAACGACACAAATCAGTGTGTATTGTCACACCACCCCTTTAAGGTGCTCTAAACAGTACACCTCACGAAAGCTGAGTCATCCTCGGCAAAATGGGAGGGGTTCGTGTTTTTTTTTTTTTTTTTACCCCCCCCACACCTTCATAGGGGGGATTTGGCATTTAACGTTTCCAATGGAGTGAAAGTAGTTGAGCACATGGCGATTTTTAACAGGGCACTTTTCCAAAGAGCAGACATCTGCAGAATGCAAGTTGTCCTGTGCTCTTGAGACTTTGGTCTCCACCTGAGTTTGACTTTAAATAGATGACAGAAATTATGACAACCCTCTGAACAACCATTGCGCCTCCAGCAATTGAGTCCTGCTGATGAGAACCATAATAAATTCCCTCCTCCCCACCCCCCCGTGCGGGCCTCCCTGCCTGTTGCGCCTGCTCACTGAGACAGCCTTCATACAGCCTAACACAAGGGGTATGCTAACAATGGTAGTGCATGACATTTCCAAAATATCTCCTCCGGTACTCTCTAAGCAGTTGTCAATTTGATGCACATGTCACCTGCTGCACCTTGGCCAGTTTGGCCCGTCCACCAGAGAGTGCTATTTTCAGTCCAGTGGCAGAAGCTTGTGCACCCTTCACCTTCCACCTTTGTCCTAGGAGGTGATGCGATTCCTGAGTCTACAGGGTAAAACCGGCAGCAGGGAGCTGTGCTGCAGTTTGTCTGCAGCTGGTGACAGAAGAAGGAATATGCAACCATTTGTTCCCAGGGTCACCCAAGGGCAAAGGAGTCCAAGGGTACAGAAACCTGTGTCTAATTTTGGCAATGGTTTGTATATTTTCAACTTCGGACTGCTGAGGTTAATAACTTGTTCTTTTGGATTTGGTTTCACAGCAATCGCAAGGTTAGGTGAGTAACATGCTTCAGTCTACAGCTGCCTACAGGGAAATGAATGCAAACTGTAGCGATATAAACTGCAGGTTTCCATCTGGTACATCAGGGTGATCCTCAGAGTGGTGATATTAAAGAAAATGGGAAAGAAAAGAGAATTTCCAAAATATGACCAATTCTTTGCTGGTGTTCTGAATGATTTTGTGGACAATTTGAGATGATTTGTCACTGAAAACTCTTTTAAAAAAGAAGAAGAAATGTGATCTTAAATGGTAAGCAGCTAGATAGACATTGCAGTCTTTTAAGGTTTCACAAACTCAATATGTGAGGAACAACTTGTTTGTGTGTGAAACAGGACTGTGGTATTAGGAAAGCAGTGCATGGCTGAACCATTTTAGCTGTGACTGTGACTTTGAGCCACTTCGAGCAACTAATACTGTGCTGCTGCTACAGGTCAATACAGGAGAGCCTAAACATGGCGTGCCTCTATCCTTTTCCATGTGCACGCTCTGGTTCCTGAATATCTCTGCCGCAGAGATCTCCGCTCAGTTCATTCTCATTCAGGGCTTCAGCTGTTTACTTTGTGTGCGTATGAAAGAGTGGGAGTGGGGGTGAGGGGGTGATGTTGGTGGATGGTGCACGCCAGGGGTGGGGGAAGGCGGTAACAAATGTAATCTTGAGTCTGTAGATGGCAGCAACACTCTTGGCCAATCTGTCTCAATAAATGGAAAAAAGTCTTTTGTTTTGGCTGTCAGGGGCTGCCAACTGAAATTGAAATTAATTTGAAAATCCAGCATAAAGCGAAAAGAAACACTAAACTAAACAACCTCCCCAAAACATCAACGTAATGGTGAAATAAACCCACTCAGAAGAGCCGTTTCACTGCCTCCTGCTGTATACCTGTGTCCAGACCTGAATGTATGCAGAGTCACGCTCTGCGCGTGTTTTAAATCAAGCCATGTTCCTTTAATAAAACGCCCAACATGCACAAAGGGATAAATACAGTGTGATTAATAAAGAGAACAGCTCCACTCATATGAGGATCGTGTCCCTGGGTCAGGCTTGAGCCTCTCTATGAAGCAGAAGATGCTACCGGACAAATTAGGCTTGTTCTGCTCACTTGGACAATCTGTAAATTGACTTGCTGAACATGACTGATTATATTTGGCAAATTTTGAAAAAAAATTCTTTTTACAGGTTATCAACACTTCTACTAAATGCTGACTACACTTTTTTTTTAGTGTGTGTGTGTGTGTGTGTGTGTGTGTGTAGAGGGGGTGCTGATTATGTAAGTCATTTACATTTCCTCCAATTTAAGAGTGACTGGCTCAGTGAAGTGAGAGACTGAGCCACAGTAGCTTTCAAGCTCCCCTCAGACTAATACTGAAGAGCTGCGTGAAATAAAACCTCTCACTGAGCTGCCTCTCAGCTCTGAGGAGATGTCGCTAGTGCATCTGTTAGGGGGGTGGGGGGGTGCGTGAATGAACGTATGGGTAAAGCTCCAGTTTGCTCACAAGAAGTTCACACTTATCCCTCTGCATTCAGATACTGTACCATGCACGCTGCACACATCACTCCCTGTCACTCACCTCAGCCCTGATTCGCTCCCTGAAGCATAACACCCCAACATCTGGCTCGCTCTGTCCTCTTCCTTTTCTGGGTCACATCCCATTTCAGGCAGAGGGAAGTCTGAGTCCTGTGTAAGACCTTCTCCAAGGTGGTTTGACCAGCTGGCTTCTGATCTTCCTCTAGGCAGTTGTGTTGTTTCTGTGTGTTGGAGGGGGTGGGGGTATTAACTTTGGTATGTTCCCTCAGGGATAGCATCAGGGTTGCAGCTGCACATGTAGAATGAGTAGGAGTCTGCAAGACCACGGCCTTGGAAATGAATATACCACGCAAATGAAAAAAAACGTATGTATGATCTGCCAACCGGCACCTGTGTGACATCATTTAAAACACACAAACTTAAACCAAACAAGTCATTTGTTAAGTTTGGACCATATTTCCAGTGTAGAGATGATTTCTACAGTCCAGATTACATGTGTACGTGCATATTTATATCTTTGTTTACTTAAAATTCACTTTAAACATTGTCAAACCTTTATACTTTGAACACTTTAAAATGGCCAAATGCCAAATGCCATATTTCATAATACAGTACTGTGCAAAAGCCTTGCCCTTCAGTTCTTTATATTCTGCAATGAAAATGGGAAATAGATGCAGTGATTCATCGAAACATGTGCAAACATACGTGGAATTACAGTAAATAAGGCAAAAATAGAGTTTGTACAATTCAACTCAGTTCAAATTGACCACCTTTATTCTTCAGCACAGTCTGAACTCTCTTTTAAGCTTTCTTAGTATTATTTCTTTAAGTAGTTCTTTAGGAATATTTCTCCAGGCTTCTTGAAGAACATTCAAAGCTCTTCTTTGGATGTTTCTGCCTTTTGTTTTGTTTTCTGTCACTGCTTCAATAATGTTGAGGTCCAGGCTCCAGTCCATGACTGATAGGGTTTCATTGTGTGTTTTTCTGCCAAGGTATGCTTTTACTGCACTGGCAGTGTGTTTGTCATACTAAAAAAATAAGGCCTTTGCCAGTCAAATGCTTTCCAGACAGTACTGCATTGTGGATCCAAATCAGACACCTGTCTGAATTCATAATTCCATCAGTTTGACAAGATCCCTACAAACCACCAGCTGAAATGAAGCCACAGTCCATGAAAACACCTTGGTTGTGCTTTACAGATGTTGTACCCTCACTGTTGTGCTGCTCTCCTGACCGCCTCCTTATATAATGACAATTTGAACTAAAAATTTCAAAACACTCCACTGAGATTATTTCTGATGGAACTTCTGATTCCCTAAAAACTTTCAGATGCTTTTTATCTGCTGTAGATATTTCTTAGGTCTACTACTCCAATTGTTCAGTTTCCTCAGATTTTATAAGGACACACTGCAAATCGTGCCAAAACAAATGGTTTTTACAGGAAAATCTGACTCCTAATATAAAGAAATACGGGGCGGATCAAGACTTCAGCATAATATTGTATGTCAGTCAAATGTCAATTAAATATTCCCTTGTTGGTATCGCTTATCTGGATTTTGATTGCAGTTTTGTTCCTCTGCCAGTTCCTCTACAATTAGTCTTAACACAAGTAGTACTGTGTAGATATGACTGTTGTCCACATGTTATTATATTGTTTCATAGATGGGCGATATGCTCAGGGAACGACGTGAAATGAGCCAAAATGACTTCTTTCAAACAGAGGGGGAAGTCTACATGATGAATAGTGATCATTCTGAACCATGAGCTACTCTAGTAGAGTCCAAGAGTAAAAAAAAACCAGGCCTATAAATGCACATAATAGGCTTCGTTTAAAGTTTGAAAGTGTAAGATATTGATTATGCAGAGTGAGAACATAACTACTGATGAATGAATGTAAAATTAAGTGGAACTTTAATGTGAAAATGTTATTTTCACTCCTTTTTCACAGCTTTTTAGCAGTTTAATGTGTAAAAATTAACTCGATTTTATTACCTGATTCTAAATTTTGTATGAAAGCTATGAAAAAGTGACTGCATCGTTAGAATAAATATCTCAGAGAGGAAAAGGGGATATTACTTATCCTGAAAAGTGTTCTTTTTCTTTTAGAAAAAAAAATCAAATATTAAATACTTTTCCGTTGATTGATTTTTTTTTCCATACTTAAACTGCAGCAGATTTTTAGAGACTGCTAACTGTTCTAAAGCTGAAAATGAGACTTTCCTTTATCTTCTTGAAGCATGACAGCAGTGACCATACATCTGCCCGTACTTTATTAACAATTAGGGTAAATTGCTCACATTTATTAAAGGGTTAATGACAGAGCATGAGTCAGCAGGCATTTTCCACGGGTATGGCTGTGTGTATTTTAGGTTTAAATGCTTTAAATGCTGCACTTTAACTGATCACATCTCAGCAGTGCTGAGGTCAATGACTCTTAGCTGCACCTGATCAGAGCACCCAGGGACATTAAATGTGCATTAAAAGATTTTCTGGAAATGCTTATCGACATGCTTGGATTAAGCCAATGGGCGAGATGGGAATATTGATACATTTTTTAATATCTTTAACTTTACATCAGAAATGTGCTCATGCAGGTAAAATCCTAATTAGAGAATGACTTAAAGGTCCAGAAATGAAGGGCCTGTAACAGAATCTGTTGAGTTATTATTGACGTTTTGAGGATTCTTTGGTTACCTGAACAGGAGGAACACGTTGTACGCTCCTTATGGCAAAGGGGAGAGAGACCCATGGTAAATGTATAAATATCCATTGCACATTGGCTATAGATGCCTATATAGCCATCATACTAATTTCAAATGAATTACATATACAGTCCATGCTGTCATCAAAGGGATAACACAACACGAATCACCAAAACATATCAACTGACTAGAGTACGTTGGAAAGATGCTACTAAATATCTGCACGACTAGTTTTATTGAGGTGTAGCTGAAATGCGTAACAGTCTGCAGACACTTTTTTTGTTTTCTTTCTAATTGGTCTTTCCTGACTGAGCAGCAGTGATACGAGAACCCCCTCAGGGTGCCTGAATGCAGCACAGCATTGGCACAATAGTCAACGTTCTGGGGCATTCTCCCTGCTTGAAACATTTTTAAGTAGGTAATTGCGTACTTATACAAATGTGCAAACATACACTAGGAATGATAATCTGATACCTAAACATTCATAATTCCATTGATGTTAAATACTGTTTGTAATTTCAATTCAGTTGTCCCATACGTACATTGGGGAGGCTTGTTCGACTTCAGACACTCACATAATCAATCTGAGGTAGTGCAGGATGATTCAAGAGGAGAAAAAAACTGCTGCTGTGTATTCTAATATATGTGCCTTGCTAGGAATATTGAATTGTATCTGTTTGGGTTAGAAAATGTCAATGTCTTTTTCATAAGGGACCAGAAGCCCAATAGAGGGTTCAGTATTTAACAACATAAGCCGAGTTGCATGGAACCTGGTAAAGAAAGGGAGTGTGGATAAAAGAAGAACTTACTCAATGTTGCTATCGACCTGCATCACTTTCTTACAGAGGGTTGGCCTTGGCAGGGGGCTTAGTTTTTCTGATAAGTTTTCTCGTTGGTGGTCGGATGATCTCTGGTCCTCTTGGTCTGTTCTGCCCCAGGACACCATTAAGACCCCAAGGAGAGGATGTGGTGATGTATAACAAATCCCAACCCCTACATCGGGTTTGTTGTATTATTATAGGTCTACCTTAAAGTATAAGTGCGTTGAGGCGACTGTTGTTGTGATTTGGCGCTGGATAAATAAAACTGAATTGAAACCCTGACACTGAACAAGGTGCTCAAAGCTAACAGGACTAAAAGTACAAGGCTAGGATGTGTTGACTATAACAAGTCGCGCTTTTTTACATTTCAGTTTAAACATAATGGACGGTTATGATACACTATTTTAAGTTAAATACGGATACAATTACTCCTCAAGCCTCTGTTGCTGTGACACAATTTTCTTGTGCGGTTCGTGTGATTAGAACAATATAAATACATTTAATTTAAAAATCCTGCCCTCGTGGTAATTAAATGAAAATGCAGAGATGTTAACAACATGTATTCAGTACATCAAAAGGGAGAATTGTTCCCCATTGGATTAAATGTCTGATGCATGCTGCACCATGTACTTATGTGTTAATCCATTTGTGACTAAAATGTAAGTACAAGTTTGGTAGTAGTAATTGGAGCCATTAGACACGTGTAATGCAATAAACGAACATTTACCACATTAATACTGGCCCGTGCCTACCCCAGTAGGTAAACCCATCAGTATAAAGTAACAACATTTAAATTTCGGTTATCCTATTTTGCATGCTGACTGCTAACTTATCATAGATTTGTACAAATGAACCTTTGTTGGTGTTGCTGTTGTTGGTACTGATAAAGATAAAACCAAGGATATATGGCAGTGGTTATTTCTTACATTTAAGGTCTATTTCACTGCCTGGTGGTTTCTCCTCTCTTAACCTTCTCGGATGGTTTAGTTTGAAGCAAATTATCTAATTTATAAACACATAAATGTGTAACATGGCATTCCATATTGTTGGAGGCAGCCATGAGAACATGAGTACACTGTGGTCATAAAAGGATGGGGATGATGAGCAATAATACACAGGTAGGCTGAGGTGTTTATACAATGCCCATACCATTACAGCAGTACCACCAGCCTGAACCGTTGATACAGTGCAGGACGGATCCATACTTTCATGTTGTTTACATCAAATTCTAAAGTTACCATCTAAGTGTCACAGCAGAAACTGAGACTCATCAGAGCAGGCAACATTTTTCCAAACTTCTGTTGTCCAATTTTGGTGAGCGGTGAGTGTCTGTGTAGTCTTCTGCTGCTCATCTGCTTCAACGTTCTATGTTCTGTGTATTCAGAGATGCTGTTCTGCATACTCTGGTTATAATGAGTGGTATTTGAGTCACCGTTGTCTTCCTATCAACTCAAAGCAGTCTAGGCATTCTTTGACCGATAAGAGAATTCATAATAGAATTGGAATCGCTAAATTCTTATCAATTCCCATCCCTCGCGGGAGATAATATATTTGTCTAAATGTGTTGGGCCAAGAAGTTGCAAGTGAGCAAGGAAGGTATGGTGTACAATCCAGGGTCCTTGATCACCAGAGACGATTAAGCTAGGTGGCTAATGTGTATTTCCACGTGAATGTTTTCGTAATGTCTCTTCAAAAGTTTTCCCAGGATTATTGTCATGTTGGACTGAAATAAAATCTCACTCTGCTGTTGCTGCAACTCACTGCAGTGTTTGCAGGCATGTCTATTTCACACTTTGAACCAGCGTGTCTGTTGCACATTTTGCCGTTATACTGGGTTGAGCATGAAAAGAAGGCATTTTTGCCCAGAGAACTGCTGCTCGCTGGATATTTTCTCTTTTTCAGACCATTCTGAGTGGCTGAGAGGCTGTGTGGGAAAATCTCAGCAGATCAGCAGTTTCAGACCAGCCTATCTGTCCCCACCAACGTGCCGTGCTCAAAGTACTAAAACCACTTTTCCTTGACATTCTGATGCTCGGTTTGAACTTTGGCAGGTTGTCTTGACTATGTCTGCATGCCTAAATGTGTTATGCGATTGGCTGATTAGACATTTGTCTTAACAAGCAGTTGAACAGATGTACCTAATGAAGTGGCCAGTTAGTGTATATTCTCTGCTCCTCAGTGTATCTTGTGCTCCAGTACCTGTCTGTGAACATTAATAATTATTTACTATAGATGCATCGGTCGACCTGCTGCTAGTAGATTATTGGGTTTAGATTTATGTGTCAGCTCACTAATGTTATACATGACCCTTGCCACTTGATGTGCCCATCAGGGTAATGGAGCATGTGGATGCTGATGGATGGTAAATACATCCGAGCTGTCAGGACTTTGCCCACATAGATAAATGTATGCCCCACAAGAGGAAATAGTAAAAAACTATATATATATTTCATTAGTACACTGTTTTGTTTTGTTTTTACAGAGACATTATGCAAAGCACTTTAAGATGTTTTTATACAGTTTAAACCGTGACGCTTTTCAACTTCATTTTGCATCAGCTGCTTCCACAAAATCATAACATCAGCATAAATCAGATAAAGTTACATTTCTAGATCGATGAGTCCTGCAGGTCTGCTAATCAAGTTACTCTTAGGCCAGTTTTATTGATGATAATGACTTTCACCATTTGAACGTAATTTGGTTAAGGTGGTCACAGCAGCGGCTTTAATCTGATTCAGATTATTTATGCAAAGTTGTAACTTAGAGTGTGCAAAATATAGCACCACCAGCACCTTTGATCAGCGCAGATATGACCGTGCATATTGCTTTCACAGTGTTTTCTTTACCTTTTTCCGTCCTTTTTTCGGTTGTCTTATATTTTTCTTTCGCTGTAGAAAAAGCCAGCACCCACCACCACTTCCCCTGCCAGTGGCGGACTCCCTCAGGTATCGGTGCGTTGGTGGTTCTTTGTGTCTGGGGGTGGGCGTCCGGGTACACACCGGCTCACTCCTTGGCGGCCGCTCATCGGGGCCTGGAGCCTGGGGCTCGCTCGGGCCACTTCGGAGGTGGGGTGCCCCCAGCCTCTCGGCCTGGGGCTTGGTCACTCAGGCACAGCTGGCTGCCGGCGGAGCTCATGGGCGCGTCACTACAACTCCCCCTGGCTTCTGCTCCGCGGCTGCTGGGTGAGCCCTCATCTGGGACTCTCCTCAGCTCTTACTGGGACAGTGGTGCGGCTGCCCCTCTGTTGGTCTTCCTTGGTCTCTTGTGTTCTGGGGGCCTCTGGATGTCTGGAGTTTTGATCTCCTCCATACCTGCTTCATACCCTGGAGGACGGGGCTGTGGCCCCCCCACACTCCCTAGCAGATCGTTACATGGAGAAACCTTTGGAATGCAAGCATGCTGATCCACACAGGTATGCACACAGGTGTACACACGGGTATTCACAGACGCGGACTACAGCTTTCTTGGCTGCTGCCTCAAAGCACATTGTGCGCTGTCTATCTTGCGTGCTGCACAATATCGTTTAATATTTAGTATCTACTGATATCTACTGCTAGCTAGTTTATTGTGATGGTGCTGTTTTTTTTTATTATGTTGCTCTTTGTTGTTTGCTTTCTCTTCTGTTTTTTCTCTCCATACAGGTGACCCAGGTGTTTTGTTTTTTTGTTTGTTTGTTTTTTTCTTTCTTCCCCCCCTTCTCACCGTCTCTTCTCCCCTTTGGTTTTCTTTCTCTCCCTCTCTTTCTTTCATTCTTTCTCCCTGTCCTATCCCCCAGTCATGTCTGTCCCGTTTGTAGCAACTGAAAATAAAATAAATTCATAATTATAATAAAGGTCAATCAAATGGACCAATATGGCAAGGCCATGATGATCCACTTGGTAAAATAAATCCGCTTGGCATCTTTCTTGGCCTTAAGACAACAATTCTGATGGCCAAAGATCCAAACGGGACACAAAAAAAAAAGAAAAAAGAAAAAAGAAAAAGCCAGCAGCTGTTGACGTGCTGCACCTCCAATCTTATTGTATATGTATCACTGATGGGAAAAGAGATGGAGGCGGAGGAGGTGGGGGTGCCAAGGGTGTGTGTGTGTGTGTGTGTGTGTGTGTGTGTGTGTGTGTGTGTTTGGGTTGGCGGTGCAAGTTGCTGGGGCGTAAAAAGTCCACTACTATTTGTCACAGTCGACTCTGCCTGGCTGTCAGAGGGGCCTGGCTGTATTCTGCAGCAGAGGCCTCTGGGAGCATCCCACTGTGCATCTGCCAGGCAGTAACCTGAACGCCTGTTGCTCCCTTAGCTATGGAGGCTGTGTGTGTGTGTGTGTGTGTGTGTGTGTGTGTGTGTGTGTGTGTGTGTGTGTGTGTTTGGAAGTGAAGCATCATGCAAAGAAGAGAAAAGAAAAACAGGAGGTTTGCCAAAACTATCTGCCCATGTCAGCCTTCAAGGTGAGACTCTCAGAAATAATGTTGTTGTTGTTATTGCTGCTTATGCTGACCTAGGTCCGCATCAGTGTTTATTTCTTGCTCACTCTGTATAGTCTTGCATTTTAAAGTCAAATTATTAGAAGTAGAATTTTCTTAAATTATATAAAATATATAAGGTGTAAGTGTCCTTTAAGCGCAGAAGCCCATACACAATACACGATATGATACTAATATATGGTGTTATTGTTTGAGCTGGAGAGCTGGAGCTAATTTTAGTTCATGGATTTATGTACTGGGCCCCAAAATCAGACTTGAGTTGAGTCTAGTTAATCCACTACTTACTGTTGGCTGAGCACGCTTAGTTGCAAGCAAGGTCACATTATATCTAACTGACCGCAGCAATGTGAGTTTTGATTTGGTAAACAAAATGATACAGAACTGCTATAAACTGAAAGGTGACTTGTTTAGAGCTTTGTTTGCCTTATTTATTTGTTTAGCTAAATGCAAACAGCTTTGGTTTATCCAAACTAAGCTGAGGTAAAAAATAAAAGCCACGCAGTTAAAAGACTAGCTTCACTTTTTTCCTCTTTGCTGCAGTAGACATGTCAGGGGGGCTACCGAAAACTAGCTCTTGGCTGTATCTGCAGATCATGTGGTATGCGAGGAGTCTCTTATGCACATATTCAGAGTTGAAAATCTGAATATGCTTCAAGAAAAATATTTTGTGTTAGTAAGAGGAAGTTTGGAGATTTACTTAATGTAAAACAGCAGGTTGGAACTGAGACTGGCAGCAACAGCTCCTGTCCAAAAACACATATCACACACGCACACACCGGTTGGCCCCAAGGACACTGCTTTCTCTTCACATGATTCGTCTCTCTTGACATGCAGGTCATCAGCTCAGCATGCTAATGAATGAATGAGTGAGTGAATGAACGGATGGATGAACGGATGAATTCCCTTGCATGCTGAAGTAAACAGCGATCACAGGATGGACCCTGGATGTCTTAGTCAAGCTGTCTCTTGCATTAAGGTTATGTAACTGAGGGAGTGGAAAAGGACATGTGTATGTGTGTTTGCACTGAGTGCGCGCATGTGCATGTGTATGTGTGTGGGGGTGCGAGCTCAGTTCCTTTTATTCACAATTGCATCCTGACTTTGCTCTTTTGAGGATTATGGAGGTGGCAGATAGCTTCAAAGAGTATCATTTTCAAAGGTCATTATGAGTTATTCTCACTCTCAGTTTTTATAAAATCTCTTTTTCAAATCCCACAGTCCTTATCAAACCTATCGATTGTACTGTGTTTTTACCTTATTCTACTGAATTCTTAATAATAATTTGACAGCCAAGTAATGCAATTGACTTTAATGTTATTATGACATGAAATATTAAAAAAATATTTATGTAATATATTCCAAAATTTTACCTGGTCAAGCTTAACTATATAAAAAATAATTTTGTTATATTTATTATATTACTATATATATAAAATATTTTTTAATATATAAAAATTATTTATTAATTATTAACCATTATTATTTTTATTATGAATCCTTTTCCACACAACAAAACCAAACCAAAAAATAAAACCATAAATATAACAACATTAAAAAAAATCATGTTTATTAGCAAGTTTCTGTGAACATTCGCGACACCCTCTTGTGGTAAAAAGTCTGTATTACACAAAAGTGTGGCCATGCCCAAATTCAGCTTCAGTTGATACGTCTTCAATATAATACAGAGATATGTAATTATTATTAATAGTAGAATTATTAGTAACTTTTTAGTTTCATTGCAAACATATGATGGGGATGTATTTACAGGGACCATGAAAAACTTTAAAATGTAGGTGAAATAGCTCAAGTTTTTTTGGTGTAACAGAAAACTGGACAATTGTTCCACTCTAGTGAAGTCCTTGCCATTTTGTAGGTCAGCTCCGGGTTGGCTGATGTGTCACACTGTTCACATCCAATTAGCTTGCCATTTAAAACCCCTCAAACTTAAAACAGAAGCTCCTGCGATTGTAATGCCGGCTTGTTATCTGATAGGAAGCTGCATGTGACCCTGTGTGAAGCCAGTCTCGCTCGCATGTGCACATGTGTCGCTTGTTTGCTCCCCCCTGTCACTTCACCAGCTAGGGGGTGGTTGAGCCTGCCAGCTCTGAATGCATGCAGTGAGAGGAGAAAGTGTGTGTGTGAGAGAGGTGAGAGAGACATAGAGAACAAGCGAGTGTTTATATTTGGATCTAGCGGTACACTCGTGTTTGAAAGCTCTGAAGAAACGCGATCACAGTTTCCTCACATTCTATTTCATTTCTTTCCTAGTCTAGGAAATCGTTCTCTGGCTCCCTCCACACGACAGCAGCTGTAATAAAGCAGATACTCACGTTTCACACACGCAGTTTGGAGAGTCTAAAAGATTTCTTTCAGAAGGTGGCACTGGAAGGGGGGCCTACACTGCAAGTCTTTCTTTAACTTTTGAAAACAATCTGTCAGTCATGCCTGCTTTGCAGCGATTGTGGAAAGAAAAAAAGAAAGAAATATCCCCGTTTCCACTTTGCTTTCCTGAACTACTCACCTCTACAGAGATAGTGTGCTTGTAGAGTGAAAACAACATTAGTGTCCTGACTGAGTACGAGGGAGTTAGTCAGTCTCTCCTCACTTCCTTCAGCAACTGTTAGAAATTGTGGCGAACTCTAAATATCATACAGTATAATATGTTTGTCATTTTCACATTTGTGGACCAAGAAAGAGGTCGCTGAGGGGGACAATGGACAACTAGGTCCAAGGAACTTGTAGTCGACATGCATCTTAACCTTTTTGCTTCTTTGGAGATGCTCATTGACTCCTTGTTTTGGTGATTTGTTTTTGTATGTCAATTATACGCCTTGATTATGTTGCTGGGATATGCTCCAGCCCCCTCATGACCTTTAATTGCATAAATGGAAGAGAGTAGATGGATTGATGGATGGATTGGTCACATGTAAAGACATTTCACGTGTATACACTACTAGTAAAAAAGTACACATGATCAGGTAAGCGTCTTCTTTGACGTTGATCTGAAACATGCTTCCTACTTCCTTAGCACAGTTTGAGAACAGAGAAGGAAAATGACATTCGAGCAAATCATTTAGTCAGCAGTAAAAGTGGATTCACACACAAGATATGGAGTGTATGTACGCTATGTACAAGGAGCCTGCAGGGATGCTGCAACCACATATTTGTCATACATATACTGCCATCCATGGACTTCTCAATACAATAATTCATTGTTCCTGACATACTTCACCTCAACAACTAAGCCTCCTTGATAGAGTGCTGGGCTGTTAAGCCACTGTAACGTGGAACAAGTGGATGGGAGCTGCCAGCTAATGATATCTATTTAATTTTCTTTAAGCCTGGGTGCTCAGATGTAGGTCACAGGATGATTCACCTCAGCAGCATCCTTGCAAAAACAAAACAACAACAGCAAAAAAAAAAGAAGAAAAAGAAGAAAACAGACAATGTGGAGACGTTAAGTGTGTGGGAGCTGAATAAAGCAGTGCAATGCATTCTTCCATCTCTGTGTCGCTCTCAGTATCTCCCCCTGTCTATCTTGGTCATTTTCATTCTGTTTGCAGCTCAACGCCCTCACCATTTGTCCGCACGGCTCTGCGCCGTCATCCTATCTGCCTTGACAAGGAGGGTCTTGCCAGACGCTCATTTGGAAATGGGTTAGAGCTGCATCAGTGACTCAATTGAGATGCATCTGAGGATGTTAGTCTCGCTCCGGGCCGCCACAGCTTTTAGGTGACGCGGCTGTAGCTTCAATCAGACTGGAGACTGTTTTCTTTTTGTTCAGACGGGCTCATTAACGTCAACACAATTTGACATTGAGGACAATTTCTGTACTATTTTGTACACACTTTGTTCAACGTTTTGCTGCACTGTCAAGCAAGGATTTGTGTTGAAAACAGTTGTGACAGCTGAACCTTTCCTATAAAGCAACATTCATGGAGTATTTTCTGTACGTATAGGTGGTAATCTGTGCTGCAAGTTTGGACTGGACTGAAAAATCCTGTGGTGAATGCCCTTAGAAATTAGGTGGTTTAAAAATATAAATAAATAAAACTGTACAACATCTTTCTGTTGCACGGTACAGGAGTCATGTACCCAGCTGTGCAGTCCTAGTCGACTTTAGCGACTCACTTCCACAGCAGCTTTATCAGTATGAGTGCCAAACGGTGACGTAACTGGAAGCTGACCTCGCTAACTTTTAGAGGCAGCGAGGAGAGCCCACACATAAATCCGCCAAGCTGGATGGGACTTGAAATTATTGCAAGAAGGTGTCAGAGTTCAGTCAGCCACACCCAACAAAAAATATTGTGTTGCTTTTTGACAGCTGATTGGACTGTATAAACAGATAGGCAAGTATAATTATTGATAATGTTTTTAATAATTAACTCAGTTTGTTCAATTTAACTCTACATTTATTGAAAACATGTTTTAGCATTTGTTTTGACAAGGACACACTGACAAATCCAGTGTGTCCTGGAATCAATCTATCCATCTTCTTCCGCTTACCCAGGGTCAGAAGCCCAGACCTCCCTCTCCCCATCTACCTCCTCCGCTTGTCCAGGGGAACAACAAGGTGTTCCCAGGCCAGCTGAGAGATATAATCTCTCTAGCGTGTCCTGGATCTGCCCCGGGGCCTCCTCACGGGTTGACATGCCTGAAGAACCTCGCCCAGGAGGCGCCCAGGAGGCATCCTTGTCAGATGCCCGAACCACCTCAACTGGCTCCTTTTGATGTGAAGCGGCTCTATTCTGAGCCCCTCCCGGATGGCCAAACTTCTCACCCTATCTCTAAGGGAGAGGCCAGCCACCCTTAGGAGGAAGCTAGAAATAGCTTGCCTCCTGAAATACCTCCACTGCCTCCTTTTGATGTGGAGTCATAATGACTTTACTCTGAGCCACTCCAAAAATAATCACTCTATTTCTGAGGGACAGTCTAGCTGGGGACAATTTGTATACATATGATCATGACAATAAAACCACTTCTTCTTCTTCTTTTGTTAAGCTCATTTCTGCCAATTGCTTCCATGGTGTAATTCCTCCAGGCACTACACACAGCTTGTGGGCATACATAAGGATCTCCAGCTCCCTTTTTCTCCTTTCCTTACTCATGACTCCACTTGGGGAAGCAACTCCTTCCCAATCTGGAATGGGCACTCCATCATTGCTGCTTCAAACGTGTCTCACATCTGACTTTCAGTGAATCATCTGACTTTCAGTGAACATTATATAAATTTAAATGGAGAAATCTACTTTTGCGTGATATGTTATTTCACACGGGCTGTAAACAGCACTGTGTTCATCTTTTTTCAACTTGTTGCAAATGTCTATTAAATTAGGACTATTCTCATGATGGTTTCTTTCTTGGCTAGTCTCATTTTGCAAAATCATTTGAGCAGTCCTATAATGTGTTTGAGATAATCAGGATTATACCACACTGTAAACTAACATTTCCACCACTGCTAAAGATTTGTGTGCAGTGTGATGAGGGGTGACAGACATGAAATGAAATGCTGCATGATGATATATGAATTAAATCAGCCTGAACAACTTCAGACTGAGCGTGGTTGTACATCAAGCCGGAGTTAAAGGACCACAAGTAGGAGGTTTATATATTTTAATCAGTTTACACCACTTAATTATAATTTACATAACATTTGGACTATTATCTAAAATCTGTGAAGTGTGTCAGATGTTTTTCTACAGTTTCCAACCCCTTGAGGCTTTCAATCCTTAACATGCATTTGCATACAACAGGAAAATCAACTCAATTTCGAAAGCTTGAAGTAGAAAATCTATCACGGTAAATGCTTACCATTTATAAGTTACGCTTTCATTTCATTCAAATGTTTAAAATCCTCTTTTGCTGATGAATCGGATGATAACAAAAATCTGAAATAGGTTCTAAGACTTTATCTTAATTAGTAAGTGTTTTAGTTAGCAATCTATTTTAAAATCACTATAGCTACAGTACAACTATATATATACAGCAGGGATGCACACTGTTGTATTAAGTCAAGCAGCTAGTCATGCAGTCTGACTTTGCAAGGGTTGGGTTGTTCTAAAGAGCTCAATGAAATCAAGTATGGTACGTTAATTGAATGGAACTGCTGCAACAAGTCATTGTTTTTGTTTTTTAATTCTTCATTAATAAATGCACCCAAATGCAACTGGTTAATCCCATCCATGAGTGCACTCAGCCTTGTGAATTGTAACAGCAGGTAGAATATCACAGAGCCTGCATCCCACACTGCTTCAGTAATGTTGAGGTCCAGACTTTGGGGAGGCCAATCCATGACTGCTAGTGATTCATTGTGTGTTTTTCTATGCAGGCATGCTTTTACTGCACTTGCATCACTGTCATCATGCTGGAGAAGTTGGTATTGCAAAGTGGATTACAATCAATGACACTTTCCTTGTGTGACACCTCTGCCTTTTCTCCCTGTTTCCCTTACTTCAGAATGTCTTCTTGACAGCCACCCTTCCACTGACACTATTTTTTTGAGTCTTCAGTGAACAGCAGATAGCAGTAGATCAGCTGAAGGGTCAGATGTATTTCTCGTGTCAGGTCTTTGCTTAAGGACATGAATTTCAGATACAGTTTATCTGCTATAGATAGTTTTTCATCCAGTTCCCTGAAAATTTTAAAGACATACTGCACACCATGCTGAGATGTACCAAGTCAATACTATTTTATGCCTGTCAAATGATTTTGTTTGTTGCATTTTTCATTGATTCAACTAAAGAAATGGGGAAATGAATCAAGACACAATTCATCCTGTCAAAGAAAAGAACCCCAACCCCTCCCAAAAAACAAAATAAGAAACCATTCCTCTGAAAATGGTCAGTTAAAACATTGAAAAAGCAGCCATAGCCCAAAGAAAACCTTTGGAAGAGAAAGTCTCAAGAAAGTCTTGAGAAAAAATTATACAAAACCTTTTTTTGGTATAAAAAAAAAAACAATAACAAAGGGCATCTTATGCTTCGGATCACATTTGAGTAGTGCATTTCTGTTAAATTCTCCACACTGTTGTGTTGCGCACATTGATTTTAAAGCAATTTCTGTATTTATGTATTTTTTCTGTCTAACATCACTACTTTTTGATTCATGCTCCTCTCTACTGGACATCTGCCTCCTGTCACTGCATCAATTCTTCCTCTCCATCTATTTTTGTGGGCTTGGAACATCATGTCATACACAGTATTACAGCTACATTACAGCCTGATTGACCATTTTTTATCCTGCTGCGATCAAATTAATCTGGATGGGTCTGAAACAATGAATGATAATATAACAATCTGGGAGCTGGCCACTTGTTCCAAAAATCAATTGATATTTGGCCAGAGCTAATGCCTGCACAGACTATCCAGTGTGGTGTGACAGGGCACTTGGAAGTTAACAGGCTATTGGAGGCAGCTCTGCAGGAGCTGTTATTTGAACTATTTTACAGAGAAAATGTTTTCCAATTTTAAGATTGGAGTTATTTGTGTTTTAGTGAAGGTTTTATTGACATTATATTTTATAACTTGCTGCAGTTGGATTTAACTGTTCCTCAGTGAATCTTCAGGGCTATTTTTTTTTAACTTTGTGTTTAATCCCATTCTAGCAAGATATCCTGTGCATGAGCTGCTCAGCAGATGCATGCACACTAGCACATAGCAAATAACTGGCACCGATAATCACAAGATCCCTCACTGCTGTGTGATGGATAACAATCAGTACTGCAGCACACACTTCTGTTTGTTTTATTGTGATGCAATTTAAAAGCACAATTTGTTTGATCAAACTGTATTAAAAAAAGGAACCTGAGACCAGGTCACGAGGAAGAATCCTTTCTTGATGGCAAAAGTGTTTTTAAGATAACTTTTCAGGCTTTTTATCATCAGGCATCAATCGAGCAAAAAATGTGCATGCAATGCTGAAATGAGAATTAGATAGATTACATAATAATTATTTTTGATTTTGTTGTAGTCCCTATCAGTATAGCCATTGTGTTTCTATGGGTTGTATAAACATGAAGTGAGGAGTCACACAAAACAGTGTATATGAGGGCAACAAGCACAAATTCCCTGCAGCTTTCTAAAAAACTCACTTTTTACTGGAATCATTGATCACTGATGGCCAAGCTTCGCTGTTTTCCCCCCTGTGTCTCGCTCAGAAATTAAGTATTGCTGGATTCTTTAGTTCAAGTCAAAATCAATTTCTGCGTTATTGGATTGCATGGAAAAAAAAACTGACGATAGCCCACAGTGTTGATTGTGGTCTGTGAATGATATACAAGCCAAACTTCATTAAAGGAGTCACATAGATTTTCTTAATGCTGGAAAGTCTGTTAAAGCAGAATGAGAGGTCATATCTCAGCAATGCTCTGAGGTCATAAACACAACTTTTGTGCATGGACTGAAATGGCCAATCTCACAATGAAGGTTATCTTCTTGTGTGCTTTCATTCCAGGGAGTTATCTATATTTAGATAACTCCCTGGAAGTCCTGTTATGACCACTTGCCCTTTGTAATTTCTCCACTGACCTCCAGTCTACTCAGCACTTTTAGCCCCCTGCAACTTCCAGTCCCTGAAAATAAAAGTCAAGTTTAAGAATCCCAGTTCCTGTATAATGAAGAAACTTGGTGATCACTGTCTGAAAGCTGCTTCAGGGTGAGCTAAGTAGTTATACTAACAAAGAATACTACTTTAAAAACAGTAAAACAAAAAAAAGAAAAAATGAGGTACTCAGCGATTAATGCATTTGTTTTGTATCAGTTATGAAATCTCTCTTCTCAGCATGCTAAAGAAAAAGCTTTCATATTGATACTGATTGAGTCTATTTTGCCCTAAAACGCTGGAAATCCCAAACCAAACTCAGAACACGAACATGGTTTGCTATGCGTGAAAATAAAGTGCGAGCCTAAAATCTTTCACCCAGGCCTAGAAGTAACAAGTTAACACCTGCGTCATGTTAGCTTTACCTCAGGCTACCTGCCTCCTCAGATGATAAGCAGTGACTTGTGCTGAGTTATACACATGCTTACAATTATGATTTTTGGATCAACAATTTATTCATGCACCGTGACTCACATCGCTTCGGGGGAAATAAGATCATTTTGTGCCGCACGTTACCGACTCATTATTTATTCTGAGCGCTCTCACAGGTCAAAGTTATTTACAGGTCACAGAAAATGAAACGTATCAAGCAACTGTTTTTGAGCATGACTGTAAATTTAACAGTTGCTGTTTCCACAACATGTGATGGAAGTATTAGGTAATTTTTTATCACTTGTATATTCAAATGTTTTTGGATTTCTTTACCAAATTATTTTGCAAATTTAGAAAAAGGAGATGTTTCCTCATTCGATAGTTTTGTAGATGAACAACTATTGTGGTGTAGCAGAACAACCACAAAGACACTTGATCTGTTGGCATACGCATGTGTATACATTTACTGTATTGCCAAAAGTATTCAGTCACCCATCAAAATCATGGAATTTAGGTGTTCTGATCACTTCTGTGGTCACAGGTGTATAAAAAAATCAAACACCTGGTGCTTCAAATATTTGTGAAAGAATGGGTCGCTCTCAGGAGCTCACTGAGTTCCAGCGTGGTGCCTTGATAATATATCACCTGTGCAACAAGTCGGGTCACAAAATTTCCTCACTACAAAATCTTCCACAATCAACTGTTCATGCTATTATATCAAATAGGAAGTTATTGGGAATCATAGCAACTCAGCCACGTAAAATCACAGTCGGGTCAGTGGATTCTGCAGCTCATAGTGTGCAAAGGTTGCCAACTTCCTGCAGAGTCAATCGCTACAGACCTCCAACCTTCATGTGGCCTTTAGATTAGCTCAAGAACAGTCCATAGAAAGCTTCATGGATGGCTTTCTATGGCTGAGGGTCTGCATCCATGCCTTACATCACCAAGTGCAATGCAAAGCATTGGATGCAGTCATGTAAAGCTGGACTGAATCACGCTTCTCCGTCTTACAATATAATGCGGATTGAGGTGGAGAGGAGATTATGGTGTGGGGTTGTTTTTCAGGAGTTGGACTTGGCCCCTTAGTGCCAGTGAAAGGAACTCTTAATGCTTTAAGATACCAGGGCATTTTGGACCATTTCATACTCCAGTTTGGGGGAGATCACTTCCTGTTCCAACATGACTGCGCACCACCGCACAAAACAAGGTCCATAAAGACACATATGAGAGAAATTGACTAGCCTGCACAGAGTCCTGACCTCACATCACCTTTGGGATGAATGACTGAAAGCCAGGCCTTCTTGCCCAACATCAGTGTGTGACCTCACAAAACACTCTTCTGGAAGAATGGCCAAAAATTTCCACAAACACTCCTGAACCTTTTGGAAAGCCTTCCCGGAAGAGTTGAAGCTGTTATAGTTGCAAAGTGTGGCTGACATCATGTCACTCAAGGTCATATCCATGTGAAAGCAGGCAAGCGTTTGCTTGTGCTAAGAAGTTGCCAGTATTATCATGGCGCAACAAAAAGTCACAAACTTCACAGCTGTGTAGCTCAAAATGAAGGCTGAGGATGAGCCTGAGCCCTGAGCAAAGGATACCCTAAGTGGGTGGCACGAAGATGCATTTTTAACAAATTTGCAACTCCTAATGTGAAGTGTCCATGTCTGTGTGTGTTCCAACAACTTAGTCGCTGCTGGGTGCTGCTGTGATCCCACTGCAAGATGGCCTCCAGTTTAGATTTTGAACATCTTTGCCAGTCACTACATCCTGGCTCTTAATGCAATGCTCAGCTGCCAAATGAAGTCAGTGAATGAAATGAGAAGTGCTGCTCGGTGTCAGTCAGGTGTTTTGGCCGATCTGCCGCCGCTGAAGTTGCTGGAGTGACATCATCAAGCGTATGAGTCAGAAGACCTCAAATGCGAACGCTGGCTCTGAGACACACTGACAACCATTCGGCCGGACGTGATTAACAGCTTGTCATGGTAATTCTGGGGCATGTGGGCCACCGTGAGCGCCTCCGGGAGGACTCGCTGCACAGCGAGAGATTTTGGTCACCCGTAAAGTACATGAATGTGACGCTAGTCAGTTCCAGAGAATGAGTCCACATAACCATCTCAAATTCAACTAGCAGACAGACGGAGACAGATTGTTTTCATCCTGAACCAGAAACAAAAGCAGGCACTGCTGGGAAAGAGTCTGTGAAACCAGTTGATTCCCACCTTGTGTTCCCTCTGCATTTCACAGACTTCTTTTGGATCAGTGCATTTATCATATTTATGGGTTATTTTTTGTAGATCTAGATTTGATTAAACATTTCGCTATCCTTCAGGGTTTAAAATCATCATCATCTCACAGTGGTAGCAGTTAATGGACCGTGTGCCTACCAGCTTTTAGCTGTCTGGCAGCTTTTTGCATTTTATTTACCTTGCTGAGAATGTGTTAAAAATGATGGGCTGTATTTTTAAATGTGCAAAAACATAACGCAAGACTGAGATGGGTCAACCTGAGAAAGCGTCTTTAGATCAAGTATTCCCAAACTCGATCTGCTTAGAGGCGTTTTATAGCACCGTGAGTGATTTGTGAGTGTAAGGAAAGAGTGCAGCAGTGCATTCACCTGTTTACAGATACGATTAAAGAAAGTTTAACAGCTTGTCAAGCTGCACAGTCAACCCAGCTCTGTCTCAGGTGTAAAAATGAAAATATTTTGGCATTTCCTCATTATTGTCACCACTGATATAGTGTCACGGTAAATCCCCTACTGAACTGTACCAGGAATGCTGAATTTCACACTGATTACTATACGCTAAAACATGACTTTAAGAACCTTTGCTAAATGGTGCTTCACAAATTTGCACCCAGTCATCTTTGAGACTTTCTACCAGCAAGATCTGGAACCTTTTTTTAATTCTAGGAGCTTCTTCCATGTCACACACATTGAGGTCTTAGAGCCAAAACACAGAAATAAAAAGAAAGAAAGAAATGCAACACATGGGAGCACCCGCAGGTGGTCCACAGATCATCCCACTGTCACGATACACTAGTTTGGCCTCTAGTTTTTCTGTTTGTTCAAAACAGCAAACAAATGCTGTTGTTGTAGTTGGGGAAGAAATAACAGGGACTTAGTCACGCTGCAGAAAAAATACCTAAGGGGAATCCACTTCATCCAACAGACAGCTCAGCGTCTGTGTATTAAGAGATGAGGAGGATGAGCAAGTTTGATGGGCTTTCACAGTAAATTCCCCTAGGTCTCTTCCTTCAAAAATAACCAGTTCTGGACCAAAATATTTTTTACTGCATTCATTTTTGAAGATGTTACACTTTGGTGAGCCTTTACAGCATGTGGCAGAGTGATCAGCTACACTATACATCAGCACATACGTTATCCTCTAGTTAAGCAAAAGTGTAGAAACATATACAAGTGTACAAACTAATCCAAAGCAACAAACAAAGAAAAACTTCCTGAATACCTGTTAATCAGGTTTTGTTTGTATGTTATTTCTGGAAACCTCTATGTCCAGCTCTTTGGACATGCCATAGGAAAAGGCTGCAACTGGAAACATCACAAATGATGTGAGCAGAATTGAAGGCAAAGTCACTGAGTATGAAATCAAGCCATTATTAAGGTTTTGGGACCTTGTGTCTGTGTCAGGCTTTCATAACAAAACAAACAAAAAAATAGGACCAACAGTCAAACATGGTGGTTGTTTTGTGATGGTCTGGGGCTGCTTTGATATTTCAGGATCTAGATGACCTACTGTCATTGATTGAACCATGAATTCTGCTCTTTACCAGAAAATCCTGAAGTAGAAGGTCTGGCCATTAATTCATACCATAAAGCTCAAGACACTTGTGACAATGATCCTAAACACACCAGCAAGTCCACCTCTGAATGGCTCAAATAACAAGAAATGAAATGAAAGTTCTGGAGTGGCCAAAGTCCAGACTCAAATTTCATTGAGAAGCTTTGAAATAAACAAAATGCTCAAAAACACTTCAGTGTGGCTAAATTAAAACAATCCAGCATAAAAGATCGAGTTGAACTTCTCCACAGTGATGTGAAAGACTGGCAGTGGCACACATGATTTAAAACCTTGATTTTATATTTACCTGGGCTATCTTTCATGTTTTGCTTCATGATCTGAAACATTCAAGAGTGTGAAATATCCAAAAACAAGAAATCAGGAAGGGGACAAATATTTTTTCATTCATCATTCATTCTGTGCAAATGAATGAGTAAGATCACAAAACCCCTGAAATGGAAACAAGCAGCGGAACCTGTTGAATCCATGAATGACGGTTTGATACATGCTCATACTGAAATGTTACTTTCGTTTGTTGGATTTTTACTTTGATTAAAAAAAAACATGAAAATTGGAATACCACCTTAGCAAACGGTGGACTGCTTTGCACTCCTGACAATTCATGTCAGGTGCTCTTGTTCTGGACAGCGAGCTAGCCAGCATCGTATCGAGCAAAAGAGGCAGGTTCATTCATCACTGGCTGGCGCAGTTTGCTCCGTAAATGATACATTGGCAGCTGACAGATGTGGGTCACTTTCAGCCAGAGTGATAATCGGCATCTGCGAATCCATGAGTCTGATGTTGGAGGACTGAAGTAAAGGCTCCAAAGGTGCTGAGGTCCTGCCAAAAGCAGTCAACTTGTACAGTATACTGACAGAGGAGAAATTGGCCCCTTCTTCCCTGAAGACGTTTGACATGACGCAGAGAGAAAGGCGACACACTGGTACGCCTATACATGAAACAGAGCCATGATTAGTTATTAGCAGCACCGGTGCTTTTCCTGCTATGATTAGTCAAAATATTCGCCATGAAAAATGCCTATTAGGAAATAATGGCAACTGTACACTGTAAAACAGGTTTCGTGGCACATATTTACAAAACCCAAACATAATTTATGACAGCGGCTCTCAAATATAGGCCACACTGAGTAGCAGGTTGGAAAAAAGGGCAGTGTGACAGGGTGAAAAATAAGGAGAGTAGTAAAACTTAACGAGCCTTTTTCACAAACATAAAAACATAAAGCGATGCGTTGACGTTTGGATGCCTGTCAAGATTTATTTCTTGGCATTTGATTTATTTTCAGCTGAGAATAACATTTTAAAAAGCAGGTGATTCATAACAATGAAAATATGACCATTTTCCATGTGTGTTTGCTGCCAAGAAGTATTACCAGATGTGATTATATGTTCAACTTATCCTTATTCTATCAAAATAAGGTTCAGTTTGACTGATTTACTAAAAATATTAACTGATTAAACGCTCCTAAAGACTCCTGAGACATTCCAACATTAAAACAACACAGCAGCTACTTTTCCTTTTCATAAGCTCAAACTGCTAATTTCCATGCAGCTTTAAAAGTTCTACATATGCCTGTTTGTATTGCAGCTACTCTTTGGTTAAATGTAAAAAAATATCCACATTAATTACACACTGTGTCTGTAATCTTTCCGTAGCTTGCATATTTAATGGCTTCCTGGATGAAATGACATCAGCTCTGTGTAGGAAAACCAGGCAACTGTGAGCCCGCTCGAACGCAGACTCAAAGCCTATTAGTGACGTTACATTTTCCCCATTGACAAGTTTGGCTTTTGTTAACTGCGACTAATTCATCTCCTGCGCGCAAGCGAAAGACACGCAGAGAACACAACATACACAATGCAGGCACACCAGATTATCCCTCATTTCAACAGGATAACAACTGTCTCTTTATAATAACAACAAAGAAGCAAAGCCACCCCCCTCCCTGGATGCCCTCACTGAAGGATGTGATGGATGCTGTTTTGCATGTAATATTGAATTCACATTCAGGCATGTTTTACTGTAACTTTGTTTGTCAGGTTGAATCTCGTGCAGATCACCTTTGCAAAACCATCAAAAATCCAATGACCCCGTTTCATCTTTAGCCCAGGCTCACTACACAAGGTGCACTGCACAGTTTCCCTTGTATTTTCTCCATATAAGGTTATATTTCCAACCAAGATTAATGTTTGTGTGTTTCTGTTATCATAGCCTGTATGTTCTCTGAAATCGCAATTAGGGTTTTAATAAAAGTACATTTTACAGAATCTCATATCCTCCTGAGATATGAGATTCGTAATATTGTGAATCTCTGTAATTCAACTAAATAAGCTTGATGTAGCAGTTTCCAAAGAACTTGTAATTCCCTGAGAATGAAAGTCCTTGTCATGTATACATTTTTTCCATTGCTTGTTTGATTGGGTCCTAGTATTACAGGATAGATGTATAATGGGTTTACAAATAGGCTAAACATTAAAAAAAATCAGGTAAACTATTAGCCATGTAGTTTTTTTGTATGTAATTTGTATAGTATATTTTTTTTCTCTCATTTCTTTTCTAAATGTACTTGTATATTGTTCACATGTTGAAATAAATTACCAATCAATCAATCAATCAATGTATATTTAAAAAGATGAATAATTTTCACTTAATTTTTTTAATGATGTTTATGCTGCGGTCCTCTGCAAGTAGGGAGTTGCAGTGGGTGCTAGGCTCACTTAGTCCATGTGCGAAGAAAAATTGTGTTTTTTTTCTTCTATTTATCTCTAGCCTACTTTATAGCGGACCATTTAAGCCACTGTTTCGGTGTGCTCATTGCTTCAAATAGTATAGACTTTTGAAGAAACCCTGCAGGACACAGTCCTCTGGACTTTAAATTTTGATAATGGCATCTAATGACGTTGCAGAAGCTCTTCTCTTCTTAGACAGCATTGATTTAATTGATTACACTGCTCTTTTACTGTCGGTGTGAAATGGCTCGAAGACTAACATTTCTGAACTACTTCTGTGGTCATTAAGTGAGTGGCTGGGATGGCTTATCAATACAAGCACAGGAAAAAACAAACTATTTGAGCCAACGGGTGCATTTAAGGTCTACTACACTGATCAATCCAGGTCCAGAGAGAGCCAAATAAAGTCGAGTGCTTACGTCTTACGTCTTCCAACAATTCTCATAAACTCAGAATTAACCCATTAAAAATCTTGAAAAGCAGGTCCTGGTGTGTGGAAACCACTACATTACAGGAATACAGTAATTGGACATTCAGGCTAAGCCTCATGTCTTGAACCGAAGTCAGTGCTCTAAGTCACGAAAACGTGCATAAAAATGCTCATTTATTGTCACACTTAATTATTATAATTAAGAGATTAGACAAGCAACCTTCCAGACAGCTAACAGGAAGCCGGCTAAACAACAACAATAAGCTAATATAACGCCAGCTTATGCCAGCTAAAGCTAGCTTTCAGTGTCATAACAATCACACTTTCTCTGTGAAAAAAGTTTGATTACATTCTCATATGAACGTTTATTCAGTTAGTGACAGTCACTGATCTTAGATCCACTTCATAGAAGGTTTCACTAACACCAGCTAACTGCAGCTAACCTTTTGTACAAACACAGAAGTGCTTACCAACAGAACATTTCAGGCATATCCTCAGTAGCACACCTTAGTATGGCTGTCAATGGTTAGATGTGAGTTTCTCTAACTCACTCATATCCAGTGATGGGAATAACGGCATTACAAGTAACAGCGTTACTAACGGCGTTACTTTTTTCAGTAACGAGGAACCTAACTAATTACTATTCCTGTTGTTACAACGCCCTTACAGTTACTAACAAAAAACGCGGTCCGTTACTCCGTCTGCAGGTTTTACACGCTTACATACAATCGCAGTTACTGTCCCTCTATTTACAAAGGCAGAGGCCTCACGATGTGATTATTTTACATGTAGTTGTTTTTTTTCATGTGTAATAATATTCAACATCGATATCAATACATTTTTCAAAAAATGCCTCTCTGTGCAAAATAAGTTTAAAAACATAAACAACTGTGGGATACTGTTTGTCTGTGATTAAAACCGGGGGAACAAATCGTGGCAGGATGAGCCTGACATTTTTTGTATCTCGCTGTAACTTTACTGTATAAATTATAGTATAGAATGTATATCTCCAAAATGTCAGGAGTAGTTAGTCATTACAAGAAGTGATTGTGAACTAAAAATCACAAATGTGGAATACTGTTTGTCTGTGATTTAAACAGCCCAGCACTGCTCCCAACGAAGGGAAAAGCAATTCTCCAGGGGAGACCTACCTCGGCACTTGTGCAGGTGAAGCCAAAGGGAAGATATGCTTCACCATATTTTCTAGTCATATTTTCAGCGATGCTTCATCTCCTGCTTTGCGTTTCTGTAGGCGCCCCATGCTAGCAGTGTCCAAGCCTTTTGTTTTTTTTCCCCCCTTGTCATGGCCCCCCTTGTCATGGCTCTGCGCCCCCCCTAGGGGGCGGGCCCCACACTTTGGGAAGGTCTGGTCTAAGCACAACACCTGGAGCTAAGGGGGCGCATGAGTGCTGCTGTTTGACTGAGGAAGAATAAAGTAGTCGTGGTAAGCTAATCACATGACCACTTAAAGACAAAGCAACAAGGTGATATATGCCAGTTTTTAAATTGTGTTGATAGGCCACCTAAAACCAGAGTCATGATAAACAATATATACGCAGCGTTTTTTCCTCAATAGTTTCGTCACATTTACAGTCTAAGGACAGCGCTAGCGAGCGCTCTGCTTATGACCCCCCCCCCCCCCCCAAAAAAAAAAAAAAAAACAGGGGAAGTTTTAGTTTAGTTAGTGTGTAGTGTTGTGGATAGTTTTGTGTTGTGTGTCAGAACAATGAGGCGACTGCTGTCTCCAGGTAGAAACAGGAGTGATACACCTGCTGCTGTCAGACCTGCAGGTATCAGGCTGTGATGTTCTCCTTTATAGTGGACAGAAATTATTTTTTTGGAGTGGCACAAATATTTGTGTGGCATCTTATTGAATGCCGAACAGCTGATTGTTCTGTAAATAGTTTTAAATGGTAAATGGAAAAGATAACAGCTTCTGTTAACCACAAGCTGGAGAAATTTACATCATATTGGGAAAACTGGGTCAAATATATCACGTCTCATAGGCCAGATTTTACTATTACAAACCAATAATTATGATGTATGTATATATATTTATAGGATCACCCCATACCAACACATCCGTGTTTTTTTTTTTGTTTGTTTTGTTTTGTTTTGTTTTTTTTTTGTTTTTTTGGGGGTTTTTTTCTTTTTTTAGGTTTGTTAGTTTTGTTTTTTGATTTTCGGATTATGTGATGGTTTCAATTACTTCTATCGTTGTAAGTATTCTTCCCTTATGACTTGGTTGTAAATTAAAATACTATTTCAGTATCTAAGGCAGATAACCTAAGTATGAAGAATGCTTACATGATGTACATATTGTGAATGCCTGCTTTTGAAACCTTAATAAAAATATGAATTAAAAAAAAATAAATGGTAAATGGATGCAAATAACTTTGTTGTTTGCAAAACTTGTGCATAGGATTTTAAAATTGACAATTTATATTTGCATTTAAAGTTATGAAAAATGATTCATTAAACATGTTTGTGGTTGTTACAGTAAAAAATATAACTTTTTCTACTCTGATTTTATGTTTTTTGTCTGATTTTAGATCAATTGTGTTAATACAGTATGTCTAAATGAAAACATGACTGTAAATTCAGACACGTGAGGTTGTGCTGAAAAGGATGATACCAAACAAGGCAAAGTAAATAGTTTTTAAAGGGAAAATGTGGAGGGAAAATCAAAAGTAGTTAAAAATGGCCAATTATACCCTGGACCCCAGAGGGTTAAATGTTTTTTTTTAAAGTAACGCAATAGTTACTTTTCAAGTAATTAAGTACTTTTGGAATATTGTAACTCAGTTACTAACTCAGTTATTTTTTTGAAGAAGTAACTAGTAACTATAATTAATTACTTTTTCAAAGTAACTTGCCCAACACTGCTCATATCAGACTCCCTTCACAGAGTTTTGAAGCTTCGTCCAGAGTAATTAGACGTGGATGCACAATGACAGCTGAGGTGAACAGTAGCTACTGACACCCTCAGATAGCCAAAGACTCTAGGGCTGATCCAGTTGGGAGCCAGTTTGCTACAGTCAGTGGATTCACTACAGATGAACAGCAAGGTTTTTGAGGTGAATCGGAGTAAGAACGTAAAACATTGCAAAATATTTGGTTGACACATCCGTTTTTTAGTCTTGATTTATCGCTAAGTGTTGATATAATTCAGATATGTTAAAATACAGTGTGTTCAAAATCGCTTTTTGCAGAAACACAATAGCCGACCACGACTAGATTACAGTCTGAATGTATGTCTTTGATCTTTCTTGCCTTGAATTGGGAGGATAAAAAAAAATTGAATTTAGTTTACTCAATCTACAAATTACTGAGATCTAGAGGTGACATTGTACACACTGTAGTTTAGTCTACTTCGTCTACTTCAGTCTACTTTGGGTAGAATGTAAACAGTGCTGACAATGCATTACCCTCTATTATATTATACTTGGCCTATTTACTATTCATATATTCATTTACTATCATTAAGATTACTCACTGTCTTGTAATAATACAATTTTTAGTTTTTCTAAGAAAGTCTTGTAATGGATTGAATTATTCCATTCCTTTTAAACACACCATGTATAATGCTCACAGTGATTTTTATACAACTCTCTGGTGAAATGCCAGGAACTTAATTGTCAGCAGTCACCCCTCCATGTGAGAAAACAACAAAGCAAAGCATTATACAGTACATGGGTCCAGAACTCATTAGATGGTCCCTGCATAGAGCAGTACAGACATTAATTCTTCTGCAGAGCCAGTCTTGGGATCTGGACCAGCACACCACTGCTACATCCTGCCAGTCTGTCTCCTCTGATGATCAATAGCGGTGAACAGAAGGCAGCTGGAAGCTCGCTTCTAAAGACTTTTGTAGTGTGCCAACTTATTTTGGTTGGCAATCCTTGATTAGTGTTTAATCTCACTGGCCTTTGCTAAATTCTGCTTATCCTTGATGAAATAAACTGTCAGCTGACAAAAATCACAAGACTGAGCGACATAAATTAAAACATTTTGGATACTATTTAATGTTAAATTAAAGAAGAACTCACTACATTTAGAGCAGCTGCAATAACAAACCCCGTTTTGGGCATTGTCTATTAGAAGGCTGCATATTATACGCTTAGGGGCACATTGTTTATGGTTGGTTAGAGTTGGATGTTAAAATACAGCAAGTTTGTTTCGCTAACAAGAACACACTGCGGGTTTGCTCACTACCAGTTAGTTGGCTGAGTGCGTGCTGGACAATTAAACTGTTAATTAAAATGCTTTTCATAACACCTGAAGAAAAAAAACAAATTATTAGGCTGCAAAGTCATTTAACCCTTTAAAGTGTGTAATGTTGATTCTGCTTTACTTTGTCCTTTTTTGATACTTTAGCCAGACAGTTTTCCTCTGCATGTTTTGTCCAATACCCTGAAGTACCTCAAACCGCTGAGCATCGCAGCTTTTACAGAAAAAATATTTGGAAATGCAAATTAGTCACAGATGAGTCCAGGAAATGAGGTAGCAGTGGTTCTCCTGGCCACCTCCCTGTTCTCCACTTTGCTATCACTGTGTCGTCTGTGTTGCTGATGGTTTTTCCCCTGTGCTCAGATTCATAAAAGATGAGATGAAATGCAGCTTTATTGATCCCAGTAGGGAAATTCTGTCACTGCAGCCGCAACAAAATGGGCTTCAGCAGGGGAAAAGGAAACAATACAAGAGCAAATAAAAAAATATGCATGTAAAAAGACATGCTAAACTACTGCAGAGTTAAAAAACATGTTCAATAATTTTGATGGACTCATGGGAGAAACATAGTTTTAGATTTAGAGAGAACTGATAGAAAATGAAAGAAAGAGATGATAAGACTTTGACTGTGCAACAAGAGCATTGCCAAAGAACCTGTGAATGCCTGCATTTGTTTACGTGCATCATTTAAAGCTTCCAGCCAGCAGGGACCTATGTATCGGTGTTTGGTTAAGTCTAGACGGGGAGGGACACGATCGCTGTAGGCGTACAGCATGCTCCAGCTACCGCTCTCTGCTTTTTGCCTGTCTCCTGCTTTCTTTGTTTCAGAACCTCTCCCCCTCTGTCTCTTTCTTTCTCTGTGTTTAACCGCGTACTGTCTAAATGAGGGGGAACAGAAGCTGCAGAAGTCGGAGACAGGGCGAGTTCAAGAGCCGGAGAGAGCAGCAGACGCGCCAGCTGCCAATCACAGCTGTCAATCAGTGGCCTCATGACACACATCAAAGACTTCTGTAAGCCTTCAGATCTTATTAAGGGAGAACTTATTTCTAAAATGACCACCAGTACACTTGAAAGAGGGGTTCAGTTTAGTAAATATAGCCACAATAACTTGTGTGACCTAGTGTTCCTGAAGAACCGAGCCATCATCGACCACGGGGGTTTATTTTTATCACTTACACATGGGCTGGAGTTTCCAGGAGTTGCTGTCTGGCCCTTCACAGCTCCTGAGCTGGTAGACTTGGACACCATGGGGAAGAAAGCATCACAAGAAAAGAGTTTGTTTCAGCCAGATTTATTCTCTGGTGGTCAGACTAACATGTGACCAGTGGAGAATTGTGCATTTCTGGCAGGGCTTTTAAGGAGAACCTGTTGTTCACATGTTTAATACACTTTGGGATTAAAGTGTGACTGATGAAGGATTGTTGAGGCTAATGCTAGTATTAATAATTTGTATTAATCACATCTAGGGTCACAGGTTAGAGTTTAATTTTTTTCTGGGGCTAAGCTGAAAGATGCTTTGTATTACTTGTTCTTTAACAATGTCATTGTGGTTGAGCGTTCAGTTAAGGGGGATATTATATCCAAATATTCTCATTTTTTTTCCTTCTTATCTTGCAGGGAAACCACTCAGCATTCATACGTTTCCCCGTCACCCTCTCATCTCCCCCGAGCAGCACCTTCTGCTTTAATAATTCACAACACAGTCGATCATTTATAAACATTAAAATTTCACTACCTCTAACTTTGGACCAGGATGTTATTGAAAGTCATCGTAAAGCAAAGAATAAAAAAGTACACACAGGTACAAAAAATAATTACTATCGATGTGTGTTTGACAGCATTGAGGGTGTCCATACTCACACAGGGTTTCTAGAAAGAACTCGTGAAGTCAGTATTTGCATTTTTAGATTAATAAATGGGTAAATACATAATGAATTATTCACCCCAATAAGTATATTCCTACAAATTTACTGGGGTTTGGATCAGTGGGGTTTACGGTGGCCCTAAGAGGCCAAATGGACTGCAACTTAAGAAAACACCAGCAATAAGAAAAACGCTGGAGAAGCACACAAAACACAACGGAAATACGAAAACAGAAAAAAAAACAGATTTCCAAAAGCACTAGGGATGTGTTTCTGGGGAGACAATAACCTGACGGACCAGGTGCAGGAACCCAAAACACTGTAGGCGTGTTTTATCATGATTCATATAATACTGATGACGGATTTTTAGGCTAATAGTTAGGCTAACACACTTACCTCTCATCTTTTGTTTCCTCACAAAACCGATAGATCCTCCACTTCTTTTAAGTGTCTCCCAGCGCAATTCTTAGCATATTTTGGTTCCTGC
This sequence comes from Diplotaxodon limnothrissa, assembly GCF_057381915.1. Lineage (NCBI taxonomy): Eukaryota > Metazoa > Chordata > Actinopteri > Cichliformes > Cichlidae > Diplotaxodon > Diplotaxodon limnothrissa. The sequence continues at coordinate 32,430,635 of NC_140596.1, forward strand.
AACTGGTCCGTCGGGTTATTGTCTCCTCAAAAACACTTCCCTTCTGTTTTTTCCTATTTCCGTTGTGTTTTGTGTGCTTTTGCAGCGTTTTTCTTATTGCTAGTGTTTTCAGTCCGTTTGGCCTCTCAGGACCACCGTAGAGGTTACTGCGGAAGATGGCAAAACTCCCTCGAATGTATACGTGACCTTACAAGTCATTTTAAAATTCTTTGTCTTTAGCTTTTGATATATGAGGATTTGTACATTTGACTTGTTATCAAGGGCTTGGCTATTTTCCCTTTATCCCCCAGCTCTACCACTTCCTATACAGAAGAGATCATTTGCTGCACTACTGAGTCCTTTGCAACCTTGTGCCCTCATTGTCCCTGTAACTGCTTCACAAAACAAACACAATGCAACACAATCTTTTATTTTGTTAATTTTTTGTTTGTCTGCCTTTATTTTCAGTTACAGTTCCTCCTCAGGGCAGAGGATAGCACTGTTACTCAAGTTTTTCTCAATCTTCTGAGATAATTTACTTGGCAGGAGATATTGTGTTTTTGTTCCTTTCTCTTCAAAACACCCCATAAGTGTTCTGCTGGTTTCAAGTCAAGTTTGCCTCTGGCCATGTCATGGTTTTTTATTTTTCCTTAGAAATTCTTGGTCGATTTAGCAGCCTGCTTGAAAATGTTATGATTTAGAAATTTTCCTCCTCTGCCAAACCAGGAGACTTGGGGTTTGGCAGTTGATATGTTGGCGTATCCACAAGCACCCATATACAGGCCTGAATCATCAATTATGATATTGATTATAAAACTTTATTTACAGAAACCTGTTTTCAGATGTAATTGGACAAACTAGCACAAATTTAAATATAAGGTTTGTTTATAATATTTAGATCCTTCGCAGACAGTGATTTCCTGAAGTCTAGAAGCCATGGACATCACCAGATGCTGCGTTTCCTCCCTTGAGATGCTTTGTTAGGTCAGTTGTTACTTACTTGCTCGTCTCCCTGCTTTCAGTACTTGAAAAGCATGCTCTGTCAGGTTGAAAAGTATCCCATTTCTTTTTTCCTTGAGAAACTCTTGGTTTGCTTTTGCTGTTTGCTTTGGTTAATTTTCTCTGTCCAATCAGTTTCTTCAGTGTTTGGCTGAATCTGAGCAGAGAGTATAGCCCTGTATACTTCAAAATTCATCCTGCTGCTTCTATATATGTCCGTGCCATAACATTACCTCCACTGTTTGACAGACAATGTGGTACACCGTTTTCTCTCTTTCTCTTACATTTATTCTTGTTTTATCCACCCAAACATGTTTTTTGTTTGTATTCCAGTACTAGGCATGTTCACCTTTGTCTTCTTGAGTGTAGCCACCTTATTTTCAAACCTCTGTATTTCCTTTCAGGAAGGCACCACATGATTGTTGACCTGAACAATGATGGCCTACCTCTTTGAGACTGCTCTTGGCTTGGTTAGATGTAGTGAAATGGTTTTATTAATCCAGAAAATAATTCTGTGATCATCAGCTTTAGTTGTCTTCACTGCTCTTTCAGTCCTTTTGACGTTGCTTTGCTGTCCAGTAAATTAATTCTTCTTAAGAATGAACCACATTATTGTTTTGGCCACTCTTGAAGTATTTACCTTTGCAATGATAGTTTTATTTTGGTTTTAAACCTATTGATGGCTTCCTTCATTAACATCTCTTTGGACCTCTGGACAGCTCCAGTGAGTTTGCAATGTTAAAAAGAAACTGCAATTCTTTTATTGTCTTAACTAAAGATGGAATAACAGAACAGGCCTCACCTGAACATGAAACTGTCTATCAGTCAGTTATCTCATTTTGTTTTAACTTCTCAGATGCATAAAAATGTGATTTTTAAAGAGTTCATGTAACATTTTTGGAAAATCTCTTGAATTAAATTTGAAAGGTTTTCACTTTAATCACATCTGGATTGTTTGATTTAAAGCCACCATGGTGGTGTAAAGAGGGAAAACTACAAGAAATGTGTCATTGTCCAAAACCGTTTATCTCAGTCTCATCTCTCCATACAATTTTCTCTCCATATTTATCAGGCTTCTTTTCATCTCCAGCAAAGTTTATTCCTGCATTTTTGTCCCGAAGAGCAATTAACGGTTTAATTTTATACAACGCCCTTCACAGTGTCTGAACTGTCACAGAAACTCAGATCATCACGATAACCCCTGTGCCAAGTCTGAAGCCCTTGTCCATTTGAGGACAGACACTGCAGCTCTGATTAATAGGCGCTATGGCATGCTCTATACCTCCTGATCACTGCTGCAACTCTGTTTTCGCAGACTTTTAGCAGTTCCGTGATCTTCCCGTATCCAATTCCATCTTTATGAACTCTTAAAACCTGTTTTTTTCCCACAATTCTTTTGATATTTTCTCCTATTTGCAGCCAGATTATACGCAGTTCTTTTATTCAAAGTTTAAAATTCATTTTATAGCAGTTTTGCTGCATTCAGGCCGTTTTATATCCACAGATGCACGCAGTTATATTTCAGTAATCAAAGGTTTTCAAAATTGGGACATCGATCACAGGTGTATTTTCTTTTTTGGGGTCTTCCTAAAATAGTTAGGGTTGGCAGGATGCTGTAAAAGGACCAAACTTCAGTCGGGAAAACAACTGAGATAATCGATTCGCAATAGAGGCTAGTCATTAATATACTGCTGCATGGGCTGGGCTGTAGTTACATCGTAAGGTTTTAAAAACTGAGCTTTAAAATGATTAGTGGTGATAAAAAAACACATCAAAAAGGTAGTGATCACCACCTTGTTTTAGGGGCTTGTTCAGATTAAACAGAACAAAATACAAAGCATTAAAACATGTCAAAAATGCAACAGCTTTAATAAACGCAGAGAAGTTGGACCCGGAAACAGAGTTCATACGTCATCAATTAAAAACCGGATAGCTGATGTTTATGAGTTATCCTGGTAGTTGCAATGCATTTAGAGTAAAGGCCTGTAAATATTTTACTGTAGTAAGATCATTGTTACCACTTGAAGATAGTTGGACTGGATTTCAGCTAGTGAAGATAGGACACTAACTGTGGATTCACAATGTGAAACTGATGGTTTTCATTTTCACATTTTCATTCATTCTAGTGTCTACATGAGTAAATAAATCAAAAGGCAACATTGTGTCCGAAAGTGCATCTGTGGAAGTCAGAGGTCATGAGTCTCGTGTACCCAACCATGTGGTGAAAGATATCTCAGGGAGAAGGTTTTTACATCACATATCATTAAACGTTAATTAGTAAAGTGGGCTTCAGGGACCTTGCTTCCCATCTGGCTGTCTCTCACATACCTTGTCCTTCACATTTCGTTGAGAAGATGAAAGTAGGAATGGCTCCCACATCAGCGCAGGACTGCAAGTGTATTAATAATGCAATTTGTGTTAACGACAGAACATCTGCCCCAGGTTGCTGTATGGTTAGCCACAGGTGCACCAGCTGTCTTTTACCATTTATCCTCCTAATCACTTCAGCTGACGTCAGAGTTTAAATCGCGAGAAGGAAGCATCATGTTCTTTTTATTAAAAGTTAATTAAACGGGACATTTTATTTTCCTGTTTAAATCAAAGACAAAACTTTTCTTTCTCCACCAGTTTCTTCATTTACTCCCTTCAGAAAAACTGGTTTTACACCAGATTGATTCCCAGATATAAAAGTGACAAGGCATGAAAAATAAGATATAAATGGAAAAAAAAATCAAATACATGCAGCAAAAAGCTCCAAGGAACACAAAATTATTAATATTAACTACATTTATTATGAATATTAAATACTAACTAATGTAGAAGAGCTTTCCTCCCAAACTCCTCTACAATTTGGGAAGAAGATAATGGAGGGTATAAGGATTTTTTAGATCACACAAGCAAACACACATACATATGAGTGTGGGGATCCTGTGATAAAAGGCTGAAACACCCACTATAAGCTCGGTGGGTGACATCACTAAATGGCCATCATCATCATCAAAAAAGCAATCCTCCAATTCCACCTATTACAGTAAGTGCTATTAAGCAAACACAGTGCGGAAAATCACTCTCCTGCTTACAGAACCCAAGTTTACTTTCTTGAAATTGTTGTTTTTGCTCAAACATCAGTCCACACTCAAACCTATACTTCTATAAGGACATAAGGCAAATGATTGCTGAAGGCAGGAGGCTAGAACCAGCTTCTTTGCTGGTATTAGCGTTGTTTTTTAAATGCATAAATGACCATTGGGTCTTTTCAGTGGATGTATTCTAAAGCAGCGGTCCCCAACCTCCGGGTCGTGAGAATTGAGGCTCAGGTGTTAAATTTATGGTTTTCATCTGTATTTTTGTTTTGATTGCTTTTATCAGTTTCCCTGGGTCTTTTTACCATGTGTTATGAATACATCTTATTTTTTTTTGGTACCGGTACAGGTTTTATTTTGTTGAATTTATCCGCAACACCTTAAAGGCCAGCCCTTGAAATATTGTTGGACATAAACCGGTCCGTGGCGCAAAAAAGGTTGGGGACCGCTGTTCCAAAGTAACTGGCTAGTTCGACATTGGTCATCTGTCTCAGGTGCTGAAAGTGCTATGTTCCTATTGCAAATCCCACCTATAAACCATCACTGAAATGCATAAACAAACGTTACAATTCCTGTTAAAGAATGGAGGGTATATGTTGGCTACTTACCCAGCGTGTCAGTCGATCCCTGCAATTCAAAGAGAAAGCAGAATATGAGTCAATGTCAGGATACAAACACCAGCTGTGTTGAGAACTGTGTCTTAAGGATGAATTAAAGAAAGCAAAACTCTTATTCTGTCTAAAAATGGAACTTCTATCTCAGTGTACTTTAAGCGATTCTCCTGTTAAAGTTTCCTTTGCAGCGTGAAGAACAGGCTCTTCTCGCTTCGCTTTGCTGCGTCTCTCCTCCGTTAGTGTTGCTTCATCAGCGGAGACACTGTTCTCTCCACCTAGTGCACACTGGGCCTACAACCAGCACAGTGTCTCATCATGTTGAGCAAAATGGACACAGGAATATCTAAAGGCTTATCGTATTACCCAGAATTCCTTTTGCCTATGTTATGCTCATCTCTCTTGCTCCTGATCCACATTTGGCATGGCTGGATGGTCATTTTGCCAGAGGAGAATTGGAAGAGATTGTGTGCAGCCCCTTCAGTATGCTCTCCCTCCGAGCCTCTGGATATTTCAGCGGAGCAGGGAAGCAGCTAGGCAACAGTCTATGAGAGAGGTAATTGGTTCCTGGTGATGAGACGAATTGACATTCATTTGTCCACAGTGCTGTTTTTATTTCCCCGTCTGCGCCCTCCGACGAACGCAGAAGCCAAATCGGGCCAGCGTTGAAGCTGAAATGCCTCGGCTATTTCTCGAATAAATATCAGCATGTGTTTTAAATGGAAGTCAAATTGAGACGGGATTGTCCATCCAGAGTGAAGGAGAGTGGCTTCTCCTCACACACACTTTGATGGGTATCTCTTACCATCGTGCTTGAGCGCATCCGAGCATTCCTTGCCTCCAGACGCAGCGAAGAGAAAAGAACACATCCTCCAGAACTGACAGGGTTTATTCTTTTTACTGTCAGAGCTATTTGTAAAACAACTATTCTTTGGTGGCAATTCTTTAAATATTAAAAAGTGAGGTTCTAGTTCCTTACTTTTTTCTTTTTTTCGAAGCTGGAAATCTCTGCCAGAAGCTTTTACTCTGTGAAAAATCAAACGCAGGTAACACCAAAATAGACTGACAGCTTCTCTGGGGTTTATGGATGCGGATATTCATGCGGTGAGGGGGCTGCAGGGTGGAGGGGTGGATGGGGAGGAGTAACAAACATTTCAAACATCACCTTCACGGCGTGGCATAGTGGCCCCGCCGTGCACGCTCCCCGTCAAGCGCAGCCGCCGTCGCACCGTGCTGCACGTTTGCGGCTCTATCGCAAAAATTCATTAACAAAGCGGAGCCGAGACGAAACAGGCGCCTTTTTTTTCTGCCTCATCGGTAAGATTCAAACTGAGCGTGAGTTACGTAAGCGCTGCTAAATTTATCAATGCTCATTTTATGCAAAGCCTGAGCTCCCAGGCGCAGACTGTGTGATGTTCAGAATGGGAGAAAGGCTTTTGTTTCCCCTGCAAGCCATCTGATTTCTATTTCCGTGTCTGAAAAACAAGATTTTAAAAAGGTCATGCTAATTTTAGCCGTGTTTTCGTGAAGGAGAAGGGAGATGCTTTTCTTTTTCGTTCAAACGCAAGAGACAATCAAAGCAGACTTCAGTCAGATTACAGCTGAGGTTACAGCGCAGAGGATTACAGTCTCGGGTGAATGGCAGGCACATGCTACTTCTCCATATGCTGCTTTCTTCTGTCACTCTCGCTCCTCTTCAGTGTGTGAGAAAGAGACGGAGAGGAGGACTGACAGTGTGTTTTTCCGGGGTGTACCTCAGTGGAAAGAGTGTGCAGGAGTCTCTCAGTGTCTGTTTCATTCACAGTGAAGTCTAAAACTGAAGTGGTGATTTCCAGATCTCACGCAGGATCTTTGTACTTGAACAAGGCAGCTTTCGTGCTTTTTGAAACTCTGTCTGCCTCCTTCGTACACGCTTCTGACGACCTCCACTGGAAGCATTAACTCATTAAGCTGTATGCTTAACCCCTGCACTTTAATCCTCATCCTGACCTAAATTTAATCCTATTTCTGCCAGTTGGCAGGTTATTTTCCTTTTTTCTCCCCACTGCTTCAAACCTTTTTTTTTATGTTCGTAAGTCTTCCATCATTTAAATCCACTTATCATGCTCAATACACTGCACACAGGAAGTCTTTCACAGGAGTAAAGTGGAGCTCAACTTGTGATGGCAGTGAAGCCACTGGCATTTTGATCTGTGACATCTTTAAACTCTTTTAATAACACAGTAAATGGTAAATGGCCTGTATGTGTATAGCGCTTTACTTAGTCCCTATGGACCCCGAAGCACTTTACACTACATTCAGTCATCCACACATTCACACACTGGCGAGCTACATTGTAGCCACAGCTGCCCTGGGGCGCACTGACAGAGGCGAGGCTGCCGGACACTGGCGCCACCGGGCCCTCTGACCACCACCAGTAGGCAACGGGTGAAGTGTCTTGCCCAAGGACACAACGACCGAGACTGTCGGAGCTGGGGCTCGAACCGGCAACCTTCCAATTACAAGACGAACTGCCACGATCCCCCGATAAGTACTAAGTACTAACACTTCATTTTCATGTCAAAACACTCACCGTCCCCTTTTACAGAAAAGTTAAAAACAATAAGAATAAACAAAAATGCCCATCAAGTCAATAAAACAAATTTCCAATATGTAAAGTCAGAGGATTTATGTGACGGTGGAACACGGTCAGGAAATGAAAATGTTTTGGAAATGGAGAGAGACTCAGTAGCATGAATGTTTGGCTCTAGACCCCATGGTAGTGAAACGGGGGGGGGTGACATGGAGAGAAGATGGAGACCTGAGAGTACGAGTGGGTGCGTTGACATGCAGCAGTTCACAAAGGTATTTAGCTAGAAGCCAGTGGAGCTGGTGAAGGTCAGGTGTGGAATCAGAGTTCTGGACCAACTAAAGTTTATGTATGAAAAGCATCAAATGCTCTGGGGTCTCTTCAACCTCTTCAATCTACAAACATCATCACTGCATCTTACACTGTCAGCAACGCCAGTACTCAAAACTGGAACACGATGAAAGGACAAATAGTTTTATCTCTGGCATTAATAACATAAAATGACCTTTTACAGAAGGGTTTGACTTCAGTAAAGTTTATCAAGGACGGAATGATAAAACAGAATAAAATAGTCTTTATTCTGTCAGTATTTATAGATGACATGCAGTGCTCTATTACTCACTGAAACCTGTATACATAGATTACATTCATACAGTTCTAACAAGCTTCAGTATGACCACCTTTATTCTTCAACACAGCTTGAACTCTGTTAGACAAGCTTTCATATCTTTTCTTTAAGTAGTAGGAATGGTTCATAGAATAGAATAGTTCAGGAATAGTTCTCTGGGCTTCTTGAAGGACAATCAATGCTCTTCTTTTGATGTTGGCTGCCTTTTGTTACAATTTCTGTCAACATGATCCCACACTGCTTCAAGGACTGGGCTCTGGGGAGGCCAATCCGTGATCCCAGTTTTCCACTGTGTGTTTTTCTATTGTATTAGGTTTTCCTGGATTTAATTTCCAGTTTCAGATGCTGTTCATCCACTGTATATAGTTTTTTTAGGCCCACCACTTCTTTTATCCTCCACTTGTCTGGTTTTCTTTCTTTTTTTGAGGGCACACAGTAGACCATGCTGAGATACTCTAAGAGTTCAGCAGATAGCTCATGGAAATCATCTTGACACTGTAAAAATATAATCAAAGGCTGTTATATCTGGCATTCTTCTAACTTAAAACTGGGTACAAATTATATGGACTAATCTTGTCTCAAATGAATGAAGACGGATATGTTTATATCAGATTGCTAGTAGCAAAGTTTAACAAAAGATTGGAGATTTAAACTTGTTTCTTTAAGTTTTCTTAGACACAGGACAGATTTATGCCTTGAGTTAGTCGCCTTTTTATGATTGAATGATTCAGTCCAGGTATAACAATTGGACTGAAAATGAATTAAAAAGCAAAAGAAAAACTTAAAAAAAGTGATGGGTGTGTAATAGTATGATGGAACCAATTCCACGAAGCTCCCGGCGTGAAGTTTTTGTGCTGATGTTAATGTCACAGGAAGTTTTGGACCCCTGCAGGCAGGAGAGCATTGACAACCTTTATAGACTATGCACCTCAGCACTCAGTGGCATTGTTCTTAATGTTTACATGATCTGCCACTTCATGGCTGAGTAGCTGTGCTTCCTAAACAATAACACCACTTAGAGCTGATGGTAGAATACGACTGGTTGCAATGATGGCGTCCAATTACAGCACCATGCTCAAATTCAGTGAGCTCTTTAGACTGACCCATTCTTTCACAGAAGGTTGTAAAGGCAGCCTGCATGGCTGGGATGCTGGATTTTATATACCTGTTGTAATGAGACTGAAAACACCCAATACCTTTATGCACATAGTCTACAGCTTTGACACACTAACAAATTTTTAATACTCCATAATAATCCATTTTCTTAGATGCTCAATGAATTCACAGGGGTGCTGGAGCCTGTCGCAGCTGTCACAGGGTGCAATGTGGGATACACCCTGGAGAGGTTTGCCATCCATCATGGGGAAGTCTGAATTCTAAGGAATCCAGATCCAACAGGTCTCAAGCAGCCAGTCCTTAGAACTGCCAAAGTCCTAAAGAATATTTTAAAATTCACTGTCAGTTGTTGAATGGCCTAAGAAAGATTTCTAGAGTTGAAATCAAAGTATGTAGTTTTAATGTTATATTTTTAGGTTACAGTGCCAGTGATGGCATTTTTGTACAAATATTTATAAATGTTACCACCAAACACCATAATCATACTTAACTCTTCAAGGCACTTGGGATTTGTCACAGTTCGATACCAACCCTTCAGTAAATGTTACTGTTGTTGACATTTTTTGTCCTCTCACCTTCGTGCATGGTTGCATTGAAATCCCACACAGCACAAAAGGAAACGCCTTCCTCACGCTCCCCTCAACAATTCAGTGACTCACCTCCCGTTTATGAAGCCTGCATCGACCCTGATAGTACTACAGCTGAGTTTCACATATGAAACTGTCCCCGTTTCCCTTCGGCTCGGCTGATCTGTGCATTTCATATGATTCAGAGCATCACGGATCATTAAGCATTTGCAACACGATCAGCGTTCCCACGTTCAAAATGGTGGAGGGGAGCTGTTTAGCGAGGAGCCGCTGGATCCTGATCAAGCCTCTATGCTAGGGATATGTTTTCGCTACAGACCACACTGCCTGTTACCATGACAACAAACAGAAATTTCTCTTCTCTCACACACACATTTAACCCGAGTGCTTTTCAACACTGCAACCATCCTCCCCTCTCTTCCTCTCTCTCCCCCGGAGTTGCTACCCACTTCTCTGCTCCCAGCATCTCCAGAGTTTGGGGAATACACTTCAATTGATCTCCTGCAGACGAGCGGAGCGAGACCGGTCACGTGACTAATTCAGATGTCAGTGACATCACTGCCTCGTTTCTTCTCGCTTTTCAGGCACGATCGTTTTGGGCGCAAACTACAGCGGAGCCTGTGCAACCTGAAGCAGAATGAATTGAGCTAACAAACACGGTGAAGCGACGAGGCGCTTAGTGTCGACCCGGCTGTGCGACCGGGTCAGGCCCACTCAGGAGATCCGCCTGGCCTCCAGTGAAAAATACAGTCCCAGTCACCTGTTTTGACCTCTTCCACCACATGAGTAGAGAAAACATTTTGTTGTTGTTGTCTCCACATAGAAATAGACTCTCCTCGGGCTTGGAGACAGCAGAGAGGATACTCTAACATGCTGTGAGAGGACAGTCCTACTGAGCACAGATCCCAGAGCAGCACTGGGCCGTTGACCTTTGACTTTCATAAACTTTTACATTTTAAAATGCTGGATAAAGAGAAACCAGACAGTGTCCCCTTTATTTTAGCGCCTTGAGCTGTGAAACACGTTTGGATTGACTTTACACGTAAAGCAGATTAACCACACTGCTCCTGACAACCTGAACTGTGTTTTCCTCTCACTTTGTATGCCGAATGACGTGAAACCTAACAAGCTGCTTAAGCATCTCGACTTCAAAGCAGCTGTTGGGCTGTGAGATAAATCCAATGGAAATCGCTGATGGTTTGATGTGTGTTGGTTGAGTGGGGTTGCACCGCTCGCCTGTCTTCCACCTCTGTTTTTCCTCCCAAACTCCCTGAAAATTGGTTACACCGTAGTTAGTCAGGATGTCTGCATTTGTGGACTTTATATTGATCTATAGGCTCACGGACACATACATCTGTCTAGATCTTTCTGTATCTATTTCTTGTTCTTAGACTATTTGCCTCAAAAAATGTACCTCTGTCACGCACAACTAAATACAGAAACGCTGTAAAATGCAACATTTATCCCTGACAACATTGAACATTGTCATTGAATGCCAAATTTAATAAATTGAGAGTGAAAGGACTATGCCAGGGGAGTAAGTGCAAGGTCAATGCCACTGGATCTAAGTGCAGAAGCTGGTAAATGTTCCCCTGGGGAGGTCACTGGCCTGAGTCACGCTGTATTTGTCTGGCAGAAGGCCGACTGGCATTTTCTGGATGTAAAAGAACAGTTTGTCCATAGCAGCAAGAACAATTGTTGCTGAAAACTTTTCCGTCCTCAGCTACGGTGACGGCAGCGGCGTTTGTAAAGGAGCAAGCAGGTACCATTTGGGTGATTGGGTTTCAGGGGCCACAAGCATGAGGCAGGCAGGTGGTATTGGGTTTCTGTGCTGAGGGGAAATTGTGAACGCCAAATTCGCTGGCATGATCATATGAGAGCAACCTTCTGCCATGTGCTGATATATTGTTCCCTGTCAGGTGTCGTCTTACGGCTCTGAGAGATGGGTTCTCCTGGAAGAGAGACGTGTCGAGCGTGAAGCCCAAACAGTGCTGTGCCACCACTCTGACTCTGCAAGTTGTGTTCAGGAGGCTTCTGCTGTGTAACACAAATATACTGATGTGTGTGTGTGTGGTATACATATATATATCTATATCTATAGATATCTATAGATATAGATATCTATAGATATAGATATCTATAGATATCTATATATCTATAGATATCTATAGATCTATATCTATATATCTATATCTATATATCTCTATATATCTCTATATATCTATATCTATATATATATATATATTAGTGCTGTCAATAGATTAAAAAAAATTAACTAACTAATCTCACAATTTTCTGTTATTAATTGCGATTAATCTCAATTACTTTATTAATAGCCTGGCTCCAATTACATTTTTTTATTCTTTATATTTTAAGTAATTATCGTTGTTCACCGAAGTCCAGTGGTCTCCGGTGAGAGCGACATTCCTTACTTGCACAAGCTTGCTGGACTGCTGAGCCCTCTGGTCCCCATACAAAGTGTGCAGTCTCGACACAATGGTTCCTCTCGAGGGCAGATTGTAACACTCATCTCCTGATGCAGCACGAATGACTTCTCTCAGTCCATCATCTTCTACTATGCTAACTGGTCGGCAGTTTTTAGCTATCCAAACAACCAAGGAATTGGTTACCTTTTCTCTCACATTTTTTGTTATTCGTCCACAAGCACCATACTCCTGAAGCGTAGACTGGCGAGGTCCCGTAGAGGTGGATTCAGTTAGGTGTTTTGCTCTCAGGTGATACGCCAGTGATGAACTGCTTCTGTGGTACTTGAATTCAGCGTTGCAAATTGTGCATCTTACTCTCGTTTTGTCCAACAAGCCATCAGGCAACTTCTTAAAGAGAAACTTTCCACCCAAAAGTCCGCCCTCGTCCATGCTTGCGTGTGTTAGCTAGTGTTAGCTAGATAGTAGCATGGTGTCACTTCTTTTTCTTCTTCTAATCATTTCTGTCAGGCCAAACGCCAGCATAGCACACTGTTGCCCCCTCCTCCAGAGGTGCTCATGAATTTAAAGGTCTTAGATTACAGGAAATTAATAAAAAAACAAAATCAGCGTTAAATTTTTTTTAATGCATTAAACATTTCGCGTTGATCTTAACAATGAACGCGATAATTTTGACAGCACTAATTAATATATTATATATATATATATATATATATATATATATATATATATATATATATATATATATATATATATTTGGGGTGCAACGATATTCGTATCGATATTGAACCGTTCGATACAGTGCTTTCGGTTCGGTACGCATATGTATCGAACAATACAACATTTGTAATTTATTTTATCAATTTTCCTTCTGACGATGCTGTCTGTGTTGAGCGCTCAGTGAATCTGCGTTCGACTACTCCGCCTAGGCTGCACTGTCGAGCGCAGATCCACTGAGCGCTCAACACAGACAGCATAGTCAGAAGGAAGAGCGCAGGGCACCTCCCCCACCCTCATTCAGATCTGGCGTTTGGAATTATTTTGGTTTTCATGTGACGTATGACCCTGAAGGTAAGCGAGTCATGGACTAAAGTAAAACAGTATGTTGGATGTGCCATGCAATGCTCAATTACATTGGTGGGAACTAGTGTGTTAGCGCAGTTAGCTCGTTAACGTGTTGGCCGTCTAGCCCCATGCACGGGGCGATCGGCGGTAGCTCGTTAACGGAGATTTGCCGTGTTGTGGCGTTAAGGTCATTTCAACGAGATCAACCTGAAAGCACTAGTGGGAACACAACGAATATGACTGCACATTTACGCCGACATCATCCTAGTGCAAAGACAAGTGGAAGCAGACAAAAAAAAGCAAGCATGCTACTAACTTTAGCCGAGTCATTTAGACAGCTGTTAGCACATGATTCTCCTTATGCTGCTGAGAATATAGCCCGGAAGAAGCGGATAGTATAGCTTTTATTTTGGAAAGAGCCATTTCTCTGTAATAAACTCTCTTTTCCAAAGATGAGTGATTCCTCAATCAGATACAGGGCTTGCAATATCGCTAGCCCGACGTCCCGGAGCTAGCGATTTTTTTCAGTCCGGCTACCAAAATCTATCTCTGCCCTGCCCGTCGGGCTATTGTAGGAAAAATATATGTCAATGCTTTTGCATTCTTTCAGAAATGTAGCTGGGTAATTATGTCATTGGCATCGGTGAGCCACTGTCAATATGTGACATATTGAAGTCGCGTTTGAATTTGCGCTTGTTTTTTTGCTTTCACTTTGCAATCGTGTGAACTGTGTATAGAGAGCGACAGCACTGATCTGTGAGTGATGATAATTTGTGCACCAATTCCTCTGACATCGTCTTATTAATCGTTAGCTTACTATGCAAACATGACAAGTGAAATCTCCCGCAGCAAGCTTAAACATGTGAGAGGTTGATCGCGCAGAGAATCGCTGAGCTTATGTGAGTGAGTGTGTAAAAGCATTTCAGTTCTGCTGAGCCAAATAAGACAGGTCAGGGTGAAGAAGTGACAGCCAAAGAAAAGCTTACCACAAAACGGAGAAGTTATGACAAATCAGACTATAAGGCAAAAAGAAAGTGCAGCTTTATGGTTTCATGGACAAAAGAATTTCTGTGGCTGCAATATGACGAGCTAAATAACCAGGGCTGCACATAAGTGGTCCGCAGGTGCGCATTCGCTGTCAAAATAAAAAACACACACAAGGGTTAGGGTTAAATTTAAAAACTGTACTTTTGAGTTAAAATATATATTTATAATTTTAATAAATGACAAATTAAAAATGCATGAACATTTTTTTGTATCGAAAAAATATCGAACCGTGACACCAAAGTATCGAACCGAACCGAACCGTGAATTTTGTGTATCGTTGCGCCCCTAATATATATATATATATATATATATATATAAAAACACCCAGCACGCCCCTGCGGGGGGTTTATCCTTCAAGCTCGGGTCCTCTACCAGAGGCCTGGGAGCTTGAGGGTCCTGCGCAGTATCTTAGCTGTTCCCAGGACTGCGCTCTTCTGGACAGAGATCTCCGATGTTATTCCCGGGATCTGCTGGAGCCACTCGCCTAGCTTGGGAGTCACCGCACCTAGTGCTCCGAGTGCTATATATATATATATATATATATATATATATATATATATATATATATATATATATTAGGGGTGCAACGATACACAAAATTCACGGTTCGGTTCGGTTCGATACTTTGGTGTCACGGTTCGATATTTTTTCGATACAAAAAATGTTCATGCATTTTTAATTTGTCATTTATTAAAATTATATAAAATTATTAAAATTATAAATTATATATTTTAACTCAAAAGTACAGTTTTTAAATTTAACCCTAACCCTTGTGCGTGTTTTTTATTTTGACAGCGAATGCGCACCTGCGGACCACTTATGTGCAGCCCTGGTTATTTAGCTCGTCATATTGCAGCCACAGAAATTCTTTTGTCCATGAAACCATAAAGCTGCACTTTCTTTTTGCCTTATAGTCTGATTTGTCATAACTTCTCCGTTTTGTGGTAAGCTTTTCTTTGGCTGTCACTTCTTCACCCTGACCTGTCTTATTTGGCTCAGCAGAACTGAAATGCTTTTACACACGCACTCACATAAGCTCAGCGATTCTCTGCGCGATCAACCTCTCACATGTTTAAGCTTGCTGCGGGAGATTTCACTTGTCATGTTTGCATAGTAAGCTAACGATTAATAAGACGATGTCAGAGGAATTGGTGCACAAATTATCATCACTCACAGATCAGTGCTGTCGCTCTCTATACACAGTTCGCACGATTGCAAAGTGAAAGCAAAAAAACAAGCGCAAATTCAAACGCGACTTCAATATGTCACATATTGACAGTGGCTCACCGATGCCAATGACATAATTACCCAGCTACATTTCTGAAAGAATGCAAAAGCATTGACATATATTTTTCCTTCCTACAATAGCCCGACGGGCAGGGAAGAGATAGATTTTGGTAGCCCGACTGAAAAAAATCGCTAGCTCCGGGACGTCGGGCTAGCGATATTGCAAGCCCTGTATCTGATTGAGGAATCACTCATCTTTGGAAAAGAGAGTTTATTACAGAGAAATGGCTCTTTCCAAAATAAAAGCTATACTATCCGCTTCTTCTGGGCTATATTCTCAGCAGCATAAGGAGAATCATGTGCTAATAGCTGTCTAAATGACTCGGCTAAAGTTAGTAGCATGCTTGTTGTTTTGGTCTTTGCACTAGGATGATGTCGGCGTAAATGTGCAGTCATATTCGTTGTGTTCCCACTAGTGCTTTCAGGTTAATCTCGTTGAAATGACCTTAACGCCACAACACGGCAAATCTCCGTTAACGAGCTACCGCCGATCGCCCCGTGCATGGGGCTAGACGGCCAACACGTTAACGAGCTAACTGCGCTAACACACTAGTTCACACCAATGTAATTGAGCATTGCATGGCACATCCAATATACTGTTTTACTTTAGTCCATGACTCGCTTACCTTCAGGGTCATACGTCACATGAAAACCAAAATAATTCCAAACGCCAGATCTGAATGAGGTTCAATGCCTGTTGCAAGGAGAGCTTAACTTCTGTCTCGCTAGTAGTGATGGGTCGTTCGCGAACGAAATGGCTCTTAGAGCCGGCTCTTTGACGTGAACGACGCGAGCCGGCTCCTTATCGCGAGCCGTCACGTGGGTTTTTTGTTTTTTTTTCTTTCTCTCAGCCTCTCTCTCGCACTTTTTTTCCGCTTCACTCTGCACGCGAGCCTTGTGCTTTACGCTGGGCAGAGGGGGGAGGGGCGGTAGTTACACTCAGTAGCACAGGAACAGAGCCAGAGAGAGAGAAAGAGAGGCAGGGACAACAACATTAGAAAGGTATAGTAATCATCCACAACTATTTTCGGTTGCAGATGATAAAGGATTGAGAAAGTTTATTCATGCAGGTCCATATGACAGAGAATATGCATGTTCTTTTAGTTTTCATATTATAATTTATATTTAATTGTGTTGTGGTTTGCAGTGTTTTGTGTTCTTTTCACTTTAAATTTGTGAAAGGAAAAAGTTGAAAATTTAAATAGTTAAAACTTGAAATGTGAATAGTTGATTTTTGTATTATATGATTTATTTATTACATTTTATGTGGAGTGAATAAATAAAAGTATATTTACGGTGGCCCCTAGAGACAAAGCACATACAAACTTCAAATCACGTACGAACTCTGAAGCATGTACAAACTCCAAAACACGTAAAAACACGTACAAACTCCAAAACACGTAAAAACACGTACAAACTCCGAAGCACGTAAAAACTCAGAAGCATATAAAAACTCAGAAGCACATAAAAACTCAAAACACGTACAAAAGACAACAGAAGTGCTCCAGGATGCTGGGCGCAGTGTTGAGCCTTTGTTATCTTGTGGCTACACAAGCCAGCAAGTACCAACGACCGGATTTGGTGTGTGGTAATAACAGGTAAATGAACTTTTTTTTAAATTATTTGAATATATATATGAGTGCCTGTGTATAAATACACAAACAATACACACATGCTTTCAATTGTGTAATTTAAGTGATCTAGTAGCTCTGCTTTGGAAGTTCAGTTCATGCTAGAAATGTGTTTTGGAGTTTGTACGTGTTTTGTCTCTAGGGGCCACCGCATATATTTATATATAAACATATATAAATAAAACCACTTTTTACGTTAGTAATTCCTTTTGTGCATAATTTTATATTATTGTTAATAATAAATTAATTAAAGCAACAAAACAACCTGAAGAGCCGGTTCGGAGCCGAAAGAGCCGGCTCTTTTTAGTGAGCCGAACCGAAAGAGCCGGATCTCTAAAAAGAGCCGGAAATCCCATCACTACTCGCTAGCTTGCCCTGCGCTCTTCCTTCTGACTATGCTGTCTGTGTTGAGCGCTCAGTAGATCTGCGCTCGACAGTGCAGCCTAGGCGGAGTAGTCGAACACAGATTCACTGAGCGCTCAACACAGACAGCATCGTCAGAAGGAAAATTGATAAAATAAATTACAAATGTTGTATTGTTCGATACATATGCGTACTGAACCGAAAGCACTGTATCGAACGGTTCAATATCGATACGAATATCGTTGCACCCCTAATATATATATATATATAGATATATATATATATAGATATAGATATATATAGATATAGATATATATAGATACATATATAGATATATAGATAGATACTGTATATATATATATATATATAAGGACATGCAATGTATTTTAGAATTTACTACAAGCTCCTGTGCACATTGCTTTAAAAATTGCCTTTTTAAATCGGGTAATTCTTTTGGATACACCTTTTATATAAATGTGACTGTGATAGCCTCATCTGGGATCTATCATGCTACATCTAGGACTGAATTCAAAGTCCTGTTTGTTACTCTTTATAAACTTAGGCATACCTTAAAGACCTCACAGCACCACATTATCCAAAAGCTAACTTGTTGTTGCCAAAGTTTTAGAAGGTAGAATGGGAGCCTTTTTCATGTGGATCCAGCTCCCAGTTTTGACTCTGGTGATAGACACCCTCATTGAGTTCAAAATGAGGCTTTAAGCATTGATTTTCCTATCGAGCTTAAAGTTACCACTGAAGCTGGTGACCCTGAACCATCCCTTTATTTATCCTGCTCGGGCAGGTGGAGGTAGGGGTATCTCCCATGATGCACAGAGTATTTCTCCTCCGCTCTCATGGGTGCATTTATATGCTGCTATAAATGACTCAAAGTTACGACATACAGTCGTAACTTTGAGTCTTCTCTCCCCCACAGTTTGTGCTTCGTCCTGTTTGTGGGCTCTCTTTGCTCTTCTTTTCTCTCATCTCTTTCCCCCCTCATTCCTCAGCTGGCTGTGGCAGATGGCTGCCCCTCACTGAGCCTCGTTCTGCTGGAGGTTTTCTCCCAGTTCAAGGGAGTTTTTTTTTTCCTTTTCTCCCGACTGCTGCCAAGTACTTGCACAAAGTGGATTGATTGTTTTCTGTCTTTACCTTACACCTTGAGATAACTTCTATTGTGCTATGAGTGCTACGCAAATAAAATGAATGGAACCAACTGTATAACTGTGCAGCAGTGAGCTTCCTTTGCAAGCTCTTTGTTCAAGAAAGAAAAAGTGAGCAAACACAGTGGATAAAACATTCTGCATCACCGCTTCTTCAGGTTCACTCACAGCAAGGAGGCAGCCATCTATCTGAACGAGTTGGTCTGGATGTTTGTTAGTTGCATTGTGTGTGTGTGTGTGTGTGTGTGTGTGTGTGTGTGTGTGTGTGTGCAGGCACCCTCCTGTAGACCTTGTCTCGTTTTTTCGGGAACAGCTGTAAAGGGTGAGCTACTATATATATCCTCGACACTGGTCTAATTTTCCTCTCTTTGAGCTGAACCCACAGTCATACATCCACCTTTCAGGGTCGCTGTCATCCACAACAAATGACAAACTCTCTTAGCTCCTCAAACATTTGTAGGGCATTAAAAAAATTCAAAATAATGTCAAGCATTTGTTAAATTTTCCCCTGACAGGCACTGGAAACGAATAGTTTCCATCCCAGCGCAACCACTGCGAGGAGGCCGAGCACGTACCCGCCCGCAGCACGTCCATCAGCAGCTTGATGGATGAACTGGTGTTTGTCCAAGAGTCTAGTAATTGCACCACAACGGAGCCATTTGAAATATTTAAGCAGCGTTGAACACGAATGGCTCGGGCATCCAGTTTCAAAAGCAACCACCGTAAACGGCCACTGTGGGTGAAAATGTTCTGTCACTGTGATACCCGGCCCCTGCTGACAGAGCTGATTCTGACTGAGCCGCACGAGTGATGTGCGCACACATGTCCCAGCAGTTCAGCCAACAGCAAACAAAACACTGTGAGAAAACAGGCAGGGAGGGAGATGTGCTGATGTTAGCAGATTAGCCAAAGTAGGCGATTGCATGACAATGTGTAGTTAAAAAAACAACAACAAAAGAACCCCCATAATGACAGGATAGTTTAAAGTTTGACGTAAATGGTTTCTGTTTCTAAGTGTTTAATATTCATGTCTTGCAGTGTTGTAATCTCGCTGCTTTTTGCTGCGGTGCTGAAGAAATGCTACCTAACCACAAAAAAATGAGCCCACTTCACTTCAGTCCATCTGGCTCACTTAGAATCACATATGGGAAGACAATGACATCTACAAAGCTCGAAAAAGTACCCACACCATCCCTGTTGCTCACGTACAAAGTCTTAAATGCATGTGTACCGATTACCTGATACGCACAGATCCCATTGCATGCCCACGTGGAGTTTTAAGACAAATTTCATGCTGCCAGCTTCCAGATCCACAAATGTGAGCTGCGTTCACGTGTAAAAGTGGAACACCTGGGCTTTAAAAGCAGGCATTTCGTCATATAATAGATAGAACAGCTCAACACCCCTCTACTAGGAAATACAGATTTAATAATTAAAAGCATTAAACTGTAGCCTGAAGGTTAATATATAGGTTAAATAAACTGTTATTACACCCATTTGTCATTAGGCTTAACATTAACATTAGCCTGCTATTATCAGAGAATGGTAATATTGTTATAATATTACACTTCTTTTCCCAAAATATACAGAGATTAGTTAGCATATATTCCCTCCAGAGGATCGACAGTGATACACAATTATGCTGTTCTGTCACCTGTGCGCTGACGCCCAGATGGCCCAGTTTTGTGCAAATCTTAGCACTTCTGGATTATATCGTACGCATTTGCTTTTGAGGCATATTTCTCTCCATAATCACACAGCATAAGAAAACTGTAGCTGTATCGCACATCCACCGCAGTCCTCAAATTCACTCAGCTGCTTGCGAGGACGCAAATGCCTGAGTCAGTTGGAACGGACATTAAATGGTCCTTAACCTGCCAGCTCCCTGGTACAAAGTCCTATAATGTCTGATTGAGCCCATAGAGCGGGTAATTGTCTGGGCATTAGGTGCTGCCTCCTGCATCCAAGCTGAATCAAAAGAAAAAGAAAGAAAAAGTATTACTTGCACTCACAGACCATCTCCTGCTGTGTGAGAAAGGGCAAACACTCACAAGGCCCCAATCTGATTCTCTTCACACTGTCCTGGTTAAAGTACTTTTGAGGAAGATCAAGTCCATCACCATCCATGCCATCAGTTACAGGCTTGTACATCTGCTCTATGGGTGCACCAAAATGTATAGGATAGAAGACTGAAATACGCCTTGTTATATTTGTAAGTAATGAAGATTAAAGATTAGACTAGAGTAGCTATTCATACTGAGTATTTATAGAGGCAAGAAAACGCGTCAGCCTGCAAGCAAACATGCAGGATTTCTAAGATTACTGTAGACCCGCCTTCAGATGAGGTTTGTCTATGACAGCAAAATGATGAGCAGCATACTTCTGTTTTCTGGATTTTTATTGAATATATTATATTTTTCTTTAATCAACATTGCACATATTCCATTTCAATCACATCTCATATTGCTGTCTACAAAATGTTATGAATGTAGAAAATCCAGAATTTGGAAGGCTTACCCCCAAAAAAACTAATCAAAAAAAAAAAAATCATAAATAAAACAAAGAAGAAAACAAAACAGGACAATTAAGGTCAGAAAGTGACAAGCTCCAAAGATACAGAGAGAGAGAGTGAAGGAGAAAGAGAGGCGCACCCTCAGGAAAGGAATACAAACATACCTTGGATTAGGATGCATATTTCTCAAAACAAAGCATCATGCAGAATAAAAGCAAGGCTGGCCAAAACTCACATGGATATTTCTCAACACCTGAACTGTAGAAATATTTTACATATTCATGAATAACTACTGCCAGTTTCTCTGCACTGATCAATGATGATTATCCCTCCTTTGTAAACTCAACCCCCTAAACAAAAAACAGAATCGCCATCATTGTCATCATCACACTGCAGCAGCAGAGCAGCAAGCATGTAGAAACACCTCTCGTGGCTGCACGTAGACGGCGTTTCCACTGCGAGTGAGGCGATCGTGAGAATCATCGAGACTAATAGTAGATATGCTGGATTGTGACCGCCGTTACTTGTAGCTGACCAATCTGCACCAGCTTGCATAGACGCCTGATTATCCTGGTTTTGAACCCCGTCTCTGTCCTGTCAAATTCTCTCCTGGAGTAATGATCAGAAACAACTGTCACATCGGTTTCACAGGTTAAGAGTTTCTGACCTAATTGCAAAGTGCTAAATTAGAAATGTTGTGCATAAAGAATGCCCGTTTGCTTGAAAGTGATACTCCCACATGCTCACTGTTTCTTGGCCTGTAAATGTGAAGGTTTGCTTTGGGGGGGAATTGTGCAGTGCCCCACATGCAGTCTGTTCATGACAAAATTATTGGCTACAGTAATTGGTCTGCATACTGTAGGTAAAAGGACACATACTAATTATCTTTCTGTGCTGGGCGCGTCCCGAAAAACAGCACGTTTCATCTTTATGACCGTCTGCAGGCTTTTGAATCATACTTTGGATGCGAGGATTACGGCAGGCCCAGAGAAGCTAACGCTCCGTAATTAACCAAAACATGCAAATAGACGAAACACAATTAAACGAAGCAATCATCTTCACCACATTCAGTGCGCACGTGCAACTGGACAGAACGTGCTGGGAATATAGACAACGGCCGAATAAAGAAGCGGGCGCTTTGCATCAGAGTGCGTTTTCTGCATTTGCAGCACATTTACTGCCGAACCTGTCGATGACGGCAATTTTCCCATTTTTGGTTTTGTCTAAATGTTGCAAACGTGTTGCGGAATTGGTGGAAACGTTTAGTTTGTTTGCTTGTGTTTTGTCTAATTTCACGCGTTCGAATGCGTTTTACTGAGACATGACACACAGAGCATTTATCACAGAGCGAGGGGGGGAATTACACAATGTTCCAAAAAAATTGTCTTGTTTTCCATTAGGGCTGCAACTATTTAGTCATTCGTCATTTGTTAACTGGTGCAATTTCCCTCAGAATCCAGAAGAACTCAGATTCTCAGTCTGACATTTTGGGATATGATAAAAGCATCATGGCCTGAATTTGGATAAGCTAGAACCTGTTTTCCATCAACAACCGAAGAGATAAGTCCACACTTAATAAAAAAAAGTCATATGTCTCGTACTTTGATGAAAGATGGTTGAGCCCTGTAATCTCTATCTAGAGAAACGCAGCAAGGATATCACTGGTTTGTGGTAGAGTTACATGTATGACCAGTTATAGTTGCTTCTGTATTAACTACTAAAAGTGCTTCCAATTCCAACGTAATACTCGTGGTCATGTGGTCATCCTCGCTGTAAACCCAGTAATCTGACCTTTGTGCTTACATTAGCTGTATTTCCAACAGACACAAACAAATTATGCAAAGCTTTTTTTGTTTTATTTGTCTCATATCTCAGACCGGTTTCTAAATATATGGATGCGGACAGGTAAACACTGCGTTCATTGAATTTGCAGCACGAAAACACTTCACAGCAAAAGCAAACTGCGTCACCGCTCAACAGTTCTGCAGCGCTCCTCACAGGGCACCTTGTTTATAAGGAGATTAAGACATAAAACGAGTTTCTGCTGTTATCTAATGCTGTGGATATTACAATAAACACTCGGGCTTTTACCCTCATAATAATGCAGCGCTTTTATTTATGTACAGTATGTGTCGGCGGGATGTAATATCCAAACCGAGCCGCATGGAAGCATCTGCAGTGCTTTCCGGGTGCAATGTGAAGATATCAGGCTCAGTCGGTTTGTCCTTTCAAGATATCTGGAGACAAAAAGAGGGTTTTAAATTTGAATCAAATTCAGTGTATGAAGAGTAAATTCAGTCTTAAAGGCAAAACTGACATTTTTGTTTCACTGAGCAGGGTCTTGGTTTTCGGGTTGGTTTTTAATAACTGTGATGCTCTGTGAAATGCTCTGTCATTGTGGAGCCCAAATGTACGAAGAAACTGAAACCTGGACTAAATTCAAAGGCTGGCTGAACATGAGGATGTAATTTCGACGGTTTTGGATCAACGCTGAAAAACCATAAGAAACTTTTTTCTCAGCTAAATCTGAACCGTCTTGTTTGTCTTGGCTTTAGAAACCAATCGGTGATTTCTTTCAGTGAGTAAATCCTTTGTTATTGACTAAAGGAGGCATTCATCTTAAAACTTAATCTTGCTCGGTTGCACAGAGACGGAAGAGTCTCGCAGGTGTTTAGGCCTCAGAAATACGTGAGCTTCGACAGAAAAGCACTTTCTCACAATGTGGGCGCTTACGTAAGAGGTCTTATTAATCTAAAACTCAGTCCCAACAATTGTTTTCTTTTGTTTGAGTCTAGTTCTTTTCTTTGATGTGTTGAGTTCAAAACTGATCTGAGCGACTCTGGTCAGCAGTTGTGTGAGCTACTCTCTCTGGCATTCAGAAATGTTTTACATGTAGCGTTGGTGAGTTTTCTAGCTCCAAGGCAATTGTAATTAAAATGTTCTCCTCTCACCTCGTCCTGTGTGTTATCTAATGTCCCCACACAAACTGTTGGTAACCTCCCCAGCAGCTTTGTAAAATCTGCTCATTTGCCGCGCTGAATCACAACAAATTATCACTGCAGTTATTACCGCAGGTCACTTTAGCGTCCTTAGGAATGCCTAGCAGTGCAAAGTTTAAAGAAGTGATGCAGCTGTTTGCTCACGACAGGACCTGGATGATGAGGCTGGATAATCTGAGGACCTTTCTGTTTAGTGTACACGTCCATGATTTTCTGCTTCAAAGGCTGAAATTCCGCCTTGGTAATCTTCTGTCTTTGTATGTGACATTTTTCTTGGTTTCCTTCTGAGTATTTAGTTTAGAGCATATATAACTCAGTGCTGTGCATCAGTGCAGCTCGACACAATTGTCAAGTCTAACCAAATAAATTATTTTAATTCATAGATTGAGGAAATGGGTTACAGAGTGCCCAGATTTCCTCCAGCCTCCTTTGGTGCTTATTTGCTCTGCTTGATTGAATGCGGTGGCCTGCGGGATCAATTGGCAGGCTGATCATGTTCTTTTTCTGTCTACTAACCTGTGGGAATATTACTCTTTGGCTTTTGTGGTAACACCAAGCTGTAGCTAATTAATTTGTCCCTCATAAATATATCAGTGTCACACAGCTTCTGGTCATCACTGGCAGTTGGTGCGATAGTATCTGGGATAGCTGCGTCTCAGATATCTGAACACCCCGTGAGCTAATGTTCAGCTTCAAATGCAAAAAATCCAGCAAAAAATAACCAATTTACATCACAGAAAATCATGTTTCTGTCAATATGAGTCGACAATAACAATCGGCACACACTAACATTGGACGTATATGTGATGCAGCATGCAAAAAGCCGGTCAAAGATACGGACCATGAATCCCAGCAACGACGCAATCAAGAACAACTGGACTTCACGAATATTTCAAATATTTATTGTAGCGTCACTGCTTGCAAATGCTTCTTAAAGCTATGCCCCCAAAATACAGTTTAACAGTTTGTGATGCATAAACTGCAAATAAACACCTCGTCCAGCCAACGTTTTAGCCATGACGCGAAACCCCCTGCTCAGCGCAGACACAACGCCCAAGGGTGTGACTTTCACATCGTTAGCCTACAGTGATCAATGGTTTCGCATGATGCTAGCACAGATTTTATCAGAAGTTAACAAATGTGCTACAACTGACTATTAATTTTCATTCTTACTATATTGCAATAACTCCAACGCACAGTCTGACATCTTCAAATTACAATCTCATCATAAAAGGTAGATAAATGAAACCAGTTTGCTGTCACATGCTGCATCACATATGTGTGTGTGTGCATCCTTAGCTACAATTGGATGTGTGATTGCTCCTTTTGGATCACCTTTTTCCCCTCCTTTCTTTCACACATTTGTTGTTATGCAACTTTTTAAAGTGACAGTCCCTAACCTCTGCTACTGTGCACTGGTGTTCTTGGTTAAACTGCTGGTATCCCTCCTCACAATGATAAAGTAAACTGACGAAAAAAAACCCACATCTTTTCTATAAAGAGTACCCCAAATAAACCACTGACATCTGTTTTTAAAATATTGTGGCTATAGGGTGATTTAAAAAAAAAAAAAGAAGAAGAAAAGAATTTGACACCAAGGAATTTTTTTAACATTCAGTAAACATCTTTCGTAAGGGTCACTATATTGAGGTAATTACAGATATGAATTTTCAGAAAAAGAGCACACATGAGAACTTGGAAGATAAGATGAAGGACACAAGCTTTCATGTGCCATTAAAGCAAATAGTGTATGTAAAGGGTGCTTTTTAAAGGAAAACAATGTCTTCATTAAAATATATTTATATATGTATGTATGTGATATGATTTACTACTACTGGCATGTCAGTGGACATTTCTAATCCTTGTATTCACAGGCAACTTTGCAGATCTAAGAGCGGTAACAAATGCCAGCGCCCCTCTCACAAAGCTGCAGAAATGACATCAGTAACCTCATGTCTCAATATGCCAAATAAATAGGTAAGTGGATTTTCAATGGGAGTTTTGTTAAAAAGACAAAAGAAGAAAAAGGAACAAATGAAATAAAGAAGTACACTGAAGAATGTTGGAGCAGCATTCGCAACAATATGAAGAAAGTGAAACGGACAAACTGAACACAGAGGATTATGGTGGATGGTCATAACAGTCAAAGAAAGTGAAAAGTCTCAAATTACTCTATCTGCGAAACACATCTTAGGACACACAAGTAGAAACGTCTGGTATTTACATTTTTTTTCCTATTCAGTGTGCATCTATGTCACAACATTTTCCAGAAGTCCACAACATACAGTAAATTCAGGGTTTCACCTTTGGTTAATGTAATTATCAAGGCTAGGTTTAAAAAAATATAGAACACACGTCCATGTTACTTTTGCATACAGGTAAATTCAAAGTGAAAACATATCAACAAAGCAGCTGGTCAGCTCTAAATTTGCATCGGAGAAAAGAAACGTAAGGTATTTCGTCTTTACGTCAATGATTCTCGAGCAGTGAGAGCCCGGCGAGTTTCGTCTGCTGTGATAGAAAGTGAGTGTGGCTGATATTTATGATGGGTGTTTATGTGCCTGACATCTTTGCTTTAGTGTAAGTGGATCTTAATGTAAGAGGATAATCTTCTGATGTATTTCAGTGTGTTGCATTGAGCCAGTCAATATATGTCTCGTATTTCTCTCCCAACCCTATACACTTTCCGGACGAGGATTTCCATGTGTTATGACACAATGTGTCGTAGATCGTTATTTAATTTTTTTTTTGCCAACAGATAAGCGAGCAACTCAGGCCAGCCTTGTGTGGTTGACAATATGAAACGAGATTTCTTTTTTTTTTTAAAAAGTCATACTGCTGGCCGCACAGAAGCAGAGCAAACTCACCATTTAGTAACCTATGACACCTACGAAGCCGACCCAACTAAAACATGTCGACGTTACGACCAAACATTATCTCTATCATATTAAAATATTCACATCTGTTCCTTACAAGACACTTTTTTCACATGTAAATAAAACATCTGTATTTTTGAACAAGTCTTCTTAGTTATCTTCACTTCATACATCTTTACATGTGTAGTAATTAAGGCAATCATTTTGGGCCGCGACTCACTCACACGCTAACTCCAGTCTCAGCCTTCGAGGGTTTGTTTACTGATACCATACAGCAGCTCTCTCCTCCAATTGTCCAAACGCCAAGTGTCATCCGGTTGTTGCTTTTCAGTGTCCGCTTGTGCTCAAGATGACCTGTCACAACGTTTTGCTTGTTCTCTGTGATTTCCAGAGATGCGGGCGGGGTGCAGGGATACTCCCTCTCCCTGTAACTGGCAGCGCTGCAACAAAGAGAGAAACAGGAAATCTATAATCATGCTTGACGAAACGGCACCCTCAAGATGGAGCAATTTGCCCAAACACCAAGCTGATATTGTGCATATTTTCCTTTCCCACCCAAAAGTTGGGCAAGATGCACTCACTACAGATAAACATCAGGGTCATTAAGCAGCAGCTCCTTCTGAAGCACTTTGGCAGGGGATACGTCTGAGCTTTGTATAAGACCACATGGGGGTTTAGTTACATAAATAAACCATTTGTTATACACCCCTTAACATGCTTACGTTCATTTATCCTTCAGTAGCTTAAGCACTTAAAACAGTTTACTCTGTCTGCCAGTATCATATTCATCCAATGACAGGGGGTTCTGATTTATTGAACTGATACAGTTTATTTACACTGAGTGAAATAACCAGTGGTTTTGTTTTTTGTTTTTTTAATGCTGCACCGTCCCATCAAACCGGGGAAGCCCTGATGTCACAGCACTAGACACACCCATTGTTGTTTGGGTGTACAACTTTTGATAACATCATCCTGCTGGAGAAGGAGACGCACAGATAAGTCCCATCCACACAAGCGCATGACTCGCCTCTGACTTTCAGTTACATACTGTAAACGTTACCTCGTCAATTCCTGCTGCTAGCAAAACAGGCAGGGCTCGCTCAAACAGGGCAAAGGTTATGTACGCTGAGAAGATGAAAAATCAAGCCTTTCATCAGCAAAACTGTGGCCAATCATAACACTTGTGCATGTCTGCGTGTATGTCCAAATGTCAAGGTTTAGGCTAAGCATTTTAAAAGTATGCAACTTGTGAAAGCTGTAGATAGTGTTATTGCTCCTGGGTGCCTCCTGGGTGAGGTATGGAAATGTCTCGCCGGGAGGAGGCCCCGGGGAAGATCCAGGACACGCCGGAGAGATTATATCTCTCGGCTGGCCTGAGAACGCCTTGCTAGGGTAAGGAGAGAGAGGTTTGGGCTTCTCTGCTTAGGCTGATGCCCCCGCGACCCGACCCCTGATGGATGGATGGATATTCTTGGTTGTCTCAACAAAAAGGTCTGTCTTCATCCAACAGATAAAACTGATTTCCTTTTATTATATTACTCTCTCTTCTCTTCTTGTCTGTGTGTGTGTGTGTGTGTATATATATATATATATATATATATATATATATATATATATACATACATATGTGTGTGTTATATTATTTTTCTTAAATGCAGAATTTTATACAGGAAAGCTTAAATAAGACCACACCTGATATGTTGATTTTTTAAATAAAAATGTAGACATACTCATTGATAAAAATACATATAGTGTGAGTGTTACACAACCACTAAAATAATAATAATTTCAATAATACATATATATAAATAATATTAATAACACTTACATCTCATTAATTTAATTTTATGCTTTTTATTGCAATGAATAATTACCCAAAATGTAGTGTTTTACTAAGTTTTTTTTACATTATGCCACTAATGCTAGTTTTATTTTGTTGTTGTTGCCCATTACACTCAGCTCCATGTAGTTCAATGTAGTGCACTGTATTAGATATTCTGAAATAAAGGGAAAGCATCTCTTATTGAGAAAAAACAAGTAAAATGAAATATAACATTTTTATTTTAATATCAGAATCTGGTGTAAGTTGCTTCAGTTTCTTCCTTGGACCATTTGATGTACAGCAGTAAACATTCGCGCATCACTAGTGTGGGGGTTTCCAGTAGGGATAGGGCAGCGACAGCTCCTGTTTTTTCATCAATCAACAGTCATCTTTGGTTTCTGCTCAAGTATAACAACAGCTGCTCCAAAGTAGAGCTGATGTCAGTGTCATACCAGGTTATAAACGCAAAGCAGCAGCTTGGTTGTCAAAATTGTACGTTTAGTAAAAAAAAAAAAAAACAGGAAAAAAATTGTATTTAATTAGTCTAAAATCAGACAAATAACAGAGGTGTATGCCAAAAACAGGTAAACTCCAATTACGAAAGAGAAACTGTGATCACATGCCCGACAGAAACCTATAGCGGCGTGATGATGGACATACGCCGCATTAAAAAAACCAAAAGCTCCTCTGTAGCTGTTTTTAATGTTGATTAAACTCAAATTTTAATTCCTTCCTCATGAAGTGTTTGTTATTTTGGCTACCCCCTGTAGGGTGAAACATTTCACAGAACTGTTTTGTGCCACAGCTATTTGTGCTTATTAAGATGCACACTATTAGAGACAAGCGTCCTCTTTAAACGGAGCAGCTGTTGTATAATTCTCCACCTCAATAATTTGAGGATTTCCACAAAGTCTCCCAGGAGTTGAAGGCATTCCGTATGCAATCATAGCTGCAGCAGGCACAAGGCAATTACAACAAACATACTGACTGTTTTTAATCTAATCTAATCCCTTATTAGGACTTTGGAGCTAAACCTGTGCTTGTTTACATTCCAGGTTTTGTTTGTTGGGGGGGCTCCTGTGGTATATTTGCGCTCCAGTACACTGCACCTGTAACGGTAGGAGGGCAAATATAGGATTCAATAATGTCAGCATGAGCACTCAATATACTGAGCGTCAGACTGTCCTGAGAGGGGAACTCAGAAGAGATCAGTGAATGTCATTAATATTATTCACTGTCTGCGATTTACAGTATTGCGTTCTGGCACTAAAAAGCCACTGTGTCACAATTCTTGAAATAAAAGCGGCTGTGTGTGTGTTTGTGCACGAGTAGAGCAACCTAAAGCTGAAGAGAACCATGACTAACTTACTACAACACTGAAACACACACTGAATATGTCAGCAGAGATGTCCACGGCACTGCCACACTAGGCAAGGCGACCCATGCTGTGATCTGCCGAGGTTTATAAGCGTTATTATGATATACTGTGTGAAGACAGTTTAAAAAAAATAATATTTTATGAGCACATATCATAGCAATAAATTAAGTTTCATTTCACCCTTAATGGGTTGGTGCAATATTAGAATGAGCCATTTGTTGTGCAAGGAACTTTGGAGCGTATCATGTATGAAGGAAAGCAACTTCTCAGCAGGTGCAGAGTGGTTATTATTAATGTTATTAGGTGTTGTTTGTGCAAACATTTGCATTAATTTGTATAATATATGCATTTATAACAAACATCAGTACTCACCTATATTATACCCAAAGTGTAACAGTATCACAAGTACAATAAAAAAAATCAGTCATAGAAACGTCTGTTCTCAATCATTTACATTCAGATTTATTTACATACCAGCATTAAGTATAAAAGATGCATTCAAATCATTCAAACATGAGTGTAACTTTGCTTTTAAGCTTGAAAATGCTATTGAAACTGAACTGATTGCGTCTCATCATTCCCTATAATACTACCTTTCTTTTACTGGGTGATTCTACACAGTTCTCAGTAATACAATCATCAGCCCAGGAGACAGTCTGCAGTTTGTGAATTACACATAAACCACCGATGTTAAAGGGGAGATACCTGGAAAACACTAAATACCTCAGTGGTGGGAAATAATGGTTAAAAAAAATACCCACACTTTATAAATGAGAACAAGAGATTCCATTTATTTATTTGCTAAACTAAAACAGATCTAGGGAGAATATTGTCATGTAACTGGCCTCACAGCTGTGAGCTCGCCAATAGGAGGCAGGACCATTTTTAGTGCCACATTGAGACACTGTTGCTCAAGGCTAAGCCAAGAGCACCACCGCAAACCTGCTCACATCCGACAATCCACCTGCGTACCCAGAAGCCATCCCTATTCACGATGCAAGAGCCCAGCAGCAGCTTTTCTGTTGGGAATGGATTTAAAATCATTATGGTGTTTGTAGAGAGCGCCCAGTAGAGACTGCCAGAAACAGAGCCCTCAGGTACAGCATTATGTGGGAGACAATTTTACAGCCCTGAAGCTCGAAAGGATATTAATAAAACTGTAGGGGAGGGACTGATAGAGCTAATAATCCAAATGACTCAACAGTTAGTTCACCTGTTTTTGAAGAGTCATTTTACTGTTTTGGAACAAAAAATACGTTGTTTGTTTAAAAAAATCAATTAATACACTCTCCTTTTGCCTTTTAAGCTTTAGCTGACCAGCACCTTCTTACTACAGTATAATCAGGGACAGTAACTCACGGCTGACAATCGGTGTATTTCTTTCAGGTATTTACAGAAAGGACAAGTATAAAAATACCAAGTATCAATGATTCTGGATTGATAAAACTGACTGAAAAAAATGATGACACCTATGACCACGATATCCGACACGCAGTGAGATTCTCTACTGCTGTCCAACGATCCTTTACGTGCAAGACCGGTGTCCCGTGACCTCGTTATTCTTAAAACGGAGCGCTTATTATCATGATGAGAGAGGTTGCAGTCTTGACGCCTACAGTCACAGACGATGCACTGAGTGCTATTCGTTTAAAAAAAACATGAGCGTGAGAGACAAAGGTGTGACTGCAGAGATCTACCAGCCAGAGAAGGACTACAGATACTAGTGTCTGGGGGGGGAAAAGCTTCTATTATTGCCCTTACATTTTGATAGCAACAACTAACTAATGCACAGCTGTGAATCAAGAAGCCGTTTCATTTATTTTAGCTTGAGACTTCCTGCCAGCATGTGCAAAGCAGCAAGGTTTTTCACACGGGCAGAACAACATCATCTTTATCTTGGAGTGGAATAAATTCCTCAAGAGGGCAAATAGGTGAGGACATCAGCAGCAAGAACTATTACTGTTGAATCAAGTTGGGAAATGAGACGTAACACCTTCTCATTACTTGCTACCTAGATTGCACATCAACCGTGCAGCCTCCTGCTACAAATGCATTCATAACTCTTGTTTTCGGGGTTTTTTTACACAGGCAGTTAAATCTGTGCGAATAAATCTGTTCTCATGCATCATGGGTCTAGTTGGTCTTATTAATGTAGCAAAAATCAAGAGGCAGGGATTAAATATTAAAGAGTTCTCTCTTTTTTTGACATAAAGGTAAAAAATTCCTCTGGATCTGCCACAGGTGCAAAAATGTCAACTCAACCGTCACCTTTTAATTTCTTTTTAACTATATATGTGTGATTATGACAGATTGAGCTTGAGCTCTGGCTCCCTTGAGAATATTCTCTATGACACCAAAGTGTTTTTGTTATAACTTTCATCTAAATATTCCGGTCTAGGTGTCACGAGCAACTATTATCATCAAAGCGGCAGCAGGAACTTCGCAGGCAAGTCACTTGTTTCATTTTTTCAAAGGAAGCTGTCCAGGAAACAGAGTTGTTTATAAGGTGGAAACAGACACCACTTTGTCCTTTGCAAAGGATTTCACAGGTTATCTGATGTCACGGGCGCATTTGTATGTTTTCACAAAGACCAACAGACCAGATGTGACCCACAAACGGTGTATGCACTGCTTTTTAGTGGGAAAAAATGGAGTGGTGATATTTCCAGACATCTCACAAAGTCCCAAGATTTAAAATTCCTAGTTACACTTGTTTTGTTTGTTTTTTTAACATTAAATAATCAGAATCAGAACTGTACAAAGCCGCAAAGGGCAGTTTTAAAGCCACTCTGATCAAATGATCCACATCAACAGACTGATGCACAGCAATTCTTGTTGGTTATCCTTTAACTATCAAAGACAAGTAGTGACCTACAGAGCTGAGAAAAAAGGTCATGTAGAAGTCCTGAAGTAGGCTGTGAGTAGCCAAGTTTGACGCTTTTCAGCTGTGAAAATGTCAAATGCCTACTTTTGATGATCAGAAGTGACTGGCTTTGCAGTTCATAACATCAAAAATACATGTCAATTATTTGATTTCTACTTTCCACATCAGCCAAAGATTCAGGCAGCTAACTAATCTCATAGATCCGCCAAGTGGCGACGTGAAATCACATTGGCGACATCTATCTTTTATACACAGTCTGTGAAGAAAGATTGTAAAAGACATTAAAGGTAATATCAGAAAACTTTAGCTGGGTTTTGATCCAAACCCTAGACATAAAAATATGACACTTTGAGAAAAAAAAAGCTAAATAATGCCACAGGGACTGGCTTTAAGAGAGTGCACAGGCACATGGAGCACGGTGCCTGGCTTCCTGTTTGCTGACACTAATCCAAAGGCAGCGGGGATTTTTTCTGCCTCTTGCTGCTTCTTGCCTCACACCCCTGCAGGGCTCTTACATCCACACTGGCTTTCAGATTCACGCGCACACACACACACACATAAACATACACAAATGAACACAGATAGACTATAAATATTCAGGCCAGGATCGACGGTACGTGCAACACAATGTACGCCGGGGACATAATACACACTGTGCTCATTTCAACCCTGTCACTGAGCTCTCTGTCAGCACTTTCCGTTAGAAAAAAAAACCCAACATAACTTGCACATCTGCTTATCTGATGCTGTTCATTTAGGCAGACTTGTCTATGAATGTGCTCTGTGAAGCCCAAACTCCAGCGGTCCCATCAACGTTTTCTGTGGTTCTCATTAGATGTGTCGGCTGCTGAGCTTCAGGTGTTTTGTGTTTATTTGTGTCTTGGTCTGAGAGTGTGAGGTGCTGTTTGGAAAGCACATGTGTAACACAACGAGTTGCATTACACCATGACAGACTGTCACGGTGAATTAGAACAGAAACGGAGGCAGTGGTCAGGAAATATCATTAATGTCACAACACTCTGCTTCACTCTAAACAAGAATACTTTCACTGAATGCAGCTGAACAAAATCGTCCCTGTTTTGGGTTTTTATTTCTGAATGAGCAGTCACTAATTGTCCAAAAGTACTGACCTGTGTTTGAATGACATAACCAATGTACAGTACAAAAAGCATGAAGATGGAAAAAGCAGCTGAAATCTGGGTTAGCTTCAATTACTTCCAAGCCAGCAGCCAAACAATCTATAAGTTTAGATGGTTCTGTCTTCTGTGACACTGACGTATAGTGACAGACCCTCTTATCTAATTTTTTAGCCCCACGACTTACTGACAGAACGAAGGGTTTACAGTCCAAAATGTCAAAATTAGAGCCATCTTCCTTTCTTAGAAACACAATTTGACACAAATACATTTGAAATAGATTGTCTGCATAGGGCCCTATCTTTAATATGATAACAAGTTTATATGTTAATATGATAAAGTGTCTCAGTAACTGTGTAGATCAGTTCCAATCAGTGCTGTACTGTATGGGAGTGTTTAAAGGATTTATTTGTAATGTATTTTTAGGTATGCCGCATGTCTTTAGGGGATGGCAGTGTTGGCCTTTCTGCTACATTGATCCAGGCAGAAATGTCAATATTTACATACAAATACATAAAAATTTTCTACATCCATTCTTGATTTCCTTAAGGAAAAATTCTGATCACTTTTATGTTCCATGCCCAACGCTTAATCAGTCTTGCTTGCAGTTTGTGTTTTCGCACTTGCGAGCACATTTTTGCATCTAAGCATGCTAAGTAAAGACGGTGAAGATCCTGTTAAACAGGATCCCCGTCAACACGCTGCATGATGTTTGCATTTATAGCTCAAAGCTCTGATATGGCAAGGTACAACCTCACAGAGCCGCTAGCATGGCTTTAGATGCCATGTCTTGTTAACAGTGTAATGCTATACACGGTGGCTCCCAAGCTTTTTAATTTATTAGACATGCCCCCACTTCCCTGTCAGATAAACTCAATAATGATTGAGCTTGATGTTATGCAACACTTGTTAATTATATAAAAGTGGATGTTGCATTAATGTTCCTGGCAATCCTGAAGTCAGCTTGGTAATGTTTTTTGTTTTTGTGGTTAACTGCCACGTAAATTGAGAGAAGTTGAATGCTTCAGTCATTTGTCCGTCACTCTGTTCAGTAGTTTCCAACAATATCACAACACAGCACACAGTGTGCAAGAGTTAAAGTGGACATAACAGTTAAATATACTAAACTTGTATTTTTTTTCTCTAAATCCAGGCTTTCTGTACAGCTTTTAAAGAAGCTCCAGACTATGTGGTCCCTTATTTCAAATTTCCTCTACTGTTTTAGAGCTTGAACGACTACTAAATCTTCTACGACACAAATGCGTGACTTTAACCTATTATGCGTTGCCCGGGTTTTTGTTTTTTGTTTTGTTCATTACTTTTTTAATTTCATGTATAGATTTTAACTGTGCTCATGGTACATTAAGCACAATTTCATAATTTGTGTGAACAAAAGCACAGAGCCGTTTACCCAAAATGAAAACTGTCATTATCGTCTCATCCCCGTCAGTCACATCGTACCACCTCCAAACCAGCCTCCTCTATCTAGTGCCCCCGCAGGCATTTCTCACATGTGCACTTCAACAGTGACTTAATGAAACGCCTACAATTGCTTATCAACAGCAGATGTAGATGCCTGTCAGTTGTCTTGCCAAGCATAAAAAATACCATGTTGTTTCCCTTGATGATAGAAACTGCTGGCAATATATCCCCCAATTCACAACTAAATTACAAACTAGAACTCGTTTCGGAAAAATTGACCCACTACAATTCTGTTCTGAATGTTTGATTAGAAACCCAAAAGTGGTTTGGTATTATATTATGACTAGGTTAGCATTAGTCATATATTAAAATTTCTCTTGATTCCAAAAAACCCCATCAAAAAACATTTTCTGATATTTTCAAGGGTCCAGTCAAATCCATAGATCCCAGAAACACAAACAGGACAGGAAAGAAGATGAATCATGGAGCACATCAAAATTTCACCTACAGTGGACAATGACGGAGTCCTATTAAAATTAAACAAAACTTAAAAACTGAGTACTGGGGTTTCAAAATCTGGGCAGATAAAGGTGTACAGAAGGTGGCAGATCTTTATAAGCATGGCAACCTTCTTACATTTGATCAGCTATGCCAAATATACAGCATCCCCAAAAAACATTTTTTAAAATATGTACAAGTTAAACATTTCATTATGTCAAAATATAAACAGATTGTATCTGAGCCACTATTATCACAATTGGAGAATGTCATACTTAAAAAGCCAGTGGGCAGAAGTCATATCTCTTCAGTTTATACAGCTCTGTTAACACATGATGGGGAATCTGCCACTGACAAGTTGGACGCATGGAGGGCTGACATCCAAGAGGAGATACACGAGGTGGACTGGGAAACTGCATGTTTAAAAGCCCAAAGACAATCAATTAATACAAGGATGAAACTCCTCCAATATAAGTGGTTGATGAGAACTTATATAACCCCAGTCAAACTGAATCGCTGGTCGCCTGTCATCCCAGATAGCTGCAGTAAATGTTTAGATGAGAAGGGCACTCTGCTCCACTGTGTATGGAGCTGTCCAAAATTACAACAGTACTGGAAATTAATCACGCAAACTTTATCTAAGATTGTTGGAGTAAATATACCTGTTGAAGCAAAAATGTGTGTGTTGGGTATATATCCAAAGAACTGTGACTTTAGCACCAGACAACTAAAATAATTGACTTTGGCCTCCTGCAAGCTAGGCGCTTAATATCTTTGTATTGGAAGAAAGTGGATGTACCCTCAAGTCATATGTGGGTGAAGGAGATGGCATCATGTATTGTATTGGAACGACTTACTTATATTATCAGAGGAAAGGGAGTAGATTTTGAAGAAATATGGTTACCTTTAACTGAGTTTCTGAGACATTATGAAGGGAATTAATTTAGAAAGTGATACTTGGTGCTGAGTTTTGGGTTTCTTTGTGTGTGTGTGGTTTTCTTTTTGTTTGTTTTTTTGGTTTTTTTTTGTTGTTGTTTTCTTTGTTATCTGTTTCTTTGTTTTTGTTGTTTTTATTTTTCGTTCGCGTCTTGCTTTGTTTGTTTTACCCATGCTGTGCATCGGTTTTGTTTTATTTTATTATTTATTTATTTTTATTATTATTATTGTTGTTTCTTTTAATTTATATTTGTTTATTTTGGGGACTATGTTCTTTAATATAAATTTCAGGTTAACTGTACTACTATTCTTTGCTTGTTCTGTAATATAAAAGTCAATAAACATAATGTTTAAAAAAAACAAAAAAACAAACAAACTGAGTACTGAAATGACGTTTGAATAAAATGTCCTTAAATTGAGCCCAATGTTCTTTTTAGGGATGTGCCAAATAGTATTGCTCATTTGGTGGTCAGGGCCCTGTTTCAGGAAGCCGGTTTAGAAAACTCAGAGTGAAAAATGATACGCAGGGTTGAGTAACCCCGAACTGTCCAACTCGGAATATTCGGTTTCAGAAAGGCTGATAACAATTAGTTCAATCAACGCGGAGTTGCGTCAACCCCAAGTGAAGCGCGCGGACGAGGATACATAAAGCCCTGATAAGCGGAGCACAGATTAAGCGAGTCACCATGGAGACGGAGGGAAAGAAGGCGCGGTCAATGTATTTCACAGCGCTTGAGGCCGAAATTCTGATGGCAGCATATGCCGATAACATGCAAATTCCGCGGAAAAAAGTAACACAGCCACAGCTGCAAAAGAAAGGGAGCATGCATGGCAAAACATAGCCGACAGAGTCAATGCGTGAGTGTTAATATAAACATTGATCTAGGGATTTCCACCCATTTAACACGTTATTTTATCATATGTTATTTTATTTGTTATTTTATACATTTTATTTTGTGATGTGATGTGAGCGCAGGTGCAACCCAACAGGCCCCAAACGTGCCTGGCAGCAAGTAAAAATGAAATATAAAAATATAGTCCAAACAGGTAAGGTGTAATTGTATTATGAGCCATAGTGCTTGGTCTGTTTGTCCCATGTAAATCAATTGCAGTTAGAGGCTACATTAATTTCCTTTCTGTAAGCACTTATTGAAATTATCTGAGCACATTACAAGTACATATTTGCTTACTCTGTATGCTCAAATGTGACCCGTTATAGCCAACAGAAAAAAAGCGGAGGCCCGAAAAACAGGTGGGGGTCCTCCACCACCACCACTCACAGAGGCTGAGCAGTTGGCCCTCAGCCAAAACAGTGGGCGCCCTGTGGCTGAAGGCATCTCTGCGGGGACATC
This sequence comes from Diplotaxodon limnothrissa, assembly GCF_057381915.1. NCBI lineage: Eukaryota > Metazoa > Chordata > Actinopteri > Cichliformes > Cichlidae > Diplotaxodon > Diplotaxodon limnothrissa. The sequence goes on from NC_140596.1 coordinate 32,469,019, forward strand.
CTCTGAGTCAATAACCCCGCAAGACACAAGTGCCTACATAAGGGGTAAATTCAAAATAATACATGATGTGCATACATCCTTTCTTCACAGTCACCTTTGCAGTGCGACACATTCATTTGATAAACTCTTTACCATAATGGATTATTTTGTAGTGAAGTTATTTTCCTACTGATTTTGCCTTCCCTCAGTCTTGGTTGTCTTTGAGAGCATAATGACAATGAAGTGTAAGGTGATTGGTATGTTTGTTAATTGCCATTTGGTCCCTTGTAAGTTATAAGTGACCTGTATAAACCTCATATTCTATCAGTTGATGGTGGTGGTGTACTGCATCTGGTGCAGCCTCCTGTTGAGCCAGACCAACATGCAGTTGTGAGTAATACTCCACAGATTATGAGTTTACAGTAGAACAGCAATGTTGTTTATTTCTTTACTACAGGAAAATAATGAAGAAACATTGACAGCTGTTACAGAGGAGGAAGCAACAGAGACACTTTATGAGGTTTACATCTTTTAATACTTTGTGTACAGGAAACACAGGCGACCAATAAAGCCAGTTGAACAAAAAATCTGTTTATTCTTCTTTCAACATGTTGAGGTGATGGGTCAAAAGAAATGATTGTGACATATGGTGTCTCTGACTGCGCTTCCATCTTGTATGTCCGTGGGAGGGTCAGGATGTTCATGGTTTGGATCACTGCTGATGTTTGGTTCAGAAGGACAGTGTTCTCCTCTAATTGTGGCAATGTTGTGAAGAATCACACATGCCACAATAATGTCACATGCCCTTTCTGGGGTGACCCTGAGTCTTTGAAGGCACTGGAACCGGGCCTTAAGCATTCCGATAGTCATTTCGATTCTGGCTCTTGTCCTGCAATTAGCCAGATTATATCGCTGCTGTGGGCCCGGTTCAGGGTCAGGGTAAGGGGTAAGCAAATAGGGTAAACATGGATACCCCCTATCACCAAGCAAGTAGCCAGTGAACTCTCCTAAGACAGAAGGATACACTTCAGTTCAAATGTCCCTGAAGCAATTGGTCTTTATATATTTTAAAGTATTCTCAACTCACCATGTCCAAATTTTGTGCTCAGTGTACATTCACGGAATATTTGTGAGTCATGGACAGAGCCTGGCCACTTGGCTTCCACATTTGTGATAATGTTGGCAGCATCACATATGATCTTCACAGTGCAGAGAACACAAATTAGCATCCATTACTATAATGAAATAATTTGTTAGTTTGAAATGCTACAGGGAACTATGTACCTGCACATTAATGCTGTGGAAAGACTTCCTGTTCACATAGTCTCCTTCATTTACTGAAGGAGCAATGATTGGAATGTGAGTGCCATCTGTACAGCCAATCACGCCTGGGAACCGTGAAAATAAATGTAAAATTTAAGTAGTAGTCCAAGTATCACCACATCATAAATTAAGTTTTGGTCATCCTGATACCTGCAATTTTGTGGCATCCCTCTTTGATGAATCTTGTGGGTCTGTGACCGGGGAACACCACAAACGAGTACAGGAGACGTTTCAGTGCAACTGTAACATTCCTGACTGCCCGACAGACGGTAGCCTTGGAAACGTGCTCAGCGTCACCAATATTATACAGAAAGCTCCCGTTTGCAAAAAACCGAAGTGCAATACAAATAATATGTACAGAACTGAGAGGATGTCCACGATGTGTTACATGCGTAATATATGGCCTGAGGATGTTATTCAAATAACTTATAGATTGTGCTGAAGAACGGTAACGTTCACACAGAAAATCATCAGGAAATGATAAAATGTCCAAACGCGCTCTGATCACTCTCTCCCGGCGGAGAGCTCTGCGGAGAATTTGGGCTTCACGATCTACTGGCTCTTCAAGGACGGGGCACGCCATGTCTGACACTTCCTACTGTCAGGTTTCCGACAAAGGGGCGGAGACAGTCAGGGTTAGTTGTAGTAAACCTGCTAGGGAGCAGGTTAGCTTCACGGAGTGTGTCGTCATAGTGACTCACTGAGGCTTCATCTGAACTCGCTTTGTGAAACCGAAAACCCAGAGTTTTCGTTAACTCAGGGTATACTTACTCAGTTTTTTCACTAAACCGGCTTCCTGAAACAGGGCCCAGTTGTATTAAGAACCACAGAGAAGTTATATTATGTTTTAATATTGTCAAGTCTTTCTAACTCTTTTTATATTTAGACCTCTAAAATAGTAAAATAACTCTTGCTCAGGAGTTCGATGAGACTAAAAATGGAGCTAAAAGACTGTATTTGAATTATTTCTGAGGCTCCCAGAAATAAGTCTAAAAGTGCAAAATGTTGCTCTGTTGTTACATGAACAGATGTCTTCTAACAAGTTTGCCATAACATTATTGTGTTGCTGTATGCTTACCCAAAGTGACCAAAAAAATGTCCTTTTGATAGATTTAAATGTTTTGAGCTTGTCTTAGACAACTTTTTCAATTAACTTTACCCATGATTTTTTTTCTACGAGGCTCAATAGTTAATTCTTTCTGGTCACAATCTGATTGGCGCTGAATGTATTTTCTTACTCTGACTAGACAGAGTCCCACAGGCTACACAGTTTGCTAAATTAAACCCTGCTGGATAAAAATTGATCAGGAACTTTGAATGGAAACTTAATTGTATTTTCTCAGAGGTTAGTCAATACACCAGTAACATGCAATTAGTTTGAAAACTTCTGCTGAACAGCGTGTTTATCTCCCCACTATCACATAGGTGAGATTTATCAAGCAAGGCCAACAGCCTGAATTCTGCTACAGGGGGAGAGGAAAATCTGTTTTACTTTAAAGAAAATAAATAATCTGTAACATAAAAAAAAGAATCTTTTTCTATTTATTTCCAGCCATGTGAATAGATTTCAACGAAGATGTTACATTTCCGGTTGTAAAAGCTGCCAGGAATCTCTACAGGAATCTCTACAATCACCTTAAATTCACCACTTCTCGACTCGAGCTTGAATACAATTTTCACCCAGCAAAAATGAGTCCCATTTTTCTCTCAATTAGGTTGCTGCAATATTCATCATCATTGTTGATGCCAACTCCTCTGTTGGTCTGGCAAGGCTAGCTAGTAGACTATCATGTGCTTTCTTCCTTACACATGGAGGTGCCAGTCGCCTACCTGCATGGACTGCCAAATCAGCAACAAAGATGCAACCCCAGCCTTCTTCCTACCTACTGACACTGCCAAAGAGTAATCAAAGTACTGTATGTATCCATGTGGGAGTGGAAATCATGTTCGCCCACACTCGATTCATGGTAAATGCATGCTGTAGAAATCAAAGAAGCACAGTTCTGTTTCTGTATATGCACAGTTTAATTGTGAACCTGTGGCTCAGGTTCTTTGCAATGCTAACTAATAACTGTAGTTGTACCAACCTGGCCTTAATTAATGATCATTAGTTAGCAACAAACCAAGAGTAAATTCTGAGCTTCCCTTTGATGTGATTTCATAATTTTGTCCTTGTTGCCCTCAACCCCCCAGCTTTCTGCACATGAGGACAGGAGTGGGTTTGTGAAACCTGACTACTGTACATCCCACAAGCAAAACTGGTATGGCCCGGATCTGGCCCACATACCGCAAAGAATGACGGCCCTTTGGTGGCCCAGATTTTGCCAGAGGTGGCCCACACATGGGCCTGCTCAAGGCCATTTGAGGACACACTGCTGGCCCTGTCCTGGCCCAGAACAGTTTCAGCTATGGCCCCAGATGTCTGCCTAATGTGTACCTTAATCAAGCCATGTAATAACAACATGTGCCAGAACATAATAGTGCAAAAGTAACATGAAGAAACTCAGTTGAGACAGTGAATGGACTGACTCTTATATAGCGCTGTTCTACTCTCCTGGATTACTCAAAGTGCTTCCTGACTACATGGATGCACATTCACACGTGACTTGATGTGACTGAAGGAGCCAGGGATCGAACCACTAATCTTCCAATCAGTAGATGACTGGCTCTACCTCCAGAGCTACAGCCTTTACAGTGGTAAACCCTCACTAGGCTTTGGATAAAGTGTACAATCACAACCCGGTCAAACCTGCATTTGAAACGTTGGCTACCATAGCAGTACAGTATTGCAACGTGGTATTTGGATCTTCTAACTAAAATAGGAACATAAATAGTGTCATCATTGCCAGACCGGGCCCACATCTGGTTGACATACACTCTGCCATGACACCTGTCAGTCAGAAGTGCCAGCTTGATGCCGGATCTGGGACAGAACTGTTTTCTATGAGCCTGGGCCACATAAACCAAACCATAATCGGGCCTGATATGGCATGCCATCACATAAATAGTCCCATCTACGCCAGGCCTGGCCTACATCTCGATGACATACCACTTACCATGCCAAAAGTCAGCCAGCAGTGCCGGCTTGACACCAGATCCAGGCCAGACCTGTCTGCTATGTGGGATGTTGTAGTCAGGGATATTTACTGACAATTAATAACTGTTTTTACAGGTATAAACTGAATAATATAGAAACTACAATGGATCCACAGTACAGTGTTTCCCACTGGTTTGGTGGGCACGTGGTCAGTAGTAGGAACCTCCTGTGCTGTCCCAAGACCATGGTAGAGGAAAACTATGCTTACTGGTGTAAAATCAGTGGAAACCAGAAGACACTGCAAATAGATTGCAACAAAGATTTTACACGGTTACCATGCCTTTGCCATTGTGGTTTTGCTCTCTTTGTTCTTTTACTGAGTCTTCCCATGGCTGGACCACAATACTGCACCCTGTCATTCTGCTGAATTGATTTGTCCGTCACGTCTCCCACAGCGTCCCCCGTCTGCCCTAAGTGACGTCTTCCTCAGAAGTCTTTATTTGCTTTTGCTTTTTTAGAAGAAGAAAATTAATGAGCGATGTCAGTCTGAAGCCTGAAATTAAGTTAATAGTGAGTTGCTTTTTCTCCTACTTCATTTGCTGGGAATGTAAAACGTAAAATGAAACACAAAGTCTGACTTTTTCCTAAAATAAAAATCTTCAGAGGAAACAAGACAAAAATCAAAGCCCCTTTACAAGTCTTTCCCTCAAGAAGTGGCTGTGTCCTAGAAGGACCACTTCTTACTGTTTCCTTTTCAGTTGACTACTTTTCTACTTTTTTATGCATCAGACAGATTTATCCATTCCTAGCAGTATTCTGGTGCAGAAAGGAGGGTATATTTTCCATTTGATCTTTACTCATCCATACTAAAGAGCCTCTTTTTTGTTCTGGATGAGATTTAAGTGCTTATAGTCTTGAGGTTAATGACCCTTTCTTTAACGGCACCGAAGTTGTCCAGTGCAGGTGGTAAGACAAAAATCAAAGACAGAGCGTGTGTAGTTGATTTTGTTTCATGAGCACTTTGTGTTCACTGGCTTGTTCTACTTCTGTGATCATGGTTTATGTTTATTGGCCATCTTTTTGCTGTTGAAATCTCATCCTTGATGTGAATGTTGATTACATTGCACATTAGAGTATGCTGTACAGTCCTACAGTTCACTCCAGTCGCTCCAGTCTGAAAATGCAAACAAAGATGACCCGCTTGTGTATGTCGGTTCGTAGTTATAATCAGACACATTATAGTTATTACGAATCTGTGAAACTGCTCAGCGTTATGAGTGCAGTGATTCACACATTGGCCCCGTTCACCTGTTTGGGTTGACTAAGCTTAATTCAACAGTCCACTTGGCAATTTGTAAGGATGAATAATGAAGCAGTAATCCACAGTAGGCCACAGTTCAGGAACAGTCAATCTGTTCTAGGGTGACACAGTTTTCACATATCAGCCTTGTCTCCTGTAAGTCAAAGACCTGTGACAAATAAAAGGAAAAACCTAAGGCGCTTGAGGATCTATTGGCTTTACGAGGATGTTTATTGCTATGTTTTAGAAAAATGGTGTTTCATCTGTCCAATTATATCTGAAGACTGAATCACTGTCAGAGTGCACTGAAGCTGGTGCCAAATGGTAGCTCTTAGGTATTAATTTGTCTTTATCACTGCAACTTTCGACATCTAAATAGTTTTTTCATGATTGAGTGTATTGTTATGTATTTTTTATTTTTTATCCATGTAAAGCCTGAAACTTGAAATACCAAAAATGTATAATTATTTGAAACTAACACATTTAATTCATATCATTTTTGCTAAATACAACGTTTTTCTGCAATTTTTGTTGCTTAAAAATGTATTATTGTTTCTCTTGGGGGGGGGGTCAAACTGATGATTTAGAGTCTCATAAACTCCCCAAAAAGTTTTGTAATTGTGGTTTGGATTAAAAATAACAACATATAGCAATAATATACAGTCTCAACTCAAAGTAGGGTACATCTGGGGCGATCGTGGCTCAAGAGTTGGGAGTTCGCCTTGTAATCAGAAGATTGCCGGTTCGAGCCCCGGTTTGGATAGTCTCGGTCGTTGTGTCCTTGGGCAAGACACTTCACCCGTTGCCTACTGGTGGTGGTCAGAGGGCCCGGTGGCGCCAGTGTCCGGCAGCTCTGTCAGTGCGCCCCAGGGTGGCTGTGGCTACAATGTAGCTTGCCATCACCAGTGTGTGAATGGGTGGATGACTGAATGTGTAAAGCGCTTTGGGGTCCTTAGAGACTAGTAAATTGCTATACAAATACAGGCCGTTTACATCAACACAAAAATGTATTGGTAGGTAATTTTTGCTGTTTCACCTGAACTTTTAAGGCAGCATGGTGGCACGGTGGTTAGCACCGTTGCCGCACAGCAAGAAGGTCCTGAGTTCAATTCCAACATCAGGCCGGGGTCTTTCTGTGTGGAGTTTGCATGTTCTCTCCGTGTTTGCGTGGGTTCCCTCCGGGTACTCCGGCTTCCTCCCACTGTCCAAAGACATGCAGCTTGTGGGGATAGGTTGATTGGATAATCCAAATTGTCACTAGGTGTGAATGAATGTGAGTGCGAATGGTTGTCTGTCCCTGTGTGTTGGCCCTGCGACAGACTGGCGACCTGTCCAGGGTGTACCCCGCCTCTCGCCCTATGACAGCTGGGATAGGCTCCAGCACCCCCCGCGACCCTGAAAAGGATAAGCGGAAGCGAATGGATGGATGGATGGACCTGAACTTTTAAACCATTTCTTCCCATAATATGACCTTTATACTTTGATATAAACAACTGTAATATATCTATAAGTTTAGTATGTTTGTTTGAGGTTACCCAAGTTGCCAGACTGGCAGCATGCTAACACAAAGCTAGCAAAAAAGCCAGAAAAATGTTAAAGCTCAGTGAATGCTGACCCCAGCCCAGCAGCCAGACCCTGAACTTCAACAGGTAACAAAGGAGTGATGAGCTGTCAGCATGTAGCATCCCTTTCTACTTGTTAATGGCTCTAATGTAGAATCACCATGGTGACAGCTTTGAAGTCTCTTTAGGCTGGTTACTTTGTGTTGATAGCGATAAAAGAAAGCATGTATGTGCAAGTATGTGTTTCCTTATTAGAATACAAATATGTGTTGGTGTCTGCAACTGTTGCCTCAGATTTTTATTGTTAACTTGTTATTATGTGTCAATGCTTTAAGGTCATTTTACATAACAAGAAAGTAATATAATGAGTAGTGTAACATATTACTTTAAGTAACAAATAGCATTACTTTTAAGAAATGTGTACATATAATACAATAATTTGACCCAACAAAGGTTCTAACATTTTTTACTTTTCACAGGTTAGTCTAGGGATTTGGAAAGAACAAGCCTCAGACTTAAGTGGCATCCTCCAAAGCTAACGTGGAAGTGACACTGTAGTTAGGGACAACTTGGGGCTGGCTCTAAAAGGAGGTGAATTCCCACATGTTAAAATATCAGAAAATATCACAAACCATATCACAAGTTTGTGCTTCAGTTTTGGTTCTTGTTTTTTCAGTCTATTACTTAATGCAAATTATGCGTGTCTGCATGCAATCACACTGCTTTCTAACCAAGCTAGCTTCCATTAGCGGGTAAACTAGCACACCACCATTTCATCCATATAAGGTAGCTTCTGTTTCAAAAAATCCCCCTCTTTAAGTAGAAATTATGTTAACTTACACATAATTCTCTCAGAGTTTTCCGTATTTTAATCTAGGGAAAGGGGATTATAAATCGGTAATAACCCCGACTGTTGGACTGTGTAATCCCTAATTTTTTCTCATTTTTTCTGAATAATCATGCTGTGACCTTCACATTCATCCTTAATACAAGCGCACTATTATATTGTCCGTTTTTTTTCAACAGTGATTTATGTACTTCCTGTCAATAATGATGCACTAATAATAACAATGCCGTTCACTGCCCTGAATGCCATTTTTCCACTCATTTGGCTCATTCTTGGCAACAGTCTCTGTTTCTGATCATAACAGCAGACACATATCACCATAATTATACATAAATGAGCCATTCAGTGTTGAAAGAAAAAAAAAATGTCTGGAAGTTCCGCTGTGCTGTGTGAATCGATTGACGGGCTAAATTTTTCTCTCCATGGTGTCAGCTGGGAACAGGTCCTGCATTGTGTGAGCTGAGGACAGTCAATTATCCTGCAGTTTCTCCATCACATTCGAGTCAAGCCGCTGTCTGTTTTATAGTTTCTTTCTTCCTATAATCTCCTTCATGGTTTAAAAAAAAGGATTTTTCTGCACACATAACTACTGTATTTGCACTTGAGACACTGTGCTTCTTTCATGAAACTGAGCTCCTCACAAAACACCTCAGTCTCTTTGAGCTCTTCTTTTGTTGATCTCCCCCTGCTCTCATTTCAAACAAGCCATTCTGATTGGACTTCACTGGTTTTTTTCCACAACCTTCTGACTTATTTTAACACCTGTACTTCTTTCTGTAGCCGCTGTACTTGCCGCCACTCCTTCACAGACTCTCAGACAATACCTGCATCAACGTATATCCAAAAGAACCTAAAGGCATGTGTTCATCTGCTTGTTGTATTCAGAAGCTAGTTTTATAAAGAACATTATAAAATTGTGGGATTCACCAGGAACCCCACGCTACGATTTGCAAGTTTTAACGTTTTGTAACATTTATTGTGCTTTATCATCTTTTAGCAACTGCAGATGAGTTAAATGTTGTCAATAATAGTTTTATCCAATAAGATAAAAGGTATCTCACTTCTGTTTTGTTTTTTTTCTTTTAGCTGTAAAATGAAAATAACACTGTCACTAAAACCTCCCATAAATGTTGCCATAATACAGAGTCAGCCTGCTATCAGCCTCTGAATGGATGGGGTCAAACTGGCAATTACATGCAATCGGTTTCTGATAATACAGCAATTAACTATAGTCAATCATTGAAAATCACACATCTGTTGCTGTCTGCATAGACAGAAATTCACATTTCATTTGTGTTCAGCAGCCTTCCTGTTCTATAGGAATATAACCAGAATACAACCAGCGGGCAGCCAGTTGAGTCGAGTTCCCTTGAGTTGTGCAAATTGACAGACTCATTCAGACTGAGGGCAACATGTTGGCATGTCTCCATTTATAAATTGCACAGCAGTTATTTGCAAACCTTTGACAGTCTCTCTGAGAGTGACTGCAGTCAGTTCAAGTCAGACTGCAACTGTTTGCAGAAAGCTTGCCTCCTATTAGGCAAAATGAGTCCTCTGGCTTTTAGTATTTAGTATGCTTTTAGTCCCTGGATACAACGCCACTGTGAAGAAAAATGAGATACTATGCCATATGTCATTTTTTCCCCATTCCTAATACCTATAAACATTTTGCCCTTGCATATATTTCAATCAAGCCAGCCATGTCACATGTTGCTGTTGCTCATTCTAATTTAAAGTACACTTGCTTTAGTACTGTAGTACTCAGTACTACACTGAGTAGCTTTTATTGTGAAGTCATCCGTGGAAACAGAGGTTAGTTCAGGCTGTTCATAAAAAATGCATCTACAAAACTACTTTATGGACATCAGATTTGAAATTACTGGCTGGCTTGTTTGTGAACAGATATACCAGCTGCTCTTCTGTTTTGTGCAAATTATCTATACAACAAATGCGCACTGCCCATAGAATTACGTGAGATTAAGCATGTACTGCTCGTGATCACTACATCCAGCAGGAGTGATGTCTTAAAGTACGTCACTCCTGTATATAAGTATACCTCGTGTCTCGTTGCCTTTACTAAGACCTGCTTCTTCACCTGTGAAACTCAGAATCAAGACTGTACGTCAAACAGCAGACTTCTTGTTTGTTGTTGCAGTCTTGCCTCCACACAAAGGCAAGGTCAAGCCTATCCAGCAGCAGCGGCCTGAAGGGATCAGCCTTGAAAGGGCTAGATCACTGAGCATTCTTGTTTCCCTTTGGTGCAATGGGGACTAACACATCCTTTTATCGCAGTTTTCTGGGGTTGTAGACCACCAATTTCAAAACGATTTGCACCTTCCCTCCTCGTACACAGCACAACTTTATGGCATTCTGTAATCTGCATGTTTCACAGTGATGTTAGTCTGTTTTTAACAATTATAGTGGACAGGCACAAAGACAAGGTTCCAGTATCACCATTACAAACTATGTGGCGCACACTGTAGATGCCTCTAGCCTCACACGAAAGCATTTACCCTTTAAGCATATTTTCAAATATGTGGTTGTGTCAGAATGGTGTGGGATTTTATTTAAAAGGCAACAGCATCATGTATGCATTCACAGGAGCTCGCTCTTTTATTTGGTTCATGCTTCTGTTTCTCTGCGTGCATAATGCACCATTCCCTGGATTTACATCCTGAAAAGTGGAAAAATTAATGTGATAATTTTCTTCTGCAAAGGAAGCAGAAAGGGAAGAATCGCCTGGCGCTTGCTCAAAGCAGCTGATTCAAACATCTGGACTTCAATAACAGGAGGAAAAAAAGGTGAAACAGGCAAGAATAAAAGACTGGCTCGGCTGATGAGGACAGCTGAAAAAAGGCATTTTTCACTGCACTAGAATATTGCTTGATTAGACACCTGAGGATGATTGCAGTGGTATAAAGGTAAGTGTGATGACTGGATTGATTATGGTCCAGCTCGTCAGACTGTAATTAAACTAAATCCTGGACTCTAAAGTGAATCCTTTAGTGTAGTAATTCTGTTACAGCAGAATCTTTACCCTTTAGAAAGGAAGGGGAGCGGTGTGTCCAACTGCCGTCACTATTTCGGCAACAAAAACATACACAAATCATATTATTCTTATAAAACGCCATTATGTGTATTTTTTAAAAAAAGCAATCTTCCTTTTCTTTTGTTATTTATCTACATAGATTTTCTTTAGAGGCCCTTAAAGCCAGCGTGCTTGGGCTCTTTGTCAGCCATTGTTTCTTATATAAGAATGAACACATGTTCACAAGTCACCAGTCACTATTGTTGTATCATCTGATGTCGTCGAGCTCTCAAAAGCAGCAATTTTAGCACATCGGCCCTGAATGGGCACTATCTGGCCACTGTGCCATGACTATAATGGGGGTTTGCAATTTTAACATTGGCAGAATAACAGCTTTTTCTCCAGAGTGGCAGTGCTCTCTCTGGTGCTGCTGTACCAGTTATAGCACTGGGCACTCTACTGATCCTTTACCTTTTATTAGACCGAAGTTACAGTACAACTTACTTCAACTTAGACCCTGACATTTGATGCTGAAAGGGGGGAGATGAAAGTGAATCTTGTAAATCTTGATATATAAATAAGCTATAAATGAAGCCTGTATGTTATTATTATAGCTGTGGCTTGGCTAGTTATTGTTTGAGGACACAAGTGTAAAGATCTGAGTGATTTAAAAAAAAAAAAAAGTTGACACACTATCCACATTAATGCATGTTTTCAATGACCATTGTTGGTGGTTGAACCACTTGGGTTTTAATTTGATGACATGCAGTGGGGGAAATAGTGGTTCCACACAGCCTACAAACAGCTTTGCTGACTATCATCTACATGCAGTAGCTGTTTACTATCACCAGGGGGCAGTGCAACAGCCAATTGGTCTGTCACTCTTGCTGTTATTGGTCCTTCAGCCAGTTGCAGAGACAGGAAAGTTATAATGCAAAGATTAATAAAAGCAGTGAAAACTCTCTGCTGTAGCCAACATCTATGTAATTATGTGCATTAAACTCAGAAGTACATGGCAAATACATGCTATAATAAATAATTGAAGGCTATACAGGAACAAAGAATTGAAATATCAAAGTCTAAAACTATGCAGTTTAGTTTTCAAACAGTTACAATAGAATATCTTTCCGGCTTTAGTAAATTGGTTGCGAACATCTGAAGATATACAGTTAAACAGCACCAAGAGGAACTTTTGCTTTTTAACCATTTGACCAGCAAACCACAACTGTACTGTAGCACTGAAGGCAGTGCAGCTGTGGTTTCACCTTCCTTAGGCATTTTGCACGTTTGTCTGCTTATTTTTATTGCAAAATGCTGCTTGAGGGTTTACAGACATATCCTACCTGTTTCAAATCACCACATGATTTTATCCCCCCTTGATTATTCCATTTTATAAGCCAACATTGTTTGTTTATGAGTAATAGCGTGGATTTGCTAGGGCACATGTCAGGTCGTTAGCAAACATGTCTACTATTACAGTACTATAGCCTAACATCTTTTATTATAAGCTGTACATAGATACGGTTGCTAGTGAATTGTAATCTCGTTCAGATACATTTTGGACAGCAAAAACCTGTCCTGCAGTGCCTCCCATGTAGTTCACATTTGTGTTAGCAGTTTGAAAAACTTGCGAAAGTTACCTACAGATCTTAGGAGGAAATTTTGGGGACTGTGGAGACATTTTTTTTCAATAATCTGCTAGTGGGCTGAATATCCCAGCAAGTGCTTAAAAATCACCTGAAAATGATTTTTCTTGCTGCGCACTTCAATAACACAGAGAACATTACAGGTTTAAATCAGACAGGTTCCATATGTGTTTATGATGCTCCTAATTAGCGTCCACTAATCAACCTTATTATGGAGGTGAATTTTTTCCCATTGGGAACAACTTTTTTTCCCCAATAATTATGACTTATTACTCCAAAAAATGCATTATGTCTCATTTGCCTCAGTTTATTACCTTTATCTCTAGGCACAAAGCTATTTAAGAGCTTATATTTTCACTTAGGTAAACACCGGCCTATTTATTAATGCTAAACAAGCAAAGAGTTTTCACAAGCATCTCTATTTAAAAGTATTTTTTTTTAAGTTTTTATTTAAAGCTAACAATATCAGTGTATCTGGATTTACAAAGCAAGAACCTTTAGCCTTCCAGCACATTAATTTAAATATCCACTAAAAATCATAATTGAAGCACAAAGAGAAATCTGCATATAATTTTTGGTTTTCTCCAGCACACTCTTCCTCTTTATGTGACATCTATAGCCGAGTAGCTGCACAAGCAGTGGAGACCCAAAAGACAGGACAGGCACTGCATTTAAATAGACATGGTGTAGCATTCACAGTATAATGCATAATTCAGCCTCGCACTGTGGATTAAACCCTGCTCCCCAGCTGTTGCAGAGAGCCACTTAAAAACAGCATGTAGCACAACAGCCAGGACCCTGAACTGTTACTGATATCATGAGGCTCCTCTTTGCTGTTTAGCACTTGAATTTCACTCCAGAATATGCAGCAGATTGAGTCAAATAAGAAAGACATGCACATATTATATATTTTTAGAGTCGTTTTCTCAGCCAGTGAACTGTTTGGAAAACTCTTTTCTCCAAAACACACATTTTCCAAACCGTGGGTGAGACTTGGAAAAAAAAGAAGAAGAAGAAAGAAAAGAAAGTGCAAATGTTCACACACGTCTTTTTCTCCTTTTTAACAGTTGCACTTAACCAAACCCCAAACACATGGCATGCACGCGCGCGCGCACACACACACACACACACACACACACACACACACACACACACACACACACACACACAAGGACAATGTTTTCCACAGAAAAATAGCTACTATCAGAGATTCCAGCCCCTGTTGCTATGACAATGATTACATTTATCCAAAACACAAGTTTCTTGCTTATGACTTATGGTGCCCTCCACCCCATCCTCCGAGAGAGCGTTTTCAACAAATGTATGGCAATGCAGCCCTGGAACAACATTACATGGAGCCAATTGATCAAGTCTGACGGGAAGAGCCCGGTGTGCTCGGGGAGAGCGTTTCATAATAAATAAACAAATAAACCAAAGGAGAAACAAAAAAGCACAAATGTCTGCCAACACTGAATAATTTCTGGCAGTCTCATCTGGAGATATCGTACCTGCCACTTACGTCTGAAGCTTTCTGGGTCCCGCATCTATTACAATCCAGCTTATAAATGGGATATCTGTCTCGTGCTTAGTGAGGTGTAATGTGACTATAACTGCACACATCAATGATCCAGATCTCCACAAATATTGAATTATTTTGGCAAAAAGGACTGGAGAGTCTGTCTACACAGACGTTTTAGAGGAAGTCTGCTTACACACACAAACTCCAGGAAAAAAACAATTAACTGACTTGATGTAATTTGACATAATCTAGCTACGTTCTGCATTCGCTAAGGAAATATGTGTATGTGTACATTCCTGGCAGATTGCTTTGTAATGAAACCGGTGTAATGGTTGCAATAATGTGGGATTATTTAGATTGCGAATAAAATCGTTGCCACCATGCAAATATCCCACAGCAATATCAACTTTTACTTGAAGTCTACAACTAATTTGATTCATTAAAATAAAAGGCACAGCTTGTGTGTTCAGACTTTTACTGCCATGTCTACAGTGTAATGTTTTTCTTTAAAAATGTCTAATTTCTTACACAAGAATAGTGTTAGGATCAATAACAACTGTGCTGCTGGTGGAAAATTTGGCACAAATGTTTTGCACAATTGAGCTTTCCTTGACTAACACGTAGCTTACAGAGAATGAAAGAAAAAGCAAAGGGAACCAAAATCAACCGCTCTGTGGTGGAAAACGTTGCACTGGGAGATTGTAAAGCTCTACAACGAGCAGCTGGTTCCGTCACAATAAATCCACCATTGATGCAGTTCTTCACTTAGAAATTCAGGCATAGACTTTATTTTTCCCATTTAAAAGATAACAAGCTTAATTTTCCCCACTGTTGCATCAACTCGAATGAGGCTCTTTGGCCATTTGTGTATTCTGCCTGTGCGTGTGCATGAGTTTCCGATGCTGCAGCTACCACTAAAATTAACAAGCTCTACCGATGTGTTTTTTTTCTTTTTTTTTGTGAGACAAATACCATCCCTGGCACAGCAGGAAATGCTGTACCTATTTTTAACAGCAAAACATGCAGTTTTTCAACTGGGACACATGGGAGGGCTCCAATTAGCTCACAGGAAACCCACAGAGGCAAACACTGAGATAACTAATAATATGTCTTCCCCCCCATGCCGACACACTGTACCAGAAGAGGGAAAAAAGGAAACATGTCTAGAAAGATCTGGGTTTGGGAGGAAGAATTTGACTATAAAATATTTATGTAATGAAAATCAACATTAAATCTAGCTTTATGCACAACACCAGAGTAAAGTACAATGAGTTATAAGTACGCTGTGTGTCTGACACTTTACAATTTAAGTATTTGAACGGCAATACAGCCTGTTAGTTACTTTCACACTTTCATGGTGCTTGTGAAACGATTGATTTGAACAGTATCTGATGAATAAACACACCGAGTCTCTCCCTCACTATTTAACTCATTCACTGCTACTGTCTTTGCCACTCCTCTTGACTTTCATTCCCATCCATGTGTTCATTCACTCTTCTTTCATTCATAAACTCATATCCTGCCTGACACACACACACACACACACACACACACACACACACACACACACACACACACACACACACACACACAAAGTAATCCATCAATTTTTTATCTACTTGCTGCTCGTTCAATCAATCACCCATTCACTGGGTGTTTCTTGACTAATTCATTCATTCATCCATTATTCACCTTCCTCCTTTCATGCGCCGACTCTGCTCATTTACTAATTCTTTATTCATGCGTTCACATATTTAGTCATTCTTTCACTAATGGATTTTCTGCTGGATTTGCACTCTTATGTAAGTATATACAGTGGGTCACTCAAATAATTAATTTGTTCATGGATAATTTTTCGGCATTTATTAGTTTGGGGGTCAGCTGATCTGTTCTTGATGAATTGATGTCACTACATTTCTTTTAAAACCACGGAGCTTTCAATCCAGTTTTTTTCACTCACAGTCGTTGAAATGAGCATTTTTTTCATTTTCAAATTTTCATTTCATTTAAATTTAAGCTTTGCATTTATTTGAATGTGGCACAAAAGCTACTTATCAACTAACGTGTAAAATACTTATCCTGTTACATTAAAATGAGGTGAATTTTAGTGCAAATGGAAAATACTGCCGTGTAACAGATATGATTTTTCATAAAACTGGTCTGAAAGGAAAAGCAGTATCATTTGCACAGATTTACTTAATTAGGCAGTTAAAGGCTATAAAACTCAGCATAACATCTACAGGGACAGCGCTGAGATAAAAAACATAGACCTGCGGAGACATTTGAATAATACTAAAATGACAGGACGAATATAACATCTTCTTAACTTATTCTGTGTGGTTACCTGCTGCCTGTTCTCATACTTGGCAGTCTACCTTCACTCACTCTGAATAATTTGGAGACATTTTCAGTATTTTCTGTGCACCAGATAGCATGCACAGAGGCCCACACAAATAGATTCTGTGGCTGCAGGGGGAAAGAAGAAAAAATCAACAAATCAACTGTTTGTTAACAGTAAAAATTAAATGGAATTTTCCATCAGTTCAATGGTAGCCTTTTAAATCTGCCAACTGCTGAGTCTCGCATCTAACGAAGAGGCAGAAAACCATGACTGCATAAAACCAGGAGTTGGCTGGAGGGAAAAAGGATTTACTGTTAGTGGCCTGCGAAGTAAAACAAAAAATCCTAAAAGAGGACGCTGTGGTTTCTCTGCATAATCCAACAGACGTCAGTTAAAGCCTTCCAAAATAGCTGCGTGGATGCGGCCCAAGGAAAATGAAACTGCAAAGTCCCTTGAACATAAAGACGGTTTTCACCCTCAGTGGTATGAGCGAAGCCAGAACTGGAAACAGTTGTCCGCTGGGAGAAATTTTATTATTATTATTATTTCCATGTCATGCTAATAACAACATGCCATAGCCCTGGCAAAATCAGCTTCCATTTATTAAAGAAAATATGGCTCTAGCAGCTTTGGCATCTTGACATATCATTAACTGATATCAGATCCGTGAGAGAAAACCCAAATAAATGTAATGAGAACCACTGAAAAAAACGTTTCAGCACAGCTGCTTTATACGCTTCCTGTTCCTTTCAAATCAAAAAGGCCACAACTATTTCCCTAAAACTCAATGGGAATTCTCGATAAAGCATCATTCCCTGGCCCACGCTAAACCCGATCTTGAGGTTATTCATTTACACGAATCAGCAGAGAATAGTTTTTTTTAAAAAAGGGGAAAAAATCTGAGTTGGCACCTCAAAAGAAGTCATCAAGAACACACTAATTAAAGCCGAATTGGATAGGATCAGCAGAGAGCGACACGGAGCAGGAAGGCATGATAACAAATTATCTGAATGAGAGGTAAGGGAGCATAAATAAATTAAAACCGACCTGCTGCAGTAAATGAAATCAAAAGGAAAACAGAAACTGTGGAAGCCGGTGGGAGGGTGTGTGTTGTATGTAAGAATGTGTGTGATCAAAGAGGCGAACGGGAAGCAAGGGAGGGAGGCTGCGATGTGCCACTGAGGGAAGCAGTCAAGCAGTTTGGTTAATCACGCAGCTCTCAAGATTGCATGCAACAGATATCTGCACAAGATAGAATGAGTGTGTGTGTTTGTGCCAACATGGCAGCCAAAGGGAAGCAGAACCGAAAGCACCAGTCAATTAAACTGCTGCCCAACCAGTCATCATCTTAAACATAAAGTTTCACAATAAACCATTTTCTAAATAGGATGGCTCGCCTGTAAATAGTTTTAATAAACACTTAACAAACCATTTAGACCGTAAAGCACAAGAAAACAGTGAAACAATAAAATATGGCAATGCCGTTGCATTTCTCGCGTTGCCAACTAGCATCGCAAAAGCCCTGAAATACTCACTGCAGTTTAAAAGCCAGTGAATTCTCACACTAGAGGGTTTTTTTCTCACTTTAATTATCAGATTATTTGTTTTCCAATTCTCTAAAGCTTTCAGCTGATGTGGTCGACGATGGGGAAAATGTTGGGAATTAAAATATCAAACAAGTTGACAACAGATCAGTAAAATGTTACCTGACAAAGAATTCCTTTTCTTTTTCTACCCTGTTTCCTTTTGCAACACAACATCGGTTCTTGTGAAGGGTCGATGACTGATGGTGATGATCGTGCCGTCATTCCTGTGATGTAAATAAGAAGCTAGTAGTTTAGCTTAGCATGAACCCGAAACTATTTCTAGTTTGTTTTATTTCACACTAAAACTAAAATGTAAAAACAACAGTTTTATTTGATGTTATGTGTGAGACTATTTCCTAGCCCAGACCAATTCGCTGTGGACTGGTAGGTTTTTTATCATGTAGGTATGAAAGTGCTCTGAATCTCAATGTAACAAGAAAAAAAGAAATGTACGTTTAATTCCCCAAATCTCAATCTTCATTCCCTTCACTCGAGTTAGGAGAAAGGGATTTTAAGATCTTGGTTTACAGCAGAAAAAGTCTAAGAGTTTGCTTCAATGTCTAAACGAAACCACAGCTTTTCCTAACTTTAACAAAAGGCCCTGAATCTTTTTTTGTTTTTTCAGCCGATCCTGTAAGGGTCTTAGGACTTGAATCCCTCAAATGCAACTTGGATTGGAACTGTGACCATGCAATGGCTAAAAAAAGAAGAAAGAAAAACAAAGAAAAACAAAACAAAAGCAAGCAAACAAAAAACTAAAATCTATGAATATAATCCACGTTGTAATTATATCCCTGTCACATTACCGAGAAAACGAATTAGCAGGACGCAGACATGATTTCTTGAAGAGAAATGGACTGCTGGATACTTCACTTACAGTGATTCATTTGTTGGCCGGCTGCTGCTTTGAATTAACTTTTGTATAAAATCCTTTCAGCTCTCTTTCTGTTTACACTGACTGAAGCCTGCAGAGAGAGCTGATGGACACAGTGCACCGTGATGTTTCTGTTCAAACTCTACTTTAACCTCAGCTATGCAGCGGACTGTAATTCAGGTTTTAAGCAAACGAAGTCCGAGAAATCTCACGGGACATGATGAAATCAGTGTGAAACGTCTTAAGCGTTTTAAAATTTCCCGTTTTACAAAGATTTAAGGCAGCTGCAGGTAAAACACATGGCCTGAAAACCAACATGAATACAATCACCAACTGTGCTCTGCTGCTGAAGTAAAACACCCACATCAGCCATTCATGCGTTCATTATCTCTAACCAAACCAAGGACCTTCTTGCTGTGGGATGATAGTGGCGAGCACTGAGCCGCTGCGCTATCCCACCTACATAATTTAAATACATTATGTTGAATCACATGCAAAGAGGGACTGTACGAGGGGAAAGGAGTGAGGAGCTCATCTATGTGCTGACAGATGTTCATTCTGACACTGATGGGTGAAAAAAATTGGCTTTGTCCTGAAGAGAGCCAAAGACAGCAAAATGAACTCCAGCTATTGTTCTCTGCAGTCCACAAGTACCCAGATCTTTTATTTAAATAAAAGTATGTGAATGCCACATGTACTTGTATGTGTAAAGCAGCCATTAAAGCTGGCACATGATTTTACTGTGCACCACTAAAAGTTTAACATAAAGAGACAAAAAAAAAACCCAAAAAACTAGTAAATGTTCTGTTTTATTTCTGGCTTCTGGATTTTTCTTCAGAATCTGTGTACCGAACACCTGTAGAAGTTTTAAAAAGTTAAGGACACATCTTCCGCGTTTAACGACGACTGAATGTCTGTTTGAATCTGATCTGGCATAACTGGGCACAGAAATCATTTATATTCACACAGTGAAAATTACTGTTTGTGCCAATCTGCACCTCAAACCTCCTTCACTTACTGTAACTCGAATCCAATTGATACTATACAATAAACATTTAAAAATCAAATCATTTGCATGGATCAAGATGATGTGCGTGTGTGTGTGTGGGGGGGTCTTGGTCTTTGCAGACCATGAAAGTGACTCATCCTCATGTAAGCAAGTCAAGTCCTGGCATGCGGATTGGTCGCGTACAGCGCACACACATGCACATACACACAAATGCACGCATGCACACCCGATGAGATATACCCCAGGCCCTTTAGAGCGAGCATTAGTCACTCCACATAAAAGCATCTAGTCACTCCAAAGCAGGAGAGCAGAGAGAACGAGTGGGAGACGAGGTCTGTAGAGGTCCGGTCACGGCAGCCATTTTCCAACACATCCAAATGCTGCTCGGGCAGGACAAAAGCCGAGAACGCTTTAATGTTACAGAGTCGGGCTCAAGTTTACATAATAGCGATCGATAGAACAGGAGACGCCCCCTGATCCAGGCTCATGTGGGATTTGTGTTTTCATTGTCCACACTGAACAAACTGACCACAGGGTGAAACTTGAGGTCATCTGACTGTAATTGATGTTGACTGCACACGTGGCACACTTACATAACTGTATATTACTTATTGCCTTTTAACATTTGTGGTCGCTACACCATCCAAGACTAGTCAGAAAGCTATGTGAATCAAAGGTGTGCATTCAGTTCTGCACAACTCTCTTTCGGTTTGAATTCGAGCCCTGAGTTCAGCTGTCTTTGTTCAATAGCACCGCAAGTGGGTGATACTCTCTGAATCTGAAATGCCTGTTAGATAATGGTGATGAACTACTTATTGACAGTGCTATCAAACAGTGTAAGATGTAATCACTGAGACATTTTGTAAAGCTGCTGGTATCTGACTGAGCAGGAAAAATGCAGAAATGCAAACAGGTTTCGGGGGAAAGCAGTAGAGAGATTATTAGTATTCTAGACTGTGCGCCGTTATATTGTGGGTGATGAATACATTTACTGCTCGGTGCAGTGAGATTTCTAACTGCAGATGCACGTTTTGTAGGACAAGTCACTAAGCTGTAGCAAACCACAAAGCACACAGCTTTCCAATTAATGTACAGTATACGTAAAACGACTCTTGCTAGGAGTGCACGAGGCACTTTTTTTTAGGGTGTGCTTCTGGTCAGTTTACCACCCGACTGGAAGATGTTCTGCTTTCAACCCTGCAATGCAAAGTGTAAAATATTACATGAGTTTTGAAGACCTCTATATCGTCATTGTTATTTTTTTCCCCTGTGAAACCAGATATCCAATCAGACACATGCAGTGCTATTACGAGGAATAAACGCTGGACAACTGATACAAATTAAAATTCATGCATGTACATTTTTTTGTAGCATTATGTCAACTGTAACATAGTGCTACAATTAAGGCACCCCCAGGTGCAAAACTACTGAAAATAGCTTAATGGTTAGGGTGGAGTGATACTCTGGCTGTGTGGATGTGTGGGTTTCCTGTGGGTATTCTGGCTTCCTGCCACAGTCCCAAAGACATACATGTCAGGTTAATTGGTAAATGACTACCAATGTGAGGTAAAGCGCTTCAAGAGTAAAAAATAAAATGCATATTAAAGTATTGTTAAAGATGTGACTTAGTCTAAAGAGCCTTGGAAAATGTGGATGGATGCATATATATGGATTAGACTAAGCCACACACACACAGTCACATATTTTTAAATACAGCTAGAACTGTTCAAACGAATTCCCTTTAAATCATCAAAATGTGTTCCTTTTTTTTTTGGTAGTAGTAGGGGATGTCTGTGTTGATTGTTCAAAATATATATAATCTAGCAAAAACATTTCTTCATTTATCAAAAGCAAAATGTGTTTGGTTGTACCTTGCTTGCCCCTAGTTTTGTTGCGGTAATGAAGCGCTCTTTTGATAACTACTTAAAGTTGGCTCTTCATCTGATTGATCGGCATGAAGAGAGTTGTGCTATGTCCATGTCTGAATGTCTGTGTCTATCTTAGCCCCTTCAATCCAAGCACTTTTTTAGGTACACTAACTTAAAGCTGCATTAACAGATTATTGGGAAATGCTTTAAGTATATTAAACAAGCTGACAAATATGTGATTTACAACAATATTAGCTCTGATAAGGCTGGCATGCAGTTGCCCCTTCTTTCACGTCTATCCCCTCACTGGAGTCATGTGTCTGCCCAGTTGATAAATTCAAGCCTGCTATTTCCTATCCTTTGCCCTCTTTGAGTCTTTGACTTTCTTCCTCGGTCTGTTTTTAACTTTGCCTTGCTGCTATCTGTTGCTTGATTGCAGTAAAAGTGATTGATGAGAGCAATAGAGCCATGTAGACAATTTGCAGCTTTTGTGGATAAATCAATTATCTAAAAGAGGCTAGAAAGTTGCACATCAATCCAGCACGCACATTGCACACAGTAATTTGAATCAATAATGGAGAGCATGTAGCTCTTTCGGTTTTCATATAATATTGCCTATCATTAAATCAAATACATAAGGTCCAGCAGGCTTAGTCTCCAGAAATATTAAGAAACACTCCTCCACACTGCTGCTTTAACACGATTAGGTCTGCATGAAAAGCTACTATGATATTTGTTTTAACATGTTATGTTGCTAATGTTGGGGCTGCGTGACGCTTCAGAAACACTTAATACAAAGCTTCAGGATCAGTTTATGCTGTGGGCTACAACTGCAGTGTCTTCACTGCGTTAAAAGGGTAGCGAAATTTAAATGCGCCCTGCAATATATATGTGTGTGTGTATATATATATGTAGTAACTACAAGTGTCATCTCATTTCCACTCTAATCTAATGAAATGTAGACACTGACATTGTATTAACATGATGCACTGCCTGACCCTAACACCACCTTGTCATCAGGTTTTGTTTGTCCTATCCACTCAAGTCCACTCAAGGAGAATTTGTCTGTTATCTAATCGCGAGTAGCTTGTAGCATTTAGACCAAACAGTTTCGACAGCACACTTTAATTGCACTTCTGACCGCCGCTAAATGTATGAAACACAGAGAAAAGTCCAATGAATCAATACTTTCTTCCTGACAAGCAAATGCACTGGCATAAGACAGACAGAGTCTTATGTTTAGTAATTGCAGCAATGATTTTAGTCTAATCTAGTCTAATTATAATGACATGTATGTACGATTTCAAGCCTAAAACCAGTATTTGGCATATATGTTTGTCCATTTCAGTGCTGACATGCTTGGAGCAAATAACAGTGAGATAAGTCCACTTTGGCAGTACTTGTACCTCTTTAGTAACAGAGAACACAGAGACATCTGGCCTAATGAGATGCTCGGGTTTCCCTGGGTTTGTTTCTTGTAACTGATTTCAAAGACAGCCGCAGCTCTGTATATGGTCAGGACTTCAACCAAGTCCCTTATCTTATAAATATGAACAAAAAAAATTGCAACTTCAAAGAGCATTTGAAAAAGTTAATTATGTTTTACTCTTGGACAGCCTTTCTGTAGATAATACTGACTTTATATGGTGATAAAAATGATATGAACATTATCTGCTGTTCTCTACATTGTGTATCACCTTTTGTGGCTGATCTCACAGTTGTAGCCTCAGAAAATAAAGAGCCTTATTGCACCTTTAGGGTATAATGGCTTGTCACTGCGGCATTACACAAGCACTGCTGCGCGCACTTGGCAGGCAGTACGTATTTGTACTCTTGTCATTTCCAGTCTTGATCTTCATCAGCGTCATAACTCTGCTGACAATTTTTGTACTTTAATGCAACTGTACAAAAAGTGACTGATTAAAAAGGGTGAAAATGTATCTTTAACTACCTGACATTTGTGGCACTGATATGCAGAAAAACATACAGAATGAAAGGGGGAATTAAATGCTTTTCAAATAGCTACATTAAATTAAAAAAAAAACAAAAAACCTTGAAATAGAAGTGTAAAATGTATATTTTACCCCATTTCATTTCCAATGCGTCCAAGCATACTGTCTTCTGATATTGGTAATTTTTCTTAACTGTTTGGGAAAATAAATCTACCTTTTTTGGACTTCAGAGAGGTACATGTAGTTATCTTTTGGTCCAATAATTAGCCCTAGGGGGTTGCATTTGTGCATTTGTACCTAAATAGATTTTCAATGTACAGCTTAAAATTCTTTATCTTTGAATATTAATGATAAAACTAATTGTAATTCATGGAAACTAATAAACAGCTAGACATAAAAACCAGAGTCTCTATTATCTGATCTAAAGGAACATTTTTAACAAGCGTTCTGCTTGACAGTTGTAGTTTGTGTAGCAGTGGCCACATTTTTAGTTTCAAAAGTTGAGAGCCTAAGAAGTACAGAAATCCAATCTCGAAGTCATCTGACGGCAGAGTAGGCTTTTTATTAGCACTTTTTGATTTATTAGTATTTTTAAACAGTGATGACACAAAGAACACGAAGAATTACTGCTTCCTCTAAAGGCTAAGTTATTAGATTATAGCCTAAGAGTTCTCAGATTGCGACCATCCAAACACTATTTCTGTTTCCAAATATAAATGAAACTTAAATTACCCACGTACGGTTTACAATACAATCTAAAAGTGCATATTTGACTATTTGTCAGGCTTGCCCTTCAGTGATTTTCTGGCACATGCTGATGTGTGTTTCTAGATTTCCACAGTTGATAAACAGCATCTGCAGCCTCTCAAACGTTTACAGGACCAGCAGGGCACCCATCCTCTGTTCGCCAGCTCATCTTCACAGGGAGCAGGAGAGAAAACTTTTTTATGGTTGAGCAGCTGCTCTATTTAATCAAATCTGAAGCTTGTTCACAAAAAGCTGCAGCGCTGTGGGGTTTTAGGTACCACTCTGGAAAATGAGGGGTGAAAAAAGCCTCAACTTGATATGACAAATCTTTGAAATGCTTACCTTTCCCAATGCCATAACAAATCTGTAATCCTCTGTTGCCCCAGATTGACTGTGTGTGACAGCAAACTTCATCAACACTTTGACCCCTCATACCTCTGTGTACACTACAGGTAAACTGGCCATTTAAATACTGAAATATTAATCCATTTTTTTAGAAACTAAATAAACTCTGCATTCGAACAAAATGAAGTTAGAATTTTATATTGCAAAGTAAAGACCCTACAATATAGAAAGAAACCCCAACAATCAGATTGCACCCTATGAGGAATTGGCGACAGTGGGAAGGAAAAACTCCCTTTTAACAGGAAGAAACCTCCAGCGGAATCAGACTCAGGGAGGGACAGTCAGGTGCCGCGACCATCTGGGGGTGAGCGGAGGAAGACAAGACAAAAGCGAGACATGGGAGAAAGAGCCAGAGCTTAATAATTTATCAATCAATCAATCAATCAATCAATCAATCAATCAATCAAGGCTTTATTCGCCACATGCAGGTTGCCCTGCAGTGAATTGGGACCCCCACCCCCACCCCCCCCGACCTTGCACACACAACACAGACATCACATGGGGATACAGGTCGGAGATCGGTAGCGTTACAGAAAAACACTGAAATATACACTACAATGGGAAAGTACAAGAGGATAAAAAGAGACCTCTACTCATGCTGGGCTGCTGGGAGGACAGCATGAGAACAGGAAACAAAAAAACTCCTCTGCACAAAAAACACATAAATGTCCACAGCACAACATTATGGAGCACGTGACAAGGCACAGGGTTGGGTGGGGGGTGAGAAGTAATCCGAAGCAAACACAGCAGCCATCCTGCCCAGTGCGGGCCCAGACCCGCCGTGTCCTCCAGGAGGTTGTATTTATCCGCAACACCTTAAAGGTCGGTCAGTGAAAATATTGTCTGACATTAAAGCAGTCCGTGGTGCAAAAAAGGTTGGGAACTGCTGTATTATACCATAACTAACGGAGGTTTCGGGGTCATCTGGTCCAGCTCTAAATATAAGCTTAATCAAAAATCAATATCGGCACTTAATATCTGCCACCTGAATCAAAACTGTTAGCTGGTTCCATAACAGAGGGGACTGAAAACTACTGAAAACTGGAATCAAAAGTAAGCCTGTAGTCTGAGCACAAAGTGCTCTGTTAGGATAATAAGGTACTATGAAGAGGACTGAATGTCCTCTTTATAGGACAAAACAAAAGCAAAAATAAAAACAAACCAGCTTTTTTTTTTCTTTTAAATGCTGAACATGCAACAAGCACCATTTTTAATAACTGTAAGGCAATAACATAAACTGTGGGCGGTGAAATCCAATACGGAAGCATATGAGTAATTAGCAATACAATCTTCACGTCTAGAGTGAAGTAACACAATAAAGCCAGAGATGCTGTCAGATTAATGCAGCCAGTTGGAAAGAGGGTATACAGTGGAGGGTGCAGAGAATCAGGTTGCTATTCTTCAATAGAAGGACATTATGTAACTGCTACACGGAAACCACAAGCTGGTTTAAACTTACAATAGAGATGTAATCCCAGGTGTGTTTTATTAACTGCTCCTGTCCAATGGGGCTGTGAATACAGCGGATACATGGAAAACTGGAGGAACCCAACTGTCTTTGTCAAATGCATGATGGGCTGGAGCAATTAGGATGTTGACATGGATCAATTAGCGAGTCAAACCTGTTCAAATTGTTGTTTATCACGTTAAATAAAAATAAAGGTAGTTTACAGTGATAGCGATGCCATATTAACCATTAATTGTTTAATCTTTTAAACAATATGCTCTGATAAGTAAAGATTAGCAATACTCTGGATTTTTCTGACTAAAAGCAAAACCGCAGCACAAATACTGTTGTTATTGCAAAAGTTGCTTTTACAGCTTGCTGGGCTGTAAAAGTATTTCATAAGCTTCATCTCAAGTCGGTCTAACAATTAAAATCAAGTGCATTCTTTATTGAACCGTCCATTTGCAATAAAAGATAATGAATAATCGGAGATGTTATCCAGTTGGAAAGAGGGTATACAGTGGAGGGTGCAGAGAATCAGGTTGCTATTCTTCAATAGAAGGACATTATGTAACTGCTACACGGAGACAACATACAATAGAGATGTAATCCCAGGTGTGTTTTATTAACTGCTCCTGTCCAATGGGGCTGTGAATACAGCGGATACATGGAAAACTGGAGGAACCCAACTGTCTTTGTCAAATGCATGATGGGCTGGAGCAATTAGGATGTTGACATGGATCAATTAGCGAGTCAAACCTGTTCAAATTGTTGTTTATCACGTTAAATAAAAATAAAGGTAGTTTACAGTGATAGCGATGCCATATTAACCATTAATTGTTTAATCTTTTAAACAATATGCTCTGATAAGTAAAGATTAGCAATACTCTGGATTTTTCTGACTAAAAGCAAAACCGCAGCACAAATACTGTTGTTATTGCAAAAGTTGCTTTTACAGCTTGCTGGGCTGTAAAAGTATTTCATAAGCTTCATCTCAAGTCGGTCTAACAATTAAAATCAAGTGCATTCTTTATTGAACCGTCCATTTGCAATAAAAGATAATGAATAATCGGAGATGTTATCCAAAACTGTACTTTGATTACAAATGATGCTGAATAGCTCACAAGTACACACAGTACAATAAAAATATACAGCAACCTCCCTCCAGTTGGAGGCAGAGTGCAAGGAGTTGCAGCAACCATCTGGTTTCCCAGAGGTTGAGAGCACAACAACCTCAACCCCTGTGCAACCACTACTGTGACTCAGCCTGGTTGTATTCTGGTTATATTCCTATATATAAAAGCAGAGTTTCTGGGTGCCTGTGTCATTTTCAGTAAAAACCCCAACCTGCAGCGACTGCATCACTATACTATGAATTTCTTTATTAAATCTATGAGGTTCTGGCTACACTATGAATGTAAGTAATTTATTTGAATTACTCTTTATATAGACTGCAGCAGATTAACAACAAACAGCAGCAGGTTTGTGCTTTTCAGCAATTTATCCCAGTTCATAGCCACAGTATCACAAACAGACTGCATGGAATTGCCAACTTGACCCCATTAAATCAAAAACTGATAGCAGACTGATTTCGTGTTATTGGCATTTTATCACCATGTTGATACACCAAAGTCACTTTGAAGCCAGAAAATAACTGTGAGTGCTTATTATTATTGCACATATGCACAGTAACTTTATCCTGGTCTCCCAACACCGTTTTCCACCTACCGTGACTCCGGCCTTGGTGTGATACGGAACACCGCATGTAATCTTTTTCACTAAGAAGGGTATTATTTTGATCCATTCATAATGACTCAACACGAACCTGTAAGGATCATTCAGAAATCATGCCAGAACATACCCACCATTTGTAAAGCTGTCCACTGGGCTCAATTTGACCGTTTGCCAGATCATGTGATGTATGGTTGACACCACTGGGTTAAAGTTAGTTGGGCAAACTAACTTGTTATTCATATAAAAACTGTTTCAATAATTAAGATTTGTTTTGTTTTGTTTTTACTCTCTGGGATACCATCACCATAGACATCATCACTCTGAAAATATAAGCAATAGACCTTTCAGCCCTATTCTACTTTTTCTGCATAATCCATCATATAAAATTGAATCAAATGAAAAGGTCTGTTTTTAAAACTTGTTTTATTAGTTTTAATGTTTTAATTTTATGCACATTGCATCAAGCAAAAATTAAATTATATATAACGGTCTTTGGCTTGAAGAAATTTGTTTAACATTTAAACCTATTTTCTGTATACTCCAGCATATAAAATAAAATATTTTTGTGTTTACATTCACTTTCAAATAGATGCAAGTAAAACACAGCAAAAAATAAATAAAATCAAAGACTCAGCTGCACTGAGTCCTGTCACTCTTAAATCTATTTTCACATGTTTAGCAGGAGTGGTGGGCCGATGCCACAGTGATCATGTCAATGGGGGGATCCGGGGTTTTCTCTGTGAATTTTACATTCCCGTGGCGGCTTGCTAGGTGCTTGCTCAAAGTTGAAGTTTCATTTTTCAATGTAGAAAGAAGTTTTCCTCCCACGCAGAGTGTACAGCAGACGCTAATGTTTTTGTCACTTTTTACGGAATCAAACTTAAAGTAATTAAGTACGTTCATCCTTTAAACGCTGCATGGTCGTACTCTCTCCCGTACTCCATATTATCCATTGTTGATCTGCACACGTCTGCTGCCACAGGCATCGCACGCTCGTACTTCATTGTCACGAGACACTATCACAAACAAAATCGCGGTTTAGTAACGCAGTTATGCAGCATGCTTACCAGAAAGTAACAGTAATCTAATTACTTTTTTGCAATAGTAATCCCTTACTTTACTCGTTACTTGAAAAAAGTAATCAGATTACAGTAGCGCATTACTGCCATCCCTGGTTGTTAGGCTATGACTGGATAAGGTTTGTTTGGGGGAGGTGTTCTTAACAGCAGGTAAACTAACCCAGAAATGCTAATCAGGCTTCTTTGCTTGATTAACAGAGCACTTCTTTTCTAATCCTTTCTCTGTCAGCTGTCTGTCTCTCAATTTTCTCTGACCAATTGATTTGGACAGCAGCTCAGCAATACCTTGTTAACAGCCTTCCTGAGTTTAAAGTGATTAATCACTCCTGCATTTTTTGAACTATTTACTAATGATTTTACAGGAACATAGATTGAATTCTTTTTTCAACAAAAGAACAACAATTATCACAAATACTCGCACAGTGACAACAGCTGGGATCGTCTATTGTGCACGTTGGCAACACAGCCGGCTGACAGAGTTTTATCAGGCCTGATTAATGTATTGGCAAGACAGATGAATGGAGAAGAATTCCAGCCTCATGAAATTCCACTCTGTTGTTTGCTTGTTTTCTCTTCTTGTTGCTCTGGATACTTCAACGGAAAAGATTTTATCATTGAGGCATGATGGCTGGTCTATGAGAAGATTATTTCCCATAATTACTTAAAACAGCAAATTAAGGATTCCTTTCTCAAACAAGAGGTCACTATTGTGTTGTTCCGGTCTACGATATTTTGACACATTAATGATTTTTTTTCACAAAGTCATTGCATTTATTTAAAAAAAGAAATGTGCATGTGGATAATGTGGAAACTGTGAGAAGAATAAGAGCTTTTACTCTTCAAATTCCAAATATTTGGTTACCTTTTTTAAAAGAAATGACATACACTGAAAATTGTACACATCACGGTTTGTTTCACTTATTTTGGCTGATAAGACATGTCCTCAAGTGATTGTGTGGGCAAGTAGATATTATTTTTTTGACAGCTTCCCATCTCTACCAGGGCATCCCACTTTACACGGTGATGCTAAGGGAATGCACTTCTTCACACAGAAGTCACCATTCTCACATAAGTGGCAAATAGAAAACATAAAAAGGACTTGTTTAGGTCGCTTGTTGGTAATCACATTACAGGAAAAGATGACTTTTTGACCACTGTGGCCACGAAGCATGAAAATACGAGCACTCAAACGTGTTAGCGACACATAACAAAATCATGGCAGGTCCATTCCCTTGATCGGCAAGTGGAGTGAACTGGTGAGAAAAGGCAGCTTTGCACTGGCAACAAGGGGAAACGAATGAAGACAAATTAAAGCTTGGATGCCAGCAATGCACAAATATAAAACTGAAGTGAAATGAGGTCTGAGACTAGTGCCGACTAGTAAAATCATTGCATGCCACGCTAAGTATTGCAGTTTCATGTAGCCCCCAGCATAGTTCCACCCACCTTCAGGCTAAGCCGAGGTCGAATCAACTACTAAAAACAAACTTTCTTTTATAAATGCAAAAACAAAAGCCTCTGTACTGAGCTATTACAGTACAACCAAATATTAAGCAGATATTAAATTTCAGCATCAGTTCCTACTTTATTCATTTCCATAATTTCTGATGTCATACTCACAATCAGAGAAACTTGGCTGCATCTGTTTCACGGTCTTCTTCTGTGCCAAAGGCATTACATAAATTCAGGACACGTAGTTTGAATGGCCGTGTAATCAAGCTACTGTTCCCAGAATAAACATTAGTTTGTAGGTTATATGCCAATTATAAGTCATAATAACATCATTGCTTAGTAACATATTAGGTGTTATAAGGTCGTTAAGGTATTAAAATAGCATCATATAAGCTGAAAGCTCAGGTTTCAGGCTGCTCTAAACACTGTTTTTTTTCTACTCCTAGAACTTCGTGATGTCACAGAAAGATACCCCGCCCACCTGCTATTCACACTAAAATATTTTGTTTCATACGCAGGTGATCTGAAGGGCTTGATACTACCCACTACTCAATGGTTTTTATTCCACTTGACATGCTTTACTGCTAATATAGAGTATCTGATAAGTTTTCAAAGTAAAAGACTGAGTCACTGCAGATTAGGTCCTGAAACTTAACATCCTGAAATTCAAACTTCTCTAGTAGAGTCCAAGAATAGAAAATGGAGATGGAAAAGATAAATCACATTTATGGTCAGTAAATATTTTTTGAACGTTTATGCCTATTTATTATACGATTAAAAGAGGAACAATTAAATATATTTAAATAAATAAACATAATTTAAATATAAATATATGTAATATTTGCTTTGTCACTGAACATAGTTTGGTCTTCATTGTAAGTAGACTGTCAAGCGCTCAGTCTGAATATGTTTTATCGGTCTGTCATTGACTATCTTTGATATGTTCCCTGCCTCTTGCCCAGTGTATTCTGGGATAGACTCCAGCCCTCTGTGACCCTGAGTGGGTATAAGCTGATGTAGAAGATGGATGGATGTCTTGGCTGCAGGTAGAAGTCATTTTCCAAACAGCTAAATGAGCCATTTGTCACAGGGGTCAGCCGTGACTTTGACCTATGGTTGTCAGCACAATTTGGCTTCTGTTATGCAGAGCAGGTTGTTTCAGCACAGAGGAGTCAACTCTCACATAAAATGTAGACAATGGACTCAAAGGTGTGAGGAGCTAAAATCAACAGATCATTTAAAACAGAAACCCGTGTGACAGCTATTCCAAAAAAAAACAAAAGACTGAGTACCAATCGATTATTCTTAACCATGGGCTGGATGACTGAAAACCTACACAGACCTCATGGACGAGCTAACCACTGGGTTAGATTTCCCACAGAAGAAAGGCCACACACCATACCTAAATGCATTTGCAATGTTTTCATTGTTTCTGAAAACTATTGGGTGCAAACATTTGTGGATGGAGAGGAGGGGCAGTAGACAAGGAAGAGCGGAGAAAGCAGGGGCAATGACACGCAGGAAACGATCGGAGAAGACTCGAACCCCGGCCCCTGCAGCTCATTTGGTACGTGGGTTGCTAGCTTAACCACGTCAGCTCTAGCAGCACCAAAAAAACAATAATTTTCTAACGCATAAAACATATAAGAGAATTCCATCTTAAAAACCAGACTATTTCTAAATAGGAACATAGCCCTCGCTCAGTTCTCCTGTATGTGTGAGCAGAAAGGTTTAAGAAGCACACTGGACAGGTCACCATACTATCACAGAGAGACAGACAACCACTAATGCTCACGAGATGGCGTAATGACCGTGAAAGCCATAGACAGAACTTTGACATGAATTGAGCTGCGGTTTGGCAGCCTGGCAGATCCTCATGTACTAAATAGGAGTGAAGAAGTTGAAGAATGGAGAAGAAGGAGGGAGGGAGGGTGGGGCACCTACACGAGAATGAACAGATTGCAGAACTAGGGGAACCCATATAGATGGCAGGCGGAAGGAGCGTGATTGGAGGCGTGGTCCTGCTCCTGAAATTCAGATACATAATCTCCAATAAAGTAATCGTTTGAGTCCAAACTATTACATTAGGTTATGCAACATTAAGGTTGCATAAACCACCTCATCCTTTGTGTTTTAGAGCTGCACATCAACAAGCACATTTGTAATGAACTTCAAAAAGTGAGCAAGATTCGGAGATCCTACTTGGCAGCCATGTGCGTTTGCCCGGCTTTGGCTCTGTATAGCAAAAATGTGACCACTAGACTGAAACGCTGCGGTTCACTGTTGTTTGTACAGTGTAGTACACAGGAGCAATGTAGACAACATTTATCAACAAGCAACAGGCAGTGGTATAGTAGTATGGCTGTATTAGCACCTCTTACACGTGTTGGGCTATTATTAGTTCTATCATCAGTAAAGCTGTTGGATTCAGTCAAATAATTAACTTTAAAATCCATCTATTCATATAATGGATAAGAAAAGCAAAACTCACCCCTGTATAACAGAAGCAATAACAAAATCTTGACACTGGAAAAATCTGATGCAGATGAGATTACTCAAACTAGTCTCTGATTGCCAAAAATGGAAAACTTTGAGTTGATAACCTCACCTCATCTGTACTTCCTGTTCTTACATAACCAAATCTGACATTATGTGCTCCTCCCTTTTATGTTCTTTGGTACAATAAAAAGTGGTAAATAAAGCAATACCTTTTGAAAAACAACCATAAATAACTCTCACTTGGTCACATGGCCCAGCCATATGGTTTAAATCTGCACTACAAAGACTCCCCCAGTACGTGGCAAAAGCACTCTATGAACAGTACGAGTCGCTGAGCTTCCATGGCTCAGGATGACACACGCTGTTGCAGTCAACTCAGCAGCTACAAGCCTTAAAATATGCCTGACCCACACAATTTGCATAAAAAATGTTTTGGATTTTGCCTCTTGCCATAAGCCACATTATGTAAGTGCAAAGTGTGAGGTATCAAGAGGAGATGGCCCTGTGCCAAGAGTGTGCTGTGATGCTGTGGGTGCAGGTGTTGAGAATATCTCGCGTGAAGAGTTCCTCTGAGGATAGAAAGCGCTCCGTGAGATAAATTATCACATGCTGATGCAGTGTTAGCGTGCAGAGAAACGCTGAGAAGCAATGACAGTGAGTGGCGAGGTGTCTGGTTCGATTTTATGAATACAGACGCATTTAGATTTGACTTAAGATGGGAACTGAGCGTTGATGTCATAGCACCTTTTGATGCATTCTGTAAGTATTCAGAAGACTGAAAAGTCTTGAGACAATCAACTTTTGTTTTCTTGACTTTTCCCAGCATGCAACACAGTTTTTAGAGTTTAAACAGTTTTTTTGTTTGTTGTTCTTACTGCACTACTTCTCTATTGGAAATAAAGGCCTAATGTGCCTAATGTATAAATATGCGTTAAATCACTTCAAATTTTAAACATAAAGATGTGCTTTAAAACTTGTAGTACTCTGCTTTGATTGCTTATTTGAAAAGTTCAACTGCTTGGCACAGGATGCCTCTTACTTCTCTAAGTTTGACTTATTTCTTGTGCATTGGAAGCTTTTAGTTTCCACATCCCACTTGTGTAAATGGCATATTTAACTTTGACTGGCTCTCAGACTATTTGATGTCACACAGTCCTGCTTGTGCATCCATGTCCTAAACTAAGATTTAGTGTAAGCACTCAGAGAAACTTTCCTCCTTCAGCAGATGGTTG
The DNA here is from genome assembly GCF_057381915.1 of Diplotaxodon limnothrissa. Lineage (NCBI taxonomy): Eukaryota > Metazoa > Chordata > Actinopteri > Cichliformes > Cichlidae > Diplotaxodon > Diplotaxodon limnothrissa. The sequence goes on from NC_140596.1 coordinate 32,503,485, forward strand.
TAAAAACATCCATCTAGTGCCAGACACACACACACAAGCACGCACACACACAAGCACCCGCACATTCAAGTGAGGAACTTGTTTCTTGTTTTTTTCCTCATCTGAAAAGCGAAAACTGCGATTTAAAAATCTTTAACTAAAGCATTTGGAATTATAAAAGCAGCAGTTCAGTATATAACAAAACAGAACAAGTAAACAAGTAAAAAGATCTTTTGATGTGCAGCAAAGCAGCGAGTAAATTCTGCAGCACTTTGCCATCATACTTAGAATTTAGTTTTGCAGAAACACAATTCCTGGTGTTAGATCTTTCCAAATATTTGGCACAAAATCACAGCAATCTGACTTATGTCACCTTATTAGTTTTGCAGTTATTGGTTTTGCATATGACACTTGAACACAGCTTAAATGTTGTACAGCAGAAACATCAACTGGCCACATGAAGACTGGAAAAATGTGCGCCACATTCCTCCAGCGTCTACAGGGCTTTACGCACGCGCATTCACGCGTGGTTCTGTTGTCAAAGTAACACGGGAGTGTTTGAAAATAAAAGTGAGGGTGTCGTGCTCGGAATGAAAGTGTTTTTCTCGGGATGGGACCTTGTTTAGTGGCATATATTTTCCATTAAAAACATGTGACTGGCGCTGTTTTGATCATTACAAGGTTGTTTTTTTTAAAACAAATAATAATTTTCACACACAAGCTGTGGGCCACATACCTTGGAAGACATCCACATCATGACGATCCTCCGAGCTCGCAGATAATCGCAGTCCTCTTGGGGGGTGAGGCGGGGTGGGGGGGGTGGGGGGAAGGAATTGTGCACGAAGTCCAGCAGACAGGAGAGAAAATTGCTCGCAAGCTCCCTTCCAATGAGTTTCCACGATGAGTCATTTTTGCTTTAACTTTCCATCTGCCTCCTTGTAAAGGGATATTGTCATTTTGAGGTGGTTTAAATGAAACTGGGGGAAACTGCTGTCGCCGAGTTTCCAACAAGCATGTCCATACAAAACCTGGGGCGAGTCATTTCTCCAGCCATTTTATAAACTGGTGATTCCTGTGCTTAGCTCTCGCAGTGGGTCAGCAATAGAAGGCTTTTTTTTTCTTTTGGCCTGTTGTGGAAAAACATAGTTGTGTAGGTGTCATAGAAATAACTGTAGCCCTGGTTTACTAAATGCTGTCTTATCAGTTAGCTTTTCTTTAATGTTAAATACTGGAACAGTTACAAAAGACTTATCCGTATTTTCGTTTCCAATTTTTTCTTTTTTCTTTAGTTTTACTGGCAGCATATAAAGGGGATTATTAATATCCTTAGTCTGCTCTCTGTGAGGAAGTTGTTCAAACATTCTTTAGCGAAGTGGTCAGAGGATTACTAAATACGCGCCACTTTCATGGCCTACAGCTTCTGTCTCTGAATACAAATCTGTCAAAACCCAGCGCAAAAAAAAAAAAAAATCTACATTAGTGCAAACAGATTTTGAACTTTATTGCATAACAGCAAAAACGATCATCCCTATATCTGTTATTGACAGATGAAACTCATAAAGTGCGAATGCATAGCCTGTCTTTACTAGAATTTCAATTTGATGTCAGATTTGGAAGCCCGCACAGCTTAGATGAACAAATAGACTGGTGTGTGGTGAAGATGGTTTGGGGGAAAGGCTGCTGTTAGAGAAGTGCGCGATGGTTAAAAACAGGAGAAAGAGAGAGAAGCATCACAACCTGCCAATCAGTGGCATGAATGTGCGTGTGTGAGTGTGTGTGTGTGTGTGTGTGTGTGTGTGTGTGTGTGTGTGTGTGTGTGTGTGTGTGTGTGTGTGTGTGTGTGTGTGTGTCTGAGGCGTGTTTCAAACTTGTGTTGGGGATGTGAGGGCGGGAGGGGGTCACCTGCTGTTGGGCAGAAATGACGCTCAAAATTATCTTTATAGGGCGTGTTCTTCTTCTTCAGGAAAAATAATTAATAATAATAAACTCTAATTGTAATCACACGTCAGTCTGAATGGATTTTGAGTTAGTACTGTTTTTTCTGCTTATGTCTGTGCCGTTTCCTTTACTGGGGCTCTTGTCCAGCCCGCAAAGCGACTCCGTCACCCCCTCCTCCATTTCCATATACTCCGCTTTGTCACCGAGCGAGGAGCCAGAGGGCGAGCCTTTGAATTTTCTTAGAAAGTCAGGGAAGTACGGGCAGCCCGGGGGCATGCTCTCCACCACCGGCGACTGGTCCTCGTTATCGGTCTCCCTGTGATAAAAGTAGTTGAAGTTGGACACTATGACCGGGACCGGGAGCGCAATGGTTAACACGCCCGCGATCGCGCAGAGGGAGCCCACTATCTTCCCACCCACAGTGATGGGCTTCATGTCTCCGTAACCCACTGTGGTCATGGTCACTACAGCCCACCAAAACGCGTCCGGGATGCTCGTAAACTGCGAGGTGGGTTCGTCCGCCTCGGCGAAGTACACCGCGCTGGAGAACAGGATGACACCTATGACCAGGAAGAAAATGAGGAGGGCCAGCTCCCTCATGCTGGCACGCAGGGTGTGACCCAGGATCTGCAGCCCCTTAGAGTGCCTGGACAGCTTGAAGATGCGAAACACCCTGACAAGGCGGATTATTCTCAGGATGGCGAAACTCATCGCGTGCTGTCCGTTGCCCTGATGCTGCGCCAGGTCCGTGCCGAGAGTAATGAAATAAGGCAAAATGGAAACAATGTCTATGGAGTTCATAATGTTTTTAAAGAAGAGAGTTTTGCTCGGACTGGCAAAGAAGCGAACTATAATCTCAAACGAGAACCAGATGATGCAGACCGTTTCCACGACGAAAAAAGGGTCGTTAAAAGGAGTAAATCCGTGATCGGCTTGAGAGGAGTTGTTTCGTGGCTGTAGATACTCTTTGTCATCCCTGAACTCCGGCAGCGTCTCCAGGCAGAAAATCACAATAGAAATGACAATAACAAGGACGGACACGACCGCGATCCCCCTGGCAGGGCTCGAGCTCTCCGGATACTCAAAGAGCAGCCAAATCTGGCGCTTGAACTCATCCTCCGGCAGAGGTTTCTCCTCCTCTTTGACGAAGCCCTCATCCTCCCGAAACTTTAGTATCGCCTCCTCCCCGAGTTCATAAAACTTGACCTCCTCGGAAAATATGTCAAATGGGACGTTGACTGGTCTTTTTAAGCGCCCGCCTGACTGGTAGTAGTAAAGAATGGCGTCAAAACTCGGTCGGTTCCGGTCGAAGAAGTATTCGTTCCTCAGCGGGTCGAAGTACCTGATCCTCTTGTCCGGATCTCCCAGGAGCGTGTCCGGGAACTGAGTGAGCGTCTTGAGCTGAGTTTCAAACTTCAGACCCGACACGTTGATGACAACTCTCTCGCAGCAGCCGCACTCGCTGTAAACGTTTTCGTATCCGGACTGGGGCCGCCTGTCGGTGATCGACACGGTCTCCTCCTCATCATCCATGTTGCACAAAAAACTCGACCTTTTGCTCCCCCGGTCGCCCCCGCCCCCCTCCCCCTCCTCCTCCTCTTCCTCGGCTCCTTCGGCCTCTTCCTCCTCTATCATGATGTCCTCCTCGGATCCGAGCAGAGCCAGCTCGGAGTGGCGCAGGTCCCCACCGAGAGTGCCCCGGTTCCGTCTCCAGCGTCCGACGCCGCGCTGCTTTTTCCGCTCTCGGACAAATCTCTGCTGCTGCTCGGGCTCCTGCTGGTTCTGCTGCGAGGAGGAGGTGGAGGTGGTGGTGGTGGAGGTGAAGGAGGAGGGGGAGGGGCGCGAGGCGGTACCGCCGCTGCTGATGTTGGCGTTCGCGGAGGAGGCGGCGCGAGACTGATGCTGGCGGTTGTTAAGGAGATGAGCGCTCGAGGAGGTGTTGGAGGTGGACCCTCCGACGCCACCGCAGCTACCTCCTCCTCCACCTCCCTCCGTGCACGTTCCACCTTCGGCAGCAGCCGCTGCGGCCGCCGCTCTGGTGTGGGCAGCCTGGCGCTCCCTCTCGCGCTCCCTCTCCCGCGCGCGAGCCTGGGCATATCCGTAAGGCAGGTGGCTGTTGCACCCACCGTCCGCGCCCACCATGGCAAACTCCATTTTAAGTCAGTGAGCGCTTCGGTCCGCGGACGCTTACAGTAAGCGCTCGCGCGCTGTGATGTGGACGCAGACCAGAGGACAAAAGTTGCAGCTCAGCGCGCGCAGGGAGACAAAATGAGGCATGAAGCCTCTCGACCAATCAGTCGTGAATGCGAGAAAGTCAGAATAGCAAACACACCTCAGATGGGTCCATGCTGAGCGAATCCCATGTATCCTACTTACATGATACTGATTGCCATCTCTTCCAGTTTAGGTACAGCCCCCCCTCCTCCGGTATTTCATGACATCATTACCATATCCAAAAAAAAAGAAGAAGAAGAAGAAAGAAGGAAAAAGATCAGATGTAAAGGCCGGTGGCATAGCCTGTTACGCAGACTCTCGGTCAAACTTGCAGCGCCCCTTATTTGCTCAGCATTGTAAATCACCAAGTCAACAAGCGACACCTAAACAGTCTCTCCTCGGTTCCTCCGGTGCCCATCAGGTGGTTAATTTCTCCGCGAGGCGGGCTTGCGCCCGAATGCGTCTTTTGATCCTCCCTGGTCACTCATGGTTGCCATTTTAGGACGAGTTTAAAAAAGAGAGAGAGAGGAAGAGAGATCTCCGTTATTTTATACAGCTCCGGTGAATTTGAATGACTTTATTCATCTGACGCTCTCAGGAGCTGCGAGAACAAGAAGAGAGGAGGAAACAGCAGTTGGTTTAGGCAAATAAAACCAAAACCTTCATATCGATGTGTGTTGTTTTATCGAATACACAATCAAAATACATCATTGTTATTATCATCACCATCATTATTACTATGGAGTGAACACAAAGGAATATGGAAGACATTTATGGTTACAATACAATTTACGCATTAAAGTATCCTCCCTTTATTCTAACATCCATACTTACATCTGAAAGGGGGCCAAAACGACATCGCCTCAGTCCCCCCCCCCCCCCCTCCCCCGCCCCCCCTCTTCACAAACCAATCTGATGGAGGAAGCAGGGGAAGGAGGCTAGGTGAGGATGCAGTTGTTCACTCTCGCTCAAATCCCCGTTATGATTTTGGAGGGTAACGCCGCAAAATCCCTCGCTGTATCCACGCAGCGACCATATCCACATCCAGTACACACATCCGTGCTCTGACGCACTCTGGAGAGGACACTTTTTTTGGCTGCGTCTCGACGTCTTGTCTCAATTCAACAGGATCTATCGCCACTTCAGCCTCCGTTTCTGCTGCATCGCTTCTGGTATGCCGAGAGCAATAATGTTACCCCCTCCAGAGGAGAAAAAAAGAATGAGAAGAAGAGGAGGAAGTAGCAGGTGTGCGCGTAGCGAGTTGGCATCAATGACAGCTCCACACGAAGACAAGATACGAGGGTGGGTAAAAGTTTACCTTCGCACGGGCGAGGGGGAATGGCTTCATGGTTTAAGTCTGAGCATCGCACATCTGTCTGTCTGCCGCCGTATCCCTACCTATACTCCTGGATCCCTCCCATTGTGTGTGTGTGTGTGTGTGTGTGTGTGTGTCTGTGTGATGATGGAGAGTCTCAGTGAGAAAGTCGCTCGTGTACCGCAGCTCGTGCAGGCGGTGCTCGGTCCTCCCCCAGTGGCTGCAGCCGGTCACTGCGCACCGTGCTGCAGTCTCTCACCCGAGCTTCATCTGCCCTTCATTGTCACTGCTGGGTAGCAACCGGTGTGTTTGTGTCTCCCCACCATTAAAAAAAGTAATGCATTAACATAATATTTTAACTATGCATTTTGCAGTCACCAACCACTTTCCTAAAAAAATTAATCGGTGTTTTTGCTGTTGTTGTTGTTTATTTTCTCATATTAAATCAGAAAATGCATACATCACTTATTTACATACGTCCATATATTGTAACTTTAAAAAGTGTGAATTTAAAGCACTGGAAATACTTTTCATACAATTTCACTTCACCTAACAATCGTTTAACATTGTTTTTGTTAATATTATCACAGGAAAAAAGGTTAGCTCATGCAACAACAAAAAAAATGTTCACAGAGGCCACAAAAACCAATAATTCATGTTCGCTGTGCCTGCCCTCCCTCTGATATTTGATTAGGAGAGCACTCGAAACAGAATGCAAAGTGTTCATTAACCTCCTATGACCCAGCGATTCATTCTTGTCCTCTGTTGGGGGGACACGAGTCTGAGACCTCCACGAGCACAATTCATGCAATCTATTTGAGTCTTACTGTACTGTCAAGGAGACATCTCAGGGTTTCAAGTTTCCACATGGGCTTTCTTTTCAAAATGATTGCCCTTGCTCATATAATTATTTTACTAAATTTGCAAGAATTTCAAGCAAACTTTTTTTCATTTGGTCATTATGGGGTATCGCATGTAGAGTTTTGAGGTGAGAAATGAATTTGGGAATAAGGCTGTAACATGACAAACTGTGGAAAATGCAAAGAACTGTGAATACTGTCCATTACACAGACAGTGTTCTGTGTAGTGGACAGGAGGACTTACTCATTCCTGTTTTCAACCTATATCCACACTTCAAGAAGCAAAGGAAAGATTGAGGCAGAAAGGACTTTACTCAGAATTGTAGAAGGGGAGTCAGACTTTGTGCTGTCCGGTGATGAGGTGGAGGAGGACCAGACAGAGCAGGAAGGTGAACGCTCAGTGGAGGACATGCCATTGAGAATCCAGTTTGAACCCTACTTTGAACAGTAAATAGGTGTTCATTCATGGCATGATACCTTCAGGACTCAGATATACTGGGTCCCATTTATAGCCAGTTAAATAAGTCAAGACAGATTCTTTAACCCCCTAGGACCTGGCGTCCACATATGTGGACATCACATTTTGGGTGATTTAGACCAAAACACTAAATTTTGTTTTTCAACGGCCTGATATCCACTTACGAGGACATTATACTGCTACTGTTCTATCAAAATTTTAAACGAATATCCTCATATGTGGCTCTGATTTTTCATTAAAACAAAAATAAGGTAAAAAAAACCATTTTTTTCTTTGTTTATACATTTATCGGGCCCCAATATTCCCAAATATCTAAGAGAAGTTAAAAATGCATGCAGTGGAAGAGTTTGGGTCTTAGGAGGCTAAGATTAGGCAGTCGTTCAAAGTAAGAAATGATCTTGATGTTTTTCTTCCTCCTGAGGCCCAAACAAGAAATTGTTTTGATACTGAGATTTTTAACCACTGTGGTTGAAAGAAACACATTACAACAAATTGTTGTTTTCAAAATAATTTATGTATTAATATATCATTTGTCGCTTTGATGGACTGCCTACTTTTGATGAATCTGTCTTGACTTATTGAATTCACTATAACTAGGGAAGTACATTTCCATCCTATGTTATCTGAGTCATGCCATCAACATGGATATGCAGAAGAATGTTTTTGATGTTAATGCTCCACCTTTCTCTGGCTGGCGTGGCTCTGATGTTTTGGTAGTGCCTATTTTCTGTTTGATGTAAACAGGGAACCACCTGTCTTGGCGTTTATGGCCACATTGACCTGTTTCATATTCCATGCTAAAAAAAAAAGAGCCAATTTCAACCCAGTTAACACTCTCAAATTTAGAAAACAATTTGATTTTTAGCAACAGAAACATAATATCTGCCAAAAAAAACCCAAACAAAACCTTTCAGTCAACCTTCCTATGTGGCCATAAAGATGTCATTAAAAAAAAAAACCATGTGCTCTGTTGGCCTCATTCTGCCGAGATCGTGGAAGGCCTGTGTAGATGAGTAGATAATTCACATGTAACTCTAGAGTACCAGATGATCCGTTACTGCAGTTTGTTGTAGGGAAATCAAGTCCTGCAACTTAAAAACCATAATGTCTGTCCCTCCTCTACCTCATCTCCTGACAGCACCGAGCATGACTTCCCTTCACCTTCGAACAGATGCATCAGAAAGCAACTTGGGGTCAACTTTTTTCTTGGTCTCAATAAGTTATTTTGTTACTGAGCTTCAACAGCGTGACATAATCCAATGTTCTTGTCTGCCATAGTTGTAATTAATCCTGGGCAGTATAAAACACTGCAGTGTACAGAAACATCAAGTAAGACATGAATCAAATCTACATGTGCAGCCAAACAAGTGCTAACTTCTAAACTAAAAGAAAGAAAATTTCAAACATGCTCACTCTTAAATTGATTTATAGAGCTGGAGTCTTTGAAGTTTACGCAGAAAACACTTTCTTATTGCTTTTTCAAAGTTTGTTTACATCAGTAAGGCTTATCATAAGTGATAAAAAAAAAAAAATTAAAACATAGTTCAAGGGATAAAATTGTTTGCATGTAACTGGGATGTATCTCATTAATCACCAGAGTCTGGTCAATATACAGTCATGAGAACGCATTCACAGGAGTCTATGCAGTCCAGTGAAAAACTACACACACCCTTAATGCTTCCATAGGAATTAAGGTGGTCAATAGTAGCAATATGCTGCTCATCAAATGCACTGGATTAACCAGTCATGAGCAAGTGTGAGCACCTCTGTACAAACAGCAGGTTTTGGCTCTTTGTTGGTCTGAATCATTTAAATTTGTGCATTATTAAACGTTAAAGTTCACAACAGTAGATTTGGTCACCTAGTCAACTATGAACTTTGTTTGTTAAAGCATTCTAGAGTCTAATGTGAAGCCATCCGACAGCCAAAGCTTGACCAATATCAGCCCAAAGCAGGACAATGATCCCAATCTCAACAGCAAATCTGCAACAGAATGGCTGAAAAATTAAAAAAACAAGGTGATGCAATGAGCTGCTCAAAGTCCAGACACAAACCTGATTGAAACTAGCACTAGCAGTGTTGACATAGTGTCAACAGTGTAAACAGTAACCCTGCCAAGAAAGACAGAAAGACAAAATATTTCAGGACCTTTCTTGTCTAATTTGTTATATATTCTTTAAAGCGACTGCACAACAATTCATATACTGTGTAATTAGAGGTCATCTTCTCAGCCGAAACTAGCCTGCAGGAGAAAGAATGGAGAGTGCAATACAACAAGCAGGCTAACAAATTACTGTGTTAGGGTATTAATTAGTCAAACAATGCATTACTATTGACTAGGCGATTAGGAATGCATTACTTTTTTGAGTAATGAGTACTGAAAACCACAGACAAGTGGGTATAATGAATACCACAAGGATTTTTCATTAATGTGGCCACATTAGCTCTTATTTGCATACGGCTGTAAGACTTTGTGAAAATGATGATACTCCAAGCAAAAGAAGACAGATTTGGTGCATGAAACACACAATAGGCAATGTGATGATTAGTGTGCTCAAGGATGCAACTGACCAAAACAAGTAGAGGACAAATGCAGTTCACAAACATATCATATTCTGTAATTTCATCATTGCTTGGCAATACTTTCAGCTTGTTTGTGCTGTCAGCCGTCTGTTAACGGGTCAAAGGTGTCCATAGACACGTCTTTTGGGATAACAACTGCCGTAACTTTAAATACCAGACATCACAGCACCTGGTGAGGTAACTGTTGAGTCAGTGTTATTGATTATTCACCCTATTGCTGCCGCAGATTTATGTGGATCATTTTGCACTCAGGTCTTACTCACTGCACCTTTGAAACCTCCCAGGTTTGATTGCACACATAATTAGTTTTTCTGCAGGTACTGCTGCAGGCCTACTGCTGGGCTACAAAGCAATCAGTAGCTATAGCCCATTGAGTTCAGTCCATTTGATTCAAAGTATACATCTGAAACAAAAGCACTAATTAGGACACGGACAGCCTGTTATTCCAGATACAATATTCCTCTGAGGAATCCTAATAATCCTCTAAGGTATTTACCAAATCTCTACTTCTAATATTCCTGTTGGGATATTTTTGGTTGCTTGTGCAGTCTCCTTCTTAACTCTTTCATACGGCCATTGTGCTACATTTTGATACCAGACAATATGAAACGAAATGTAAAACCCAATGTGTATGCTTGTGCTTGTGAAGTAATCAATGCTGCTGACAGTGCAAATCTCACTCACTGCTTCTCTAAAGAGCCTCATCTTCACAGTCTTCTCTCCTTCTCTGTACTTCTCAGATACTTAACTAAGACTTAAGTGGAGGTCTTTTCTAGTCTGTACCACATGTAAGCTCTTTCCACCCACCGCACACGGAGACATCATGCTCCCCTCAACCCCTGCTCTTATTCACCGAGTATCCACCTCAGTCAGCACCAGAGGGAGTTGTGAGGTCAGTAATAATAAGAGGTGATAGAGTGGGGATGCAAGGTGCCTTATTAAACACAAGTTTAGTTGCACTTTGAACCAGTGCCAGAGCTCATCAAAAACCCTTCTGCCTCTCACAAAGCATACCCGCTGAAAAACATCCAGCACTCCAAATTCATAAAAAGACGAGGGAAATGTCAAACTCTCTATGCATGAGACACAATCAATATTTGTTTCTGTTTTTTTCAAAGCCATCATGCAGAATTACAACTTTACTTACTTAACTTTAAAATGCAGTACAGGAAGCAATGATAACCTTTACAGCTTGTCCGTATGTAATAAAACTCAGCGCTGTATCATAGATATCTCGGTATGTTTTTGGACAGTGATGCATATTTTGTAATTTTGCTTCTGTACACCAGCACTGTGCGCTTTAAATCAAACAAACAACACATTATTCAAGCCCAGATTTTCAGCTTTAATTTAAGAGGTTTAACATACAGTTAGGTCCGTAAATATTTGGACAGACAACTTTTTTTCTAATTTTGGTTCTTTGGGTTTTGGTTCATTAACGCAGTGAATTTTAAATGAAACAACTCAGATGCAGTTGATGTGCAGACTTTCAGCTTTAATTCAGTGGCTTGAACAAAAACGTTGCAGAAAAATGCAGCAATTTTTAAGACAATCTTTTGATGTCAGGGGCTCAAAAATAATTGGACAAATCAAAGAACTGAAAATAAAAGGTTCATTTGTAATAGTTGGTTTGCTGGTAATGACAGCCTGAAGCCTTGAACTCATGGACATCACCAGATGCTGGGGTTTCCTCTATTTTAATACTCGGCCAGCCCCTTTTCTGCAGGGTTTTTAGTTGTTGTTTGTTTGTGGTCCTTTCTGTCATGGTTCTGGGTCATTTTGACCCAGCATTTTGAGTTGCTTGTGCTTTAGTTTGATTTTGTATTTTGGGTTATATTCTTCCAAATTGCCACTAGGTGTGAATGGGTGTCTGTCCGTATGTGTTGGCCCTATGACAGACTGGCGACCTGTCCAGGGTGTACCCCGCCTCTCGCCCTATGACAGCTGGGATAGGCTCCAGCGCCCCCACGACCCTGAAAAGGATAAGCGGAAGCGGATGGATGGATGGGTTATATTCTTGATCTCTTGTTGGGCTTTGATGATTATTATTATTATTATTTAGTCTGCTTCAGTTTATTCTGCTTAAGGGTTTAGTTCCTAGGTTTTGTGTCTTGTGTTTAGTGCAGGTTTAGTTCACCGTCAAGTCAGCGTCCTTGTGAATTGTTTCTTGTTTCCTGTTTTATTGTGAAGGTCCGTGTCTCATGTGAGTGTATTCAGTTTTGCTTCCTCTGCCTCGTCTTGTCAATTACTTCCAGCTGTGTTCCCCACCTGTGTGTAATCTCCTTGTGTTCTTCTGTGTGTACTAGTTGCTGGTTTGTCTGTGAATCTACTGCGAATCTCCGTGTGTTTTTCCCTGCCGTCCACCTTCTTATGCCACCGTTCATCCTCCTACATGTTCGTGTTCATGTTTGCTATTTAGTAGTTTAGTTTGACCCACTATGATTAGTTTTTGTTCCGTTTTGCCATTTTTCACCTTGTGCTTTATTTTACAATAAACCACCTTCACATCTCAGTGAGTGCCTGTGCTTGGATCCTCATTTATTTTCTCCACACAGCTCATCCCCTTAGCCGTGACCCTTTCTGTCGAAAGTTTAGTCTTCAACAAGTGAAATTCATGCTCAGTTGGGTTAAGATCAGATCAGAATAAAGAATATTCCACTTCTTTGTTTTAATAAACAGCTGGGTTGCTTTGGCTGTATGTTTGCGGTCATTGTCCATCTATATTATTAAATGCCGCCTAATCAACTTGACTGCATTTAGCTGGATTTGCGCGGACACTGTCTCTGAACACCTCAGAATTAATTCGGCTGCTTTGGTCCTGTGTCATATCATCAACAAACACTAGTGTCCCAGTGCCACAGCCAACCATGCACGCCCAAGTCATCACACTGCCTCCACTGTGTTTTACAGATGATGTGGTATGTGTTGGGCAGTTTCACACCGTCATCATACTTTTTTCTTGCCATCATTCTGGTAGAGGTTGATCTTGGTTTCATCTGTTCAAAGAATGTTTTTTCTAGAACTGTGTCGGCTTTTTTTAGCATAGTCTAGTCTAGCCTTTCTATTCTTGAGGGTTATGACTAGTTTGCACCTTGCAGTGAACCCTCTTTACTTTCATGCAGTCTTCTCTTTATGGTACACTTGGATATTGATGCGTCTACCTCCCGGAGAGTGTTGTCTGTTGTGAAGGGGGAAATGACGCTGCGATCATCCACCACTGTTGTCTTCCGTGGACGTCCAGGTCTTTTTGCATTGCTGAGTTCACCAGTTTACCTGTAGATTTTGTCACTCCTAATATTGCAGCAATTTCTCTGATGGATTTTTCCAGTTTTTGCAGTTTAAGGATGGCTTGTTTCACCTGCATGGAGAGCTCCTTTCACCGCATGTTGTCTGCTCACAGCAAGATCTTCCAAATGCAAGCACCACACCTCGAATCAACTCCAGGCCTTATATCTGCTTAATTGACAATCTATCTATCTATTAGGGGTGCAACGATACACAAAATTCACGGTTCGGTTCGGTTCGACACTTTGGTGTCACGGTTCAATATTTTTTCGATACAAAAAATGTTCATGCTTTTTTAATTTGTCATTTATTAAAATTATAAATATATATTAACTCAAAAGTACAGTTTTTAAATTTATTGTTGCTGAAACAACAAAGTAATAAAAAAATAAATCTATCTGATCGAGAAATCCCTATTGCCAGTCTTGGCAGCCGGGGGTCAGTCCGCCAGGGCCTCCGCTCCTGGCCGCCACCCGACACACAATGCGCCCGACCCCTATGGCGCCTCCTGCGGGTGGTGGGCCTGCGGGAGGATGGGCCCATGTCTCCTCTTCGGGCTGTGCCCGGCCGGGCCCCATGGGCTAAGGCCCGGCCACCAGACGCTCGCCCTCGGGCACCCTCCCCGGGTCTGGCTCCAGGGCGGGGCCCCGGTAACCCTATCCCGGGCAGGGTAAACTGTTCCCTCGGTATCCTTTTCATAAGAGTCTTAGGGTGGAGTGCCCACTCCGGGTCGGGGATGAGTTCCTGCCCCAAGTGGAGGAGTTCAAGTATCTCGGGGTCTTGTTCGCGAGTGATGGGAGAAGGGAGCCGGAGATCGACAGACGGATTGGGGCTGCAGCTGCAGTAATGCAGACGCTGCACCGGTCCGTCATGGTGAAGAGGGAGCTGAGTGTAAAAGCGAAGCTCTCAATTTACCGGTCGATCTACGTCCCTACCCTCACCTATGGCCACGAGCTGTGGGTAGTGACCGAAAGAACGAGATCGCGGATACAAGCGGCAGAAATGAGCTTCCTCCGAAGGGTGGCTGGCCTCTCCCTTAGAGATAGGGTGAGAAGTTTGGCCATCCGGGAGGGGCTCAGAGTAGAGCCGCTGCTGCTCCACATCGAAAGGAGCCAGCTGAGGTGGTTCGGGCATCTGACAAGGATGCCCCCTGGGCGCCTCCTGGGTGAGGTGTTCCAGGCATGTCCCACCGGGAGGAGGCCCCGGGGCAGACCCAGGACACGCTGGAGAGATTATATCTCTCGGCTGGCCTGGGAACGCCTTGGTATTCCCCCGGATAAGCTGGAGGAGGTGGCTGGGGAGAGGGAGGTCTGGGCCTCTTTGCTTAGGCTGCTGCCCCTGCGGCCCGGCCTCGGATAAAGCAGATGAAGATGGATGGATGGATGGATGGATGGATGGATGGATGGATGATCGAGGAATCACTCATCTTTGGAAAAGAGAGTTTATTACAGAGAAATGGCTCTTTCCAAAATAAAAGCTATACTATACGCTTCTTCTGAGCTATATTCTCAGCAGCATATTAAACATATCAGGTCCCCATAAGGAGAATCATGTGCTAACGGCTGTCTAAATGACTCGGGTAAAGTTTTTGTAGCATGCGTGCTTGTTGTTTTTGTCTGCTTCCACTTGTCTTTGCACTAGGATGATGTCGGCGTAAATGTGCAGTCATATTCATTGTGTTCCCACTAGTGCTGTCAGCGTTAATCTGAAATGACTTTAACGCCACAACACGGCCAATCTCCGTTAACGAGCTACCACGGATCGCCCCGTGCATGGGGCTGGACGGTGTCAACACGTTAACGAGCAAACTGCGCTAACGCACTAGTTCCCACCAATGTAATTGAGCATTGCGTGGCACATCCGACATACTGTTTTACTTTAGTCCATGACGCGCTTACCTTCAGGGTCATACTTCACATGAAGACCAAAATAGTTCCAAACGCCATATCTGAATGAGGGTGGGGGAGGTTCAATTTGCCATGTTGCAAGGAGCTTAGCTTCTGTCTTGCTAGCTTGCGCTGCGCTCAGTGGATCTGCACTGTCCAGCGCAGATCCACTGAGCTCTCAACACAGATAGCATCGTCAGAAGGAAAGTTGATAAAATAAATAAAATAAAGCACCATTCTGAGTTGTAATATTTTGGCAAACTGGGCTAACCTGCTGCATCATTTTTAATATTGACTTTGTGGGTGTCTTTGAATTCAGCCCACTATAGCTGGATGATTGTAATTTCCATCAAATCGTGTGCCATTCTTTTCTTCTTAACACATTACTCAGTCCATCACAGCAGGGATATCAGCATGATTTTTTTCCCCATTTGTATCTGATTTGCTTTCCGAGTGTTCCTTTAATTTTTTGTTGAGCAGTATTTTACATCTTTAGCTGTTTTTAAGGACTTTATAACCAATAAAAGAACACATTTACATTTGCTTAAAATAAGTCAAATAATGAAATGAGACTGAATATTAAAATGTAAAGGAGAAAAGGTAGACAACAGAAGTCAGCAAAGAATCATCAGCGGTCGATACACATAAGCACACCTACCACCTACTTCCACACTCGACCTGCACGCAGAAATATCCAGCGCAGTCACCAAACAAAAGTCTTGTCCTTGGCAGTGCTGTGGAGGCGTTTGTTTAGACCAGGTGGAAGGCGGGAGAGAGCGTGAGTGTGGGGTGATGCAGTGCGTTCAGGGCACTGCTGAGTCTTTTTTGTTGTTTTTGTTTTTATTAGGGGGGTTTGCATGCGACAAAACGAGTTTAAAGAAGTCTGCTTGTGTTTCATGCATTAGCAGACGGAGCAGCAGAGGACAGGGGCGAGGTGTGACTGAGCATGTTTGTGCAGGGTGTTGATGCGGTTATGGCAGTGTTTATGCTGCACTGATAAAAAGAAAAGAGAGAAAGCAATGGGACTCTGTTCCTAAGCTTAAAACCAATGACCCATGGATGAAATCTGTGATGTCAGCAAGATGTATGACTTGGAGCTGTTTTATATGTGGCTTCATCTAGAGCTATGAGCTTTTACACCCAAAGGAGCCCATTTTATATAGCAGTGCTTTGAGTTATGAAGCAAAATATCATCACGGGCCCGGGAACAGTTCATCATTGCCCAATTGATTCCCAGTGGACCCTGATGTGACAGAGCAGGACTTCTTCTCATGGCTGTAGGAAGGTGTTTTCTCTTGGAAACATCCTGCTAATTTCAGCAATTCTTTGCTGGTGTTTTCTTTTAGCTTGCTGCAGAGCATATGGGCTGATTTTCAGACTGTGATGCAGACATGAATTTCAAAGTCTTACCTTCTCTATCCAGATAGCCAGCATATCGACAGAATGCATGAATGGATGATATAATTTCAGCACCGCAATTAATTAATCAATTTTCAGAGCAGATGTGCTTTTTTTTAAGAGGAACTACCATCTGTTATACCATTTTTTTCTCAGAAAATGACTAATGATCCGTTTTGCTCTAAATATAAGATTAATCAAATCTGCCTAGTGTTCATTCAGGGCAAAATGCACAAAAAACATGATGCATTTCTGCCAAAATTTCCTAAAAAGAAGTAGCACCGCAGAGGATGGGGTTGACTCAATAAAAGTCCTTGCAGCCTTATTAAGCAGGCACTTTAGCAGGATGCCCGGGAAACCTGATTCCCTAGTGGCTGCAAGGGCAGACGGAGCAGCAGTTGGGTGAATTGTGATGGCTGCTGCCCAGGTAGTTAAATTCTACTGTCACTGCAGCTTGTCCAGATTGTGGTGCAGTGCTAACTTTTACCGAGTGCAGCAGCAGAACACTGAATTTCTCGAAGATTCACAGAATCTTGGAATCTGTATGTGCTCTATAAAATCTAAAGCTGTACCCGAGTGCAAAAATACTTATACTTACTCAAAGAGTTGGATCCACTTGTTAGGTGATTACATTACAATACTGCTTCTAAGTCATAGATCCTGCTACGTTTATTAAGAATGTTGTTTTTAACAACATTTTTTAAATATTTTATTTAATATAAACAACCCCTAAAACAATCAGTGGTCATAATCTGCCTCTATGGCTTTTTATTATTAAAATAAAATTTGCAGCTCGGTTTTAAACTCAGTTTTTAAAACCTTACGATGTACCTACAGCCCACGGGCTCACGGTGCCAAATCGCAAATTTTTGAATGCTTCAGGGAAGAGTCACTCTAAGATTTAAATCGGTAAATGAGGCTTAGGATCAGGAATCTTTCATGTTAATAACTAACCTTGTGTGAATGTGAATGGATCCTCTCAGATATTCTATTTCAATCACATTCCTGCAAAAGGATTGCATCTGGCTCTTCCCATCAGGGAACCTCACATTAAAAAAAGGACACATGTTTATATTATCCCAACCACAGCTCTGCAGCTAGCCACCAGGTAGCACGCCATTTTATGCAAGCTACCCCAACTTCACTAACCTCACAGACATCACTGCTGTCTAGTTATCTGTCTATATTTATGTGAAACCACACTTCCTCCCTGGGTCAGATCATGGTGTATGGCATATCATCTTTAGAAAGAAACTAGCAAGCTGACTTCCTGCCTACTTCTCCATTGAAATCCACTTTTTTTCATACATGCCTCAAAGTTAAACTTTATTGTAATACATAGGTGAGCAGTGAAGTTTTTGCTCTTTACTGATCGGATTTACAGATGTGTTAACATAATATCCAAGAAAATTCACCCCCTGGTCAGAAAGTACAATGCTCAGAGAAAATGCTAAAACCTATGAGCTACATATCAGACTCTACAGGTCTCAGTTAGCATGTTAACTGTTAAAGGTCATGGCCGCACATTTAGAAAAAGACTGAACAAGTATGGCTTGTTTGAAATGGTTACCAGGGGAACACCTCTTCTCTCTGATAAGGGCGTGGCAGCACAGTTTGGTTTGCAAAGCTGCATCTGAACAAACTAAAGAGTTCAGAAACAATATCCTTTGGACAGATGAGACTGGATAGAGCTGAGCTTAAACGAATGCCCACAAATATCAATGAACTGAAGCAGTGCTGTAAAGAACAGTTGGCCAAAATTCCTTCCTAACAATGTGAAAGACAGATAAAGTCATACAGAAAATGATCACTTAAGATTACTTGAATGTGGATCTAGAAGCTGCTGACGTTGTGTGCTTACTGTAGGTAGTCTCGTGGAAACTATTTTTCACATAGGTGCACAAGTAGTACAGAATAAAACTGCATGTTGCACGCTGCAATGCAATGTAACCTGGACTGGCGAACCGCTAAACATCAGTCAGAATATTCTATTTTAATAAGGAATATATTATAAACGTGACTTGGAATAAATGTATAATGTACTATATAGAATGCTGTCACGAAATGGTCAACATAAAATTATAAGATTCATTTAAAGTAGGAGCAGTTTCAAGATTTATTAAGCTGAGATAGGCTCCAGTTACCCCTGAAACCTTGAATAGTATAGAAGCATTTAAGAAAATGGATGAGATGACATTATAGAGGAAATAAGATTTATTTATGAATCAAAATAATATCTGTAAAGATTTGCTTTTTTTACTTATGTTCATGTGTTTGTGAATGTTGATTCTATGCGTACGTATGAATGGAGGACATCATCAAGAGTAACTAACACTGATGCTAATGTGGATCCTAATAATGCACAAAAAAACAACCAAAAAATCAAATCTTTTAAATTTTAACAAGCATAATGTAACCAAGGACAACACAGGGCTCTGAAGATGTACATCTGGATGAAGATGATCACAGAGGCGAGGGATGCAAGAGTGTTTCTGTAGCAGTTGCTCAGCTATGCCATATGCATTCAAATTATCCTTTTATAATAAAACATCTCACATTAACAGTAATTCTAGGCACTGAGCACCACAATATAGTCCTCCTCCATGTTTTTATGCAAATCAACGAAACAAATTCATTTGTTTTTAGGAGTTTACTTTTTTAAGTATCTGCCTTGAGCTAACACATACAGGACACTTACCAACAGCAATGGCTTTCCCCTGAGATAATGCAGCCTTCTTTAATACACTAATGAGTGTCTGCTGTGAGTCAGAATGTCTGCTACACCAGACAGACAATAAACCTTTTTACCTGAAAGAAATCAGCTCATTGTGGAAGTGCTGTTTCTTTAATGTGCCTTCTATCACTGGGTCCAAGAGAAAATGAAATTTTACCTCATTGAGATAAAATGATGTGAAGGAACAGGAACAGTCCTAAAATAGCAATTCATTTAGAGCAAATATTTTTTGCTGATTAGACTTCCTGTATTCACAGACAGTGACATATCGTTGTTCAGATCATGACAAGAAAAATACTTTACTTACTTTTACTTGTATGTTACATATTGGATAATAGCTGGCCTGTACACACAGTGCTTAATAAATTTAAGAGACCATCATCGAGTGTAAAGCGTATGCTGCCCTAAGTTAACATTGCTGGTAAGTACTGGTTTCTGTAAGTTTCTGTAATGGTTAATCCACCCGTGTGCTCAAGCACTTTATATTTTTAATGCTAATTTTTTTCCCCAAGAATTTTCAAATTTACTGTTTAATAAAATAAATAAATAAACAAGATTATTTTATTTTTGGATTAAGATGTCAAATCAGTTATTTATTTACACTCGTAAACAGAAAATATAGTTTTCCTGGTTGAATGTAACGCTCGATTAATTCCTGACTCCTCAGAGAAGTCCGGCGTGCCGCCTCAAATTTGGGTATAAAAACATGAATTCAGTTTGTTATTTGGCTCACAAATAACAAATATAATTTATCGTTTTAAACAAGTTTTTGACAGATCTCTAAATTGTTTGTGTTTTCTTGTTTTCATGGCAGGTGGTCTAATAAATCTATAAATACAACAATATGTGCCAGCGCTGTTGACACAGTGGAAAAAGAAGAAATGACACAATGGAGTAATGGAGATGGAGCACACAAATTAATTAGTGCATCTCATATCTATGTTTGCCATCTCACTGTGGGGGCAGTTTTATTTTTATAATTCTGGTGTCCATCTGCGCCTTTCACTCACATAACCTAAACAAGATTTCTGAAGATACCGCCCCACTCCTCCTCGTTTGTAGGAGGAAAGGCCTCGAGCCATGGGACGTCCCTGCAGTGTTTAAGGAAAGACACGAGGATTTGCTTGTTATGTATAAACAGGTAGGAAAACTATCGCCCTGGCCAAGGCTGATAGGATTAAACAGATTTGTGAGCGGTGCTATTTAAGCAATAAAGACAGCTGCAGGTTGAAAGCTGTTACAGGTGTTTAGAGAGCGAACGAAGGGACAGGACTCTCAGCAGAGGTTCAAAGCATCAGCAGAGCTCTACAGGTATGTTTCCTGTTCATGTAGATGACAAGAAAGCTGCTGAAGACGTTGTCACGGATCTGCTGTTAAAGACAGAATGAGGTTATAGCATAGTTGTGGGGACGTGGCAGATTGAGTTCTTCCTCTAGAAAGAGGTTTAACAGAAAAAAAAATTTGTGATATTACATATCAAAGAGTTTAAATGATGTCATTTAAGGGTTTAGTTTGAAGAAACAGCCGTGTGCATGAAAGGGGTTAATTAGAAGAGGTTTATTAAATTCTGTGCATCATCCGTTTATCATCTTTGTTAGGCTGTTTAATAATAGAATTCATTTTCTATCTGGCTTTAATAAAAGATATAGGTTGTCATCTTTTCATCGTTTTCATGCTAAACCACAATTTTCCTTTGTTTTTTTTATTTTTATTTTTATTGCAGTTATTCATTTGTATCTATAGTAGTTTTAGGTCAAATTTTCCAAATTTAATTTGATAATTTAATTTAAAGCACTGCTTCTGAGCTTTCTCGAACCATAATTGCCTTAGCATTTAAAAAACGTTTTTCAAAGTGGAAATTTATTATTAGCTTTGGAAACTTTGGAAGCTTTTCAAAATATATTTTATATTTCTTTCCCTTTTTCCGCATACTTTAAATGACATATCAGTGTGAGATGTGGAAAAACTCACTGAGCCTTGAGCTAATCATGCTTTATCTGTATTTTATTAGATTAAAGGTCATCTGTTTGCAGTCAGGAATGCTCCTCTGCAGAAAGACATGCTATTGTTCTTGAGTAATGTGCTGAGCTTTGGAAATGTAATCTTTTTAATACCATTAAGAATGCATGTTTTAATCGTGTTTTACAATATTTATCGTTTTACCTTGAGATGAAGACAGACATTTCAGAGATGGATGTCTTTTAATCTGAAAAGACAGAAGCTATGACTATATTTACATGGCTGGATGCTTTAATTTAAGTGAACCACTCTTTTAGGATCTAGTCTACAAGATGAATAAAAATGTGCAGTTAAATAAGATCCAACTCTGAAAAATAAAATAAAAAATAATCTCGACTATTATTTCCCGCTTTTCATTTCAGAATACATTTTGTTTTACAGCACACTAAATCAGCCACCACTCCTGTAAATGCACACCAGCACATTTGAGTGTATACATTACTCTTCTGTAGAGGAAATAACGCCATTAATCCACATCTCCATAATATAATCATGTATAATGACACAGCCGCGTTTTAATCAACACTAAACTTCTGACATTGTCTCAAAGCGCCTCATTTGATACCCGATCCCCTCTTGTGGCAGCAGCGTGTAGTGCATCCGGCAGAGGATGCAGCTGGTTGTCATGGCAGCAGTGCTGGCGCTGGCGGGGGCGGAGCAAGACTGCAGCTCCGGCTGTCGCCCAAAGAACATCAGCCTCTCTGTGGACACCTGCGGCACCACCGAGTTCGTCGACACCACCATTTGTGAAGGACAGTGTTTCCAAAAGGTGAAGAGTGACTCGCTCTCCTCTAACTTGTGCTACTTGTGCACTGTTTTTCCCGGTGAGACATGTGCGTTTATTCTGCTTAGACGTGATGTGTTAAGCTGAGCTCAGTGCTCCTGAGGAAATCATTCATTTCGATTTGATTTATACAAATCACCACAGCTGTCACTTAAATGTGTTTTATTGTAAGGTGAAGGCACTACGGAGAAAAGCCCAATCACATAACCTCCCATGAGCAAGCGCTAGGTGACAGTGGGAAGGAAAAACTCCCTTTTAACAACAAGGAACCTCCAGAACCGAGAACCAGCCTCGCAGTCATCCAGTCTGAGTGGCTGGGGGTGACAATAATAGTTGCAATCTGAAAATTTTATAGTGTTCAGTAAGATTATGTATTGCTATAAGTTTTCTTTAAAGATAAATCACATTTACAACTTTATAGCAGACCTCTTAAAGGCTACTGCAGGGGCACACATTTGATCCTCACCAAGCCATCTCTTGTGTCATTCCCTGGCCCTCCACCTGTTTTCCCTCTCTACATACTACTGCTCCATAAAAACAGAAAAGAAAGAAAAATACTATAATGAGAGATCATTACATAATACAAGCTTTAGGGTTAAAGCACACATTCAATGACCATCAAAATTATACAAACTTTGTACAAGTATATAGAAAATGAAAATTTAAAATTGACCTCTAACATCAAAAGATACCACAAGTGACCCTTTTGAAAGGGTTGTAGTCCGGTATTAGTTTATTTATTAAAATGTTTGCAAAGCCAATTAAAATCTTGTACTTTTGAGTTTTTTAATGTCTCACAAGCTAAATAATCTTAAATAGTGGCAGCAAAAGTCAAAAGCTGTCAGATTCATGAAGTTGGAATGAAATCCCTTTAAAGAAATGGAACTGACTGTGTTTATATCCATGTGTCTGATCCCTCTGCTCTGCTGGTAGGATCCCAACTATGTTCATACTGACGACGGGCCCAAACAGAAAACCTGCAACGGAGAGTGGTCCTACGAGGTGAAATACACAGAGCAATGTCCACGGGGTTTCATCTACCCTGTGGCCAGGAAGTGTGAGTGCACTGCATGCAATGCAAACACAGACTGCGGGACCTTGTCTGGATACATACCCAGCTGTTAGCCCTTTTAAAGAACCCCAGTATTCATCCTGCGCTTAACAGTTATCTTCTTTGCACCTCTTCCCTCTGAAATAAACCAGTGATACAAGCCTTTCTGTTTCAATCTGTTTTATTACAATTTTTTTATAAATGCAACCCCTCCCTTAAAAGTTATTCTCTTTATACGTGTAGGTAATTGTGGTCACACCAGAACACAGGTATCAATAGTCGTTATTAGACCGCTTGCATTATTAGTGGCGCGCTTCAGTCTTATAGTGTCATAAGTCACAGCAGAAGAAACTGTGTAGATGCAGCAGACCTGTAGAGTCAGCTAGAAAAGCAACCACCCAACAGTTTCCCTTTTTGTTTTGAGCGGGGTGACTGACCCCTGAAAGTCAATAATCCTGCGAGTCAGGTTTCCCTGCTGAGAACAGGATATAATCTTGCAAAGAAAACAGAACACTTCTCCTCCTCTTTTGACAGGTGGAAATGAAAATATAGAGTTTGCAGCATATTGAACTCCCCCCCCCCCCCCCTCCCCCTGCAAAGTGCCTGCAAATCGGTGTCTCTCTACTCAACTCAACACAGCCTAGTGAGCAGAAAACCTCCTCAGAGCTGTTAAAGTGGTGGAAACTATAAGCCAGCTAAAGATACAGATCTAATATTGTATGCTTGGGTGTGAGGAGGCCTCAAAACATATATAGATTAAAAAATGAATATAAAACAGAGTATGCACCTGCAAGCTTTGTTTTTTCTCCTCTGATCCAAACTAAGGACTTTTCAAAATTTGGGACAAAAGAAAAAGGCAAAATTAATGGACACCTTTGCAGAGAAATGAGAAGAAGAATAAATGAGCCCTTCGCGCCCTGAAGTCTGAAAAAGTCTGTTACGATAAAGTTTGGAACAGACTTATTTTTAGCCCAATGCAGGTGCATCTTCTGACTCTACAGACTGTTAGCATAAAATCTTATTATAAGGCCAGAGACAAACCTGAGGCTGCTGCTAGCAACAACTCACTCATTAATATGACAAGCTGTTAACTACCTACAGTGCTGTTACCTGGCAACACACCGGCTTTATCATCCTGCATTGTGGACAGCAACTCATTCATTAACAGCTTTAGCATGTGGGTTTGTTGGTGAAAAAAAACAACAAAACACGGTTTAATTGTTGAACTAAAGTGTATATTTTTTTTCCTTTTCAGGGGCTGGAATGCAATAAGAGGCAACGCAACACTATAGTGATGCTTTTTGCACAAAAAATGATGTGATCATGATACAGTGATTCTGCAGTCTCAGTGTTTTGTGAGACAATCACGTATAATGGATCATGACAATCTGCGACACTGACAAGACCAATAAAAAAAAAATGCCACTAAGGCAAAGATCAGGAATTAAGTAAATAGACCAGCACTTATGTTGCATTATTCTACTCTGACTGAGAAATCAAAATGCTTTTCTACTACAGGCCTTACATACATCTGTTAAGTAAATGATCATGCACACACATACATTCACGCTCTTACATTTTAAGGTTCAGTATCATCAGCGTCTGGACTGGAGGAGACTGCAGTGACCAAACCACCGACCTTTCTGTTAGCCCTAGAAGACGACCCACTCTACCTGCTGAGGCACTGCTATGTCTTATCTGCGTCACTGCAGGTTGTGGTGTCACTGTGTGTGTGCGTGTGCATTAACAATATTATTATTTTCTAATAATGTGTCATTTCCTGCCCACCATTTCCTCTCTGTGATTTTTTTTCCACTTTGCCCCTATTCTTTTGATAACTACCACAGTGAGGATTGATCAAGTAGTGATTATGGTAAGCTTAACTGCTGAGATCATTTGTTGTTTAATGCATTGCTCTATCAGTCTATCAATAATTTGTTCCAACCGTATCTAACACGATATTTCTAATTAATTGGGTACTCCATAAATGTAAAGTATTCCTTTAATTAGGTCTCAAGGTTCAGAAGAGATAGATTAAATTAAAAGTTGTTACATTCAAAGCAACAAAGGACAAGTTATCCTGACACTCTGAATCTCCAGTCTGGATCAGGTTCCTAACGAGATTTTGTTCATTACACATCAGCATGTGTGAAAGTTAGCCTTTCAGTCTGTGAAAATCTTCCTCCAGTGCCCAGGAATGGGTCTCTCAACACAGAGATATATCTATGTTTAATATTTTTGAGGTATGGCACATCTTAGGTAGCTACAGCATAACAAAAGGCCACAATTCAGTCACATAACTCATGTTTGTCCCTCCCATCACCCCTATCCAGTCAGATGCCTGCACTTCCTTGAGCCTGGTTCTGCTGAAGGTTTCCTCCCTTCAAAAGGGAGTTTTTCCTTCCCACTGTCACCAAGTGCTCACTCATAGGGAGTCATTTGATTGTTGGGGTTTTCTCTGTATTATTGTGGGGTCTTTATTCTACAGTATAAAGTGCCCTGGGGCGACTGCTGTTGTGATTTGGGCAGTGATAAGTAGATATCTCCCTGGAGTCTTACTGATGGATGTTGAGGTGATGGAGGGGTTGAAACAGCAGGAAGCGATGCAGAGCAGTGTGATGCATTGAAAGCAGTGCACTCAGTCTTGTAGACGTCCAGTATAGTTTTAGTTTTTAATTTTACTTGTTAACTTTAATAACCATGGGTACTCCGGCTTCCTCCCAAAGGTCCAAAGGGTTAGGTCAGTTGGTGATTCCAAACTGCCCATAGGTGTGAATGTGGTGCAAACTGTTGTCTGTCTCTCTGTGTTAGCCCTGCATCCAGCTGGCAACTTCTCCAGGGTGTACCCCACCTCCTGCCCTATGGTAGCTGGGATAGGCTCCAGCCCGCACCCCTGTGACCCTGACAAGGAAAAGCAGAAGAGAACAGATGGATGGATGGATGGATGGATGGATGGATGGATGGATGGATCCCATCCGTGTGAGGGATTCCACTGGAATCCTGAAAGGAAGTAAAGCATTTGTCGGTCTTGTTAGGGAGAAAAAGATGTAGGTAAGTTGTGTTACAATTGCATGATAATACTGCACATTTTAATTCAATTTTTATTTAATGTATATCACAACTGTGGGTGCTGTGGAGTGGGTGATGAAAAGACGCTTGCCATAAAGTTTGTGAGTGATTCTAAAAGTGTGCTGCTCAAGAAACTTGTATTCAGTGGATATCAATATTTCCACGGCTTGTAGCTCAATAGTCAAAGCTAAAGTGCCTTCACAAGCGAGAAAATCAATGATAGCAAAAGAGGTCAGAACAGAAATCCATGGGCAATGATTACATAAAGTATTGTTGCACTTGTACAACAGCAGCTTGCTGAAGTTCAGGATCTTGTTTGGACCAACAAATTTTCAGTTTGTTGTTTTGAGTCAGAGACTAAGAGGAGCTAAGATGGAGTAATAATCAAGCCTACAGGCAAAACTGACCTAAGCTGCAGGCAGTAGAGTCCACGCTGGCATGTAGAGAGATGGAGCATGGCCCACAG
Organism: Diplotaxodon limnothrissa; assembly: GCF_057381915.1. Classification (NCBI taxonomy): domain Eukaryota; kingdom Metazoa; phylum Chordata; class Actinopteri; order Cichliformes; family Cichlidae; genus Diplotaxodon; species Diplotaxodon limnothrissa. Next base: position 32,529,544 of record NC_140596.1, read on the forward strand.
GTGTGAGGCGGCAGCCTTTTTAGTGCTGACCACATCACAACAAACGGACCTTTTCTGTTCCCATACAAGCAGCCTGAAGGAGGATTTTTAAACAAACCATACAATGCAAGAGCTATATCCACATCCTCAGCACAGTCCACTATGTTTTCAGTGGATGGACAAGAGTCTTCATTTCATCTGACCATGACCTTCACCACAAACTGGTGCGGTCTCTACCTGAGTATGAAACCACCTGGACCAGGTTTGAAGCCATGGTTCTTAGCTTGATAACCAAACATGTTGCATGTTAACAACCGAAAGGACAGTGGACCCAAGATCAGGTCTAAGTTACATTTCACCTTTGCATCTAGATCTAGACCAAAAGAACGAAGTCACTTATAGTTCACTCCATAAAGTAGCTGGTCTCATCCTTGAAGAGGCTTCTTTGCACTGAAAGGTGTCAGCTGAGATGATTCAGGCAAACTTGGAGGTCTCAGAGGCATGCCAACTGAGAGGAGAACCGGAAGAGCTGGCTGGACAGCTCATCTTATCTGGCTTCTGAACTTATGATTAAATAAATAGATGCCTTCCAATTAGGAGAAAGCATTGGGCAAATATAGGAAAACAACATTTCTCCACTTCAAAAGGTTAAAGCTACTGTTTGATGTTTTGCTTAATTCAGTTCAATTCTATTTTATTTATATAAAATCGCCTCAAGATGCTTATTATTGTAAGGTAAAGACCCTACAATAATACAGAGAAACCCCAACAATCAGACGACCCCCAATGAGCAAACACTTCAATGACAGTGGGAAGGAAAAACTCCCTTTTAGCAGGAAGAAACCTCAGGGAGGGGCAGCCATGTGCCATAACTGGTTGAGGGTGGGGGGATTAATAAGACAATTCCTGCAAAAGACATGTTGGTTTGACCTCTACAGATATCAACAGCAATTTCTAACTTCGCTAATGGACAGAGGTGTGGGGTATTAAACAAAGAATTAGATCCTAGATACAAACTGCATAAATGAGCTTCTACTGAAAGATGCCTGCGTGCTGCCTAAAAGCTATAATGAGGATCTCGATCACTTGGAAGGTGCTCAGGGTAGACATGCCACGCCTCTGCATTGAACAGAGCCAAAAGAGATCATTTGGGTGTTTGACATAGGTGCATGCTCTTAAGTTTTAAGCTGGAAGCTTAATTTTAGTTATGCTTCCCTTTGTATGTAATTCTGTCATCAGCTGGTAATACAAGTAGCTAGAAACATTATTTGAAAATCTTAGAATGCTACTGAGCTCAAAGCATGGATTAATTGTCAATGAATTTTCTTTCTACTGAAAAATAAAAGAAGCTGTTAGTTTACAGGAGCGAAAGATGTGACAGCCCCGTTACTCCATTTTCTCTGTCAACGTCCCAACAGACCTTTGGTCGTCTCACAGCAATGTTTATGGATTTACTTCCAGCCTCCAACTCACTTGGCTCACATCTCCAGTTCGCTGTGAACACTGCAGGCTGCATATCTGCTGACAGATTTCCGTCCGTTCTGGTCACCGGTGTCCTTTAACAGTGGCTTGTTTTTATCCAGTAGCCCCCTGGAGGTTTGTGCTCCGTCCTCACTGATGACCGCCGCAGCCAATATTGCAATAGACATTTTATCAAGTTTACGGATGAGGTGTCATATGGCTTTCTTTGCTCGAGGGAGGAAATGGACGCAGTGATGTAGTGGATGGCTACGTCTCGGGCTATGATGAATTTATTTATTTATTTGGATGAAGAATTTTGTAAGAAAACAGGGCAAACCATTTTTAGAAGTTTATGTTTGTGTGTGTTAATGCTAACAGCTGTTAAAGACGCTGAGGTCGGACTCTGCAGATTACTCTATTTTCTGGACTTTAGAGTACTTTAGGAAGTTTCTCCAGTAAACTGTTTTATTGTGCTTTCCAGTAATTGTGTCAGGTTTTTGTGTAGCATCCAGCTTGAGTTGAACTGATATGATTTAATCTGCTAAGAGCGCTGATGTGACAGATAAAACTTAGCCAGGCTAGTGGTACTTGCACTAGTACTAAAAGACCTTTTGAAAAATGCTCATTTTGACAGTGCTAACCTGGCTGTAGTGTGTAAAATTGTAATCACTTTTAATTAATATTAAAAGTAAAGTGACCTGACTAATGAGTTAGATTGCAATAGAGTGTTTCTTCTTCACCAATCTGGATTTAATCATTAGTTATAATTAAACCTGGCTCTCTAAAAGAGCATCTTTGGTGCTGTCTACCTCCCCTCCCCCCCAACCACGTGCAGCAGATTGCCGCACCTCCCTGAGCCTGGTTCTGCTGAAGGTTTTTTCCTGTTAAAATTGTGTTTTTCCTTCCCACTGTTGCCAAGTGCTTGCTCATAGAGGTAATCTGACTGTAGAAATTTCTCTGTACCATTGTAGCATCATTACCTTATAAAATAAAGCACCTTGAGGCGACTGTTGTTGTAATTTGGTGTTATATAAGTACAACTAAATTGAGTTGAAGTGGTTGGAACTGATCACAGCACCAGATGAAAGGGGGTCGGGATTACTGATTACAACTGCAGTGCATACATGGGTGTGTTTGTGTTTCTAACAAATACTGTGCCAATCTACCACACACTTGACAAGATTCAAGTCTGAATCCATGTAATGAACCAGCCAACAGACATTGCCATCACTAGATCCACACTGCTGTAAGGCAAAAACAACAACAGCAAAACATGACTTGACAGCATATATTACGAGCGGAAAATATTCATTCTCAAGAGCTCATTAAACAGGAAACTTGTTCTAAATGAAAAGGAAACTGCTTCTTTAACAAAGTGCTCTGATATCAATTCCAACATCAAACATAACGACACCGGCAGCGATGACGAGAGAGCATACAGGTGTCCTTTGAAGACCCATACCTGTATCTGGAGCGTCCTCAGTGTTCTGAGTCGCTGCATAACAAACTGTACTGCATGGGGAAAATAGTTCAACTTGAATTTAAATCAGACAACAAAGCTTCACGGGCTGTGATGAACGATGTTTGCATCAACTGTCTATTCTCATGTTTTTATAAATATTAATAAGATTCATTCACACGTACACCTTTAACAGCATTATAAATAAAGACAGTGGTGCTGGTAAATAAAGAAGGGCAGCATGCCTCCATTTCATAACACAGCCTGCAGTGAGATGACTGCACCCTCCTCTCCAAAAAATATGTACAGTAAAAAAAAGGACTTGCATTTTATTAGCATGCCCTTTAAAAAGTAAAATATCCACCGTTGCAGTTCTTTAAAGTTCATAGTTTTCAGCCTTTGCTGCCATTGCTCAATCTGTGGTAATAAGAAGAGGGTATGGAGGCGAAGCTACCCTGGGCTGCATGACTCTTGACCTACAGCTGAGCTCAAGGACAGCGGGATGTGTACAAATGAGACATTACTGTCTGAGGAGTTCTGCAATTCTCTTGCCAGCCGGCACGATGAACTGCTGTGTCATGCTGTTGTCTATGGCCTTAGGTCAGTACGAAGAAGGGAGTGAAAAGACTGCTGCTGAAGTGTGTCCAGTCTGTGATAATCAGGCAAAAAGATCATTGTGGAACTTAGCATGAATCACATTTTCAAGGGTAATCATTTACTAGCTGGATAACTGATAAAACGTGTACTTAAAAACGAACGATTTGTCGTTAAACAGCCTTTAAGCTAATGCCAAAGTGCTCTCTGTAATATAAATAATTAAGACTCTGTGTCAAAAAGGTGGGAATACATGTAGGAAGGATTAGTTCCCATTTCAGCGCCGCCTTTGAATGAGCGCGGATCAGATATACAATGAGAGCAAAGTCCTGACATTCAAACCTCTGAGAAATTATCTGTCAGTCTAACTCACGGGGATGAGGAGCTCCGCTCATGAATTTCATTTGTCATCACACTATTCTGTGATTTTAAAACAGGTCACTGGCTTTATTTACTTTGTTATTAATGCTTTTCATCTATTTTCATGTTTCTGTCGATAAATGTCTTAACAGCTTGTCAAACATAAAGCAGTCTGGTATCAAAACGATGAAAGGATGATAGAAGTGATACTGTCGAGTATGAAGCCCACTGAATTGTGTTGGAAATGTTTTATTTAAATATACCTCAGACATATGCTATGAAAAATGGCTGAACCTTTTTGTGTTGACTGTCACATCTATTTTATTTGTAGCCTACCTATAGCACATTTAAACAACAGACAGTGACTTAGAGACAGGCACATTTACATTCCAGGTCTCCAAAAAACAGTTTCAAAATACACGAAAAGCTGAAATGTGTATTCTTTTATTTTAACTAAATATTGTGGGACGTAATGATTCATCTCATTAATCACGACCCGCTGCTCTCCCCTACATACGTTGCTTTTATAGGTTAAAAATATCAGTATCTGTATCAGCAATACTGGCTGTGTATTCACTTGATATTGGATTTATACCCAAATTTGTAGTATTGTATTGCATAAGCACTGCGCTGAACCTCAGCAGGTCATTTTTGCAGTCTTTAATAATGCATTAAGTTGCTGCAATGTGATCGTATATATACACCCACAGAGCTACATTCAGCAGACCTCTTGTGATAAGGGTAGTTCAGCAGTTTTTAATACCAGTAGCCCTCCCTGACACAACCCAAAAGGAGAGTTGTGTTCTGGAATTGAACCAGCAACCATTTATTTGTTAGGTCACTATGTAATCCTCTACACTGCACACTTCCAGAGGCTGACATTTTTAATGTTTTTCTGTACTCATCCCGCACAAATAAAATAAATCCACACCACTAAATTAAAAAAAAGAATTAAGGGAACAATTATAGGGAACAGTATAACTCAAAGTCAATTAAAATTCAGGGACATCGATTCGTCCACTTAAGAATCATAAACCAGTTTTCATTTCCCCTGCTTTGGTGACAGTGAAATGTTTAAATGAAATGTTGTGTGCCCGACAGGTATTAAGACAAGACGCCCTGGGCGATGACTGGGTGTTCCCTTTTTTTTTTTTATTATTATTATTATTATTTAGGCAGTGTTTTAATATATAATAAATTGGTCACCTTAACTTTATGATTAACTTTAAAACCCTGTTGGTGTTTGGATGATACTATGTCACCATCCCATTCCCTGATGAATATGTTACTGACTTCATGCTCCAATCATCTATACAAACTATACAATGTATACATTACACTCCATATGTTTTCCCCATTTACAAACCAAACTGCTGATAATACTACAGAAAAGTCCTTTTTAAAAATAACATGCTACACTATATCAACAGCACAGACATTAAATATTGAGAAAAAAAATCTTTATTTAAAGAAGAGAGAAAAAAAAAAGAGTTTTCTTCTCCTGTTAGGTTTGTAAAACTTGATAAATATTGTGGATTATTTCTTAAAGAGTGCATCATAGTCTTGAATGGTCCATCAGCCTGATTTGGATATGAAATCAGAGAGAAAGAAAAGCATATCTGAAAACTAAATGGCGAACTTGTTCCGGATGATTTCGCCACCTTCCACTTCCATCTGCTCGTAAAGCCACTTCCTGTCACAGCGGCACTCAATGCCACACCTGCGAGATCCACATTCAGGGCACGGGTAGAAGCAGCCCATGCAGTCCACATCCAAACAGTCACACAAGTCCTTGCCATTGGAGAGCAGTCGCCCTTTATTGTCGTACACTTTGTTTTTGGCTCCAACATTCTGCCTGCGTGATTCAAACAGACAATGTCTTATAGAACAGTTGCATCTGGTTTTCTTTAAAGCTTTTCTCTTCTGATAGTTTTGATCATTTTTTTTAAATTTCATTCTGAAACTGTCACGTAAGAAGGTCATAACTGAATGTAAACCACCTCTTTATGAACCCAATTTAATGCTTATGTCTGACAATGTTAATAATACTTAAAAATAGGGCTGTTCGATATAACGATATATATCAGATGACGATATAAAAACGTCTATCGTTTCATTTTACGCTATCGTTTGTTTTGTGCTGTCGCAAAATAAACTGTTTATGGCAATATTTTTTCATCGTTCTGATGGTCACTGTAGTGGCTCATCAATACACACTCTGGCAAATGAGAACGGAAATCTGAGGAATGTCACCAGCAGATGGTCTTAAGTTTTTGTTGGGGTTTTTTTTGTTAATGTGTTTCTTCTCCAACAGTCTGCATAAGGGCACAATCACTTAAGCCAGAAAAGGAGAATGTTATCCACGCAGGCATAATTTATGTTCACATCTAATTAGCAAACTAAGTGCAAGACAGTAAAAAAAGGATTCATGACAAAAAGAACTTAGTGTTAAGCACAAACAAATGCTTCTACCAACAAAGTCAGTGGAGATACTGTATGCCTGCATCCACACAGGGAACATTTTTATTTTAAAACTAAAACTGATCCCTGTCCAGGCTTGACTTTTAGCCCAATTTTAATAATATTATTCACCAAGAGAAGCCACAACAATGGGAAGAAGAACCATGACAAAAAACAAACAAAGAAAACAGGATGTGAGCCTAGCTGTGATGTTTCGCCTTGCAAACATGCAAACACACAAGAGCATTAGCAGCAACACCAAACTGGATCAGCAAGCATTTCCAAAACGTGTGTGGTAGTGGTAGGTGTAAGCACAATAAAGGTTTCATGCTTTAGAATGCATTTTTGTGGATGTACAGCAAGCATCTCTCACCTGTCTGACAGCTGTTTCGCTCCACGGCCACCTCGTCCACCCTGCAACAATAACAATAACAAAGAAATATAGCTCATGCAGAGATAAATTAGGCCTAAAATAAATAATACACTTTATATTACACATAGAGACAACTGGGGAAAGAGATTCGTGGTTTAATGACAACAAAGAAACTGCTTTATTTCAAATGATCCAGTCAATGGCTTCTGGTTAATATTCTAATACCTCTGATGTTATATCAAAACATCATGGCTTTGTTGCATTTATGCAACAGTCATGACACTTTATTATTATTTTTGCATTTTAGACTTTTAAAAATAATTCTTGAGGGGTAAAAAAGTGAGCACACATTACCCTCCCACAGTATACACAATAGTAAAAGAGACACTCACCCTCATTCCTCCTCTTTTGTCTCTGCGAAGAGCAGCTTCTTTTGCTCTGTCTCTGTCCGCTTGTGTCGTCATCTGATTTGCGACATTTGTCTCCTTCAGGATTACTCCTCTTTTACGCAGTTCAATCTGTGGAATTTACAGCGTTATCACCTCAAACAAAGAAAGCAGAGTCACCTGTTTAGAATAAGCATGATCCTGTTGTGAGACCGCACCTTTGAGGAATCCTGTCCTTGGGTGAATATGGTGGGCACCGCATCCTCTCGGAGAAACTGTTTGCCATTGTAGTCTCTGAAGCAGTCTGGCCTAAAGTGCTCCGAACAGAGGCAAGTGTTGGCAGTTGGGATGAAGTTCTTCATCCCAAGGCTGTGCACCCATTTGCTGGCGAGTTGAGGCTTGCTAAGAGGAAACCTGACACACAAGAAAGAGAAGAGATGCTCCAAACCCTGGATGCTCCAGTCTGCATGCCCTAGTATTCCTAAGCAAGATACTGAACCCTGAGTTGCTCTCAAAGTGTGAATGTTAATCCAACACATCCTGGCTTAAAATGAATATTTGGTGATTAACCAAAGATGTAAAGAAATTATGGTTCAGCAAAGGTAATTTGGTAGTCTGGGGATGCCAGACAAGCACATTTGTCTAAGTGCTTTTTTTAACTAACATTCACACACATTCATACTCCGATGGATGCATCGGAGAGCAATTTGGGGTTAGTATCTTGCCCAAGGATATTTGGCATGCAGACTATGGGAAGCCAGGAATCGAACCACCAACCTTCCGATCAGTAGGTAACCTGCTCTACCACCTGAGTTACAGCCACCCAACAGCACAAACAAACTCTTGTTTGTGCCGTTGTTGGTCTGTCAGCCACGGAGAGGAGTGGAAGTTCTAACATACAAAGAGCTGAACTGAAAACGAATGTTAGAAACAATGAGCCCTAAGTCTCCACTGCAGTCACTGGCTGAGCTTTTCATGCTGTATATTTTGGATCTTTCAAGTTTTGTGGGGGTACTTTTGCTAATCTTTCCAGCCCGCCTGTCAACCAATCGTTCATTTCCAGCTACGTGCAGTTACAATCTAGGAGGACTGCAAGAAACGTGCACGCAGAGGGACGCATTTGCAGGACCATGAATTACACTTAAGCATGTACCAGTCCTACTTAACAGAACCTCCTACAGTTTCCTCTCATCTTTTGCCAACTGAATAAATTAAATGATAAGATAACTTTCCTTTGGTGAACGGCCAAAACCTCAAAACTCCGGTCTACATGGACTTGTTTTACATGCAAGGAAATTCCAGATTATGTTTTACAAATCTGTAAACTATATCTTTGCTTAAAAGCAGATACTGACCGAGGCATCAACGAGTGACTACATTTATTACAGTAACATTTTATCAAGCTACCAAATTATTGTCAACTTACCTTCTATTCACTTCTGAAAGCCTTATGTGCAACCGGAATTTGTTAAATAGGTTTATTGGTGGGCTGCATTAACATATCAACACCGTGTACATGTACATAAGCCGTAACCATAAGCAACTAGCTTTAAGTAGATACTCTTCCTTCAAGAAAACGAAGCTTGAAAAATCAGGAAAGCGGTGAAGTAACTTGCCCAGAAAAAGCCATTACGTTGTACCTGTGTGGCGTCGTGGTGCGGTGTATAATGTCAGCACCCTCACGTTTAACGTTAGCTAGCTCTGTGGAGCTAATGCTAAGCTAAATCACGGCAGCTTTTCTTGAAGCTAATGTCCAAACCTTTTAATGTTGCATTCAATCTTGAGGCCATCTTAAAGCGACTGAAAACACACACCAACGCTGTGCAACAATACCGTTGCAAGCTAAAGAGAAACTTTAGCTCCTCCGCTGCACAGAAAGCTTACCTGTAAAATCTTATTTCCGACCCTTTGACAAACTTATTGTTGCATCCTGTTGCCGCACATATAACGGGCATAGTGACTCTCTTTTTTCTTCTTTTTGTCTAAACTATATGACAATACGAATGAAAAAACAAAACAACAGCAGTTTACAAACTTCCTTTCGCCGTCTTCTTCGGCCAAACTACTGTATTTCTGCTTAAGCTTCCTGTTTCCCATTGGAAGAGTCTGCCCTCTGGCGGAGGTTCGTGATATTCACATACATGTAAAACACTGGAAAACAGTCATGAACATTATTGATTTATGCACAATATGAATGAAATGGGAAACAAACTTTGACAGGCAGTCATTCGGCTCAAGTTACGTTGATATTCTAAATAAAATAAAATACAATAAAAATAGAAAACACACATGCATATATCACTCAGAAAAATATAGTCACAGCTTGAAAAGTGCAAAATTATCTGTCTTAGATTGCAGACACAACGCAGGAGACTAACGGGACAAACATCAAAAACATTTTCTGTAGGTGCAGAAGTGAATCAATGAATTCACCACACACACTAGAACTGTTGACAGCGAGTGCAGAATATCCTTAACAACACATTTCCATTTGTTTTGCAATTTTTAATAACAGCCGTGCTTACAGACTAGCAGAACAAGCTGATGAATGACCTCTTATTCCAAAAGTCTGACCCATCCACTATGTGTCCTCCTCAGCCATGTTGGTTACCATGTTAACCAAAAAATTGAAATGACTTTGCCCTGCAATGACTTACGAGTGATATGGGTGTTTTTGATTACCAAATTGAACAAATAAGTGTTACTTATAAGTCAAAGTATAACAGTGGAATTGAGCTGAGCAGGCGCAGTGACTTTATTGGGCATGTTGTAACTCTGAACACTGTCTACATACGCTGTATACACTGTGCATACAGAAGGGCGACAATAAAGGGAAACTAGAATACAGGGCTATTTAAGTAGGGTTACAAAGCAAAAATCCCCCAAAGATGGGTGCTCATTTAAAAGTTCAGTGGACCAGAAATAAAGCCTGGTGTACTGAGATGGATGCTGAATACTTGATCACTTCAGCTAGGGGACTTGTGGGTTATTTTACTGGTGTGATATGACCTTCACAGTCCCAGCAGGTGGGGCCCATAGGCAATCACAAATAAAATGAGTATAGAAAACTGGTATAGAAAACATCGGGCATGGCTTTCACGCTCGTGTTCAGCCTTGTGTCCTATTACAGATTTATTATGGGAAAAATGGAGGGTCATGAGACTTTGTGTTGGATTATGGAAAAGAAAGTGTAATAAGAAAGGGAAAATAGAAGTATGTATAAAGTCTGTGATCCATTCAATTTCTGTAAAATGTACAGGAATAGACCCCATATTTTCTCAGAGTCTTACACATGTATAAGCAGGTACATACGGTATAAAGATGGACTATAAATTACAGCAGCAACCAATACAAACACCAGGTTCCCTCTACAAATTCATCTTCTTCTCTACCCTTCAGCTGCTCCCTTTAGAGGTCATCTGCCTCCATCTCACCCTCTATCTATCCTCCTCTGTCACACCAACTTTCTGATGTCCTCTTTCACTAAATCCATGAATCTTCATTGTGGTTTCTTCTTTCAATTCTGCCCGGTAGCTTCATATTCAGCATCCTTTGTCCAACATTTCCACCATACCTCCTCTGATATATCAAAACCATCTCAGCCTTGCCTCTCTAACTTTCTCTCCAAACTGCTCAACCTGAGCTGTCCCTCTCATTTCTAATCTCATCCATTCTGGTCACTCCCAGTGAAAATCTGAACACCTTCAGCTCGGCCTCCTGTCTTTTTGTGAGCACTACCATCTCCAAACCATACGTCATATCAGAGCTTATTACCATGTTATAAACCTCCCCGTTCACACTTGCTGCAGTCCTTCTGTTATTAGGTTCCCTGTAAATTTCTCACAGTTTGCAGCATCATCAACCAAGGCGCATCTTACATTATTACAATAATTTATCGGTGTCATATAGAGGGTCCAAATTCAACAATTTCATTTCATTTTAGTTGATTATGAAATCATGAATAAATTCCTAAAGCACAAAAAAAAATGAAAAAGGAAAAAGGGGAGACTGAATATTATTTAAGTATAATTTAAACGACTTTTTTTTCTGTATGTAAATAAATAAATAGGGCCTCAATTAAATGTATATATATTTTAAAAAGTCTGTGTTCTAAAAGGCTATAATTCTAAACAAGTGGGCCCTGTGGCCGATAAATGTGCTGCGGCTTTCCGCTCCTGCAAGACCAAATCCGGAATAGAGAAGCCCCCGGCCCCGGCCCCCTCTGCCTGATGAAACCTGCTTCCTGCTGCGACAGCCGCAGCCGGAGCTCCCCGGGGCCGCTGGATCACATGATAGAACGACGCTGGCTAGCGAGCTAACATGTTAGCGTATGTTGTTAAAGCCCTTGCCAGGAATCGCACACGGACGCAGTAGCCCAACTAACAAGCAGCCCCAAAGTCCTTAAGTCCTCGGTGAGTCTAAAAACGCAGCTCTGTGTCATTTCTGAACGTTTTTATTGACCCAGAGACGTTAACTTAGCCAAGCTAGCTAAGTTAAACTTGTTTATAGGAAGTTCGTTTGGTGTGCGGGGCTTCTCGGCTAACGTTAACGATACTGGCCTTGTGCGGCTCGACCAAGAAGCTAATCTCACCTAAACACCTGGTTGTTTTGCTTGAATAGCAGTGTTGATGGCATGTTTACCGTTTAACGTATGTCGATGTAAGCTGGCTGATGTTTACAAGCCAAACTTGAGGCTAGCTGTGTGCGTTTGTTTGTTACTACTTAAGTGGCATTAAGCTTAGTTAACTAACTAACTAACTAAGCTAATGTTAGCAGCAAATCTGCGGTCAAAACGGCCACATCACAGTATACTGGTACTGTCAAAACAATACTTGTCATACGTGTTAAGAGTTTTCACTTGCGCTTTCAAGTGCTCCTACTATGGTTGCAAAGGGCGAAAAAACAAAAAACTAATGGTACTACTACTAAAGCTACTTTAGCTTGACAAGCCAGGCAGGCTGTTTACTCCCTCATATGTGCTTGTTTTCAGTGTGAAAACCCTTTGATGCACCTGCCCCACCCGTAGAGGTGGTTTCACTTGTTTTTCCTGACAAGTGCTGTGTGCAGAGGTGACATCTGTTGCACCTGCTATCTCAGCGGGGTGGATCATATCTTTATCATATCTTTATCACATCTTTATCATATCTTTTAGTTCGGTGACCTGACTTAATTCCCAACACGGCTCCACCAAAGATTACTCAGAAGAGAAGTATGGAGGCTAAAGAAGTGAAAACATCTGGGTGGATCTGCAAGTGAATACACTTCTTCTATTCTCCTTCCACCACATTGTGTGCGTGTGTTTGTCTGGGAACATTGATTGGTTGTGGAATCTGTGATCCCTGAAAGCACTGACTCTTTCCTTTCACACCAAGATGTTGCTGAGTGCAGTAATCCATTTCTGCTTCACCGTAGAGAGTTGCATCCGTTGTTACTCTGAGAAAGCGATGTTTCCCAGTTGTAGTCATGCTGTCTTCGGACACTGGATTCGCACCTTCTCACGCCGTGTTTTCTCACATTCAGTCTTCCCCGCCACTCTGGCTGCTGACACGCACAGTAATTTGAATCTTTCTCAGCAGCTTTGTTTGCATATTACTTACCAGTTCACAATCACTGAAGACTCAGAAAGCCCATAATGAACACGGACATTTTTATTAGGGGTTTTAAACTTAAATATGACCAAATGAACAATTTGTTTTCTAAATTTCTACTATTTAGTTATCTGACTGGCACATGCAAAAATACTAGTTGCTAAATAATCTCACAAGTTTTTTATAAAAGCCTAATTTTGACGCCCATCGATTTTATTTGGCCTCAAATTGTTTATTAAAGAGCAGACTGATGTTTGACTTGCTGGAGTGTAAATGGAGAACAGGTCCTTTCTCTTTTTTTTTCTCTGTATTTTATAATACTGACTCTAGATTGATCATCAACTATAAAAGATTATGATGACCAAACCAGGTACAAATCATTATAAGAACTGCATTTAAGTTATTATTGATGGGCGATTTTAGATTTGCATCAATTCTTTGTTTCTTTTGTGTTTGTTTGTTGGTGCTCTCATTTAATTTCCAACAGTCTGTGAAAACATGGTCAAAGGTGACTGACTGATAAGTTGCAGGGGACATTGGACTTTATCTGCGAGACGAGAGCGGGGATGACTTAAGGTCACATGCAGATAGGAATTGTTACAGCAAAAGACTGTTAATTCATGCAGGAGACCACGATGCCCTCGATCATCGTACATTTTAACTAGTAAATCAACTAAGCTTAGACTTGTATGACCAGAATAACACATCATAATCAACATATTCTGAATATCATTCGTTTCAAACCTCAAACCCCCAGGTTAGGCTTTTTTGTCCTTAATGAAATGATCCTGAATTGGATAAGTGGAAGAAAATATATGGATGAGTGATAATTCACTGTTATATGTTAGAAAATATTTTTTTCTAATAAGCTGTGTGGCATTTTTGTGAGGAAGGTTTAGAGTGGTGACAGAGAGGACAAGTAGATGCTATGTTTTGACAGAACTGGAGAAAAATGGAGTAAGAACCTTGTAAAGATTGAAAATGGGTGGCTCTAATACTTGGAGAAAAAGAATCGAACACCACAACCCTGTGTGGATTTAAGAGCTGTGCAAATGACCAATAGTAACCTATGGTGTTCCCTCTTTCACCTCCCTCCCTCCTCCCCGTCTCTCTGTGTGTTTTCCCTCCTGTCTCCCATAGGGCATTGTAGAAAGGGACTTGTCTTCTTTCGTACTTGCCCTCTTCGAGATATCAAGTCATTAAACTTCTGCCCAACAAGTCACAGGGGTTTTGGCATCCTTTTAAGGATCATCAGGCGAGCTAGTCCTTAGCATCACCGCAGAGATATCAGCAGGCTGAGGTTGTGGACTCTAATGGGAAAGATGGATAGGCGATAAATAAGACACCAGATTCTGAGGTAAGGTCATTCCACCGCTGTGCCTGTCACAGTCGGTCTCGCAGTTCAATTCTAGCTGATAAGAGCTTTGAGTCAAAGTGTCGTTGACCTTGTTTTTCTTTATCATCAAACCAAAGCTGCATTTTCAGTGAGGAAACTGTTAAGTTCCAAAAAGTAAATGTTAGAAATTGCCAGCATGCTTTGAAAGGCAAACTTGATATTATTCATACATAGCCTCAGTTTAGTGCCATTAGCCAACATGGTGTAACAATCACAAATGCTATCATGGAAATGTTACCAAAGCCTCTTTATGCCAACAGAAGTTTTGTGTTCATTATCGTTTAGCTTAACTGTTAGGAGCAATAAGATTTTACTGGTTTCATTGGGTATGTAAAAGCTTATCAGTGAGACTAGGAACATTACTGCCATAGTAGCTGTGTTCTTTGTTTCATTTTATTACCGGCTTTCCCTTTAATTTTTGAACTGGCATAACCCCAGCAGAGTTATGTAATTTCAGTCACATATATTCACAGTTTCATTCTCTTTTCTCTGTCTTTCTTTATCTTGTTGGAAACATGGGGAACTTTAAAATGCACAGAAAGGCTTTATGATACTTGTATGGAAAAGTACTACTGTTACACTGATAAGTACGGATGTTACTACATAGTTATACCAACTAGAACACCTACCTGTATGTGGGGTTTTTTTATGTTATGAAATCTTGCAGGAGTGGTTGCCGAGTCCTTATCACCATTTATGAAGCAGGTGCTTTGCAGAGTAACCAGTTTTTGAGGTTGCAATGCCACAGAAAGGACCTGCACCAATTGGCATACCATGAGTTTCCATAAATTTGATGCCTATGTCTTTTATGCTCATCACTTTCTGGCTATAGTAGACCTTTACAGTCTTTATTCCAGTCACTGAGCATATTACATCAAATAAAGTAGTTTAAGTTGTCGAGTAATTCATTGTTTACTAATTGGTTAGTTTATGCACTACATTTGTGTTGGGGGGGGTAGACTAAATATCAGAAGCATCCCTAAATGTAAGGCAGTAAAGTTCAAATTGTCATCAGCTACAGCCTCTGAAGTGAACCAAGAGTGACCGTAGTTGCTTTAAAAACATTTCCAAAAAAGGATTATAATAATTTTTTTAATTGTAGGTTTGAATAATGAACTGCATTAGATGTGCAGACAGAATACAGTTCTCTATCATGCCGTGTGACAAAGATGTCAGAAAGTTTGAACATTATCGTTTTTATTTGTCACAAAAATAACTCGGCCCTCATTTCCAAACTTGCTTGTTTCTTGTAGGCTGGTTAAGAACAGCCAAATAGCCTCCTGCTGATTCAGTTTCCTGAAATGTATCCATATGTGGCACATGACATGCTTTCATTTCTGCTTTTACATCCAGTTGGCTTTGCTGTATGCACATCTTTATAGCCAGGCTCCGAGTGGCCAGAACTACAAGCCTTGATCTATTTTAATTCTTTCTAAGAACTGTGTTATGCTGCGTAACAGCATAATAATCCACTTGTCATCGATATCTTCAAACCACATCCTTATTTTCTTAATTACACACCCAACCAAGAGGTTTCAAGAGAACTAAGTGTGTTTCTCACACTTGACTGTTTTGTAACTCTGTGGCATAGCTCTACCAGAGTCACCCACACTTGAGTATGTCTCAGGTGGTGGCTAACATGTTGTCTGTGAAACTCTCTTTTTAGAAATGCTTTGTAGCCACAACAGCTGACTACATGGGTTGTGCAGACTGTATATTTAAAGAAGACAATACATTTCCTGAAATTAAAGTCTGTCATCAGAACAGACTAAACTGTCTTTTTTTTGCTTTTAACCTGCATTGAGACCCTTAAGCTGTCTTTGTCAGTCCAAGGGGGATCTTACCCATATTTACGGGTAGGATCCAAGGAAAAACTTTGCTTCAGAGGATTTTGTAGTGATAGTAACTTTTAGCATAATGTCCTGTTGTTTTCATTTCGCAGGTACGTGTTGATTTCGTAATGACAAGCTGCTGTGCAGAAGATGTCCACGCTGTCTGTGACTGATATCCCAGATGTTGGTCATGGTAAGAGGAACGATCTCTGTCAGTCCAAAGTGAGAGGTTTACCTGAGCAGGAGCCAATTCTTCCAATACGTGTCATTGTTAGATTATGCCATGAAGTATATGAAGTACTTGCTCTACATTCCAAGAGTGGGTATAAAATATGTTTTTTATATTGTATTATCTTTTTATTTTAGTGGGGAGAGAGCCCTAAAAGAAATATCCTACTTTATAATAAATGCAGTTTGTGCATTTCTCAACAAATAATACTAAAATAATTTAGTGAAATAATAAGTAATTTATCTATTTATGTGGCTTATCTTTTATTTTAACTACCGGTAGTCTTATTTAAGCTTACTATGGAAGTTTTTGCTGCATACCTCAACCATTTACAGTTGTAATAGTCTCTCCTTTCCCTGCTCTCACCTCATACACATGTGTGTCACATATGGAGATGAGCTGCCAAAAGACAGGTGATGTGTAATTAAGTTATTTTAATTGCAATAAAAACGTCCAAGCTAGTGTTAGATCAAAAATAACTCGAGTGACAGCGAGAAAGGGGCAGAGACACATTGATTTCAGAACTTTTTAGTTGTGACATCTCAGACACACCCAGAGTTTGCAGTTCAAGTGAAAAGCTTTTGGCTTAGGAAGTGCTGTTAGCTTCCTTTATCCTCTCCCGTAGCAAATGGTCCAACATGCCCTTTTAAACCCAGCACAGAATACATTGGCCCTTTCTCACCAGCTCATAATTTACCGTTGAATCTGTGATTGCTGCATCATGTTGTATATGTTTTTGTGAACATGGCTGTTTATGTCAGACAACTGTCAAAATAAAGATAAAGACGAGTGGAACGGCCTTGGACGATGATTATTGTTTTCGCTGTGTTTGTCTCGTCTCTCTCAGATGAGAGTAAGGTGTTTGATGGGGCCTCTGAGCTGCAGCTGGACTGCATGGTTGAGGAAAGCAGTGGAAGTACCACAATGAAGCATGATGGCCTGCTGTCACTGACTGACCTCTCCCACCCAGACGATTTCCCCGTCCCCCCTCATAATGGCCCCTCGCTGGCTGAGATGAGCAGCCCTCTGCCAGTAGAACCAAATGACATTAAGCTGGATCCAGCTGCAGGTGACACATCTGCAAGCACAGGTGCATGTTTTAAAAGTTTGTTTCAGCAAACCTGCATTAAATACATTGTTTTTAAATGAAAACAATGCTCTTCTGTGAGTTGGTTATTAAGAATTGGAGGGTAGGAAAACAGTGTCTTTGTATTTGTCACTATTGTAAATAGTTGAGTGGAAAACAGGACCTAGTTGTTAAATACAAAAATTAGAAAAAGGCATGACTAAACTTGCCCATCTCAGTTATGGCTGTTTGTACTGCAAGTGGAGTGACAACTTCCACAGACCAGTATAACCAGTATTATTTCCTTCTGATCTCTTGATGTTAGACATGCTTATTCTATAGTTTGACCTTTATGATGAGTCAGTAACGTTGAGTGTGTTTATTCTGTTCTATTTTGGTTTAGATACAAGACCTAGAAGTAACCATTGTTTCTTGAAAGGAGCATATATAACAGACTGCTTCTGAGAAACTATCTTAACTAAACCCAGATCATTTTCTTGAGTTCACATTGGTGTCATATCTCTTTCATTTGTGTGTAGATGGTCAGCCAGTGAAAAGAAAGAAGGGGCCTGCTCCAAAGATGCTGGGCAACGAGGTGTGCAGTGTCTGTGGCGACAAGGCCTCTGGTTTCCACTACAACGTGTTGAGCTGTGAGGGCTGCAAGGGCTTCTTTCGGCGCAGCGTCATTAAAAGTGCCCAGTACTCCTGCAAAAACAATGGTCGTTGCGAAATGGACATGTACATGCGCCGCAAGTGCCAGCAGTGCCGCCTGCGCAAGTGTCGGGAGGCGGGGATGCTGGAGCAGTGTGAGTGTCTGTACGCCAAATGAATCAGAGATGAAGAAAACTTGCAAACCCACATGCAATGTTGGCATGTGGGTTTCTAGCCAGAGTGCAAGTCGTGACAATGAAAAGAAACTCTTTAATTAGCTTGAGCTTTAGGATGTGCATCCTCTTTTGACCTGTAGGTGTGCTTTCTGAGGAGCAAATTAGACTGAAAAAGCTGAAGAAGCAGCAGGAGGAGGAAACGGCCCGCACGTCCACGGTGGTCACACCCACCCCTCCTCAGGAAGCAGCCACACTGGATCCACAGCAGCAGGAGATGATTCAGAAGCTGGTGGCTATGCAGAAGCAATGCAACAAGAGGTCTTTCCTTGACCGACCAAAAGTGACGGTAAGTGCTTCAGAGGGGAGTTGGAGCTGAAATGGCAGCAGCTATAGAGACAGTGTCTCAAATGCTGAGGCGGGTTTGTCTCAGAGTCAGATTTATCTCACTACTGTATATTTACTGTTAATGTATTCCAGCCTTGGCCACAGAGTCAGGATTTGCAGAATCGAGAAGTGCGGCAGCAGCGGTTCGCTCACTTCACTGAGCTGGCAATCATGTCAGTCCAAGAGATTGTGGATTTTGCTAAGCAGCTTCCCGGTTTCCTTGAGCTCACAAGAGAAGACCAGATTGCTCTACTGAAGACATCTACTATTGAGGTCTGTTGCTAGAAATGTGACTTTTGTTAAATTGTACCCATTACACTAACTAGAGGGGGGGGAATGGTTTCTATCTTTTACTGGCCCTTTTATGAAAAGATTTAAGATGCCTCATTATGAGCCCATTTTCTTTGGATTGGCTGTCCATTGCTTGATTTTTAACTCGGCCCCTCTAAGAATAGCTACCTTGTTGTCTTGCCTCTGTGAATAATCCACAACCAAACTCTAAACATACTAAAAATACTTTAGCATTTTCATTTCATTTTGGCAAGTACTCTGTGATTCAGAGGTGGGAGTAAACACAAGTGCAAGTCTCAAATCTTAACTGTTAAGTATCAAGCAAGCAAACTCCAAGTTACTCCAGTGAGAATCAAACACGTCAGAAAAAAAATTCTGCTGATCTTTCGGTTCAGCTGTTTTCAGTGTTATTAGAAATTGTTGCAGCCGACGGTCTTATAAGCCTTCTGATCTAGTATTTGTTTTTCTGTGGCAGTAACAAACCCTCAACAGAGCCCAGTGCTCGGAAATAGTAATATGATCAGTATATTTCTGAAAGGAAAGCTCTGTAGTGAAAACAATTAATAGTATCCAAGGATGACTACAGTATACTTTAACATTGCTTATGATGAGAAAACCCAAAATACTTAACAAAGGAAATTTAGTTTAAAAAGAAGAGCAAATAATGACTCATAAGATACATATTCTGAGCAAATTTGCTTCTGCTTTTGATTAATAACTGTGAATCTGTAGTGTACAAACTGACTATTACATTTTCATTGTAACAAATAGTTTGTGTTCCCTTTTGAGTAAGTACAAAAGTTAAAGGCTGCTGTAGTTGAAAGACAAAAAAATATGGGTTTTTTTGTCTTTCTCAGATTATGCTGCTTGAGACGTCTCGGCGATACAATCCTGCCATTGACAGCATTACATTTCTGAAGGACTTCAGTTACAATAAGGAGGATTTCGCCAAAGCAGGTTCATTTGTTCATTTCTACCTACCAAATAATTGTTTTTATTACTTAACCACAGTGTGTGCATTTCATCTGTCAGAATGAAAATGTTTTTATGATGACAAAAATTTAAGTGCAGTACTTATAGTGTTAAAAAGGAGAAATAATATATACAAAATTCAGCACATGTACGCCAGTCCCTGCATTCACCTTATTGCACCAGTCCCATCAGTAATGATTAAAAACTCTGCTTTAATTGCATCTAATGCTTTAATGGTTGTATCGTGTGCCTTCTAGCAGAAAGTCAAAGATTACAGAGATGTATAGAAAATATGTTTTCATATGTTCCCTTACTGTGAAAATGCTCAAATCCACAGCGTGCAGCTGCAGTGCGTTTCTATTTGTAACATGACATTTCATTTCCTCCCTCCTCTCTCCACTCTTACCTCCTCAGGGCTTCAGTTTGAGTTCATCAACCCCATCTTTGAGTTTTCAAAAGGAATGAATGACCTGCACCTGGACGAGGCCGAATATGCTCTGCTCATTGCTATCAACATCTTTTCTGCGGGTCAGAATTTATAAGCTACACACCCTTCTCATAGTGAAAATGCTTTGAGAACTAATCCTTCCCTTTTTAGTTCTTTGGGAGAAATGAACTGGTTGCATTTGCAGATTGAGCATTTTTCCCCTCAGAAGGCTTTCTTTGCATTTTACCAAAATAGATCTTCTTTTTTTTCTCCATAAACAAACAGGAGAGATTAATGTGTGTGTGTGTGTGTGTGTATATTTGCTTTCAGATCGGCCAAATGTGCAAGATCATGATCTGGTGGAGCGGCTGCAACAGCCCTATGTGGATGCACTGCGCTCTTATATCATGATTAAGAGACCAAATGTAAGCACCAGATATATCTGTAGCTTTTTCTTTTGTTACAGACTGAACATCAGTATAATCAGGCTGTCATCATCACAACAAGCACATTAGGTCATGACTAAGGTCATATTGTATTGTTGAGACTTGTAGGGGGTTTGAACTGTTAGAAGAGCAGTTGTGTGCTAGATAAAGCTGAGTGGTGAAAGGAATCAAATGTAGACCACATATTGTTATCTAAAAACAGCAACAATTATACATTATCAGCTGAGTTGATAATAGGTATTTGTGTGTTTTCACGCACATATTGTGAAGTGATTGTGTTTGAAAGGCGCTTTGGAAACTATTCATTTATTTTTAAATGAACTTCCTTAGGATCACTTGATGTTCCCCCGCATGCTGATGAAGCTGGTGAGCCTTCGTACACTAAGCAGCGTCCACTCGGAGCAGGTTTTTGCCCTTCGCCTCCAGGACAAGAAGCTTCCCCCACTACTATCTGAAATCTGGGACGTCAATGAGTGACTGCAAACCTGATGTCACACTCTGTGGCTTTGTTAAGCCTGAGACAGACATTGCATCCAGCAAGATCACTGACTCCTTTCTGACGATCTTGTCAAGGACTGGTTGTTTTCTTTTTCATGGGGAAGGGAGAGCAACGCTGCCCTTTGCTCTCAGACTGCTATATGGCTTTGTGTTCCTAAGAGGAACATGAACGCCTACTTTTCTTTGAACCTTGCTTTTTTTTTTTTTTTTTTCTTTTCTTCCATGTAGATACTGACGTGATTGTGGTTAAATACCAGCATTCGGCTCTTTAGCCAGTTATCTCTGATTTAATATTTGTTGAACGTTTTGTCAATCTCTAGTGCGGTTTTTATCCTTTTCCTCTAACAATAATAATCAACAGGAACTGAGCAGGTCTTGGCTGTGGCTGTTTCAAACGTCAGGATTACAGTCACACATTCAGTTAAAATGGTGATATTTGCATTTGTGCAATAGAACGGGGAAAAGATGGGCATAATCAGACCCACGACAGCTTTTCACTTTATTGACATTAGGTTAAAATATAGGCCATTTGGTTGATACGTAATATGCATTTTAATATGGCAGCAAATAGATTTTTGTTCCCTTTGGAGTAAGTACAAAAGTTAAAGGCTGGTGTAGTTGCTCAGGTAATGTGAAGTAGACCTCTGAGAACTGGAGGCTTCTTTAATATCTATTAGTTTAATAGATTTACTTTAGTTTTTCCAGATGAATAAGGGACCTTTTTGGTCGTTTGTAGAAGCCCATTACAGTTAGTGTAAATTGTATATTTGTTTACATTAAAAATAAAAAATGCAAAGCTTATCCTCAAGATTGTACAATCACATGCTAACGCACAAGAAAGTACAACTCTGCAGGTGACTAGTAGGCTGGGCCCTTCACAGGAAATGGTGTGTTTTGTTTTGTTTTATCACTCAGTGCAATGGTACCCTGAAATACAGGCGGTATTGTCTTTAAGATGTAAGGAAAGATGAAATTTCAGTTTGGCAAAGTCAATCTACCATGTCTCTGAGCCTTTTTTTGTTTTCCCCAGTGAGAAAGCCCCTTTTCTGTCAAAGTTGCATTCACAAATAAATGAAAAGTATTGGCTTGATTAACACCATCTTTGTAACTGTGTAAGTGAAATGTACTTTTGTGATTTCGCTCTAGCATTTAAAAGTGTGTCAAATGTTTGAGCAGAAAAGGAGACGTTTTGTGACATTTTATTTTTGATAATCTACTATGTAACTAATACGGAGGACAATAAATGTCAAGCTGAATTTCTAGTTAGAAAGCTAACTTGATCTAAAGGTCTGTAATAGTGTGAGTATCTTCCTTGAATGGGTACTCAACATCAACAGCTTTAACCGGTCAGATTTTGGGAAACCTCACTAAAAACATGTACCAAAATCTTTATTAACAGGGAGCAGGAATCAACAGGAAAGAACTACTTTACTAGAGATATATATATGTTTTTCTTATTGCTGTGTTTTCCATGCCTTGTCCTGTGCGGTGTAACACTGAAATGCTGCATAATGGATGATAAAGGACTGCCAATAATTGTGAAGTCTGTTTTCTCTTCCTATGTTGAGTGAAGACGGCTGAAAATTGGGACAGTTTAATGGCTTTGCAGTCTGTTTTACAGTAATTTAATTACCTCTGTAGCCATTACAAGATGTCAAGGTTGGATTTCTCAATAACTGTAGATGTAAAATGCAGTTTGCTCTGCCCTAACAAACAACTTCTATTATTTCAGCCGGGAGGTCGTCCAGAATCATGTTTTTGGGGACCTTTTAGCTAATAAATTCCATCAGACGGCTAACGTGCTGGTTAAATGGGACATTATCTACACCTGCTACACAAATGTCACACAGGCACAAGTAGACTCTTCAAAATTCACTTTATTGCACATTAGATTTTTGTCCAAAAGCACTTGCTGGTGGACTTGATGTTTAATTATTTGAATTTTTGGTTGTTAAGCTTGGATTGTGTAACCAAACTGACCCCTTTTTTTTTTTTTTTTTTTTATAAACTTTATCGCCATATTGACCAACATGTCTGTATTGTATAATATTAGCTTAAACTGATTATCTCTCCCATGTTCAGCTCATGCTTTTAATAAAATTGGCTTTGTTTATTAAAGTGTTCCTGTGAACCACCATGCACAGCATCGGGAACCCCGAAACTGACAATATTATTTTCCACTTTATTTTTAATTTAATTTTTTTTGCTTTCCTGCCTGTGACATGTAAGGATGTCTTGTGTGAAAATGATATATTGATATACTAAATTAATGACAACTCTAGTGGTTTAAAAAAAAATTAGTGATGACAATAATTAATTGGTGAATTAACTCCCTAGTTTGTATTTGCCTTTGACATCGTCTATGACGTGTCCTCTATGACAACTTGACTTTTATGTTTCACCATGCGGATTAAATGATCTAATGATACAATCCTTTAGCCTGGTTCATGCATCTTTGACCAAGCTGGATGAAAACTGATTTTAAAATGTCTCACACAGCCTAACATTAAGAAAATGTGTAAAATGATAAAAACAGTAAACGTTACTTAATGGTTGGCTGAATAAATGCAAATGCTTGTCCAGCCACATTCCTTACAGTGGGGTGCTCTTAAGATGTTAGAATAGCTGTGGAAAACCTAGTGACCGGATTTTCTTACTTAGTAGTTGCTTGTGGGAAACGTCTAACAAAAGACCATCCATAAGGGTTTGTTCCTGCCAGAAGAAGAATGGAACAGCAGCTAACATCAGGAAACAAACTTTAGCTATGACAATTTTTTTTTCATTCTGTAGGCACAGAAAAGATGGTGGTGTCCTGGCATTTTTGACCATGTACTATGTCAATCCTTAAAATTTGGTTATAGATTTGGATTTTGTTGATATCCATATAATCAATCTCTGATATAGTGTTTTATTTATTAAAAAAATAATGAGCAGGTTAAGACAAGAACGGATGCAGGAGCGTGTAACCAAACCGGTGAAATGCTTATGCAAAACTTTCCTTTAGGTCCCTTTTTAACAAAATGTGAATTTTTGTATTTTGGGTTTTGGTTTGATGCTTGCAGGACCTAAAAATAGCTTCTGTAATATTACTATTAATATCCCTTGGTTGTATACCATTTCGGTTCACAGAGGGAATATGATTACCTTTATTATTATTTTCTAGTGTGCGTACTGTAATCAAAGAGCAATAGTTATTTTTGTGTATATGTATATTGTGGTAATGCTGCCGATATCTCAGGTTCTTAGCTCATCCACACATTTGCTGTTTTACAAGGAATAAATTGTAATGGATTGAGAGGTTGATGAGACTCGTTCAGTGCAGTTCTGGTTTGTCTTCAGCAGATCTTCAAGCCTTTTTATGTTGCTGACCTCATAGCTTTTTTCTCTCGGAATGTACCCAGCCATTAATTTGGTTAATGCTATCTTTGATAGAGATGTTCAACATGTACCGTTTCATTTTCATTCTCAGCAACACATGCTGAGTGTTCAAAGCGAGAGCTTTGAAATGCAAATTCCACTTTTTGAATGATCTGGAGACATTTTAATTGCCCCGGGTTACTGACAGATTATTCAACACTACTGCTCTAGAGTCAGCATGAAGTACTCTGTCATCAGGTTGGCTGATTGAAGAAACTTTTGGGGATATGTGGCACATATTTCACTTAAAAAAACTAAATTTCTTTATCATTGCGTTAAACCAAGTAGCCTACTAAAATTCATACAGTTAAAATTTATTTGGATTATTTTTAGTCACTTTTTGTTAGCTTTTTGGTCCTTTTAACTTTAGTTAATTATAAATAATGTAAGGGTGGTAGGCTTATCAAAAAATAAATACGGGGACCCAAATGGCTCCCGGCGTTCCTGCTGCGCGATAAAACGCAGGAAAATGGTACAAATAGATTTTTAGAGTGAACCAATGGTGACGATCCCCAGTTGGGAGCATTAGGTGGGTTTTGTCCGTTTTGTTTTGTCGCTTCCGTTAGGTCGGCCTCTCAGTATGCGGAACTCCCTGCAGGCTTCTAGTGCTGCTGATGATGATGGGGAGGAGGAGGAGGATGTTGTGAAGGCAGGTTGTAACTGACCGAGCCACACGTTTCACTGAGCAGGCAGGCGGACACATATTTCGCATAATTTATTATGTTCCGGGACACTCAAACGGAGTGGCTAACCTTTTCAGCGGTTGTCCGCGCTCGATGTTTTCAATGATAAAAGAAGGACTGAATTCTGACAAACATCGCTGCCTCTCCGCCGTGACCGAGGAGAGCGCCCACCATCCAGGCCGTCATCGGCAGCTGGCTGGCTTGGCAGCGAGCATTAGCGGCTAACCGGCTAACGTAGGTAAGGTTATTCCCATTAACGCCTGTCCTCTGTGAACGCATTCAGCGCATATGTGTCGTGTGTTCTCAACTGTGTCATTGCGTTTGTTACGTTTGACAGGTGTAATGTGTATGAGACTAACGTACTGGTGGTAGCTAGGCAGCTCGCTAGCTAGCTTGCTAGCTAATCCACTCGTGACGTAGGAAAGCATACGGCTAGCAGAGGAGGGGTGAGAAGATGCTTCCTTGGCGTTAATGTTTAGGACGAATCAAAGCCAGACAGCCTGTTTGAAATATTTATCCATATATATAATATAAAAAAAATGACAGCACTACCACCGTGCACCAAGGACGGTTGTATCTGAGCTGGGAGGCGCTGACATTGCCTTATCACATTTCTTCTAAGTGCTGTTTGTTAATGTTACCTTCCTCTTGGCATACGTCCTCACCATGGCTAATCTCAACTTGTTCCAGTAAAATTTAGACTACACACCCAGACAGGCTAGTCATGCGGGATTTGTGCTCTGCAATCGCAACCCGTGACGGTTTTCTGTTGAAATAGTGTGCCATTGTGAAGTCCGTCATCACGCCTGAAGCATTGCTTAACAGTTGGATAATTTGACACAATGTTCACATTAGCTTGCGACATAAACGTTGGGCACTAACGTTAACGTGTGAAAACATTAGCACGGTTTCGTCATCGAAGAAAGAGAAAGTATTTTTTTTTCATGTGGATACTTAGTATGTTAATATGTACAGAAATTTAAGATATACGTCAACATATTTTAATAAAGATGATTTGAGGGTGACTGGAACATAATGTTCAATGGATAACTATACACGGTCTTTTTTATTTGCTGTCATGCATGTCTTTATTGATATGACGACATTTAGGTGAATGAGATAATAAACCCAGGCTTTATGTAGATTTCACCGTTAAAATAGCTATCATATTAAACCAAAATTTTAAGGACACGTGATTATTTTGTGCTTTTGCAATACAATCAGTGAACGCGTGTTAATATGATGTTTCTGGTTATGTCAACATTTCAGCGTTTGGGCGAATGACTGTGGTAAAAGGCATTGCAAATGAAGGACATTGATTGATTGATTGTGGTCCCACAGGCAGGCCAGTATTTCTTGCTGGTGACAGGTATGGATTGGCTCAGGGAATCAGGCACCTTCCGTCTGTCTTTGAGGTGCTGAGGTGAACGGCAAAAAGATCCCCGAAGTCTCCTGTCAGCATTGGGCATATTTGTTTTGGGTGGATTTCTAAACCTTCAGGAATAAACTTTTAACATAACTGAATAGCTAGCCTTCATTCTTAATAATGACAAGATTATTTGCATGTGAAATTGTGTTAAAGTGTGAGTTAAACAGTGCAATCAATGTCCATACACTAGATCCAATCAATAAGTGGTTGTCTTTTCCATTTACCAGAACTTTATCAGAGAAAGGAGTGTGTCCCAGTCACATGTAATTCACCCAATGCATTACAGACTAGCTACAGATCTTTGACTATATCCTCTTGATTGATGATGGGGTAAAATTTGATTTGAATCTCAAAGCCTCTGGGGAGAAATGTAAAAATAGGCCAATCACAAATGGTTTCTGAGGACAAATATAATTTATTATACACTGGAGCTTTTAGGCTGGGGGGTTATCTGGGTGATAACGAAATTAAGCTTTATAAGATATTGTGAAACAAACATATTGGTATGTAACTTGTTGTTAAATCAAAACAAGGCATGAGTGTCCTTGTTTTTTTTTTTGTTTTTTTTGATTTAATGCACATTGAACTCAGCTTTGCCATTTTATCAAAAAAAAAAGGTACCTGGAACCTGATTCAAATGAAGCCAGTCTTCGTCACACCTTGCAATGCAAATTATTAGCACATAGTTAGTTTTCTACAGTCAAACAGATAACTGAACACCATAAACGTGTTGGTTATTTCATTTTGTGACCACAATTTCAAGATGTAGAAACATGGCCAGTCACCAAGCATATATTACGAACTTCTATAAATCATTTTAAAGTTGCAGCACTCGTTCCTTGTAGGTTATGAGCGGCAGGGGACCAAAATATAGCAATACTGGTCCAGTTGTTAAACACTGTACCATTGGTTCAATAAAATGATAATTTAAAAGTGATAACTCATTGAATAATAATAATAATGGATTGGATTTATATAGCGTTTTTCAAGGCACCCAAAGCGCTTTACAATGCCACTATTGTACTCTCGCATTCACACACTGGTGGAGGCAGCTACGGTTGTAGCCACAGCTGCCCTGGGGCAGACTGACAGAAGCGAGGCTGCCATATCGCGCCATCGGCCCCTCTGGCCAACACCAGTAGGCGGTAGGGTAAAGTGCCTTGCCCAAGGACACAACGACCAGGACAGAGAGCCCAGGGATCGAACCGGCGACCTTCCGGTTACAGATGCGCCTCCTAAGAATAATACTTTCTTAATCTACACATTATCCCTTACTTGTTTATGCGGCCTTGCTGACCTGATCGATTTCAGTAGCATTCTCTGTTTGTACTTACTGCTGTTTACTGTGACTGGCAGTAAATGTTAACCATGTTGGAGGCCCATGAATCATATCTGTCTCCTCTCCATGCTTACATAACAAGTGACTGCTTGCCTGCAGACCACTCTGAAGAGATTCATCTGTTGTGTTAATGTACATCATTATTTAACCTTTGAAGATTGTTGTAATGTTGTGACAATTCTTTATTCCCGGTTTTTAGAGATAGGAAAAGGGGATCAGTACCACACTCGGTAATTAAAGACAATCAGTGAAGTGGCACAGTCCTGCCATCCTTATCTAAAAATAATGTTGTGAGCCAGTATCTCTGTGCTGGATGAGTCTGCCTGCAGCGCTACTGCTTCATAAAACAGCCATTTTGGCTTGGTACCAGGAAGCTTTCAGGCTGCCAGACCTGTGTATAGGTTCATTTTCCTGATGGTTTCATGAGATAATTGTTACATTGTATTCTCTATAGGCCTGTTGAATTGTCCATTTTGTAGTTTTTCTTTGCTGTGACAAGGTTTATGCTGTTGCCGCTATCCAACCTTGTAGAAGTTGTTCCATGTATTTTATTTATCTTTTAAAGCTTGAGCTGAAAAGATTATTTTTTTTTATTTTAAACTGCCGTTTCAGAGCTCATTTACCCATTAATGTTAAGTGACAGTTTACTTTTCCTTCTTGTACATCAGTGTGCAAAAGTCAGTAAAAAGCTGCCAGGCTTTTAGGGTATTTGAATAACTTTACCAAGTGTGATGAGTGTGAACATTAAGCTGACTTCCTAAGATGTGTCATCCCACTTGGCAGGCCTGTTTGAACTGCATCTTTGTGTGGCTCCTCACATCAGATACTCTTGGATTTAACAGTGTGGTGAAAGTTCACATTAAACACTGTCAAGCTTCCCAAAACCATAAGAAGGTATTATGTATCTGTGGTAGCTTAAGAATCAGTGTTTTAATACTGCAGTTTCAGTGAAATGTGTTAAACATTCACTCAATTCCAAATTGACGTAAAATAAAAATATAAAAATAAAAACATTAGAACATTTTAGCATGCATCAAGAATACTTTAATTCTAAAGGTTCATGTCCCTCTGTGAGCAGCTTCTCTGCTCAGAAGTGGAGCTATTAGACATAATTACACCTATAATGTGTTTGAAGCCTTCTGTAATAATGTCCGCTGGACACAGCTGTGTCACGCACTGGTAGTTCTGTGGCTGAGGGGGTTAATGACCACCTTTGTCAGAATGTGTGACTATTGTGTCCCACTCATGATTTACATGCAGTCCATTTGTCTGCCCTGTTATCGTTGTGTGTCTGTTCTGTTTCTACCACACAAGCGCACATATCGAAACATGATATTCATATCAGGATTTATTTATATTTGGTGCAGATTCATTTTAAGCATTCTGTGTGGTGTCACTTCACTGAAGGTCGCTGCAATTTTAATGTTCATAGAGCGAAACCTTTTTTTTCTAGTGTAATAGATGTAGTTTCTGACAGCTCTTTCTAATATTGTGTTGAGCATGAAAACAGAACTGGAAGTGTAAATGAGTCTTTAGGGGGACTGCGGGCTTCCTGTTTGAAGAAAGAGTCAAATTAGGTCAGAAGTGTTTTCTACAGTTAAAGCTACTGAGTCTATAACATAGGGCTGCTCGATTATGGCAAAAATGATAATCACGATTATTTTCACTGAAATTGAGATCACGATTATTTGACGATATTTATTTAACCCTTTAAGACCTACTATAGAACCAAGTCCACCAGAGCTTATATTATTTTTTTTACATGCTGTAGTGCCATTTGTGGGAGCATTTCAAGTTGCTATACATCAATACAACTGTTATAGCCCATATTTTAATAATATGTATGCATTAAGTCCATAGTAATTACATAAATTGCAAAAAAGTGCAATAAACTACAAAAAAAATTGAAAATCGCTTTTGTTTTGTTTACATATATTTCTACTTGGAGAAATTTAAGAGGTTTATCCCTCAAAACTTTAAATACAATAAAGTTGCAAAAAAATAGTTTCCCACCACAGGAAATTTATTTTGAGTGTCTTCATAGTTTTATTTTGGAGATACAGCAATTTTTATATATTGCAGGAAAAACAAAAAACAATCCTATGATGCAAATTTGCAAAGAAAACAGCAGGTGCATCATTTCACTGTGGGAAGTGTTACGAACAGCTGATAGGAACGGCAAAGCGTGTTTCTGGAATATTATGTTTTTGTTCCTGCAAGCGCTTTTTATGCAATTTTTGCAAAGCTATATGTGGAACGAAGCCATGACCGAGGACAAGCTGATGGCATCAGATGTAAGTACAACTCCTCCGGTTTCATATGCAAAACAAATTATTGCGCTAGCTTACACGGTTCAGGTTCTACAGGGATTTAAAAATAGTTACGCAAAACGGAGCGTGCTGCTCTGACGGCTTTAAAGGGTTAACAATGACTTTAAAAAATAATATAAAATAGTGTGCAACACCACTGAAGTTTTTTTTTTTTTTTAAACTCTCTTTTCAACCAACGGCAGTCACTCTCCAAATAACTTCTGCTTAGCTTTCCGAGCTTCCCTCGGGTCCTCTTAATCAGCGGTCTCCAACCTTTTTTGCGCCACGGACGGTTTATGCCCGACAATATTTTCACGGACCGGCCTTTAAGGTGTCGCGGATAAATTAGGGAGGGGCTAATAATCGGCTCAGTCATTTTTAATGATCATTGAAAGCCCAGATCGTAATCGTGATTAAAATTCGATTAATTGAGCAGCCCTACTATAACATGTAACTAGTCCAAACGACATGGGAAAAGAACAAAGCAACACGGGTTCTGTCAGACATAGGATATACTGCTTCTCATATGTCTGTGTGATGGAGTAGATGCGGTCATGTTGTTTAATTCAAAAGCAACTCCTGGAACTGCAGTGAAATTGGCATATTTTCATAGATGTGCACAAGTTTTGCTGTTTGTTAGACTTCAGTAATTCATCCTTCAGTCCTTATGAATCAGGTCTTTTTTTTTTTTTTTATTAATGTGAAGTTTGAATCTTTTTTGCAGTAATTGCACTGATAGAGGTGTGGTCATTGTAAGATTATCTTAAGCTTTTAGAAAAGAATCCTGGTCTTAGCTTTTCGGTGGGAATGCATCAATGATGCAGTATGAACCACTGACTAAATTAAAGCTCCTTCAGCTGGATAACAGCCTTTAAGTGACAGTGAGAAACTGCTCTGGGTCCTGAGTGTTTGTGTTTCAGGGTGGGGTTTCAGTAGCATGGCCTCCTGTAGTATTTGTTAGTTTTAGAGTAAACGCTGTTTGGCATCGCATGATAGCTCAAGTAGATCACGTTACTGTGGTTTTGTTTTGTGCAATTAGCTGATGTGAACATTAGCAGTTATGGTGTTTTCCTCTGAGGTGTTTTAAGCTTCAGATTTTGCTGCTTATTCCAGAAAAACAAAAAGCAGAGCAGTAATTCTGTAATGTTTGATGGTTTTGGGAGGAAAGAGAGATACTTCAGACTGTAGTTTTACTGCAGCCACATTATAGTCTTTGAATTGAATGTCAGCATGTTGGTTTTGCTCTGATTATATTCACACTGAAAAGTTACAAGTCGAAAAGTTGAGCATGGGACTGAAATTGTCAATTTGTGTCTTGTGGTTTTAAGGGGATCTCACTGCTGTTCTTTTCTTTCTTGTGGGCTTCCAGTTCATTGGTTACACCTGCAAGTGCTTCCCATGAGGGTTGTCCTGATTGTGTCATAACTACTAACATGTTTGGCAGTGCTGTTATTTGTTTAACTAGTACATGCCCATGCTACAGTATAGTTTGACCAGTTTGTGGTGTTGGTTGTAAAATTCAAATGATTGTAAAATGATGGTTATAACAAGTTAGACAAATATGTGTTCATTGCTTGGTGGTTGCAAGGCAACATGATGGCGTTATACTGTATGATGCATAAGCGAAGTGAATATAAATTAATGTTACTGTTGTGAAACACAAATGATTCAGTGCTTTTGCAAGGCATTTTAAAAAAGGTTATCTGAGCTTGTCGTTAGGTGATTGCAAGGCGATGTGATGACATCATCATGATAACTATTGATAAGAGCTGTCAGGGGCCTGAGATGTAGCTGTGTGCCAAGGCTGGTTGCTGAACTCCTGATCCTAATGTAGGAGGATTTGTGAGACAAAGAAATAAATACACAGATTTTGTAAGTTATAGAACATGAGTGAGTTCCTCTAAAAAGCAGATCATATAGCTGCATAAATTATTGCTGAAAATAGCATGAAATGCCATGGCTGTGGGGATGTTAAATTGTTTTTCAGAAAAGTCTTAAGAGTTGAGCTTAACATAATCCTGGCCCAGACTTGTTTTTTTTTTGTATTTAGTGGCCAGTGCTTTGTCATTACTTTACAAGAGGAGATCCAGAGCTTGTGCACCTGTTTGTAAAGCTGCTCATGTTAAATTTATTCTCACAAAAGCAACTCAACTAATATTTTGAGATGGTGTTGTTATTGTGTCAGGGAATGCCCGCTAAACTGTAGCCATGCACTGTATGTTGCCTTAATATGAATGTTAAGTTGTCTGTTGTCACGATAAGGGAACTAGACTGGAGCTACAAGTGGCTTCCTGGTGTTTAATAGCCATCTGTAGAGGTGCTGGTTTAGTTTGCTGGACAAAGTCCAAGCTGTGAAGTGTGCTCATTCCACCAAGGCCCCTAAGCTGCTTACTTACCTCTCCTTACCCTCCAACAAAAACAACCAGGCAACGCATTATTGTCAACTCTAAAGTGCAGCAAGTAATATTTTGTAATATGTTTAGAGTGATTCTTTAGTTATGTCTATGTAAATGTAACCCAAAATTATAAGTTTTAATCTCCAACAATTCTGTTTATAGGTTTTTGTGGTTCTTCTTCCTATGTCGTCTTAATGTCCAACATATACCCTATAAACACATCCACACACCTTTTTTTGCATTTTGTTTCTTTGTTTATAGTAGTATGATGTCTTGTGAAATTTGGTAATATCAGAAAGCATTTCTGATACTATAAGTTTAATTTTATAACAAATTATAATTTGTTATTTGTTCGAATACCACAAGGACAGAACAATACAGTTCTTTGTCTGCTCTTTAGCTGAAAAGGCTCCAAATGCTTTATTCCATCTTAAAACCACCTCCATGTGAAACTTCTGCTGTTGTGTGGGGTTAAAAGCCTTGTGAAGAGTTGGTGTTGTGGACAAAGGTAGTATATATATTGTACATAGAGGAAAAGTGGAGAATGCTGCAGAGCTGAGTGGATTTATACTTTATTATAGTTTGACATTTACTGAAAAGTCACAACTATACATCATAAAACCCAATCTGACCCCATTTTGTTACTCTGAAAAATTACGCTGCTGTTTAGTGATATCCAGTGTGTGCACCAGGTGCTTTCATTGTGCAGACACAAGCTTATTATATTGTGGTCATAAAAACATACAATAATATATATTTTCTTCTTCTTTGTGTGTTACAGATTGGACCCAGTCTTCTTCTTCTTTTATGGGTTTTTTTTTTTTTTTTTGGAATCATCATAATGATAGTAAAGGAGCTGCATTTCAAGTATACACCTGAGCTTTCTCACTTGTGATGGAGAGGTACCCTTAACTCAAGAGGCGACGTATATCCTGGATGCTGTGACATACAGGACATGGTCAGTCCAACATGGAGAAAAAGAAAATGTGCCCCCGCCTTCTCGACTACTTGGTAGTGGTTGGAGCAAGGTAAGCCCTTAGGCAGACATGGCACCCACTACCCTTTAACCTTAATACTTTTTTCTTTAGTGTCTTGACATATAATAGGCATACAAAGTAGACCTCTTGGTTTTTATATCATCTTCTATTTTTACTCTGTTGAAAATTCTCAGCACTTTTGAATGCATCCTTGCAAGTGTTTGAAGGTTTTTGGAAAACTGCAACCTTGAAATCTGATGATTTCACAGCTTATGTTTTTGCTTTGGTGTTTATACAACAGCTCAACCCTTATGAAAAATGAAGAAAAGTAGTATATTGTTTCAAACATAGTGACTGAGCCAAAAAAAAGTATTGACATAATACAGTGAAATCAGAGGGGACTCTCAGTCACTGTGTCTGTTTATTTGAGCGGTTGGTGATTTAAGTGTTTAAGAACAATTTCAGATTTGTTATTGGATGGAATGGTTGTTGCCTCATACTTCCTCTGCACAGATTTCCAAACAGTTCAAACACTTCAGTTTGAAATGCTAAATTGGTTACACATTTGCTTCTGTAACCACAGAAATACTATCGAGGCTTTGTTCAATGTTTTTGTTTGAACTCTGTGGTTTCCATTTCTTCCTTTATGAAATTTGTCTTTCCTTTTATGTCTTTCATATTAAAGGGAACCTGTTACACCTCAGATACTCTGCTAGATTAGCTTTGGTTATTTCACAATTTAAAAATAATCTTAATGTATCTTGTAGTGGGCGTTGGTGCAGCCCCTCAGTTCCTCCACTGTCTGAAACAAGCTGTTTTAGCATATTTCCCTCTTCCCCTTAAGCCAGCTTTATTCAAATTGGCTGTCGTTTAAAAAAAGAAAAAAAGAAAAAAGAAAAGAAACAGGGTCTGAACAGAAAGCAGGTAACAGTGAGAGCACAGAAGTCTGTCTTTTACATTCTTTTCTCATATTTGCTGTCGCTCACATTTGACACATAAATACACTAATGTCTTGATTTGATATTTTGATGTTTCATGTAAGGGATTTGAAGCTCCCCTCTTAACATGTGATAGGAACTCAGTTGCAGTTGCATCAGGAATTAGTTGTAATGTGCTCAAAGAACACATTAAGCAATAATTCTGGGCACTGCTGACAAATGTTTGCCATTTAACCTCCAGGCAACCTACTAGTGACAGTGTGGCCCAGACCCCTCAGCTTCTCCGACGCTACCCACTAGAGGACCACCAAGACTTTCCACTCCCACCAGACGTGGTTTTCTTCTGCCAACCGGAGGGCTGCCTGAGTATACGCCAGCGCAGGGTCAGCCTTCGCGATGACTCCTCTTTTGTTTTCACCCTGACTGACAAGGACTCAGGAATTACTCGCTACGGAATCTGTGTCAACTTCTACCGCTCCTTTCAGCGAGGACATCATCGTACTCGAGGAGAGAAGAGCAGTCACGCTGAGACAGCAGAACGGGCAACAGAGACCACAAGCGAAGGGTCTGATAGTGGTGGAGGTGGAGTTCCACACCGTGTGGTTTCTCCACCCAAGAATGCAGAGTCAGTACCTCCACCTGCTTCTGGAGAAGAGGGTGGACAGCAAAGTGCTGAGCAAAATGCCGGCAAGTCCCCACAGCACAAACGGAGTGCTGCTAAGGTGGCGGCCAGGAACCGCAACAGCACACTGACCTCTCTGTGCATACTCAGCCATTACCCCTTCTTCTCCACCTTTAGGGAATGCCTATATATTCTCAAGAGGTTAGTGGACTGCTGCAGTCAAAGGCTAACACAACGGGCGGGGCTTCCTCGTGCCACCCAGAGGTGAGGTTTCAGATTTCATGCACTAATGCTTCTTCACTCACAAATAGGTTTTATAGTCTTAATCTTTCTTTAAAAGCTTTGTTAGCCAAATAAATAACACACAGATTATTTTGAAGTAGGTCTTTGCCAAGAACCCATCCTGTCAAAATAAGTTGTGTAGTATAGAAACACCAGAATCCACTTGTTGATTGCTGTGTAATTGCTAAGCACATGAAACCATTAAACACCCACTAAACACTTATTTTTGTATGAGCATTCTCGTTGTGCCAGCCTTAGGGGCAAATACCAAGTTAGATGACAAGATCTCATAAGCAGAGACCAGAGTGGATTCATTTTAAAGGATTTTAGCATCCATATTAATCAGTACATTGTTTATTCCCTTCAAAGTTTTCTTTTGTTGACTGTAACATACTTCAGTCTCCAGAGACAGCAGTTGGCAGATGATACATCTGTTCATACCCACCTGTAGTTTATGTAAAAAGAGCAATTAGCGCTCTTTTAAAGCACAGTTTCAGTTGAATTCAACTCACTTGAATTTCTTGTGCAAGCTTTTAAATAATGTCTGTGCATTTGATGCACATTAATAACCATTCACACAGCTTATTATTTCACATTCAATTCTAAAGGCTAGAAAA
The DNA here is from genome assembly GCF_057381915.1 of Diplotaxodon limnothrissa. Taxonomy (NCBI): domain Eukaryota; kingdom Metazoa; phylum Chordata; class Actinopteri; order Cichliformes; family Cichlidae; genus Diplotaxodon; species Diplotaxodon limnothrissa. Next base: position 32,565,581 of record NC_140596.1, read on the forward strand.
GTTGGAGAAAACTTGTTTTGTCAGTGTTCCTGCTGATGTTTTCTGCAGTGCCCACTCCTTTGTTTCTACTCCCGTCTGCTTCTTCCGTTGTCCACCTGTTAGCTGTATGTTTGTGTTTCACAATTATACAGGAGCCTTTGTCTGTGGTGCCGCACAGTTTTGCAGGCCATCTGTGGCGTGTGTCTTGTTCTCACAGTATGCTTTATGCTTTCAAGCTCCACCTCAGTGACAAATAATGCCAAACAAAATGTCCACAGTGCATTTAAATCAACTTTGTTTTGAGTGGTTTGTTTTACATTAAATATTATTTCAGGAAGAATAACAATTGTTACATAATTCTAATGAATCATTTTGTGTGTACACCCAAGCTTGACAGATAGTGGGTTTTTGGGAAAATGAAGGGTCGCTGTTTTCACAAACTACTAAGCAATTTATTGTTAGGACACCACTTCATCACCATCTGCTCAAGTGTGACATGCACTCTTCCTCATGTCCTGCAGACAATGCTGAGAGGAAGGTAAACAATTGAGTTTGAGTGCACTATACTGAACAAATAATATGACACTGCCCACTTGGCTAAATTACTATAATAAACTGTATAAAAAAAGTTTTCAGAGCAGCAAATATTTCACAAAGTCTATCTGTTGTATAAAAGGAGAAAATAGGGCTGTACAGACTTCATGGTCTTTTGCTTCCCACAGTTAAATGAACATAATCAGGCAATATTAAACACCAAGTGAAAGCAAATGAAGTGACCCCTTAATCAGCTCTTGACCCCCTGGCTGCATGTGCCAACCACAGCTCTTCCCTACACTGTGTAGCTTGAAGTTTCCTGGACTAGTCAGGACAAGTAACACTGCATATTAAGACAGATATGCAATAAAAATCAAGAACAAGAAGGTGAAGACCTTTTTCCCTTTAGGCAGATCATCAGCTGTTGTTTGGAAATACATGTCAACCAAAAATACATATGCAAAGAGTGCTCTATAGTTGGGTCTGCACTACACCTTGATCAGTATATTGGCCGGCCAGTATTATTGGCCATTGTTAAGCCAATAAATGAAAATTTCAAAATGTAGCTTATGTTTTTTTCCTGCATTATCAAGTTATGTTAGTAAGGACTCTATACATAAGAAATGCTAGGGAAATCTGTTCATTTCCTGTGCCTGAAGGACAAGAGGTATTGACTCATGTATTGGAATTTTACACCAAATATTGTTATTGGTACCTGTTCTGTCCTAAATCCTGTTCTAGTCTAGATAGCAAAGAAACAACTAACTCATTCAGCTGCCTGAAAACACACCTCTAAATGCAGTATAATTAATGAATGGACGGCAAGAAAAACAATGCAGTGGTTGTTAACATGAACTGTCCATGATCAACTCAGCAATCACATTCCATGTGGCCAAAAAAACACAAGTGAGTAACAAAAACTCCAGCAGAAGGGTGAACATAGTGGAAACACAATTATTCTTCCAAAGTAGTGATATCAGGGGAATGTAGAGGGATCTCACAGCTCACAAGATATTTTAATTATTAATAATACAGCACAGAGTAAAAGGGAAAACAGTACTTTATTCATTTAATTTGTGTTAAGTTTTGGTACAGGTTTTTTTTATTTATATTTGTTGATTTTTCTTCAGAGGCGCTGAATTTAGGCAGATATGGAAGACCAGTTTCATTTTGATGCAGACTTTAGTAGAATAGCATGAATGTTGCACATAGATGTGGAAGGAGTGTAATGTAATTGTCATCTCAATAATGATCAAAATAATTATGGGAATCATTTTGGCCACAATCATCCACGCCAAGGTGAAAATATAACCCAGAGAGTGAAAAGAAAAAAAGGTCTCAATTGGATACCCCCAATATATCCAATAATATGATAAAAGGGGATTTATTGTTCTGTTCTGCCTATTAGACTTAACACAAATTGCTGATCATGTTTCGATTTTCTTAATTAAGCTTGAAGGCTAATTAATTCATTTTTAATTTAAGCTGCAGAGTACTCACAGCTGTACCCTGTATTTGATGCGGTGGCGTGATGTGGCAGTATTTTTCGGTGCTCTTTGGGTTTTTCTGTTGCCATGGGTGAGTTAATAGATTGCAAATTTTGATTGACAAAGTGCTAATTAGGCTGTCACTTCACAAGAGCTTATTCATCGAATGATTGTTATTTATAGCTGTTAAACTAGCGCAGCTTTTCCCGTCTTCTTTAAAAGGCACTGTTGGAACGTCTAGCACCCAGTTAAGCTCATACCTTGGCCTTTTTTTCTTTGATAAAATGTCGCTCTGACTCCACTTATCAGTAATATAGAACTATGGCTTCTCTGACAAGCTTAAAAAGCCGAAGGCTGAACAGACCTGAGAATCTCTCTTTTCCCCCTTTGACATGGTTGATTGAAATGTGGTGTTGCAGTGACAAAGAAGTAGAGTCATCACATAATGACTGCGAGCATTTTCTGCTATGGCGGCTCTGACAGATTGAGGTCTCTGCCTGCCCGTGGGTAACAGCTGCAGTTGGTGGGAGAGATCCAAACGGCTAATGATTTACCTCCCTCACTCTTTACCACACACACACATATAAGTATGCACTTTAGAAAGGGTAGTAGCACTGCGTGCATAGAGTAGTGGGTTTTCACATTACTATAGCGCCAACTACTTAAGAGCCTCTTGTGCATTTGTCTCATTTGCTCATCACATTAGGGATTTTCACTGGTTATTTGTTCAGGTTTCTTTGTGGCTGTCTGCAGTAATAAAATGACCTGATGATTTCATCAACTGTTTTTTTTTTTATTCTTTTTATTGAACAAAGAATTGCTTCCAACAACAATTACGGCAATATTAACAAACAGTCGTGCCCCACCCACCCATCCAGAACAGTGTAACTAAAACCCAGCCAGAGAGGGAAGAAGAGATAAAAGAAAAGAAAATTACAGATACAAAGTAAATAATAAAATAAATGAACAACAGCAAGGGGAAAAACAAAACAACAACAACAAAAATAAAAAACCCATCAACTCTGTTTTTAACTTTAAAATTGCCCTGGACATCTATCAATATATGTATTAGCTAGGGGTGCAACGATACACAAAATTCACGGTTCGGTTCGGTACTTTGGTGTCACGGTTCGAAATTTTTTCGATACAAAAAAAAATGTTCATGCCTTTTTAATTTGTCATTTATTAAAATTATAAATATATATATTTTAACTCAAAAGTACAGTTTTTAAATTTAATGTTGCTGAAACAAAAGTAATTAAAAAAATAAATATATCTCAGGGCTCTCAAAATTTCAAAATCCCTGGTAGCCCTTCAGGCAGGGACTCTTCAGTTTTTGGTAGCCCAAAATAAATGTAAGTAGCCCGAATAAAAAAGAGAGCAATTTTTTGATTGATGTTTTGTTTCCTGTTTTGTTTCCTTTACAATATTATACATTAAAGTATAATATTGTAAAGGAAACAAAACATTAATCAAAAAATTGTTGAAAAACAAATTACAACATTGTATAAAAATTACAATCATCAACTCAAATACTTGGTTCTAATTGAACAGAAATTTCTATGAACTTGTAAGAACTGTGTATAAAAAGCACTGTTTTTGTCCGCTAGAGTGGGATTTTCACGGCACATTCCGCACCACATCTCTGTGCGTTCATCATTTGTTTGAAGCCAGCTCACCTGACATTTCTTTGGAGGTAGAGCAACACCAAAGTAATTGCTTAAAGGAGCTTCTTCGACATCTTTAAGAGTTTTAAACAAATGTCTGTCCTCCTCCAGAAAATCTTACGTTTGCAAACACGCGTTGCAACTTCATATCTTGTGCGCGTTTTTTTTTTTTTTTTTTTTTTGACAGCGAATGCGCACCTGCGGACCACTTATGTGCAGCCCCGGTAATATAGCTCGTCATATTGCAGCCACAGAAATTCTTTTGTCCATGAAACCATAAAGCTGCACTTTCTTTTTGTCTTATAGTCTGATTTGTCCTAACTTTTCCGTTTTGTGGTAAGCTTTTCTTTGGCTGTCACATCTTCACCCTGACCTGTCTTATTTGGCTCAGCAGAACTAAAATATATATCCTGCTGCTTTTATATACACACACACACACACACACACACACACACACACACACACACACACACACACACACACAACGGTCAGCGATTCTCTGCGCGATCAACCTCTCATATGTTTAAGCTTGCTGTGGGAGATTTCACTTGTCATATTTGCATAGTAAGCTAACGATTGATAAGTCGATGTCAGGGGAATTGGTGCGCAAATTATCATCACTCACCAATCAGTACTGTCGCTCTCTATACACAGTTCGCGCGATTGCAAAGTGAAAGCAAAAAACAAGCGCAAATTCAAACGCGATTTCAATATGTCACATATTGACAGTGGCTCACCGATGCCAATGACATAATTACCCAGCGACATTTCCGAAAGAATGCAAAAGCATTGACATATATTTTTCCTTCCTACAATAGCCCGATGGGCAGGGCAGAGATAGATTTTGGTAGCCCGACTGGAAAAATCGCTAGCCCCGGGACGTCGGGCTAGCGATTTTGCAAGCCCTGTGTTACAGGCATGGCCCTTTAAGGATGAAGCCTGATGGGAAATGTATTCGGGATGTGTGTAGCGGGACTGCCTGGTGTGTGTGTGTGTGTGTGTGTGTGTGTGTGTGTGTGTGTGTGAAGAGAGAGAGCGGAGAAGGGGAAAAAGTAACGGTTAGCTACAGAAGAGACGAAAATAAAAGAAAAGGAATATAATAACTCCCTCGACAGCCAGAGTTGTGTCGGCGATGCTCGCTGTGAGTAAACTGTTTCTGCCCACTGTACGCGGTGTTCGTGCCTTAGAGAAGAAATAAAGTTCGGTGAAGCAGTTTCCTACGCCTCCTTCGATCTTTTTGCTAGCGGAGTTGACCTGTATAGTAAGCTGTTGCCGGCTACGAGTCAGTTACGGAACCTTCAAATAACTGCCAGAGGTTTCCTTACTACGGTTCGGGGCCGCGGATCTGGCGCGGTAACACCTGTATCTGATTGAGGAATCACTCATCTTTGGAAAAGAGTTTATTACAGAGAAATGGCTCTTTCCAAAATAAAAGCTATACTATACGCTTCTTCTGGGCTATATTCTCAACAGCATATTGTAGCGGGTCAGGGCTGTTCGGGGTTCTGTTTGTACAGTTATGTTTTGTTTATGTTGCCATAGTGACGGGTGACGCCCTCTCGCTGCGACGGTGTGTCCTTCCGGGGTCAGAGGGCGCCCTGTGTGTTGTTGTTGTTGCTGTGCGGTTGCCGCGCTGAGCAGTTAGCTAGCGGCAGTGTTCTTCTGCAGATGTCAATAAACGGCTGTGCTCCCTGGCTAGCTCACGGGAAGCAAGACCAAACGACACCTCCGTCTCCTCGTTGTCTGAGGTCGCCACATTGGTGTCAGAAGTGGGATGATGGTGGCACCCCATGTTCTGACCCGAGTGACTTTTCCCCCGCCGGACTTGACCGGCCGGTGCGCCAAAAGAAGGCACCTAGACATTTGCAGGACTTTGTGTGGGGCAATGGGGTCGTCGGGGACGACTGACCCCTTAAGTAGGGGGCTATGTAGCGGGTCAGGGCTGTTCGGAGTTCTGTTTGTACAGTTATGTTTTGTTTATGTTGCCATAGTGACGGGTGACGCCCTCTCGCTGCGACGGTGTGTCCTTCCGGGTCAGAGGGCGCTCTGTGTTGTTGTTGTTGTTGCTGTGCAGTTGCTGCGCTGAGCAGTTAGCTAGCGGCAGTGTTCTTCTGCAGATGTCAATAAACGGCTGTGCTCCCTGGCTAGCTCACGGGAAGCAAGACCAAACGACACCTCCGTCTCCTCCTTGTCTGAGCTCGCCACAATATTAAACATATCAGGTCCCCATAAGGAGAATCATGTGCTAACGGCTGTCTAAATGACTCGGGTAAAGTTTGTAGCATGCATGCTTGTTGTTTTTGTCTGCTTCCACTTGTCTTTGCACTAGGATGATGTCGGCGTAAATGTGCAGTCATATTCGTTGTGTTCCCACTAGTGCTGTCAGCGTTAATCTCGTTGAAATGACGTTAACGCCACAACACGGCAAATCTCCGTTAACGAGCTAACTGCGCTAACACACTGGTTCCTACCCATGTAATTGAGCATTGCGTGGCACATCCAACATACTGTTTTACTTTAGTCCATGACCCGCTTACCTTCAGGGTCATACGTCACATGAAAACCAAAATAGTTCCAAATGCCAGATCTGAATGAGGGTGGGGGAGGTTCAATTTGCCATGTTGCAAGGAGAGCTTAACTTCTATCTTGCTAGCTTGCCCTGCGCTCTTCCTTCTGATGATGCTGTCTGTGTTGAACGCTCAGTGGATCAGTGCAGCCTAGTCGGAGTAGTCGAACGCAGATTCACTGAGCGCTCAACACCGACAGCATCGTCAGAAGGAAAGTTGATAAAATAAATTACAAATTTTGTATTGTTCGATACATATGCGTACCGAACCGAAAGCACTGCATCGAACGGTTCAATATCGATACGAGTAACGTTGCACCCCTAGTATTAGCGTTATCTGCTTGTCACAGAAATTTGTTAAGCTTTTCAGTAAGTATACACACTGTCACGTAATATGTCGTTTTGAACAAAACTATATTATTATTTTTCCTTACTGCCCAAACAGATTGTTTTTCCTCCCCTGAAAAGTGAAATACCATCAGTTCATGCATTTTAATGTTTGTCTCAGTCTTTTTCTTGAATGTTGTGTCACAACGCACACTTCATTGAAAAATCTAAAAACCTTTAAATGTACATTAATGTCCTTCCCAGGGACACCATGTGGCGTGTGTTTACCGGTGCGTTGTCGGTGGAAGAGAAAGGCAGCCAGCTGCTGGCCGACCTGCGGGAGATCGAATCCTGGGTGTACCGGTTGCTGCGTTCACCAGTGCCAGTGGCGGGTCAGAGACGTGTGGATGTGGAAGTGCTGCCCCATGAGCTCAAAAGGCCACTCACCTTTGCCCTACCTGATAGCTCTCGCTTCTCCATGGTCGATTTCCCGCTGCACCTGCCCCTAGAGCTGTTGGGTGTGGATGCCTGTCTTCAGGTCCTCAGCTGTGTCCTGCTGGAGCACAAAGTAAGGACAGGCACAGGTGTTCTTCCTCTTGGTCCAGTCTCTTTATATTCTTTTGTGTTTTGTGCATATATACTAAAGGACAAGAAGAAGGATGTGGATTTTTTTTTTCCGTATTTTTCTTTTCTTTTTTCTTTCTTTTTTTTTTTTTTTTTTTTCTTTTTAAGCTGCGGTCAAATTACCCTTGGGATTTTATTAAAGATCATGCCGATTTTAGAAGTGAAAGGTACAAGCAAGGCTATATTTAGTCTGATTGTTCAGTGGTTTCCTCTGGAGTGCAGCTGCATGTCTACGAGTTTTGTCTTTTTTGTTTTTTCTTTCCCAATGACATTTCAGGACATTGTTAGAAATGTCCTGAAATGTCCACATTTTCTGCTGTTAGCTCACTGAAGCCGTGTGGACAGAGCACAGTGGGTAAAAAGAAGAGTGTTAATAGTTTATGATAGAGAGGAAAGACTCTGTCATCTTGTATTTTTAACACTAGAGTCATTAGTGTAGATGTAATAGGATTCTTTGTTTAATTGATTTTGATGTAGTGTTACTCTGTGCATACGTTGACACTGATACATGGGCTCATTTGCAACCAAATCAAACCTACGCTTCTCAGATTGAGTCATACTGTTTAAAGACCATTATGTTGGACTTTTTTCTCTACTTTTCTGTCACCCTGTGTCTAGCAGATATGGGGTTCTTAAGGTATTCTATTTTGATATGTATTCTGCCACTCAGAGATTTCTTGCCGCTCTTGCTGAGATTTTATTGCTGTTAAATATCCATATGTATATAACGAAAATGATTTTTTATGGCTTTAAATTATGAACAAAGAATGGAACATGGCTTCAAAATCAGAGTCAAATCATACATCAAAAACCGTCAAGTGGTGGAAACGTATCAGGGTGGTGAGAACCAACTAAATACAAAATTTGTTGCATTGTAACGCTCACTTTATTAATCTTCTGCATGTTGTATGTTTTTGTTTTGTTTTTGTGTTTTTCCCAGGTCATTCTTCAGTCCCGAGATTATAATGCTTTGTCTATGAGCGTCATGGCCTTTGTGGCCATGATTTACCCACTGGAGTACATGTTCCCAGTCATTCCCTTACTGCCAACATGTATGGCCTCTGCTGAACAGGTGAAACTTAGTGTTTGTAACAGATACACGTTAAATAAATAAGTCATTTCTCTGTGTATGTGTACATTAAAAAAAAAAAAGGTGTCTTTTCATTTAATAACAGCTTTGCTTAAATGAACATTTTTCTTCCTTTGGCAGCTCCTTCTTGCTCCTACTCCCTACATTATAGGTGTACCAGCCAGCTTCTTCCTCTACAAATCAGACTTCAAAATGCCAGACGATATTTGGCTTGTTGACCTTGACAGCAGCAAGGTCTGTATAACAAGAGCTCCTTCTCATCTTGGATTTTCTATTTTATTATATTGTGGTTCATTTACCTAATGTTTATTGACTTGCACAAAAAATTTGTTTTTAAAAAGCTCAAATACATTGCAAAAATTAAGACTGCTATGTTTGCCTTCAGGTTATAGCACCTACCAATGCAGAGCTTCTACCACCTCTTCCAGAGCCTGAAGCAGGCGAGCTTAAGAAACATCTAAAACAGGTAATGTATGCGATTTGTTTTGATTCCTCTTAAATTGTTATGACTATAAATTTGTCTGATTCTGCTCAACTGTGGCAGCCATATATTTGCCCCAAATACAGTGAGACTAGCATACACATGAGCATTTCACAGAGAAATTTCTGGAACCCGGGTACTTCTCTGGACCGTTAAAGTTTAATCCCATGATTGCTAGTTAATCCCATTGAATGTAAAACTTGTCTTTCAGCAATGTGAAGAGTAGGGGCTTCCTTCTTCATCAAAGTTGTATGTACTGTAGATGAGTGTGGGGGCATTTGAAACTGGTTTTGTAGTGCACTAACATAAACAAATTTTTCTTTTTCCCTCTGTTTTCTGTGCATGCTCTAGCTTTTGGAGGTAAAATCAGATGCTAGGTCGCTGCTACCCAAAATAAATACTTAGTATTACTGGTAGCAACTAACTTGGCCTCTAACCTGATTATCTAACATCAGAATCTGGTTCTGATTCATGGAAATACAGCACATGTCACAAAATCCGCTCACATCTTTAATGTAATTAAATATATTTATTTAAAATAATTAAAAATATTTAAGCTACCAATATGTGTTTACTTAGTGTGCTCATTAGCCAGGAAATGTTTGCTATGGCTAATTCTTAGATGGCATTAGCTGCTGATATTCAGAATACCATGCATCCTTATTTTCTAATTTATGTTATTACATTTTGACTTTACTTTTTTATCTCTCCTAGTTGAACAGCTACACTATTAATATCCCAAAAGATATTTATTTACAAAAGATACTGACTACCTATTATTCACTTTGTAATCATATGTTTAATATGAGGTATGAACAGCAATAGTTGTTTTGTAGGAAATATCAGATCATAATCAGTAAAGTCATTGAAAATGTAACCAAAACTAATCATAATAATGATAATAATCATAATATTTTTGCAAAAATAACCTTTTTTAAAATTTAAATTGATACATTTGAGTCTGTAGGCAATCTGCAGTCTGTAATCTGATGTTGATATTTCATTTTAAATATGATGGTGTTCATCAGAACTGTTGTGCCACCCTTGCATTCATGAAGCAAACACAGACCACAGCTTTTTCAAAGATCCAGTTAAAGTCTTTGCACATTCATTTAGTTCATTCTACCTTGAATCAGAGCCAGTCTGTTAGCTGTGTGTGGTTAGCATCCCTTTCCCTGTGTGCGGGCGTGTGACCGAGCTGCTTGTGTGTACTTGTAGGAGTGTGCAAGGCTCAGTATAGCTGTTGTATATCCGGAAACAAGTTCACAGTGTTAATATGAGCAGTGGAGAAAATGTCACTGAATATGGTTGGAGTGATTATCTGAAGACTTTGATGCCATAGCAGAGTGCTACTGATGCTACAGTCTCTGAAAATACTTGCACTTGACCGTTGAGTTACTGAGATAAACTGGTTATAACAGCCAATAATTTTTTGTGTACTTTTGCAAGGCTGGTTGTATTATTACAACTTACCTGACTTTTCTTAAGGACTAGAAGTTTATATACTGCTTACATTTTGCTACAGGTGCTTTATTGTGCAAGTATTTTATTTATTTGTGAAAAGATCTGCAGTTTTCTGTGTGTCATTACCACTCCATTGTAACCACTGGTTTGTCCCAGCTGGTCACCATGGATGTCCTTCATGTATCTTGTAGTGGCTGGATTTTGTAGGTGAACTCTATTATTTGGTCATGTTATTGTTTTTCCTCTGTTTTTGTTTTTCTGTTTGTCTTTCACATCAAACATAAAAGCATTTCCATTTTTCATCTTTCTCTGTCTCTCTTGCTCTGACTTTGTCACATGTCACTGTCACTCAGTCTTACTCTCCAGGCTGTTCATCACTTTTTCAAAGCGTGCACAAATGTATATTTTCTTATCTCCTTTCTTCAGTAAAAAGTAGAATTGAAAATGGAAATGATAAAAGAGCAAAGCCTGTCTGATGTTGCACAAAAAAAAATCAAGAGGAACCTTTTCCCTTGTGATTTTTAGATCTGTTTAAATTACAAATATTTTTATTTCCTGTCAGCAAAAAAAATCTAATAAATAGGGAACTGCTGTTGAAAGGAGACAAAGAAAAGAAAAGGGCTACGGTGGTGACCCTTCCGTCATGTGCTGTTCCAGTGTCAGTCACAAAGTTGTCATCCCAGGCCTTCATGTGATTCTCCTCGCATCTCTCTTATCCCCTTCCTAGTGTCTGGTTAGGTTGACCGTGATCACCCAAAAGCAGATCTTCTCCTCTGAGAATAAGGTTACTTATTTCTCCTCCTGTGGAATGTGCCATGCCCCCTGCACGGATATCTTCTCTGTCTCACATTATTTTGCTTGTCACTTCTACTTGTTTCCTATTTTCAAGACCAAAAATGCATAACAGCGTCACAGAATGTTGCAAACCAGTGTTTTGATACACTGCTTAGCTCTGGCTTGAGCATGACTGAATGTGCGTGCATCTAATCTTGGCATCAGTGAGTATTCTCGTAATGAAAACACGATCCTGTATGATGAAGCTGATCACTTTGACAAAGTTAACATTCATCCAGACGCAGCAACTAAATGTTCCATTATGCTAAGCTAAACATTGACTCTTGAGTCTGCAGCAGTCCCCTCAAAGCAAACTTACTCCCTCCTCTGCTCCTCCTACTCCAAAGTGACACACCCACTGCAGGCATCAACATATGGAAACCTCATCCTTTAGCTGCTTGAAGTAATGTAATGGCGTGGGACTCTGGTAAATAATCTAATATTAGCACAATGCTAAGCAGCAGAATTGCTACCTATAAGAGCCATTGGCTCAACAATCAAATCCCCTTTTATTTCAATTCTGCCTGCCAGTCTGTCCAATTTAAGTAAAGAAATTTATATTCCAACTAAATGTTGATGCCAAATGTGGGTGTGGTCTATCACAATGCAGTGTTTTTGTATTCAGAGCCACTGCTGTGTTTGTAATTAATGTCACCGGTACCTGTTCTAGGCTTTGACCAGCATGAGTTTGAACACCCAACCAATTCTCAACCTGGAGAAGTTTCAGGAAGGTCAGGAGATGCCCCTGCTCCCACCTGGACGAGATAAAGCTTCGCCGTCATCCACCGAATTCAACCCTCTAATTTATGGCAATGATGTCGATTCTGTGGATGTAGCTACCAGGCAAGAATTGAACTGTCAGGGTTTATCAGCATCTGTCTGAGCTTCCGTTAACACGGAAGTCACACTGATCTTAATAAATAAAATTAAATAAAAAAAATTAATTAAAACTTCTTTGTCTTGCAGGGTGGCCATGGTACGGTTTTTCAACTCTCCAAATGTTCTTCAGGGGTTCCAGATGCACACTCGCACTCTGCGCCTCTTCCCGCGGCCAGTGGTTGCTTTTCAGTCGACGTCTTTTCTTGCATCTCGGCCAAGACGCTCTACCTTTGCAGACAAGCTTTCTCACACCCAGGCCGTAGAGTTCTATGGAGAGTGGGCTCTCAATCCCACAAACCTTGCCTTTCAGAGAATCCATAACAGTAAGACTCATTAAAGATCATAATAGGTTGTCTTTTATGTGAGTATGCATTACAGAATTTGTGTTGAACTCGTTTGAATATCTCTCTTTAGATGTGTTTGACCCCTCCTTAATTGGAGACAAGCCCAAGTGGTATGCACATCAGCTGCAGCCAGTGGTCTACAGAGTATATGATGGAAGCTCTCAACTGGTTGAGGCTATGGCTGGCCCGCTGGAGGATGAAGGCAATGAGTCTGACCCCACAGACAGGTAGGATTAAACCAAGGTCTTTCTGTTTAATCCAGTTCAGTCTACTATCTGGGTTTTTGTTTAATTCTGCCATATACTAGCATATTTTCACTTTGATTGCTGTCGGTTGTGATAAATTCAATATGTTGCAGCGGCAGTGACAGTGAGGCTTACGACGACTCCAGCTCATCCTATTCCTCACTTGGAGACCTAGTGAGTGAGATGATTCAAGGTGACATCCAGGGAGACACACCAAGTATGTGGTTATTTTGCCCAATGATCCACTTTGACCACATTCATAGCATTTCCTCTGTTGTAAAATTTAACTTTATTGTCTCAGGCTTGGACCCGCCTACCCATGCAGCACTGGGAGATGCTAGTGAGGTTGAGTTTCAAGACTACCATGACTTCAGGGAAGGGCATGGCCCTGAAGGCCCACCCAGTGGGGACGGACCTGCTGAGCCTTCTGATGGACAGCCTCTTCGCTCAAGCTCTAGCACAACTGCAAGCTCAAGCCCCAGCACAATCATCCAGGGGGTCAACCATGTATGTGATCTTTCTAATTCATTTCAAGATTAAATAGACTTGTGTAGATTGGTCCTCTTTAACCTTCTCTTCTTTTCTTTATTTTTTGATGAACTAAATCTCCTTTTGTTTATGATAAGTGTGTACAAACTGTCTTTATCTGTTGAGTGTGCATCTTTTTCAGCATGATAGTTGTGCACATTGAGGAACATTTACAAAATTCCCTTCTTATGTGTTTTCATGTGTTTTTTAGGAGCAAGGGGAAGTACCTGAAATTGAGGCATCAGCAAGCGCTGCTTTACAGAACCCCGTGCCGGGATTGGCCAATCAGCCGTTCCTCAGACCTGCAGCTGATGCTGGTCTGGTGGAGCAAGCCAACAAAAAGCAAGAGTATGACAACCCATACTTTGAGCCTCAGTATGGCTTCCCCTCAGAGGATGACCCTGATGCAGAAGAGCAAGTGGAATCATACACCCCTCGATTCAACCAGAACCTCAATGGCAACAAGTGTGTTAAGCTTGTTCATCGCTTGAATGAATGCATTATCTTCATTCAAATGGGCTCTCTGACCATGCAATGATCTCTTTCCAAACCTAGCATGTCAGAATACTCTCTTCATTCATGGTCTTGAATCTTTGGTGGTGTTATGTTATACAGTGTGAATGCTGGAGGGTTACCAGTGGTGTATGTATATTTTCCCGTGTCGACGATGCACTGTAATGTCTTTTCACCATTTTATTTCCGTAGGGCACAGCGTCCTTTACGCCCCAGTAGCCTTAGGCTCCCAGGAGAGTCCGATGGGGAGGGAGACTCACGTAACAGTTCACCAAACTCCACCATTTCCAACAACAGCAACGATGGATTTGGAGGACTCATGTCCTTCGCCAGTAAGAACATTTAAATATTATTGTATTGTCGGCTAACCTGAGGCAATATAATGTGATTGATCTGAATATGGAGAAAAAGCAACTGTATGCTAAGATGAAGAACATGTTGCCAGCAGTGCCAGAAAGACCAGATAAGGTTGATGAGATGAGTTAAATTAGGAGATTTTGTTTCTATATGAAATCTGTTATTATGTGACATACTTTATTTACATATTTGCTTTTGGTTTTACTTTTTAAGTTCAAGTTTCCTCATTTTACCCAAGGCTTGTTTTGAGAGTAAACATGTTTTACCAAACTTAATGATAAGAGTCAGCGATGTTAAACAGAGTTTTTGCAATATAGTCTCAAAATTAAATCATTACATTTCAAGGACATTTTTGATGTTTATGTCAATAAACGGGAAAAAACCTTCTATTAGCAGCAGCATTATAGTGCAATAATAGTGACAGCATTATATACAGCAGAAGTCAAATGTAAGCACAAAAGTAGCGTTTGCACCATTTTCCCTGGACCTAAAAATAAAACCGCTTGTCCATCACAACCAACACACTGCTTGTGTTGTTGTTGTGCTCAGTAGGGAATGTAAACATATGGTGTCGCTATAGTATTGATATTGAGATATGGCATTTATATATGTCATAAAAAGTTATACCAACATTTTGAAGAAGGCAGGGTATGTCACAGCCTTTGGTGATGAAATGCTATGGAGGCTTAAAAACAAGATGAAATGATGATGTAATAGCAAAGACAGTATATTTAATGTGTGTACTGTATATGCATATGATATGGGTCTGCATAAACACAGATATAAACATTAGGGGTGCAACGATACTCGTACAGTGCTTTCGGTTCGGTACGCATATGTATCGAACAATTCAAAATTTTTAATTTATTTTATCAACTTTCCTTCTGATGATGCTGTCTGTGTTGAGCACTCAGTGGATCTGCGCTCAACAGTGCAGCCTAGGCGGAGTAGTCGAACGCAGATTCACTGAGCGCAGGGCAAGCTAGCGAGACAGAAGTTAAGCTCTCCTTGCAACATGGCAAATTGAACCTCCCCCACCCTCATTTAGATCTGGCGTTTGGAACTATTTTGGTTTTCATGTGACGTATGACCCTGAAGGTAAGCGCGTCATGGACTAAAGTAAAACAGTATGTTGGATGTGCCATGCAATGCTCAATTACATTGGTGGGAACTAGTGTGTTAGCGCAGTTAGCTCGTTAACGTGTTGGCCGTCCAGCCCTATGCACGGGGCGATCCGCGGTAGCTCGTTAACGGAGATTTGCCGTGTTGTGGCTTTAATGTCATTTCAACGAGATTAACGCTGACAGCACTAGTGGGAACACAACGAATATGACTGCACATTTACTCCGACATCATCCTAGTGCAAGTGGAAGTAGACAAAAACAACAAGCACGCATGCTACAAACTTTACCCGAGTCATTTAGACAGCCGTTATATCAGGTCCCCATAAGGAGGATCATGTGCTGTTTAATATGCTGCCGAGAGTATAGCCCAGAAGAAGCGTATAGTATAGCTTTTATTTTGGAAAGAGCCATTCCTCTGTAATAAACTCTTTTCCAAAGATGAGTGATTTCTCAATCAGATTTATTTATTTTTATTACTTTGTTGTTTCAGCAACATTAAATTTAAAAACTGTACTTTTGAGTTAAAATATATATTTATAATTTTAATAAATGACAAATTAAAAAGGCATGAACATTTTTTTTGTATCGAAAAAATATCGAACCGTGACACCAAAGTATCGAACCGAACCGTGAATTTTGTGTATCGTTGCACCCCTAATAAACATGTTGGAGGAGGAATTCAAACACAAAGCAGTATTTGATTTTTCTCATCACTCCTTTTACAGGCAATCTCTACAAGAACCACGGCACAAGTTTCAGCTTGTCCAATCTTGCCCTTCCTAATAAGGCAGCAAGGGAGAAATCAACACCGTTCCCCAGTCTAAAGGGTAGGTGGCTTATGTGAACACTTAGTTGTTCAGTATACTTATCTGTTCAGCGTGGTTTCAGCGGTGATTAAAAAAAATTGTAATATATTTTGTGGGGATATGAAAAGACCTAAAAATAGGAATCGTGGGGGGAAAAAAATGATTTTGATACATTTTTTGTTCATCACTGGCTTCATTTACTCAATTATACAATTTTGGATGCTTTAAATTACATGCTATTCTAATTCAATTTAAGTTTTTTATTTTTTTTATTTTTTTATTTTTTATGTTATTGACTGATTAATTTACTTTCCTTCTCTGCCTTTCTTTTCTTTTTCTAATTCGTTTTGGGGTAAAAAGAATATTTTAATTTTGATATTGAGGAGGAAGTGGAGCAAGCAGGTTTGTAGAATTTGCTTTTTTTTTGTAGCCTGACTTTCCTCCTTTTGGATTGGCAAACATATATGGCACTATTTAAAGGAGAATATTGAGGATGTATGAAATAAATAAATTTCTCTCGAGTCAGAAAATCCACTCAGAAACAGAGTTCACATTATTTTCATGGTCTTGTGCAGGTTGTTTTTGCAGAGATGAGCAAATTGAAATTCTATAATGAATTCTGTTTAGGCTGGATTTTCACTTTAGCTGAGAGAAAAACAAAATAATATAAAAAAAAAACAAAAAAGGTAAAGCATGATAAACTAACTCAATAGCTCCACACCATGTGGAATAGCTGCCATAGAAAATGTTCTGTTCCTTTGATTTTGATGTGTTTTGTCTTTGTCCAGATTCCCCTGAAAGCCCGGGTATGTTATGTCTGGTGTGATAGTTTGTAACCTCTTGAATAGGCATTTCTTTAACCTTGAAGTGACCTCTGCTTATCTTTATACCTCTTTTTCTTAGACTAAGACACACTTATAACACCACAGATCTAAACCCCTACCTTCCCCTTTGTTTCTTTGCCATCCCTCTTTGTGTGCCTGTTGGGAGTCTTCTTGATGCACTGTGACGCACACATTTACAGTCAAAAGATTTTTGACTATAATCTGTAATTGGTGTGGCATCTGCTCATCATTACCGCTAGAGGAAAAATGTCAAGTCCTTATATATATAATGGAGTAACATTTAAGTCTTTGAATGATCTGTTTATCTCCCACTGGCCGCTTGTCTCTTAAACTTTTGTGTTGTTTGCTTGTTTGGTGGCGTTTTCTTTTTGATTTAATGAACTATTTAACAAATATGATTTTAGATTTGAGTATTTTACTGCTTTCTATTTTGGTTTGTTTTTAATTCTTGAAACAAGATAATCACTTAGTGATAAATTCCTTCATGCACATGTTCAAAAAGAAGGGACTCAGTCCATTGCACTAGATTTACACTGTCTATGTTGAACTGTTCAGCATTATTCATGTGGTTCAGGCTACTGATGTGTGCACAACAAAGTATGAGCTATACTCTGCTCTTACTTGGGTTGTAAATGTTGAACATCTTGCTGGCATTGTTCATTTTATCCAACATTTTCAGGGTCAACACCATCATCAGTACATACTGTGTATTTCTCTTTTCTGTCTACCCTTTTTTTTTTTTTTCCTTCAATATTTTTTTTTCTATTGTTTGACGCCATGTTGAGTGTGCATGTGTGTTGTATTATGGGTTGATGTTCAGACTGGTTGTGTCTGGGCCGGTGTCCCTCTCTCTGTCCACCTTTTCGCGGCACTAATTCTGGGTTTTGTGTGCAGTATTTGGGCTAAATTCTCTAATGGAGATAATTACAGAGGCCGGCCCGGGGAGCGGAGAAGGTGGGTTCTGCCCTTTTATCGCGTGAGCTGCATGCTTCTCCAAGCCAGTCAATTACATCTCCCAGCATTCCTCGTGTCTCTCTCCATTTCAGTCACTGTGTTTGTCATTAAAGGTCCAGTGTTGTCTTATCGCACTGCCATTCATAGTGACTGTTCTTTCTCAGACTAACTGTTCATGCCACAGTATGTTTAACCTCATCTATTTCACTAGCAATATCACAAAATGTTAAAACAAATGAGGATATTTTCAGCAATCGCAGGGAAATGAGAGCAATATGTTATAAAACTATTAAGCCCAGAGAAGCAAATGAAACACAAGACGGATAAAAGGATGTAAGAAATACATCACATGTGTAGGTTGTTTTACACCTCAGCTGCAGCACGCTTCCTGAATAGAGCTACTGGAACTTTGACCATAGCTCTGGGAACACCAGTAGTATTATACAAGAGCACATTACAGGACTTGAGACTGTTGCATGCAAATGTCCATAGTCACATTAGTCTCCTACCTCATATTTGGGTCAGTTTTAGGGGCCACGTTCTCAAATAGCTCTGCTTTGAAAGCAGCGGCCTGGAGGAAACATTGTTTTTGCCATGCTGGTGGCCTGGGACAATTTCTTAATTTTTTAAAATTGATCTGGTGGTTTCTGTTACTACATTGGGCCAAGGTATAGTCGGCCCAGATGGAACTCCATCATCTGTTGGCATGCTGGCTGTGGGCAGGTAAAGTGGAATTTATTGTCCAGCAGGGTTAGCATGTTTGCAGTCTGCTGGCTCTCAAAGGATGGCCCGTCTGCCTACAGAGATCTCATCAGAGGGAGGCCACTTTTGCCTCCCTCTGATGAGTGCAGGCAAAGTGCAGAGCATATGGTACAAATGGTCTGTGGCCACTCTGTCAGACAGACCAACAACAGAACAAATCAAAGTACAGTACTGACAAAAAGGACAGCATGTGTTAGCTGGCATACTAAACTGTACAAAGAAACTACCTTACTGCATAGCTAAATGGTGGGATGTCCCAGCCTATGGTGAAGACTCATGTTCAGGGTGAGGTGAAGCAAAAAGGCAGTTAGTGCCTGGTGATGGAGAAGTTGGCTAAGCACACCTGCCTATGGATGGATGAGCTGGCTACCCTATAAAACATATCGAAACAAGAAGAGGTGTTTGAATAATGACTGTGCAGTAGAGCTATATGCAGGCTGTACTTTGCAGTCACCAGCCAATCAGAATATGTGTAATGAGAAAAGCTTCCCAGGAATAGACAGGGAGGTGCATCGCAGGGGGAGACATTGAAACTAATGCTAGGAATGAGAACCCACTGATTCCTTTGATAATGGTGGGGCAACCAACTCTGTCACCTGATCCACAAATAATATCTTAACTATAAATCATATCTTAAAATTATGCCTGTTATATTTTTACAGATTTATTTCATTTGTATCATGATGAATCAGTGTTTCTGATTTATTGACAGAATTTGTTATTCCACCTGGCTCAGTCAGTGCAAAAATCTGACCAATCATTGTACCCTGACCTGCTTTTACAGTTGTATATTATTTCCAGGCTTCAGACTGGTATGCAGATTGATCTCACTTCCAGTTTATTTTTCAACTCAGGTCTTCCGAGCATTTTACCCCTGTTTTCTAGCTTCTTTAAGAAGCCACAAACAAAAAATTATGAAAGTTGAGTCTCCGGATAGAGAAGCTGAGTTTCCAACAAGCTTCTTTTCATTTGGCCTCAGACTTATCTGTTCATATTCATAGTGGACAGAGTCCATACAGTCTCCACCCTCTTCCTGCTGCAACATTCATCATACTTGAAAATTCCCCGTGTTTCAAGTGCTGCTTCAGTTGCCATCCCTTCCACAATAAATCATAAGGAAAACCGAAAGAACAGCTATGAGTTATTGGTTTTCAGACTAAAGCATGCTGAAAAATTCTTCTTGTGCAGTCGCAGCATTGATCTCCAATAAAACTTCAACAACAGAAATAAACAATAGATCTCCACTGCCATATAAAAGTGGAAGTAAACAAGCTTGTGATGAAAGGAAAAAGAAAGATTTCCATCCCCTTCTTTTTGGGGGATGCTCCTCACCCAGTCCAGTCTTTAAAAACTGCTGAAGCTTGATGCGCTCCCGCGTGTTATGTTTGTATGTGTGGTTATAATGGACAGCATCCTTTCATATTGTTGGTTATTGCTGCTACAGCATGACTGGCCATTTTAGTTGCAGATGAGTCAAAGCAGAGTTTCTGTGTCGGAACCAGCATGCTCTGTCAGCAAATGAAAGGAACCTTTGACCAATTTTAGAACTGGGCCATCAGACTGAACACAATGTCAGGCTTCCTCCACTTATGCCTATTTCTTGTTATTTCTATGTTACATTTATAGTGAAAAAGCTCCATTTAATGCTTTTTTTTTTTTTTTTTTTTTTTTTTTTTTTTTGGTCAGTGTTGTGTTTGAATAATTTTTACTGGAAAATTTTTTACTGGAATTGTTAACTGACATAACCGAACAGGTGTGCCGCACATTAGTATTTAGCATGAACGCCGGCACATACAGGGTGAGTCGTAGAAGGAGCGGGTTCTATTAGGAAAGGCTCTTTGAAATGTGTAGTTTGAGTCAACACGGTGTAGCTGGAATAGAAAAACAATAATAAAATATCAGATCAGTGGAAGTTATTTTGTCTGAAATGGCTGAATGTGTAACAGCGTTTAGGTTTCTTACACACAGTTAGGTAAAGGTTTAAAATGGATGGAAATTGCAATACTTGGACTTGAATCATTTTTTGATCATTTTATACTACAATGATGAAATGATTTCCACAGTCCTAACATCTACTGCATTGTGGTATCCATCCACTCACGTCTTTATTTTCCTTCATGCATGTTATCACTGATGTAGTTTTGCTACACACTGTCCTCCCACTGACCTCAAATCACTATTCTGCTAATGTGTGATGCCACCACCAAGAGCACCATTAGGACTCCTGTGTGTGTTTGTGTGTAGAGAGCAAGAGAAGAAGAGTGTCTGCACCATGTCCCTGTTTGATTTGTCCTTCACTTCTCCTGTTGTAATAATAGACTCTAGCAACGCCAGTAATTTGTGTGTTCAGCAGTAGATAACCTTCAGTGTTTGTCCTCTTCACAAAGTGATGTAAACTGCTTTCTTTCCTATCTGATGTTGAATCTTATAAAAATCTGATTTGAAAGCCCCCCCCCGGATTACAATTCCTGGTTAGCAAGTGCCTCTGTGTGAGTCTAATCCAGTGCTCCTCTGTGTAGCGAGCTAGTAGTTTGTAGTTTGTGTGTTATTATTTTGTGATGTATTAGAAACATAATTATCGTGGTTGTTCTTCCAGGCGCACGCGCACCTCGAGCACTTGTTGACCAGAAGTCTTCAGTGATCAAACACAGTCCGACTGTGAAAAGAGAATCGCCCTCTCCTCAGGGCCGGGTAAACAACACAAGGTAGTAAACGATTTTAGATTAAAAGTATTTCTTAATTCTTTTGTATTTGTTAAGCTAAAGGCTTTAGATTGGATGCATTTTAATTGTTGTGTAATTGCTGTTTAGTGTGACTGAACCTGTGTTATGTCCATTCAGTGAGAACCAGCAGTTCCTTAAGGAAGTAGTGCAGAGTGTTCTGGATGGTCAGGGAGTGGGCTGGCTCAATATGAAAAAGGTGCGCCGCCTGTTGGAGAACGAGCAGCTTCGTGTGTTTGTGCTGAGTAAGCTGAACAGAGCCGTCCAGTCGGAGGAAGACGCCAGGCAGGAGATCATTCGGGATGTGGTGAGATCTTTGTTCTTATTCATTATTCCATGACAGCGCTTGCCTGTACCAGGAGTATTTTTAAACCTGGGCTATATTTTCTCATTTTGTTTAGTCTAAATGATTAATCTGGACAAAAACATTTGGAATTGGTCCAGTATTGAGCCAGAACAATATAGAAGGAAGTTCTGAAACAGTATTCTAAGGCTCTGCTGTGTTTGATATCAACCTGCCAGGCTTTTGCATATACAGATGCGACAAAATAAAGCTAACCACAGTTCCACCACTCTGCAGCATGTTAAAGCACTTATCTGTTAAAAGTGCTTGGCTGTAGGTTTTCTTCTCCTTTTTCACTAGCGGTCGTTATTTCGTTTGAAACATAATCACTGCAAAAAGTGACAAAAGAACAGCTTTTCAATAAGAGTCCTAGCCCCCCATAATGTATACATACATTAATGTATAACATTATGGTATCCTTTCTGCCCTCTCCACCCATCCCTGGTTGGTACTCTTTGAGTTTGAGTGATGGTCCCACCGTTGGCTTCCTGCAGCTGCTTCCATCACACAAGATTTTCGAGAGCAACTTATCCTGCATGTTTTTATGGTGTATAAACACTTAGAAGAACAGTGAACTTCGAGGATTTTTTTAATTTTCAGAATATAACTATTGGAATAATAATTCCATGAGATTATATATTATATATGAAGTGTTTCAATCTGGGACTTGTTCAAAGTATTGTTTGCCTTTAATAACTGAGACTTGTTTAAGGTTTTGAAATGATAGTCTTTGACGATGGAAGCTTGTAGTGTTATTTGTATTTTTCTATTCAGTTTTTCAGTAGAAACCATGTTACTGTGTTTTGTTTCCAGGAGGTGAACAGGAAGGTGTACAAAGGCATGTTGGACATCTTGAAGTGCACCGTTTCCAGTCTGGAGCACTCCTACACTAATGCAGGCCTCGGGGGAATGGCCAGTGTATTCAGCCTGCTGGAAATAGCACGTACACATTATCAAACCAAAGGTATGCCTCATGCTTTTAACACGGAGGAGTGGAAATGAGTGAGTTAGAGGATTTATTTATTTACTTTTACTTTTCTCAGCTTGTTTAAGATTCTTTGTGCTGAGGAGTGTAACGGCAGCGAGCCTGTGCTACTAACACTTGTCCGTCTTTGCACTGTTTATATTAAGCTTTGTGTTGCATGTTAGACTTCGAAGCACTAAAAGTGTGATTTTTCTTACTTTTAATTGATTCCCAGTTTAACCCACCGCCTCTTTTGTTTTTGTGTATTTTTGATGACCTCTGTTTTTGGCCCCTTAATTTCCGTAACTCGGTAGACCCAGAAAAGCGCAAGCGAAGCCCCACAGACAGTGCTGGCAGCCCAGGGAGTAAAGAGAGTCCTTCTGGTCGTATGGAGACTGCCAGACCTCAGGGCCTTCTGAATATTCCCCACCTGCAGCTGCCACACCACACAACGGGCAAAGGAGCCCGCCATTTTGATACCCGGAGTCTGAATGAGGAGAACTTTATTGCCTCGATTGGTGTGTACACCACTCCAGCCCGGTTGCATGTGCACTGTAAAAATCCCCTCCCCCTACAAGCTCATCACCCTTAATACCAGTCTCCCTCCCCTCCTCCAGCCGTCTCAAAGAAAGATCCCCTCACTTGTTCCAGACTCAGATTCTTGCAGGGTAATAATATTCCACACATTTTGACTAAAAATAATCGCAAGAGTGGGCAGCCAAACTAAAAAACCAAAACAACAATAATAACAATAATGTTCTGCTTAGATGATTTTCGAAATTCAAATTCAGAATGAGGCCTTGGTTGCAGACATGATGAAAGCCTTGCAAAGTGTCTGGAATATATCCCTGTCTTTCAGCCTGGACTGCGTGTGCTTGTCTCCCTTCCCTTAAACATCTGTGCCCCTGTTTGCCTCCTTCCCAGAGTTCTGTCGTTAGCCTCTCGGCACCTTGAATGCATGTCATTGTTTTGGTCTTCCAATACGTAAATCTGCAGTAGTGGATGAGGGAAACCAGAGGTATGCGCATCAGTAGTCGAGACTACCCTCACTGCAGGTTTTCTGAAAGGCGTGCTGTAGAAAATAGCAGCTCCCTTTGCTCTCAGCATGGTGGGTGGAAGAATCACTCCCCAGTAAACAGTCCCAGTAAGAATGCAAATGTCACCTAAGAAGCTTTTCTATTGGTCCAGATGGAAGTAAGTGGAAAAATCTTTAATAATCTCTTCAGGATTTCAATTTCCAAAAGTTATTCTGGGTCTGTATACAGGGGAGTTTCTCAGCTAAACCACCCTGACGCCTCTCCTACCCATACCCCCTTCTTTTCTTGTTAGAAGCTGCACCTTCAATTCTACAGAAAGCTGTGAGACTTGCATCCTGGCTTCTGCAACTGCTCCATTTCACATGCTGGCTAATCGGCCTCTCAACCTCATCCCATGCTCTTTTCCAAATCATCCATCTCTCTCCCTCTCTCGCTCTCTTTCTATCTCCTGATCTCTCTCTCTTGCTGTCTTACTTGTGCTCTGGAGAGCCAGACAAATGCAATAAATGCAAATCAGTGGCCTGTAATTAGAGCAAAAGCTCATTCTGACGTCACTGTGTGGCTCTCCAGGACTTTGTGCCAGGAACTACGGGTGTGTTGTAATGTTCCCTTAGTAGCTGTTACACATGATGGATTCAATGTAAAAAAAAAAAAAAAAGTTCTTTTTTTCTATTTTTTAAAATGTTCCAGATTAAAGCAGAGCTACATGCAAACATTACAAAATACCTTCCGTCAATATTGACAGATTCTCAATGCTTACTTTGTTTTGCTTTTGATTTTGATGCTCATCCACCATACATGCCTTTTCAACCAGCTCTCTGACTCTCTCTCTGTCTTTCTCTCCTTGCTTGCAATGCATCTTGGGTAGAATTGTGGAGCAAGCACCAGGATAAGCAAAAAGCTATGGAAAAACAACAGAGTAAGAGACTTTTCACACACCCAAAAAAACCCAACAAAAAAGGATTAGGGTGTTCAGCTGCTGACCTTTTTTTCCTGCTGCCTTCTGTCTACCTTTTCAAACTTACCAGGATCTTTTATACATGAATAAATAAAAAAGAAATGAAGGAGAATAACCCAAGAAATATAGTTACACAGGTCTTGATTTTACTCTTACAAATAAAATGTGTATCAGGCTGTTTTTTCTATAAAATAATTAAGGCTAAAGCATTTTACACAAATACAATACTTTTAGGGAAAAGAAAGCATTTTATTTTCAAAAATGCCATGCTGTGTTTAATAGAGACTGTTTCCAAAATCTTGTGGAACTTAATTGACATTTTAAAAAAAAAAAGGGGGAATTTCAATATGTCATTTTGTTTTACCAGTGTGTTTCTTTTTCCTTGCAAACATGCATTATGATGAACAGAGATGAATACCTGCTGCCCTGTCCTCCTCTTTTAACTGTATTCTTTCCAGTTTCAAGTGGCTTGCTGTAAACTGTGTGTTTGCAGCCAATATTTCACAAGTACACTTAAAAGCCTTATGAAATGTTAGAAAAGTTAAACGTCACAAAATCACAGGGGGGGGAATGAAAAAGGAACAAGGAAGGGTCAGGATGTACTCGTCACCATCTGCACCTGCGGAGGTGATGGAACAAATTGCAAATCACACTTGAAACAGAAAATGTCTCCTTTACCGTCCATCAGTTTGTCTGCATGCCTAACTGCCTGTGTCTGTTTTTGGTGTAACTTGGGCCACATTTGCAGCATTGACTGAGACTTAATGTCACACGCTCTGGCAGTTTTGTTTTCATTTGTAACTTTTTCCCAATTTTACTGCACTCTGCTTGCCCCTTCTGTCTTTTCTCTGTCTGGTCTTGAACAACTTAAGCTGTTTTTTTGTTTGTTTTTTTTCCATTATAACACCAGTATTTTATATGGAAAGATAAAAATAAAATAATTAGAACTTTTTTTTTTTAAGATGCAGGAATTATTAATTTTTCTTCTTACAGTATTTTTCAGCTAGAATGAGGTTAAGGCACCAAGTCTTTGATACCAAACTTTGATAAGCTAGTGTTATACTGTATGCTTTGCTGTGCACAAGTGCAATGCAATGTTTAAATTGAGGCTTTGGCACTTCAGATGGATGTAGCGTCAGTGTCGCTGTGCTGTGCTGGCTTTGAGTGAGGCGGCTCTGAATAAGGTAAGAAGGCAGCGTAGTTGTCTTCATGAAAATGTGCTTATAATCATGCCTATTTTGCAGGGTCAGAAGGAGCAAAGCAGCAGCGCCCCCAGGTGACAGATGCAGAGGAGAAGAAGTCCCAAATCAGTGCTGATAGTGGCCTGAGTGTAACATCTGGATCTCAGGTTTGTATATGCAGCACTGTGCGAAAACATGTGTGAAGCATAGAGAAGATTAAACTAGGTTTAAAATATAAAAGCTTAATAGTTCAATCTAATTCCCCAGTCTTTGTATATGTTTTTGCCAGAGCCTGTAATTCTTGTAGTATTCAAGTTTTGATGTTGTTTCCCTTGAAAATACCATTACATATAAAAATACCAATGTATTGTTTTTTGTTTTTTTTTTTTCTTTTGGGTTACAGAAGAGTGACACTGAATCTGTAGCAAGCTCAGAGCCACCAATCCTGACAAGGAGCACCAGCCAGGACTCAGAGGCCAGCACAGTGGTAGGGCATGGCCAACTCAGATATTAGTCACTAAATTTCGGTTTATTCCACCTACAAAGTAATTAAAAAAAAAAAAAAAAAAAAAGAAGCAAGAAATGTGGGTGGTATGTGTTAGCATATTGTTAGCTGTAATAAAACAAACCAGTCCTCTGAGAGCTGTGACGTTGCTGTTGCTAGGTTATAGATGTAGTGAAGACTGAAAATGCCAAATGTCCTTAGATGATGAGTTTTCAGCCTCTCCATGAACAAAAGTAATTATATAAAAATGATGCAGATGTCATTCTCAAAGAGTGCAACCATTTAAAAACATGTAGTCATCATACAGTGATGTTAAGAAGAATGAAAATGGGCACCTCACAGTCACTGAATATCATGGAGTCAAATCTGAGGCTATTGGTTCTCCAGCTAAAGCTTGTAGGGCAGTAGGACAATGATCCCAAGCACAGCAGTGAATCTACAGCAGAGCAGCTGAAAAAGAAAAGAATTAAGATGTTGCAATGGACCAGTTGAAGCCCAGACCTCACTATGATTGAAATGATGTGGTTGGTCTTTATCAGAGCTGTGCATAGAAGAAATGCACATAAACCTCAATGAACAGAAACAGCAGTATCAGAGTAAAGAAGTGTGTTGTGGCCAAACTTCTTCCACAATGTGAGAGGTTGATAAAAGTACACAGGGAAAAAAAAAAACATAATTTCAAGGTATATCTGATTAAGGTGGTTTTTAAAACTGGTGTAGTGCTGGGTTAAGATGAGGAATATGTTGCATAACTGTTTAATTTATTTTGCGTGATTGTGCTTTTTTCTTTTTTTTCTTTTTTTAATGTTTTTTAGTAACTAAATACTCCCAAGAATAAACCTTCCCCACTTCTGTATTGTTCTTACACCTTGGTTCTTACTTTGTAGATAAGCAATAGCTCTGGAGAGACTCTCGGAGCTGACAGTGATCTGAGCAGCACAGCAGGCGATGGCCTTGGCGGGAGAACCGCCCCTCATTTAACTCAGTCCAGGGGGACTCTTTCTGACAGCGAGATTGAAACCAACCCAGCCACCAGCTCAGTGTTTGTAAGTAAAGGACTCACTGCTTTGTTTATGACTTCACAAGTTAAAATAAGTGAAAGCTTCACAAAAGGTACTGGGCCTTGGTGGGATTTCAAGGTTCAGTTGAAGTTCAGTCACAACCAGTAGAGGTTAAAACTTGAAAAAGTTGAAGTGGAAAATAGTTTTTGTTTCTTTAACTAAGATTAAACTAAGGAAACCTACATCTTCCAGCAATTCAGTGTTCGTGTTGCGTTAAAACCCAAGTGGTGTCAACGTATTTAAATGAATTTAAGCTAGTTTTCTATATTTGCACATTTGCGAACATATTTGGGGTTATTGTAATAACTTCTGATTCACTTTGTCTTTTTTCCAAAGGGGAAGACCCATACTCTGAAACCTGGTGTAAAAGATCATTTACCTGCCTTGGCAAAGGGGCTGCCTGCACAGCCCATCGAGGACACCAGTATGAGGATTTACCTTTTCGAAGGCCTGCTGGGTAGGCTCCTGCTCTCTTGTTCTAAGGCTTTCTCTTACAGTTTGCTCCAACAGCTGATGCTTGGTAAAAACTTGCTTTCTGTTCTTTGTTGCTGTACTAACAACTTAAAATTGGTCCTTCCACTAAAGTAAAGACGGAAGCACTTTCAGTTACCCCTTACTTACTTTAACTTACGCAACTTCCTAATTTGGTTTGCCAGTTAATGTAATCACAGTGAACTTTCACTAATTTGGGAGTTGCTTATAATAGAGCAAAGCAGAAGTCAGACATGTGATGATTTAGGATTATGTAATGTTAAATAGGGCTGAACGATATATCGCATTTGCGATAATATCGCGACATGATCAAGTGCAATTTTCTAACCGCAAAGGCTGCGATTATACTGCGATTATAAGGCTGTCCAAATTACTACCATATCCCAGAATTCATAGCGCGGCCCAGCCAAACTCCAGTTTCCAGCAATGGCGGCCGCTACTAAGTTTTAAAATTACTCATACTAATCTTTCTGGGTCACAAAATAAACTTTTAACATATTTTCAGGCGAGAAAGTAGTTGTGTAAACATCAAATATCTGCTCGGTTTATCAAGATATCCCATATTTGCAAAAGTGCTTCGACGTTTTCAGAGGCGTCTGCTACCCACCAGCTCGACAGCTAGCCGGGAGCTCGAGGATTACTGATGCGGCCGAGAACGGCACAACTCCTGGCACATCATTTTCAGATCACCGCGGAGTTTCGCTGCTCGGGTTAAACGTAATATATAAGTCACTTAGACAACCTAAAAATGTTATTGTTGGGCTTTTTTCAGTGTTTTGTTTGTTCGTGAGTAAATCGGTTTGGCTGAGATTAAAGTTATTAGATTAGATAAAATAAAACTATTAATCCCCCGGGTGGGTTCCTCCTTGGTTTTCACACAGCTGACTAAACGTCAAACAGAAAACTTATTAAACAGAAGTATGAGACAGTCGAGAATTTACACCAGTGTCTGGTTATATTTTAGATAGCAAGAAGCAGACGGCCGAGTTTATTAAACTCCACCGAGACAGCAGTGACGCTAATCAGAACTAGACCGTCCAATTTCACGCCTTTAAATTTTAAAGGCGTGTTTGTGTGTGTGTTTATACAATTGCTATTATGTTTGCACTTTATGTGTAATGTTACTGACTGCAGAGATCAGTAAGATGTGTGTATTTTTTATTTATTAGTTTTATTTATTTAATATTATTTTTTAATTGAATGACTGTCTAGTAGTTCACAGATGTCGAAAAACTGAGTGTGGTAAAGCCACTGATTTTTTTTTTTTATGTATATTTCTGCAATCTGCACATTGTACTGACTTTCATTTTAATGTTTACACCAGGGTTCCTTGTCAGCACTTTATGCTCAGATGTTTGTAAGCTAAAAATAAACTATTGTGTATGTTCAAATATACTGTTGTGATTGAAGAAGTTAAATAAAAATGTCAGTCATCAATTCATGCATCACCTCATGTCATCATAACAGAGGTCTGTCTTCCAGGAAAGAACAGTTTAAAATTAATGTAATATAGTATTGGCCATACTATATGATGTATTGCTTGTCTTTGTTTAATAATACAGAAGACAAAGACCTTAAAAAATAATCGCATATCGCATCGCAATCGCAATATTGGGGCAAAAAATCGCAATTAGATTATTTTCCATAATCGTTCAGCCCTAATGTTAAATGCTACAAACCAGTAAACTACAGCTAAAGGTTAAAAGCTGTTTTTTGTTTTGTCTAAAAAATAAAATAAACTGTAAAGATAATTGTAATAATAGTAGTAGCCCACTACATGCCAGTATAACAGTTTCAGTGTTCTCCATTGATTCTTCAAGTGTCTGGAACGCCACTGAAGGCTCAGACATCACTCCTCCAAAAAACATTCCCTCATTTGATGCTTTCATCATGGTGGTTCAGAGTGCTGTTGACTTTGGACTCAATGGAGTCCAACATCTCCATAGATATACATTTGGTTAAAATTTTTGGTGACTTTATATAAAAGCGTATACAGATATTTCTAATTGTGAAGCCCCTCCCACAAGGCCTTATAGCTGGAACAATTGTCATCTTTGATCACTCCCATTATTAAGATAGAAATGCTTTATTCTCTGCCAGGTTTTTCCTTTAATTTGTCACTCCTTCCTAACCTGTGCAAATGACTAATTTTCTTTGCTGAAGGTGGCACTTGTCTGTGACTTTTTCTGAATGACTGTAATTTAGAACACCAGAAAAAATGGTATCTAACTGTGACTCTGTGTAACAAAACAGAATGTCAAACTAAAGTAAGAACTTAAGATAGTGGCTCATCTCCTTGAGTGCTGTTATAAAATAACAAGCCAGCCAAGTTCTAGATCTGTGAATATCTGGGCTTGCTTTGTCCATTTCTCCTTGTTTTTGTTCGTCTCGTGTGGGTTTCGACCCGCTCCGCTTTTGTTGTTGCCATTAAACCTACTCACCTCTTCGCCTAACCCCCTCCTGCTTTTGCTGCTTTTTTTCCCTCCTGCTGCTCCTCATGGGGAATTCTTCCAGGCCGTGATAAGAGCTCCGTTTGGGATCAACTAGAGGATGCTGCCATGGAAACCTTTTCACTAAGTAGGGCTGATCTCTTGCCTTTGCCCTTTAATTCCTTTGTGTTTGTGGAGCGTATCCACGGTTCACCCCAGCTAGCTCTGTGTTTAATCTCTGTGGGGTTTTCTTTTTTCCTTGCACATCTGTGTTAAACATACAGAGGGGTAGAGCATGTAAGCAATAGGAAGATGTCTCACAGGAAGATCACAGTTAAACTAGGAGCTTTTAGTTAATGTTTCTTTGATTTTTCTGTTCACAAACATTTTCCCTCTAACTTTTATTTTAACCTAACAGCCTAACATTTCATGGGTTTGCACACTGAATGAGTGTTACCTTTAAGTGCTGGTAGAGATGTAATTACCAGCTGAACACACTCAAGCAACCAGCTGATGAGTGATACTGTTAAATGTCAAGATTCCTAGTGACCAATTACCACATTGTAATAGGGGTGAGAAAAAATGATGTAATGGAAAGTGAAAGCAACTAATTTGAGGCTAAAGGGGGAAAAAAGCTCAAAAACCGCACTTAAAAGCTGCAGCAGACAACACTGTACCTGGTGTGTGTGTGTGTGTGTGTGTGTGTGTGTGTGTGTTTGTGTTTTAACCAAACCATTTTGGTTTAGTTTTCATTTGACCTGTTTTGATGTGCGCTTAATTATGCTCATCCAAATGTTCCAGTAAACCTTATTGTGTGTAAGATGTGTTAACGACCAGCATGTATCAGACCCCGATACACGCATATTTTCTCCTGTTATAGAAATGTACGCAAATCTTTGAAAGAGCTTGGTGGCTGCATGTGGTGTAGTTTGTGTTAATATGTTACCAGCCAAGGTGCAGACAGAAGCTTTTCAAATTTTGGGGAGCTTCATCTGTCTTCTTGATGTTTCTAGGTAAGGAGCGCTCCACACTTTGGGACCAGGTGCAGTTCTGGGAGGATGCCTTCTTAGATGCTGTTATGTTGGAGCGTGAGGGCATGGGCATGGACCAAGGACCTCAGGAGATGATTGAAAGGTTCCACTTGGCCATTGTTTTAGTTCAGCCAGTGTGATTTATGTTAATTTTCATATTCTTTTATTTTTCTCTCTCTTGGTCTTGGTTTTTTCACTATGTTGCATCACCGTTTTCATATCTACTCCATGGAACTCATTGTGGACTGTGAATAAGTTCTTCTGTGTTGCATGTCGACACAGATACCTGTCACTGGGAGAACATGACCGCAAGCGCCTGGAGGATGATGAAGACAGACTTTTGGCCACCCTGCTGCACAACATGATTGCATACATGCTAATGATGAAAGTATGGAGTGCTTTTTGTCAGTTCATTCAAAGCACAGTAAAACTGTTTGTTAATATACACAAATTTTTGTTTCCCTGTGAATATGTCAGCCTTTGAGGTTTGTGTTTGTTTGTTTTCATGTAGGTGAGCAAAAATGACATCAGGAAGAAAGTGAGGCGCCTGATGGGCAAGTCCCACATCGGCCTCACGTATAGCCAAGAGATCAACGAGATACTTGACAAACTGGCTCAAATGGTAAAAATTTGTATTCGTTTTATTTCACCCAGTTAAACTTCAGTTCATTGTTTTGATGAAATATGTGCTGAACTACATTTGCAGAACGGCCGAGAGCTGTCCATCAGGCCCAGCGGAAGCCGTCACATCAAGAAACAAACATTTGTTGTTCATGCTGGCACTGATACTACAGGAGACATCTTTTTCATGGAGGTATGCAAAGTCTGCATTTTATGTGTACTGTCTCCCTAATGACTTGGTCACATTAGAGTAAAAATAAGAGGGCATTCTGCTTGTGACTAGGAAGAATTTGTGGTTTGTCAGATTGATTACTAGTTACAACTTTTTGCTCACAGGTTGAGCACGTAACCGCCGTCAACCTCCGGATAATTGCACAGGTTGCCTGTTGGGAACAACCGATCTCCAAACAATCATTTTCTGACTTGGTCTGATTGTAACAAACTCAAACAGATTGTGTATCTCGTTGCAGCAGGGGACTCAACTGTTACTGGTCCTAGATAAAAGCAAGTTTGCAGAGTGCTTATATTATTTTGCAGTTAAATTGGTGTAATGCAGCAACTGTGTCACTATTTGTGAAGTAATTTCAGATGGTTGAGGTTCTGGCTAGACTCTAAATGTAAGTAGATGATGTGCATTTCTGTGTATGCAAATGGCAACAGATTTGTAAATTTCACATTATCATAAATGGAGTTTGTTTAACTGCCGACTTGACCTCCAACCAATAGCAGATTGAGACCATTTCACTGCCAAATTGGCGCACTAAAGTTGCAACCATTGTTGGTTGCAGACTTAGTCCCTGTCTTTGACGTAACCATTTCATAGATGTGATTGGAAGCTCCGCAGTAATGCGGACGCTGCACCGGTCCGTCGTGGTGAAGAGGGAGCTGAGTGTAAAAGCGAAGCTCTCAATTTACCGGTCGATCTACGTCCCTACCCTCACCTATGGCCACGAGCTGTGGGTAGTGACCGAAAGAACGAGATCGCGGATACAAGCGGCAGAAATGAGCTTCCTCCGAAGGGTGGCTGGCCTCTCCCTTAGAGATAGGGTGAGAAGTTCGGCCATCCGGGAGGGGCTCAGAGTAGAGCAGCTGCTGCTCCACATCGAAAGGAGCCAGCTGAGGTGGTTCGGGCATCTGACAAGGATGCCCCCTGGGCGCCTCCTGGGTGAGGTGTTCCAGGCATGTCCCACCGGGAGGAGGCCCCGGGGCAGACCCAGGACACGCTCGAGAGATTATATCTCTCGGCTGGCCTGTGAACGCCTTGGTATTCCCCCGGATAAGCTGGAGGAGGTGGCTGGGGAGAGGGAGGTCTGGGCCTCTTTGCTTAGGCTGCTGCCCCTGCGACCCGGCCCCGGACAAAGCGGATGAGGATGGATGGATGGAGATTGGAAGCTCATTACACAGTCGCAGTAATTTTAGGTCATGTTGTGGTCTTAAACCACTGTTTTCACCAGTGTGCCTGTAGCATAACGCAAAGGTTGTAGCAAAGGATATTTTTCTAAAATATCAAATGGTCTCAGAGTGTCTGAAACTTTCCTGAACATAGAAATAGTGTGCTTATTTTACTTGTGCTTTATTGTTCCAGGTTTGCGATGATTGCATAGTCCTGCGCAGCAACATCGGTACCGTTTATGAACGCTGGTGGTACGAGAAACTCATCAACATGACCTACTGCCCCAAGACCAAGGTGCTGTGTCTCTGGAGACGCAACGGCCAAGAGACGCAGCTGAATAAGTTCTATACCAAAAAGGTC
This sequence comes from Diplotaxodon limnothrissa, assembly GCF_057381915.1. Lineage (NCBI taxonomy): Eukaryota > Metazoa > Chordata > Actinopteri > Cichliformes > Cichlidae > Diplotaxodon > Diplotaxodon limnothrissa. The sequence continues at coordinate 32,599,086 of NC_140596.1, forward strand.
AGAGGCTTCTTGTGTCTGCATCTCTTGTGTTAAATGATGCAGACACATCATCTTCTTAAGAGATGTGTCTGCATCTCTTAAGAAGATTCTAAAATCGAATAACTTTCTGATTGCTTTCCAGTGTCGTGAACTCTACTACTGTGTTAAAGACAGTATGGAAAGGGCTGCAGCAAGACAGCAAAGCATTAAACCAGGTATGGAGTGAGTTAGAGCAACCACAGGCTCCTTTTTGCATCTTATTTCATTCATTATTCTCTTTAACATGGACATTGTTTCTTTTGACAGTTTGATTGTTGAGTAGTACAAAATAGTATTTTATTTTGATTAATTAAATATTTTAGAGCAGTCAGTATTGCATAGATATAGATATGTTGATAATAACACAAAACATGGACAGACCTAAAGTTTAATAAAGCACTGCTGCAGTTTTGAAATTTCCAAGTACTTCCAGGTTGTTTAAGGTAAGAAGAACATGTGACAAGCTTTCAGACATTCCTGTTCCTGTGTCCATCCTTCAGGTCCCGAACTGGGCGGCGAGTTCCCCGTCCAGGACATGAAGACTGGTGAAGGTGGACTACTGCAGGTCACACTGGAGGGAATCAACCTTAAATTCATGCACAGCCAGGTAAGAGACCAGTTCTACTGCAAAGAAACTGCGTCTCATCTCACAGAAGGGCATGACAATGTAGAATCACTCATGATGGTTCAGACTTCATCGTCCTTCTGTCCACCCTCTCCGCTCGTCTCTCGTGTTTGCCTCTGAATCATTTCCTTTCATCGTGTGACGTCTTCCTCTATCACTAAGAAAATCCTTACAACACATTTGATTGGCATCCACTCATACCTGTTTTTCCCATAGAGGAAGAATTCCTGTTTGTGCTTTTGCTTTTTTTGGATCCCCCCCCCCCCCCCCCCCCCCCCCGTTTCTGTGTGTGTGTGTGTGAGAGAGAGAGAGAGATTGTGTGCATGTCTTTGCCAAAAAATGAACCCATCCTTCCACACAAGTTTCTTTCGACATCTGTGGTGCTCGGATTTCATGTTGAGTTACTGTGTGGGAGGAGATGTTAATCTGTTCGTGTGTGTGTAAGAGTGACGTTCCACAGTGGTAAGACGGATGACCTTGAGAAAAGACTTTTCATTAATAATTGGCTATTTTATAGCAACCTTTGATTTTAAGTTTGGACCCCTTGAACATCTTCATGTGTTGTCTTCATGTCTGAGCAGTAGTGATAGTTGGGTGCTTTGTTTCCACAGGTTCATTTAAAATGTGTAGCTCTGATTGAACTATGCTGAATAATACAAATTAGGGGTAGAAGTGTTCATTGTTAGATACCCACTATCTTTAAACTGGCATCAGTTCACCCGAGGTCCTACGTTTTTTTGTTTTTGTTTTTTCCTTTTAGAAAATTCTGCAGCAGTGGTGTTCTGGGTAATTTGGACGGTCCATCACACTGCAGAGACGTGTCATTGGACCCACTTTCCACCCCCCAAAAACTGAAATATAATTTTTCTGTTACCGCATAAATTTCTCCCATTTTAATTACATGCACTGCAGTATTATGCAAAAGACTTAATTGTACCTTGTTATATTTTGGATGTTGTGATTAATTAGAAGCAAAATGCCCAAACCCAAGTTTTTGGGATAGTACTGTATCCGGTTGTTCAGTGATGACGCGACGAATCCTACTTCCGGGTCTAAAGTAGTCTGCGTTTAATATGGCTTTTGTGTTGTTAACATGTTTAATGTTTTGTATTTTCTTCTATTTGATCTCAAAAAGCTCCTAAAACAGTCAGTGATCCCTGTTGACCTCCCTCGGCTTTTATTACCGCTAATCATTTATTTAAGCTCAGTTTTTAAAACCTTAGGATGTAACTACAGCCCAGCCCATGCAGCAGTATATGAATGACTAACCTCGTATTGTGGATGGATTATCTCAGTTGTTCTCCTGGCTGAAGTTTGGTCCTTTTACAGCATCCTGCCATGCGATTACATTTGTTCCTGACCACCGAGAACACTCACGTTAACTTTTATAGAGTGGAAAAAAAGTTAGCTTGTTTATATTATGCTAACATAGCTGTGTCGCTAGTGGTCACGTAGCACATCATTATATACCAGCTAGCCAAACTTCAGTAACCCTACAAACGTCACTGCTGTTTAGTTTTCGGTCTTCATTTATGCTGGAAGTGATAGCAGAGCTGTACGTTTTAATTTGTTTCCAAAACCCCGCAGTCAGGACATGCTATATTGTATTTAGATAGAAGCTAGCGAGCTAACTCCCTGCTAACTTCTAACTCCGTTAAATGTCATAAATTCCGTTTTCATGGATGCCTGGATGTTAAACTCAATTGTTACACCTGGTAGAGCAGAACGCTGATCATTTTATTAAAGATGAAAGACTTTAGACAGTTTTTCAACTCTCAGTAATGCCATAGTGATCGTTTGATATATGGACCTGCAGCGGAGTTTAGACCCAGACACGGCTAGTGACGTCAGACTTAACGACCGGATATCAGTACTCAAAATGAGGAACTTTGTTCTATTTAGTTTTAATTCATGATGGTGCCCAATACAATACCAGTCAAAATTTTGGGCATAGTGAGGGCATGCATATTTCTCATGAACTGAATTTAATAAAAATCTGATGCAAAATTACACAAAATTAAACTCTTTGAAACTCCCAAGTGTTTTGGAAAATGTAAATGTCTTAAAATTCAGTCTAAACAAGAAAAAATATTATAATTTAGTTTTTCTCTCAGTGAGCTACTATTGATTTATCTTAAACAATTATGTAGTAGAAAAGTAAGGTATACCCAAGATACACATATTTGGTGGACAGCGCAGTACTACAGCAAAACGAGCTCAACTTACTGTTGGTCAGTGAATAACTCTACAGTAACTATTCACAAATCACAGTAGAGATAAAATGTGGATAATAACCAAAAATAAAGAAACAACCTAGTGTACGCAAACTATTGACTGTAGATATATACATGTGTGTAAATGTTTGGCTGGTCAGCAATCATAGACTGTATATTAAAGACGGATATAGCCACGGTGATATTGTAGACCCTGTTTATGAAGTGTCGACTTGAACATTTTGGCCCTTGTCATCTTGATTTCTTTGAAACCAGACATGACAAGTAGATCCAACCAAGGAACTGACAGGCACCTTAAATAATAGCCTGCTTTAATACTTTATGGGACACTAATTGGCAAAATGCTTTTAATTTTGTGTTAAATAAGAACTGAAACGAACAATTGAGACAATAAAGTAATCAGAAAATATATAAGATCATAGATCAAGTGAGAAATGGGACTGTTTTCCACTTAACTTTTACATATTCAGTTGGTTTTGCAGCCAGAGGAAACAACCCCTGGTGGCCATTAGAAAGACTGCAGGTTTAAAACTAGAACCTAGTTAACCACCTCCATCGTCCACACTGCTCCACATCGGTCTGCCACCCTTCACCCCCCCAACTCTCCTTCTCAGGCCTGAAACCCTTTCAATAACCTGTTCTCCACACTCTGCACAGTCGTACACTACCCCGCTCTGACTTGCAGCACCTCTGCTCAACATCCCATCAACGACCCGTTCAGTCCTGCAGTAATTATTCATCTTCTTCAGTGTGTATGTGTTTAGAAGGATTTTTATCTATCAATCACATCTAGCTAGCTTTGGCTCATGGTGTAGCAGCTTTCACATCAAAATGTGTGTAAACTTTGTTTTGCTACACAGCCAGGTGTGCTAATATTGAGCTGTGGGGTTCAAAATTACTCAGATTCTAGGTATAAGTGGTAGTTTTTAATATATATATACTGCCCTCATATGATTCAGTACATTGTGGAAAAAAAATTCCCTATATGCTGAGTAACTCCATTTTTGGAAAACTTGTGGAATATCAGATGATAGTTTTGAAGTTTTTTTGTTTTTGTTTTTAGACAGAGCCACATGATTTTTGAAATGCCAGGAAATCAAAATGACCATCTTGGTATTTTAAAGCCTAAAGGCTTCTTCCATCTTTTAAATACAGTCCATTGTCAAAACTAACAATCATGTCTACTTTCATAGTTTGTTTTTTTCCCCACCTAATGTGACAAATAATATCAAACTAGTAATATATAATTCCAGTAGCTCTGTCATATTTCAACAGACCACTATTACTAATCCCAAATACAACATGATGAATTAAAAATTTCCATGCACAGTATTTGCATCAGCTCAATAAACGTCCTCATAGATCATGTTGGGGTCAAGAAGACTAACTGAAAACTAAGCAGTGTAGTGAGCGTCCGCCTTGTTGGGTCCCTCTGCAGTGAGATGTATCAGAGGAGGCATCCTGCACATAGTGGGATTTATTGTCCATCAGTAACTACCCTCATTTATTTGTTCTGCTGTGTGAGCAAGTGGCGTTGGTGCCAGCCCTTGTTGCTGGAGGAGGAGGCATGGAGGGCTCTGGGGGGGAACTGAGATGTTTAAAGTCCAGGAAAACAGAGGTGAATCCAGTTCTTAATACCCTAGTCAAACCTCTAGTCTTCTCTCTTTTTTTTTTCTTTTCTTTTTTTTTGTTGTCTTCTTTTTTTTCTTTCCTATTTCCTAGTAGTTTTTTGTGGGCTGAGTCCTCTGGTGATGGATTTTTTTTTCCCTTCAAATCATATTGGCTCTTGTAACCACTTAGCTGGATTTTTGATTTGAATCTGTACGAGGCTCCTGTGGACAGTGCCCTCTCAGAGTGTCGTCGAGTGTTTGTGCTCTTCTGTCCGATAATAATCCAAACCATTTCTCTCCCATGCTCTCTCCCCCTGCAAGGAGCGGAAGGTACACAACCTCTGCTGTGTTTGCTTATTAGCAGTTACATCTTATTCGGTTCCTTTTGTTTTCTCTACCTCTTTTCTTTCCTGTTGTAGCTGTATGGCAACTCTAATTTTGTGTCCTTGTCTACATTTTATATGGAACTTCCATGTATGCATCATATGGGCCATATTGCATCTTTGAGCATAAAGAAAAGATTTTTTTTAAAAGTATCTATGCTGTTTACACCAAACATGACAAAACTGTCCCAGTTCTGATTCATTTCATTGATGAGCCACGTTGAATCAGCGTTGAGCTTCTCCTCATTGCCCATGTATGCGTTTGATCATGGAAAATTTCTCATAGTGTGCTTTTTCTTTTCCTTTCTTAGCCGTTCAAAGCTTGCATTCCATGTGTAGCCTTTTATTTTGACCTTTCACACTGAATAAAACAAGTTTAAACATGGCTAATTCTTTAAATATGACGTGTTCACCATCCAGTGTTGTTGAGTTAATAATGTTCTGTCTTGTTTTGTTTTGTTTTTTGTTTGTTTTTAGGTTTTCATAGAGCTGAGTCACATTAAAAAGTGCAATACAGTGAAGGGAGTCTTTGTCCTGGAGGAATTTGGTAATTACACCATCTATTGATTCTAGGCCTGTACTCGGCACGGCAGTAACTCAGCTTCACGGCAAATGTATTGATGAAAGCTAATAAGGGTTCACTAAATTGGATAGCCGCCCTCCTCTGGAGCATTGAGACACTGACGTCTGCAGGCGATTAAGTGCGTCATGCATTATTTCGAGGGTGTGGTTTGCGCTTAGTCATATGCAAGTGTTGAGGTTTAGAGCAAGGTAATAAAAAGCCAAAGTTTGTGAGAAATGGTGTGCGCAGTGTAGAGAAGGAAGGCTGAAACGTGTATCATAAATAGCTATGCCAGTTTGTGTAGATGTGTGAATTAAAGGGGACCTGTTCTGCTTGTTTCCAATTCAATTTTTATGTTGGAGTAATTAGTAATCCTCATTGATCTTATACTAGATTATGGTGCAAGCAGTTTAGTCTCATTTTTGCACTCTTCCTATTTAACTTTAAGCCAGCTTTCTGTGATTCGCTGCTACCCACCAACAGCAGCTTTGGACAGCGTGGCAGTAGAGTGGCTCTGCTCACAGTATAAAGATATTTGCTCTCAAACTAGTCTGAATGCTCTGATTTTGGTTCTATATATTTAAAATATTGCACATTTTTCAAATGAGAATCCACCACTGTAGTATTAACATGTAGACACACACAAACTCAGCAGAAAATAAGGACAGGGTCCCCTTTAAAGGTGCCATACAAATATTAGAAATAAAAGCATCATATTAACTGATTTTCCAGAAACGACATAATCAAAGCTTATAATGCTTGGAAATATGTAAGCATTAAGGGCATTTTGCTCATATTATGGTTTTCATTTGTTGACAAAAGCCATAAATAGATCTAAATCTCTCAAGTAACACTAGTCCCCTCGTAGCTAAATGGCAGCCTGTCCTCCATGACAGCAGTGATGTGTTCTAGCCCTGAGTTAGATAAGTTGTTACTAGAATTTGAGCTGCCACCTTTTCAATAAGACTGTAACCTTTTTTAGATCTTAAACCATGTATTTTTTTGGCCTGGTTTAAACTGTTCCATGTTGAGTCAGCCTGAGGGAAGAGAGCAGCAGAGTCTGAATGTCTTTAAAAGCGGTCGATACTGCATCGTGCCTGATACATGAAGAGGAAGACATTTAGTCTCATTAGTAGGATGGTGTAGTGGCTAACACATTTGCCTACGGAGGAGACACAGACCCAGCCTCAGGGGGTCACAAGCTAGGTACTCGTAGTGCCAGATGAATGGGAGGGTTGCGTCACGAAGGGCATCTGGTCTAAAATCTGTGCCAAATCAGTCACACTGATCCATCCGCTGTGCGACCCCCTACTTCAGGGAGCAGCTGAAAGTACAGCTCAAGTATGAGGATTCTGTCCGACCTGAGATGCGTCACACAGTTAGTGGGTTCCTGTTAAGTTTCATGGAAAATGCAAATGTCTGACTGAATGGTGAGCAGTAGCTGTAACTCTTAAACTTGCTCAGACGTCGAGCGCCTGGCTGGGTTACTGTTGTGTCTCTGTGCTGCTTTTGTAATGTTGCCCTCATCTTTGCCACTATGAAAACCTTCATTCTCCAGCAGGTAAAGTGTCGTCACCTTTCTCCTTTCTTATTGAAACTAAACCTGTGCAGAATATTTCCTCACTCCGTCCTTTTCATAGATTTTATTTTTTTCTTCCCCCCTTCCTCTTTCCCCTTTTCTGTACCGCTAATTTTTCCTCTGCTTCTTCCATCACTTGCTTCGGATTCATTTCGGAGATCACCCCAGACTCCATCACTCACGTGGTCATCACTCTCTGACCATCTGTATCTCAGCAAGCGGAGATCTTAGGTGGGACAGTTAGTTTGTGGGGGTTGAGGATTTCTCAGCCCTTTCACCTGTCCAGATCTCAGCCTTTCCATCTCTGCTATGGGTTCAGTTACTAATGAAAAGTCAGCCTGACCCGTGGACAGCGACGTGGTCCCGGGTCGAAGGATTTTGGCCTCTTGTATCGACTCTTCTGTGATGTTTAACTTTGAGTTCACTGGCTGGAAGGGCTTGGGGAGGTCGTCCTTTTTATTGTTTGTTTTTTCATATATTAACTTTGCGGCCTTCTTGGTCACAAACTCTCTTGTTATGACATTTGTGCTCGTATTTGTTCATCATGTGGGCCATGAACGTCTCACCAACCAATCCAAGCTGAAATTTAACATTTTGCTTTCTTATTTGAAGACAAAGAGAACATTTGATCAGTTCATTAGTCACAATAAGGAAACGCAACATGAGCAGGATTTCACAATTGAATTTTATCTAAGCTAAAAGTAGACAGCCCCTTCTGCCCCTCAATCTGATCTTTAATTGACCTTTATGGTGAACTTTTCTTGGCCCACATCTCATTTTACACCTTGTTGAAAGTCCAACCCTATAACCACACCCCCTCCCCCTCCCAAAAGCTCTCAAATATGAACTCATTGAGGTTTCTGCTGCCTTTGAATTCTCTGTTTTGTCTCTTGCACCGGCGTAGTTCCTGAAACTAAAGAAGTGGTGATCCACAAGTACAAGACCCCGATGGTGAGTCCTCTCTTCCTTTGTCTGAAATCATGAATACATACAGCTATGTGACTGCTGAATGCCAGTGACAAGATGGACACAGCAGAAATGTTCCTTAAATAAAAGCGCTTAACTTAAGGTGCTTTCAGACCAGAGTTCATTTCATAGTTCTTTGAACTCTTGGAGTCAAAGAACTGACTTTTTTCTGTGCGTCTGCACCACATGAAGCAGGAACTCTCAAAGTTTATAGAAGATTTTTTGTGGGCTGGAGAATATCCGTGTGCGCTCTGGTGGTGCAAATGCAAACAGGAAAAAGCCCCGAAGGTAAACGTAGTTCTCGGGGCGAGCTCCCCAGTGGGCACTGGGCGTCTGTAGAGCTCTGGTCTGAAAATGCCTTTGGTTTTCATTTCATTTCGACAGTATGCTGACACAAGTGAAAGACCTGACCTGACCTCTGTGTTGATTGGATTTTTTCTTAATTTTATAGTATTAGACAGGTTCTTTTAACACAAGAAAATTGCATTTTAACCACTGTTCAAGAGGTAAACAGCAGAGTGACATCACCTGAGGTTATATAACGTTTAAAGATGCCCGCTTCCATGTATCTGTGGCTCAACGCTGCTTCTTGCCAAACCACCACACTGCAGTGCTGTAGCTTCTTTTTTGCTCAGAAAATGAGGACATTTTAGCAGTTGTAAAACCCCACGATGACATTTCTCAATAATGTGTCAAAAAGTGACACATTTCCCAACTCAAGTAAGACCATAGGATGATGAGCCTTCAGGTTAAAGGTCAAATAGTGCTTCCTATTAAAGAAGTGCAGGGACATTTAAAGATTTGTGATTTTGTACTTCTCTTTTTTTTAAACTGCTCATTAAGTTGCTACGCTGATTAGTGGTTTCCAGCCAGTGGCAGGAACGTGTGTCATGATGCCAGCTCCCGTAGCGCAAATAAAACTGAAGCATTTGTAAAAAGCGCATCATACCATCATTAGTGGCAAATGATTGACAGAGTGCCTTGAAATACCCCACAGTATATAGACCGAGAGGAGCCTCTTATCCAGCTTTGTTCATTGTATTATTAATAACTGCACGCAGGTGGTTCCCTCTCACTTCCTCGTGTTTGTTCCTCCTCTGCAGGCACATCAGATCTGTTACTCGGTCCTCTGCCTTTTCTCGTACGTGGCGGCAGTCAAGGGGAAGGAGGCGGAAGGAAAACCCAAGATGCTGTCACCGAGACCCCTTCCTAGCTAGTCTACACCCCACACTCTCCTCCCCTTCCCTCTCTCCCTCATCCCTGGCGTGCCTCTCTCTACTTGAAAATGGCATCTCGGCTCCTAAAACCAGACTCGACAATCCCCAACTTCACTCTAAGCACACAACTCCCGCGCTCCCCTCCTGTGTATATACAAACCCGAGACCCTTTTTAGATCCAATTGTGTAGACATGTTTGGTCTGTGATGTCATGTAAATACTTCCAGCTCTTCACCGCTGTTGCCCAGATGTTCTTCCCAAACTAGCTAAATGTTTGCCCGCTTCATTACTCTGGAAAAGTTGCTCCCCCCAGAGCTCCTCTGCTCCCGGTGAATGTTTTGCTCCTTGTTCCTGCTAGCAGGACCCAACAGTTTTTACTCGTATGTGATGTGAGGGCTCCACTACCCCATCACCCCCCAAACCCCGAGGCACTGAGTGCTTGCAGGTCCCGCGCACAGCCTCGACGTACAGCGTAGCTTCCTGCCCTCTCCTGCCCGTCTCCATATGACTGTATGACGTATTCTGTGATATGTGGTTACTGTAAAGGTCCAGTCTGTCCCAGTTGGTCCAACAACCAGAGACTGTCGTGTAGTGCGGGATGTTCCATGCTGAAAATGCTACTGTATACTGCACCAGAGCACCGCATGTAAATGCTTCGTTATGGTGTTTGAACCCTAAAATACTGTGAGTGTTCTCAGATGTGTACTCTAGCCCGGCCCACCCGGCTCAATTACTGTTCTAGTTCTACTGTAAAATTTCTCGTCTGTGGTCTGCTGTTATCAATTGCATGTTACTATAAGGATGACAAATAAATATTATATATATATTTCTATATATAGTATTTATTTAATATATACATATATTGACTGTACATTTCTGGAAAACAAAATGTTACAACTGTTAATTTGCTAGATGTGCAATACTTAAAAAGTAGTTAGCCATTGCCAGAGCCAGGTTTTCTCGAGTGAACTGGCTTTCACAGGGTGACGAATGTAAGAACGAGTTTGTTTTCTATAGTACACATCGATCGATTGAATATTACGACTTCAGTGTGACACGAGCATTTAGTTTTAAAAGGTGATCACAGGTCAATCGGTGCAAAGGACTGCTGCTGTGTCGCTCTCTGTGGGTGCTAACAAACCCCACCCCAATCAGTGATGTCACAGCAGGCGGCGGGGATGCCGGGGTAAATGTCACCGTCTTCTTACAGCTTTTAATTGTAGGCAAAGGCTGCATGGATAATGAGCTACTAAAGGCAGTGCAAAATGTCTTTGATGGTACACATGTGAGCTGTTTGTGTGCCCACTTTGAACAACGGATGTTTCAAAACTTTTTTCTTTCACTTGACCATAAATACAAGTATGTAAGTCATTATCACCCACCACTGAATGTTTTAATCTAGAGACATAATTGTAGATATTTCCATATCTGTGGTACAAACACTGGAGTTACACGCTGGTACTTAATGAAACCCCAATAAAAAGTAGTGGGGAAAAGAAGGCATTTTTAGTAACAGTGTAACATCCGTGCTGGAATTATTCCTGCGCAACTGAAAACACAAATATTCACTAGAGAAGCCGAAACCAGTGTAGGAGCTGCATAATCGACTGATGGGGTGTGGAGAAATGAGAAATAAGCCACCAAACCCACAGCAGCAGTTCTTCCTCCTGTGACTGACCCTTCAGACGCGCTGAAGATGCCATCTGTGGTCACCTGATCTCCAAGGAGACGATTGAGTCTTTGTCGTGTCTGGTCCCATCGCTGGCTCGTTTACTTTCACAGTGAGAGTGCGTGGGTTTTTTTGGGGTTTTTTGTGGTTCGCGTGTGTGAATGTGGTGAACACTTTTCTCTAGATCAGCAATATATCAGTACAGCTGTAAGGCTGGAAGATGTTATTTTGATCCTGACATGCTTGTATTTTTAAGGAATTTAACTGTGCAAAAGGAAATCTGAATGTGGAGAAGATGCTGTTAATAAATGACAGAACTTGATCTGAAGCATCTGCAAAACTGATCTGAGAATTTTCTGCTTGAGTTAACTTTTTTTTTTTTTTTTAAACTGGATTATTACAACTCATCTCTGTTGCTGTGAAATCTGATAGCTGTAAAGAGAAGGAAAAATGACATGAGATGGATGGTGTAAGTATTCCAGTATTCAAAAAGTATTTATAAAATATGTACAGCTTTGGCAATATAATAAAGATGTCCCAAACGAAGCTCTGTGTGCTCGTCATCCTGCAAACAAGGGAAGTGGCAACAGGTGGTGCTAGTTGCTGAAAAGTTTTCTTAAAAAAATAAGTTCACACTGTTTTACGGAAGCAAATGAAGACCTTAGGCTTTCATCAAAAGAAGTGTTTCCATCCATATCTTGATCATGATTGATTTTTCTTCTACGTTGTGCGTGTGATGGGTCCACCATAGCTGCAAACAGTGGCTGAGTAACAAAGATGCAAACGCCACATAAATGCCAGCATGAAGTCTGCAGGAGAATGCAAAACATTTTAAGCACCCATCTTTGCTGCCAGAGAACGAGCCATCACCTGTACGCATGTCTCATCACAGTACAGATCTGTTTCCACTAACAGCAGTGGGTGAGCGGGGCAGCTACTGAATAAAGCTCAAACTGCTTATGGGGACTCGATCGGTTTATAGCCATCACAAAAAGAACTAAAGAGCTGCTGCTCAAAGTAACCTAATCAGAGTGGTGGTTGCCATGACAGCTGTGGCTCAGGAGGTAAAGTGGGTCCACCAATTTGGAGGGTTAGTGGTTTGACCTTCAGCTCCTAAAGGCTGTATCAAAAGGTGCTTAGTCAAGACACTGAACCCCATAGTGCTCCTGATACATCCACTGGAGCGTGTGGGATAGAAGGTGCTCAAAGACAGGAACCAAAGCTCTGTGTTTGTGAATAAAGGAGAAAAGCAAGAGTATACTCACTGGACAATTTGCTAGGTACAGCTTACTACTACAGGGCTGAACCCCCCCTTATGTCTTCAGAGCTGCTTTCATTCTTCACAGAATCAACAAGGTGCTGGAAACGCTCATTAGAGATTCTGGTTCATGTTGACCTGATGGCATCACTCAGTTGCTGCAGATTTGTCAGCTTCTCATCAATGTTGAATATTGCAACTCTTTCCCAGTCTTCAAGTGGTGCCAGTTTCCTGTCAGCTGACAGAATTGGTACCTGGTGTGGTCTTCAGTGCTGTTTTATGCATTCTTTGGTTATAAAGTGTGCTTGTTCAAGCACACTTTTCTTCTGTCATCAACAAGACATTTTCATCCAGAGAACTGCTGCTTACTGGATATTTTCTGTTTTTACAACCATCCTCTGTAAACCCTAGAAATGGCTGCTCTGACCAACAACAACCATGCCACATTCAAAGTCACTTAAATCACCTATCATTCTCATGCTCAGTTTGAACTGCAACAGGTCATCTTGACCATGTCTGCACACCTACATGCACTGAGTATGTGACTGGCTGATTAGCTATTTGCACTAACAAGTAGCTGAATAGGTGTACCTGATGAAGTCTGGTTAATGTAAGTGACATTCCATTTACTGATGCTGGGCATCTCAATGATGTCTCGCTGAAATTTCACACAGTCAACAGAAAAAAAAAAAGCAACATGATTTTCGATGAGTTTTAAAGTTTATTTACCATCAGAAGCAGAAAAATTAATTTTCAAGTCACCAGATGTAGAAATAACCCTGGACAGCGGCAGAAGTATAACTGAGCTGCTGCTGGTATTTCATAAGGCCACAGCTAGCACAGCCGCTGTGCTGTAGCATAAGGCAATTCAGAAACTGCAACTCTACAGAAATGAAAGCAAAGTGAAGGACAGCACATCCTTCACACCGGCACAGGATCAAACAGTAGAGGTAGAAAGATACTGTTGCAGGTAGTGAAAAACTGAAAAGGGGAAGAAAAGAAACTTGGATTCAAACAGGTTCCACCTGAAACTACTCCCTGTTCCTTGTACACAATAATATAATGAACAATAAGTTTGATTTCAGACTCGTGAATCGTCGTCTTGATTGATTGATTGATTGATTGGTAATTTATTTCAACATGTGAACAATATACAAGTACATTTAGAAAAGAAATGAGAGAAAAAAAAATATACTATACAAATTACATACAAAAAAACATTCTGATTAATTTACATGTTGAAAGGGAGTGGGAAGAAGTATACACTTATTTAATCCCACCCCTGTCCCATAAATTATCAGTGAATATTTAGTCAGCTTCCTTACTGATATAATTTGTAATAAAAATAGTGAACAGATTTCTGATATACTATATACTATAATATCACATCATGAATTTTTTGTTTGTTTGTTTTTAAATAGAGACATTCACTTAATTTAAATATTTTCCTTTTCTTTATAGATCGAGAAGATCATATTTTTATAACTCTTTTTGAACAGTTTTATGTTTGGACATTGCTTTAATTCCATATTCAGTTTGTTCCATAGTTTCACTCCTTGAACAGAAACACAAAAGCCTTTTCTTGTAGTACGTACCTTCATTGTTTTGAAGTTACAAAAACCCCTTAAATTATAACTTCCTTCTTTCAAAAAAAACATACTCTGAATATTACCTGGCAGTTCTTTATTTTTTGCTTTGAATAGAATTTGTGCTGTTTGGAATTTCACTATATCGTCAATTTTCAATATTTCAGACTGCAAAAATAGTGAGTTTGTATGTTCCCTATAACCTGCATTGTGGATGATTCGAATTGCTTTCTTTTGAAGAGTAAAAAGTGAATGTAATGTGGTTTTATAGTTATTGCCCCAGACCTCTGCACAATAGCTTAAGTATGGTGAAACCAGTGAACAGTAGAGAATATGAAGTGATGTTCTGTCGAATACCTGTTTTGCCTTGTTTAGTACTGCAATGCTTCGTGATACTTTGGAATGAATATATCTTACGTGAGCTCTCCAGTTAAGTTTTTCATCTATTATTACCCCCAGAAATTTATTTTCACTGACTCTTTCAATATCAACACCATTTATTTGAATCTTTGCATTTGTATTTAAACTACTATTTCCAAATAACATAAGTTTAGATTTATTCAAATTTAATGATAATTTGTTTTTATCAAGCCAGAACTTCACTTTACTTATTTCATTAGTCATATCCTCCAATAAATTCTGCAGATCATCACCAGAGCAAAAAATGTTTGTATCGTCAGCAAAAAGAACCATTTTTAATACTTTGGACACTTTACAGATGTCGTTAATGTACAAGTTGAAGAATTTTGGACCCAAAACTGACCCTTGGGGTACACCACAAGCAATGTCCATACATAAGGAGCAACCACCATTTATTTTCACAAACTGCTTTCTGTCACTTAAATAACTCCGGACCCAATCTAAAACTACCCCTCTGACACCATAACGTTCCAGTTTTCTTATTAATATATCATGATCTATAGTGTCAAATGCCTTTGTCAAGTCTATGAATAACCCAGCCACATATTGCTTTTTGTCTATGGAATTTGTGATGTATTCTATTGAATCTAATAGTGCCGATGATGTTGATCTGCTTGATCTGAATCCGTACTGACTCTCAGTGAGTAGTTTATGTTTATCTATAAATTTTTCCAGTCTGTTTTTAAACAGTTTTTCAAGAACTTTTGAGAATTGAGGTAGTAAAGAGACAGGCCTGTAGTTTGTGAAATGGTGTTTGTTTCCAGATTTGTATAGAGGTATAACTTTTGCTATTTTCATTCTGTCTGGAAATCGACCAGTTTGAAATGATAAATTACAGATGTATGTAAATGGTTTTATAATAGCCTCAATGACTCTTTTAACCACTATCATATCAATATCATTACAATCCAAAGATTTGTGATTTTTACATTTTTTGACAATTTCAAGAACTTCATTTTCATCAACGGCTGTGAGAAACATAGAATATGGATTTCTGTCAATCAGTGTATCGGGTTTTTCCTGTGCTTTCCCAGGATGAGTGATTGTTCTTGCTAAATTTGGTCCAGCAGTTACAAAGAATTCATTGAGACTATTTGCCACAACATCCATATTGTATTCTTCATGGTCATTACAAATGAAATACTTGGGATAGTTCTTTTGTCCAGTCCCACATTTTATAACACTGTTCAGGATTTCCCATAATCTTTTATTATTATTTCTATTTATATCTAATTGTCTTCAGACAGAACAAGTGAGAGATTTCAGAAACGGGGCTTGCTGAGCCAAATATTTCCACCAGAGAATGGGCAATGGTAAATTAGTGTAGAAAATGTATAAATTAAGAAGTACCAGGACAGAAAATAAAATCTCATAGTTAAGCATGTAAAAACTCATTTATAAAAACCTTTGTCAGCTTTAAAGCACCTTTAAATTTAGGAGTAAGGTGTTTCTCTTAATTCTTGCATTGTTGCGTTGCACAGTGCGACACATCTGCAGAGCTCCAGTCATCCTGTAACCTTTGCAGATTTTTGTAAATCACTAATATATATATATATATATATATATATATATACATACATAAACATAAACATTTATAGTTTAACAGTTTGATTACAGAGGCAGCAATTCAGCTCTTGACCTGTTGCCTGGTAGGTCAACACGTTTGCACTCTGCCCTCTCAGCATTTTTAAAACATACGTTCAGCTTGACTTCTTCTCCAAAGGATCTAAAGCTACTTATTTCAACATGGCCGTACGTCTGGAGCTCACAAGTCCTCGTGGACCGCCTTGCGGAGAATCCGGAGACGGGACATGACTTCGTCCCAGTCCAGGTAACAACCCTCGAGGTGCCGGAGCCTCTCCAGCCTGCTGATGTAGCTCTTTCGGCCGTGAAGCAGACGCCAGTTATCAAAGGTTACGATGTCACCTGAAATAGAACCACCACCAGAGATCAGATGTGAAGCTGTGGGGCACGTCATTGATCCTAGATTTACTTCAGCACAGACTTTCATTTTCTTATTTGCCCCACCTCGTTCAGAGAGGTCAGAGTTGGCTGCAGAACAGCTTATAATAGCTCACAGGCGTCATTATGCTTCAAATAAAATCTGAAACCTCTGACATCGCAGTCTTGGAAACCGCTGGACGACAGTCCTAACTTCCCAAAGCTGGCACTACCACATCAAACAGCATGAGCCAAAGTCTCATTGTGCTGTGGGCAAAATTCAGCACAAGACAAAAGCAGCTTTAAAGTCAGGTCATCAGGATGGAAGCCTGAGGAATGCTGTCAAAAAACTGCCTCTCTGCTAACACCACTGTGCCTTCGAGCCCCACTCTGAAGTCCTTTAAATAAGTTCATCTCCGCTACCTGATGCTGCAGACTCTTAGCACACTGTTTTTTCAGAGGGTGTTGCATTACACTCTGGTCGTTTGCTTTTCTCTGCAGCAGCGGCACTGACACGTCACATGTCATCGCGACCCTGACGAGGACAAAGCTGTTGTTGCCCATCGCCGTCACAGTTCGTTTTCTGTTTAACACAAGCATTATCCTGCAGACTGCGCCCACCTCCCTCTCTGCATCCATTTTATTTGCACTCTCTTTCCTCGCACCTCTCACTTATTTTCATTTCGTTCTTCCACTAACACACACTGTTTGGTATACAGGAGCATGGATGGGGGCCTTTTACACACACATTTTCCTATTCTTCTCATTTTTAATGGAAAGAGGTGCACGCTGACCTGGCTCCATCCTATAGGTGACCACGTTCTCCGGTCGGTTCATGATGTCCACGTAGGCCTTCAGTGCTCTGTAGAAGGGTTGGACCTGATGTACGGGCAGGTCCAGCACCGAGTCTCGGGTGGCGTTATTGTAGTTGATCTTCACGACTTGCCCGTCTGCGTCGACGCTGCACCGAGAGGACAAAGCTCAAAGTCAAACTAAAGTGAATCGGGACTTTTAGAGATGAGACAACCAGTCCATTAGATGCTCCACAAGAATGAATTAGAAAGCATTTCATGATTAGGCATTTTAGTCATGTATTAAGGAAGCATGCAACTCACTACCAATTCACTGAGTCTAACAGCACAACTAAATTGAATTAGTCAGTTTAATATCTTAGATGTAACTCCAGCAACTGATTATGAAATTCACTGCAGATCATTTTTCTACTCATTCATCTTTGCTCTCTACTCCCACCTTATCATTGTGACAGTAGTTACCGCACATTGACTAATTTGACATAAATCCAGCTTTTTTCAGTTACACTTGAACAGACACATGTGACTGAACATCTAATTAGCATACAATTAATACGAAGCTACGCTCTTATGATCTGCACAGCTCATGTGTGAACATAATCACTGTGAACAGCAGATGGCAGTGTCCCATTTCAAATGACAAAAATACACACCTAAGCGTATATAAGTGTACAGAAATGTCACTGTGTAGTTTCTCTAAAAGTCTGAATCTCTGCTTTATATAAAATGAGTAAATGTGTGTGTGTGCCGGGGAAAAAACCTCAAAGAAAGCACAAACTGATGATCTGCCTGATCATCTCCACTTACTCAATGATGCAGTTCTTGGACTGCAGCATGAAGTCGCAGTAATCTGTCCCGGTGTCGGTGAAGTCCACGCGCAGCGAGGTGAGCGTCTGGAAGGCCTCTGGGTCTTCTCTCTGCAGCTGCTCAGCCATGTGGAAGCCGTCCACCACTTCGCTCTCCCCTCCTTCCTTAGCCTGGTTGATGCAATGTAGAAACTGCACCTACGCCAGCCCGACACAGACACACACACATGCTCCACAAATGCTCGTTTTACAACTCTGACAACGTAAAAGCCGAACGCAGCCATAACTCAGGAGCGATACCATATCTGTCTGCTGTTATTTCATCTTCCAAACAGAGCGTACAAGTAAGATTTTACTCACTCCAGGTGCGAAGTGTAACGCCGGGTAGTCTGTATGCAGACTGAGCTTTCCTGAAGTGTAGGCTACATTGTTTGCCATGGGTTTGTCCTGGACCTGCCATGTGTGCCTGAGGACAAAGATAACATTCATTAATATACTCCACTTTAATTATTTAACTTTAGCTTTAGAAGATCAGCGGCGACAATTAGGCCACGTGGAGGAAAAAGGACGAGATCAGATGAAGTTCGGAGGGTTCCCTGAGGGGGGAAAGCAGGCAGCTTCACAGGAATGCTCAGCCTGTAGCCTCTTAAGCAGGCACTTCATTGAGATGCAGCAAGAGTCGAGCACTAATGAGGTAAAGTTATCTTCCATGTTCTGTTTGCATGTCTCGTTCGGATGATGCGGGGGTCGTAAAACTGTCGCGTTTCTGTGACGGCAGGCCTTCAGCTTTAGTCTGCAGACTCTTTTACTTCCAGTGGCATGAGCTCATCCGCTGGCAGAGGCAAAGCTTTACGCTCCAAACCTCTGTTCTGACTGAGTGCACCAGGTAATTCCTCTGGCTTAAAAAAAAAAAAAAAAAGCTGGAATGCTTTTAGGTTGTTTTCCCCGTCTCTGTCCTCAAGTAATCAGCACAGCAATAAGTCAAAATGATGAACTCTGGTGTGGTGAAAGGGGCCCCGACGGCCGTTCGCTAAGCTCCTCCATGAAACCGAAATGAATCAAAGCTATGGATTATTCACTATTGGACATATTTCGTTTTTTTGCCTGTCCCATTTGGTTCTTTAGCCGTCAGAATTGTTGTCTGAAGACCAACAAGGATACCCAATGGATTTACTTTGCCAAATGGATCATCGTGGCATTTCTGTATTGGTCCATTTGATCGACCTTTGTTTTTATTATTTATTTTATTTTATTTTCAGTTGCTACAGACGGGACGGACATGAGTGAGGGATAGGAAAGGGAGAAAGAAAGAGGAAGGAAAAGAAAAACAGAAGGGGAGAGGGACAGTGAGAAAGGGAAAAAAATCTCCTGGATCACCTGTTGAGAGAGAAAGAATAGAAAACAAGCAAAAAAAAAAACCAAAGCAACATACTAAACACAACACCATCGCATTAATCTAGCTAAGTGTAAACAGCAGTAAATACTAAATATTCAATGTTGTTGTGCAGCACGCAGGACAGACAGCGCACAATGTGCTTTGAAGTAGCAGCAAAGAAAGGTGTAATTTAAGTCTACGAACAGTGAACACACCCGTGTGCACACCTGTGTGGATCAGCACGCTTGTATTCAAATGGTTTCCACATGTAATGGTCTGCAAGAGGATGTAGAGAGCCATAACCCCGTCCCCCAGGGCATGAAGCAGGCATGGAGGAGATCCAGGCCCCAGACATATTTCGTTAATGTACCAAAGTCAGAATCTGAGCCCTTCTTTCAGCACAATATCGAGCTCTTTCTGATTCACTGGAAAAAGACATGCATTTTTTTAAGGGTCTTTTGTATTTAAATTCTTACTAATAACACTCCGGGGCTCTGCTCCAGCTAATATATGATCGGTGGAAAATTCAACAGCTCGGGATTTAGAGGGGAGTCAGATTATTAAACAATGGCTTGGCTGAGGATCACTGGAGCAAAAATGGAGGAAGATCACAGAGTCTTACCCATAAAATGTCAGCCTGAGATAGCCAATCCTCTCAGCCAGTCTGGCCACTTGGCCCTGCTCTGCAGGAGCCCCCTTCAGGTAGACCATGCCAACACGACGCAGGGCCAGGAGCCAAGTGAGCGCGGCCTTATCGTCACGGAGGACTTCGTCAAAGTCTGCTGAGGGAATGCGCAGTGTCGAGTCCCAATAATAACGCCCTGAAACGAGGAAGCGGACACGGCAGAAAGTTCACTTCTTATGTACGTGTTTATTTCTGGTTTCTGTCTGTCAAGAATTAAAGCTGGTTGTGCGACACAGGAACACAAAGCATTCTAAAGCAACAGCCTCTGTGCCATAACGGCTCCGTTACACAAACAAATGCTGTACAGCGAGGGCAGGAGTGCTCTGCAGCAAAGCATTTTATCAGATGTTACACTCTTGTTTTGTCCTTCTTTGTCAGCGTGCTGGTATAAACCCGAGTTGGCTTCTAGCTGACTGAGAGACTGCAGGTTGCACAGACAGTTTTATATAACCTGTAGATATTTGGAGATCTTTGCACTCTCTGAAGGAGGTCAAGCCAATAAACTGGGTGGCAAGGGCCCACACCACAAAACGTTCCGAGCTGCGTGCCCCCCAAGGTGGATCCTCAGGTGGTTGAACCAGTCCCTGCAAGTCATCTCACTTCTTTCCTCCGAGCTCTTCTCCTCCGCCGCCGCCCTCCTCCAATAAAAGGCGTAAAAATTCAAAGAATTAATCTGAGCCTGTTGACTTCAGCTGCAATCAGATATAGGGCACGTCTGCTCTCTCAGACTTTCCATCAGCACACATTTGACCTTCCAAACCCCCCCCCCCCCCAATCCTCTTTTCATCCTGGTATGCTGCAGGTGAATGAAATCAAGTCAACATGGAAATATGACCACAAACACTTTTTATTATCAAATGAAACACAATGAGTAGTTTGATTTCCTTTGTTTAAAAAACAACAACAATATTAAGTAGCAGCTAACAGTATGACTGATGTGATGTTTGTTTTATTGCAAAAAAGGAAACAATTCATTTAAAGTCCATTACTGCCCCCTGCTTATTAGTTCCAATTAAATCTAGAAACGCTGCAGATCTCCACTGCATGCCATCGTGTGTGCGCTTGAAGAAGAATAGCTTGCTGAGAAAAATCAGCACGTCTCCATCAGACAGACAGAAGTGTGGAGAAAACCCCCCCAAAATCCTCCCACTGCTCTCCACCCAACTGGCTCGACTTCTTTTTCCGTGGAGCCTCCCTCCAGTGACTTCCAACGAAACAGCTGCTAAGTGCATTTGTGGGGGGAGGAGGAAGAGGAAGGTTTAAACTGAGGAGATTTTGTACCTGTCTGATGTTTGTGGCTCCTTTTCGTGTCTTTTTTTCCTTTGTCCACCGACTTCCAAACAACTTTCCAAATGGCTGCATCATAAGCAGATTACAAGGCTAAGGCTTGCAGGAGATGGACACACAGGGCGAGCGCGCTGAACCTAATGCATAATTTATCATCATCTAAAGTGTTTCAAACCGCAAAACAAAATGCGACTGTTTGCTCTGAAGGCCACAAAGATTTAGAGGTATGACAAAAAGACTTTAACTGGTGATGCGGAGTTTCAGAGCCGCTGAGGCAGAGATGCAGCATCAGTCAGAAACACAGCGATCGTGACTTGCAGACCTCCCTCCAGGCTGTTGTCACAAACAATCAGTTTCTGGCTGCACAATTCAAAGGGTCAGGAACCTGCTGCTTGTTAAAACTTGTCAAGAGGGCGGTGGGCAACAGAGATGGGGAACGAGAAACTGGGGCAAAGGTCAAGCCCCAGTGTTACAATTACTCTTGTGAAACTGGAACTGTCTTGTACAGGCATTGCGGCATTTCAGCTCTGCAGTTTAGGGTGTCACTCGTGACAAAGGGGCTACAGCATTAGCTGCAGTGTGCGTATACATCAGCTGAGCAGTCCTGGCTCTAGTTCAGCTCCGATCTCATTGTGGAAACGCATCACGTTCGCCGCTATCAGGGGAATTCACAGCGTGGCTGCTGGGTTGAACAAAAGACGAGAACTTTGCAGAGTATCTGCTTTCTAATCAAGTAATCAGCACCTAACATTAGCTTGTTTTTAACCGGCAAGGCTAATCACAAATCTTGCCTGGGAGGAATCATAAAGGAGGATCTTCCCCCGTCACACTGATCACACATTATGAAACAAAATAAGTTTTTTTTTCACCCGAACAGCTTTTGCTAACCTGTTTCTCTGCAGCTGCTGTTACACTCACAGTGCAGTTCTATTCAAAAGATATTCTTTGATTTAAAGCTGCTTCTCTGCATCAACAATGGATTAAAAGCAGCATGTGAATATGAACGATGTCAGACAATTTTCAGTCGTCAGCTTGCCTCAGCTTATTGGAGCCTCTCCTTTTCACTGCTCTCGTAGCTTGTTTTCCCAAGCAGCTGGAAGTGGGTTTTTGGCAATAAAGCACCAAGTTTTTTTCTACCTGCTCTGCACTTAACAGTTAAAAAACACAGCTGCCAAGATGCTGGTGAACACTGAGGAGTGCTGGTAGCTAAAGAGACAGATTTGTAGGAGGTGGGGGTGACCAAAATCAAATCTTAGTGAAGTCAATGCTGTAGTTCTATTAATGAAGTGAACACAAGCTCAGTGTCCTGCAGCAGTAAACCTGGGCAGATCAAGTCCAGTACACAATATTCTTGTCCTGTAAGTACAAACCACTCAAAGCTCTTAATCACCAATTTTTTTTTGAGTATTCTTTTGGAAAAGCATCCACACAGGCAATAAGAACCATCACTCTCTTTTGCATAGTTTCCAGCTGTGGTTACCGGTGGTCCGGTGTCAGAATTAGCATGTGTGTGTTTTTTAAATATCAGTATGCAAAAGAAAAAAATAATAAAACAGAGCAGAGCAGTGTCAAACTGAGGCAGCCTCGAGTCTGCACTGTGTTCATTTGTGTAAAATCACTGTGGGTTTCACACACAGGACTGTGCTGCCATGTGCTTGAAGGGACACCCTCCGACAGCCTGACAAGATATGTGCATAATCCCCTCCACTGTGCCCCCACCCCCCCAGTCCTGGTCTGCTACAGTGGCTTTTCCAGATGAGGAAACCTGAAGCCGTGGTTCCCGTGGTTGTCAGGCAGCTCATGGCAGTTTGGCTCTGCTCTCGCTGGGCTGTGTGATTTAAGCTCGCAGGCCCAGGGTCGCTCTCCTCTGCAACTGGGAGCGCCTTCAAAGCTCTACTTGAATCACTGCAGTTATCCAGAGCTTTTGTTTTGACTTGGTTAAGTTTTATCACAGAGCTCAGATCAGCAAACTGCTGTTTATACTGAAAGCAGATTTTAGAAGTTTTACTGAATATATGCAATCTCCTTTGTTTTTGTTTTTTTTTAAAGTGGAAAAATGACCCCACTATCTGTACTTTTTATGTGATTTTAGTGGTGCATCAATATAAACTATGGTGGGATCCTTTGTACTCTTATTGGTTAAAGATCTACAATCAGTCAAATCAGTTTTGTTTTAGTTTTTTTGTCCCAATAGATTTTGCTTTGTCTCTCTACGAAGGACTAAAAGAAGCTTTTCATGTAAAGAAGAAAGAGCAGAAACGGTCACTACTGGCTTTTATCAATGTTTTAAACTATTTAATGTTCCAATATAATCCTTTTCTAAGAAGACACCTGGAAAGAAATGTGCAGTCATATTCTACTCAACAATTACCAAGCACATTTGCATTTTCCTAGCATATGTACCGGAGTGTGCGTTTATCAATGGCACTGCAAGACCATCACGCCACCTTTCCACTAGTGCAACAAACACACCTTTATTAATGAAACAGACGCGGATTACGGAGCAGCCAACTTGTGCATTACCACTTTGGAAGACACAGTGTGAGCAGTGTTTTCTCACCGAGGAGCAGCAGTCCCCTCCGCACGCTAATCCAAACTTTCTCCATCTGCAAATTTAGTTTCCCGAAACTCAACTGAACACTGTGCTAGTTTGTCAAAATCATGTCTTTTTTTGGAAACTTATACGCAACTCTTTCAGCATTATTTCAAGTGCCAAGCGGGACGTCCGCCTTGCCAAAGAAATGAAAAATCCAATCATTATAGTCATTAATCTTCCCGTGGAGTCTGATGCAAAGGTGTTGAAATTTCAAATGAGATGACAAAGAAAAGGGATTTAACCCAAATATAACTGATCCGTGAGGAATTATAGGAATACACCGTGAGAAATAAACTGTGTTGCGGGTGAAAAATGGTGAAATCTGTTGAAAGGGGGCCAATTTTGAGGTCGCTTGAAAGAGACACCTGATATATGAAAGGCTTGGTGAACCAATCGTATTTCTGACAAGTCTGAAGTGCTAAACCCCTCAAGACTCCATTATTGCAGAGTACACAGTAAATAAATAAAAGCCATTTATGACAAATTAAAGTATACACCAGTTTCTCATGTGAGGTTGGTAATACAGCCTGTGAGAGCGCATGTGTTTGGAAAGTTGGTTGTGCTGAAACTGTAAACGGCGCGTGAAGTGATCGTGGCTCAAGAGTTGGGAGTTCGCCTTGTAATCGGAAGGTTGCCGGTTCGAGCCCCGGCTCGGACAGTCTCGGTCGTTGTGTCCTTGGGCAAGACACTTCACCCGTTGCCTACTGGTGGTGGTCAGAGGGTCCGGTGGCGCCAGTGTCCGGCAGCCTCGCCTCTGTCAGTGCGCCCCAGGGCGGCTGTGGCTACAATGTAGCTTGCCATCACCAGTGTGTGAATGTGTGTGTGAATGGGTGGATGACTGGATATGTAAAGCGCTTTGGGGTCCTTAGGGACTAGTAAAGCGCTATATAAATACAGGCCATTTACCATTTACCATTTATGATCCAGTTTGGAAGAACGTACGTGTTTTTCCGCTGTTGGACTTCCACGGCTGTTTCCAGGGAAGCCGCTCGGTCGACTGATGATTGGTGACACAGAAGGCTAAACTCAGACCAGATGGCAAAGGGGAAAAACATCATTGAAACTGGGAACTGACAAATCAGCTGCTATGAAATCCATCAGCAGACTTAATGAAGAAAAATCCACCAGTCAGTCAGTACGTTTACGATATATGTCCAATTCAAATGGAATGCTAATTGATTTATAATGTAAGTATTAAAAGCAGGAAATTAGGGCAAAAAATACATTTTTAATGCTACGGAGAGCAAAGAAAACTGACACATTTTCTCTTTAGAAGGGAAAAGGATAACTGAAAAAGGCAACCAGGTTGATCGAAAAAACAAAACAAAACATGTATCTGTGTACAGGACATGGGTGCCAACACATGTGTGCAAACTGCATATATTTAGACATTTTTATCAATGTATCTCCCAGAAAGAGAAACTGAACCTGAACTTCTGGACTTTATGGCTGCACTGATGCGAAAATGATCATTTCCCTGATACCTTTGGACAGTTTCATTTTAGCCTGGAATTCTCTAGTTAGTGGAATCGGTACAAAATCGAGCAGCAACGGATTTCAATTTGACAAGACGACATTACAGGTTTTCAAGTCTGTTAGGGAGTATCTCTGTGGATGTTTTTAAAATGTATTAGCAAGTACTATGAAAGAGTCAGTCTGGTGCAGTACGTACTGTAGGGAAATATTTCCCCCTTTTTCTGTTTAGGTCAGCTTTTGTCAGACTTTTGACAGCAGAAATACTTTTTTGGCTGTGATAAGTTACTAGGACGTTTTTTTGGCAGGCCAGAGAAAGGACAGCTGTAAAAGCGAAAAGAAACCTTTTTCAAAATTAAAAAAAAGTCCAGTATACTACTTCATGTATTGCTTCAGATTTTAAACACACTGATCAACAGCAGGAGTATTGAGTGATGCATGTGTTGAAGGAGCTATGACTATGGAAAGAAAACGCTGTGCAACTGAAGAAAAATTGCAAAATGATTGTAAAATAAACCCTGCTCTTTTATGAAATATGATTAACAATAAACCAGGGGACCAACGATTACTGTAAACACAGGCATAAATCTCTTGTTGTGACTTTGCCATCTATCAGTGAAGCACTGTTTTGATATTCAAAATCACTCTGAATGTGAATGGATGTGCTTCAAAGAAGAAAGTGCGCTTTTACTAATAAAACCTGATCCTGATATTCTGCGAAATCGCATTTAAAGACTCAACTTGTTACAAGAGTAATGACATGCCATTATGCCCCAGTTGAGGATGAACAGTTGGCTAAATTAGAGAATACTCATAACTGCAATTTAGAAAAAGAAGAGACTACATATGTGAAGTGGTGGATAAGTGTGAGGAAAAAAGCTCAAAGCCACGTATTCAGGCTTATTTTTACTTTTTTAAAAACCCCACTTAACCTGTTTCATTTCTGCCTTTTAAATACCAGTGACATAAAATTAGTCATGAAATCAACCCCGGCTAAATAAACATGACAAGCTCCAAGTGGGAGGCCCGAGATGATTACATGGCTCAAATACTGAAAGCATCTGGCAGGCTTTAAGTAAATCACTGACAGATTTATTATGAAAGGAAGACTCATTGCATATAAGGATGTGAGTGACATATGCTTTTAGTGTTCCCGAGAGCACTGCGACATCGTCACTCTCCTTTAAACGATGTAAAGGGTTCATAGTGCCAGCAAGATAATGGCATGAGTGTATTCCAAAGGTCCCGAACATATCTACAAAGGAGATGTAAATACTCGATCCACACAGAATAGCTAAGTCTATTAAATGCGTCATTCCGTGCCGACTGTGCGTTGAGCTCAGTGTCTGCGCATGCCAACACATCTGCTGTAATATTTTCTAATATGTATGAGCAGGAATGATTTCACAGCTATGTTTATTTACAGCAGCATTTCTAACGCAACAGACTTGAACTAACAACACTCATTTAAACTTGTAATGCTGCAATAAAGCATAAAATCTCAAATCCAGTTGGTACTTCCTGTCCAGGCTTTGCTCGAGGAATAATCCTGATTGGGAAAGCAGTGGATCGAACAACAAGAAAGCACTGACGTTCATAGATCCACGTCACACATCAAAGCTTTTTTAACTCGCGGTGGACTCTTGGTCATTATATCAAATCTCAATTTTAGATAAGTTCTTTTTAAATATCAAGTAATCAAACAATTTCTGCACAAATGCAGTAAAACATGAAAGCATATAAGGCAGTAAGAACCACAACAGTTTAAAATAAAAAGGTACAGTGGAGTTTATAAGAAATCCCCACTCGCAGAAACCGAGCAGCGTGAGTTTAAATCTGTGGTCGCACGTTATCTGCAGGCTCAGGGATTCGTTTGTTCTGAAAGGAAGGAAATACAACGGTGAGCTTGTATTTGCTAAGAACATGCTGCTGTGTTCTTGACCCTCAGTCTGAATTCATTTTCCATATGGTACAGACAGACAGGGGTCTGCGTGAGACTCGGTTACACTGACGTCAGCTTTTTTTTTTCCTCTTAAACACAGCCCACTTCCTTACAGCGTTTCACATTAGCTTAGATTTTTACTGAGTGTATTTATCAGGATAATAAATTTGAAATTCTGACATATTACAGACCTATCTAATATATTTAAGTTTATACATTTTTGGAACTGACACAATCTTTGTTATTTTATTTTTTCCAGGTAAAGTTATGAAGAATACGGGCTTAACGTGCAGAGTCATTTCCATCGTAAAGATAAAATTTTATCGAAATCAGCCAAGGAATTCTGTTTAAAACCAAAAGTCAGCCCAGCTCTGGAACAGCATTCTTTGGACAGATGAGACAGATCAGTCTGTACCAGAACAAGGAGAAGGGAAAAGTACGGAGGAGGCTTGGAAAGGCTCACGATCCGATGCATACAACATTCCCTGTGAAATATGGCGGATGCAGTGCGACACATGGTTAAGCACTTTGTCCCTGCTGTAGACAAAACAAAAGGCAAAAAAGGCATTTATCAGTGATACTCATCTGTATCACTGAATAACTGTCCCCGATTGATGTCTAATAGCATTTCACCAATAGCTTTCTGGTGAGCTACACACTTGTGATTTGAAAGGCACAAATAGTAAAAGAAAGCAAGAAAAAAGCCCTACTTTAGACAAAAAGTGAAGTTTTAAAACATGATGAATAAAAACCCCAAAGCTCAAATTATCACATTGACCTCACTGCGTCTCAAGTGTGCTACACTTTCGCTTTCACAAGCCCACTTGGGCCTGTAAAATCGAGGAGCGCTGCATGAAAAAGCACACAGAAATTCAAACGGTGGGCTTCACTTTAGCCACAAACAAGTAAGTGAGTGAGAATACGAGAAAAAACCTCAGAGGTGAACGCTGTGCATCATCCATCTTTTGAGAATGTAGACCTTTCCGGTATTTTTCAGTTCGAGGAATTTCATGCTGGCGCTCAGGAGGAAATAATTAAACCCAGTGAGTGCGTGTGTGTGTGTGTGTGTGTGTGTGTGTGTGTACGTCATCTTTTATTGTGTTTTGATGCATGATCTTAGCAGCGCCTTCCAGGAGCGCTCCTGGCTCTGAGCTGAGCGCTTCTGAAAAAAAACAAAACCCTAAACAACAAAATGACTGTCTGTAAATTGCTATGAGGGCGATCTACTTACACCTCCACATGAATAGAGGAGTTCTGCAACACAAGACACACACGTACAGACCCTTAATCAGTCTGGAACAGAGCAGGAGCCGCTCAGCCCTGTGGATCCTTCAGGACCACGTGTGTGTACACAAACCAACTACAGTCCATCCCCCGCTCCACTGAAGTGCTGCTACCTTGTTCCACAGCTGAACTTTCTCCTCTGCTTGTCTGGCAGACTGTAAAGCGTCCTGGGCCATTGTAAATGTACTGTAAAATGAGTTTTCTTCTAGTCTTTAAAAAAAAAGTATTGTAATGTTACAAAGCGAAAAAAAACAAACAATGTTTGCAAAGACGAGTTTAAATCGGGGGCATCTTTTTGTTCCCTGGGAAAAGCTCGGAATTTACACGAATTTTCATTTTAGCAGCTACACAGTCAAGCGGCGCTCACAGTGACTGTATTCACGTCGCATGCCAAGTGCTATTACATTTTCTACTACACATTCATTCATATATTTCCCTGCAGATAAACCCGTCTAGTTCAGACACACTATTGTCAGATACAACTGATTGGAAAACACTTTAAACTAAAAAGCGACGATGGAACAAAAACAACAACTACATGAAGTATGAAATACCAGTCTGCAATTGTTCTAACTCTACAGTAATCCCAGCAAGAAATTTATTTCAACTGAGCAACCTTGACAGTCTCATTAACAGACTACAGGGATACGCACAAACAGCTTCCGAATATAATTGTGACACAGTGGAATAGGCCTACAGAAATTACTCAGTTTATGTCCAACAGCGCTAAAGCAGAAAATGTTTCATTTACACCGTCCACACAGGAGGATACATAATTACCCACTTCCAACGTGCCTGCGTTGAAAGACGAAAATTAAATCATCTTGTATTTTGCAGTAAATTACTGTGAATGCATTACTCAGAGTTTGATACGAACTCATCGCTGACTGAACTTTTCTGTGTTGGACAAAAAAAAGAAAAAAAAGAAGTCAAATGAATCACCGTGTGCTGAAATAAAACCGGCTGCACTTAACTTCTATTCTTCCCGTTCGGACTGTGAGTCGCATCTAATGTGAAATATGAGGTTCTGTGGTCACAGTATGGAAAATGTGATCCGTGACGAGCTTCGTTGGACTTGCTGCTTTACCGTTTACGTGCAAGCTGGTAACACCTGCTGCTCGGCAAGCTGATAAATTGCCGTTTTCAGATACTGCTTTGAAAATGCAGTTATTCATGACAGTGTTTGTTCATCCTGTTAATTTTGAGACAGCTGCGGCGTGATTTATGGCCCCCTTTAAAGATAATCTATTTTACCATTACATCAACAATAATTAGAAAGTAATCACTGGTTTAAGACTACAGCAGCCCCAATAACGGCAGCCCTTTTTGTCACCAATTTAATGGTTTCATTTTGTGGCCTTCTCAGTTAAACTCCACATAAGTAAATACAATACAGTAGAAGATCAAAAATAAGAGTAAATTCTACTTTACAAGAACATCACAAACTAAAGCAGAGATATTAAATGAAACTCCCCAAATGTACATAAAACATTCTCTTGGTGGAAAGATTTTTGGCACACACTGTTGCAATCTGATAATACCTTCTACCTTCTTTCAGGTGACAAAGCTTAGCCCATGATGAAACGCATGCAATTCAAAAGATCACAGCACAGCTCGGCACAGGAAATCCTGGATAGAGGGCGAGGCCGCTGCTCCTATCAAGTACATGACATCCTAAAAGTACAGACTTTAAATTGAGTGAAAATTATGAAAGCTGGACTCACTATTGAGGAAAAGCTCTTCCTGCATTGCCTGTCGGGCAGCAGGAGAGAAGCAGCGTTTCTTCAGCCACTCTGCATCAAAGACACTGATGTGCTGGTCGGGCCATACGATGGAGACCTGTGGAGAGATGAAAGCTTATTGAACTGGTTTGTCAAAGTGCTCTTTTTCTTTTTAAGTGTTCACCTAATATTTTGTAGTGATTGCTAATCAACTGAAGTAAAGTTTGTGTCAAATGAACAATCCATGTTTATTTAGAGGGTATTGTCTTGTTAGTAACACATGACTAGGATAGAAAAAAAGATGGGTTTGAACACTGATCTTTGAAGGCGTTGGTTTTTTTTTTTTGCTTCATAAGGTTAAAAAAACAAAAAAACAAAACTTACTCCCTTCTTTCCAAATACCTGTGGAGGCTTTTAGCCAATCCAACCACGTCCTCAAACCTTTTGGTATTTTTAAAGACGCGTGTTTGCTATAATGCATAATGGCTATCCAGTATATCTTGGCACAGGAAACAGGATGCACACGGTAGCTTGGCAGTGCTGTCACGTCAAAGGAATCTGTTTATAGCCGTGTCCTACTTCAGGGCCTGGATCCTCTGACGGACACAGTTCACTGGGGAGATTTCTTTGGAGGACTTAAAGGTCAGGCTGAATGCGCCAAAATTAGACTGTCTGACCTCATCGACCTCCTCAGTTCATCACCAGGCAGTTTCTCAGTAACAATAAGCAAAGTGTAAATGTCATTCCCGAACTGGAACAAGTTTCATGACAACCAAGTATAATGAGATGCATTTAAAATTTTAAACACGACAACGACACAAGCGCACCCAAACAAACTGCTTAAAGCAGAGCAACGAGAATAGAGTTGTGGAGATGTCATGTTTGAATCTTTGTAAAACATTTGAAATATCAGTTCTTCTGCTGAATTCATGTTTACTTATTTGTTTGGCCTGAAAACATCAGATAAAAGCAAGTAATCACTATATATTTTCCAGGGCCTAAGGTGACACCACTTTTTCCCCTAAAGAACAGTCAAAATTAGAATCCCTGCCTAGTGCCTGTACGCCCAGCAAACTAGCCAAGGTGCAGCTTTCATGCACATCTGTGCTGACTCATGATGTATGCAGTAAAGGCTAAAGGAACTTAACATTAAGTATCACACCAACCTGAAATCTAATCACATCTCCTCCTTCTGTTTCCGAGTTAATGTTCTGAATAATGGGCAAGAACGTGCAGAACATTATAATATCAGTTAAGTTGACCTTTTATCCTGTTTGATATTTGGTGAAAAGATCTTACGCTATGGCCAAAAAATAAAGAAAGAAAGAAATTGTGAGATAACACCAGTGACCTTTGACCACCAAAATCTAATCAGTTCATCCTTGAGTTTAAGTGAGCTTTTGGATATTATTTTGGATACTGATTAACTTAAAAGAGGACCAACTCATCTGCTGTTGATCTTACAGGTGAAAGTTATAAGGAGCGCAAAAGAAGTGGTATTTCAAAATAATGTGCAAGTACAACTACATGACTGGAGAGAAATTACTGTTGAACCAGAGAGTAGCTCTGGAAATCCACTCGCAGCCAACTTGAGTCATAATTTTAACTTTCATCCTTTTCTCTAAACATAAAACATCCATCTTGTGTGTCTGTGTGGAACTCTGAAAACCACAAGCCAAGTTTGGCAGCAGCCCACCTTGTTGTCATTGGTGACCTCCACAACATCTACTCCTGTGTGAATATCGAGATCGGCCAGCAAGAGCGTTCGGGCTTGAGCAGATTGCAGGGTACACAGTGGACACTGGCAGTTGTCTCTCAGCCAGGTGAATGGGTACAGACTGTGGCCTCCATCCTCCCACTCCACCTCCATCTGCCTGTCATCGTCCAGAGCTCGGACATGCCTCACTAGGTGGCGAGAGGCAGGAAGGGAGGCTGACTCCAGTGTGTGCCGCCCACGAAGATGTAATGAAATCAGGCAAGGAGGTAGAGGAGCAGCGGTTGGCCCCAGCCTACGACAAGCCCTCAGAGCCTGGCGGGTCAGAGAGGTGCTCCTCTGCAGAGCAGGCAGGGCCGAACGTGCAACAGTGCTCATCCACATTTCTGAAGGGTTTTGCCCCCGGCAGCTTTATCGCCAGATTGGAAAGGGCTAACACTCTGCAGAGAAAAAGTTAGTGACTTTAGACAATATTAAAAAGCAAGATTTTTTTTTCTCGTTTCCATGCAGCTTTTGGAAATGTGGTTTGTTGCTATGCTACACTCTGCTGACTGTGTTGATAAGACAAAGCTGCAGTTTAGAAACCACACAATTTTTCTTTTGACCGAAATGCTGAACAGTTTGCATGCACAAGACACATTAGCAATCTGAAATTGAATATAATGATGATATTCACATATTAACCTTCACCGTTTCATCGGTGGTGTGCCGATACAATACAGATACCGTTAAGCTATAAAGCCAGTTTATGTAGGGGAGAGCAGCTCGTTATGATTTATGAGATAAACAATCATTAATTTTGAAATTCTTTTAAGATTTCATTGACCAGTAAATAACTGTGATTTGTATTTTCCACAGTAATGAGTTAATACAACAAAACACAGCTTTCAGCTTTTCATGTATTTTAAATTTGGGTTTAGACTGTCTTTAAAGCACTCTGGGTCAGCTTCTGTTGTTTAAACGTGTTATAGGCTATAAACAAAACAGACAACATGGTTTAGACATTTTTCATTTAAAAAATGATTTAGACAATGACAATTCAGTGGGTTACATGCTGAACTTGGATGGAAACAAAGTATCAATCCTATTGTGTTAGTATCAATCTGATACCAATACCAGCTTTGGTATCGATACAATCGATATTTGGCCTGATCCGCCCACCTCTAATGTCTGACCACCAACCACAAAAAACCGACTGGAGACAGCAAACTCACAGTTAGGAACTTATAAGTGTGAAATGTTCGGAATGCGCTTTAAAAAATAAAAGACAGCTGGGTAATTTTGCCACCCAACTAACTAATGCATCATTCCACTTTCACAGATTCAAACAATAGCTGTAAAACATTTCGGGGGTGTAACTGTCTGTGCTGAACAGGGTTAGGTTTAGCCCTTTGATTCGTACCCCCCTCATTTGACAGCTGTGGGTGCTTGTTTTGTTACAGTTTGTTTATATATAACTCAGTGCGAGATTAGCTTCTATTTCTTTAATACTGCTGACTTCAAGCTTCCCGATTCTACTGTTGTTGATCAGGGCTGTGGCACTGACAGCTGGTTTTGACAAGCATACAACATACATTGACTGAATCAGAAATGAGTTGGTGAACAGCTACTGACAGAGTGACTTATCCTCGGTCTAACTCCGTAAGGTCTAAAATGACAGCATTTAGCCGGTAGCCGCTGTGTTTGAAGAACGAGCTAACCCTCGACTGTTAGCAGGCTAGTTTCTGTCAACGCACTCGTTCATCCGGTACAACGACATCCTGAATTCAGCTTCAAAGCTAATAGCGAGACTAAACAGTGGAGCCGCTTACCCAGCAGGACTCCTGTGTCAAGTTTGTGTATTAAAGTGGCAGGAAGAAGAAAAAAAAGTCCGCCTTTTCGCCATCAACAGAATTTACCTGGATCAATTAGATGACGGTCGGTGTGTTGTTCCCACGAGCACTGCGGACGTCACAACACAACCGCCGGGTGTCAGCGTGCCAGAGAAAGTAGGTGAAAGGTTGATCGGCGGCAGTATTGAACAGGAAGACACAATCACTACACGCGCGTAAACTTTGCTCTACTTTCTTATCCCAGCCATAATACAGCCACGATACAATCTGATAAGGACAGGGTGGATGTGTTTTTAGAAACAGTAGTGGGAAAGTACAGCAGACACACGCTACACAGCTACCGTTATTTTAATTCTAATAGTAGGTGGGTCACAGTTTCAGTGTGATAAGCGCCTTTGGGTGGTTAGGGGCAAACATGTGCGCGTTTTGGAGGTCCACTAGGTTATCGTTGCACGTTATCCGCAGGTGTAATTACGAAAATGAATTACAGTCCTATTTGTTTGGTGTACCGCATTCAATCCAGTTAGCTAACATACAAAGAGCCGTAATAAAAGTTATTAATTATATCTGTGTTTACCCTGCAGTCAAATATTAAAAGATAAAGACCCTATAATAACACAGAAAAAACTCCAACAGTCAGGCAACTCCGTATGAACGAACACTTTGGCAACATTGGGAAGGAAAAACTCCCTTTTAATAGGAAGAAACCTCCACAGAACCAGGCTCAGGGAGGGGAAGACATCTGGTATGACCGACTGAGGGTGAGGGAAGAAAGACAGGACAAAAGACATGCCGTGGAAGAGATGCCTGGGTATAATAACAACTGATGATTAAATGTAGAGTGGTGTATAAACACACAGTCAATGAAAAAGGTGAGTAAAGAAGAAACACTCAGTGCACTTCAAGCTCTGCCTCCCATTCTGCTATTATGTATCCTAGGTACCCACAAGTAAACCAGAACTCTGGAAGCGAAGTGCTCTATTGAGGTGATATGATAAAACGGGGCCTTGTATGTGATAAGAGTTCAAATTTGATTCTGGATTTAATAGGAAGCCAATATGTGCGAAATATGCCCTCTCTGCCTAAAGCTCATTGGTTTGAGACAAATGCTGGGAACAGCGTTGTTTGTTTAACTTGGGAACGAAACTTAAAGGAGCACTTGAAGAAAAATGGCCAGTGCCACAATCCCCCATTTTAAAGTAAATGAGGCAGATCTGCACCAGCATTTAGACCTTTCACTTTCAGCTTTTCATGTATTTTAAAACGGGTTTTTTTTGGAGACCTGGAATGAGAATGTGCCTGTCTTTAAAGCACTGTGGGTCAGCTTCTGCTATTTAAATGTGGTATTGGTTATAATTGAAATAGACGTGACAGTCAACACAATAAGGTTCAGACATTTTTCATGGTGCCTCACTGAGGTATATTTTTTCATTTCCCAAAAAAATTAAATAAAATAAATAACACAATTCAGTGGGCTTCATACAGAACCTTAACGGTTATAAACAAAGTGTTGATTATATTGCGCTACTATTAGGCAGATACCAGGCCTGCACTTTACAGTATGAAGGACCCTAAAAATGACTGCTGTAAATCAAATTCTGCTGAAAAATTACAACACATTTCCTTTCAGAAATCTCATCTGCTTCTACTGCTTGTCAACAAATTTCAGTCTGAACCATGTTAGCTTGATGGCAGCACATAAGAAAAAAGTCCTGTAATCCCCAAAGTCTCCTGAGGAGTAAAAAAATGAGTACAAAAGTTGATGGGAAGCCATCCAATATCTGTTATGTATTTATACTTCAGTCTAGAGAAAAGTGAATGGATGACAGCCAATCCCCAGAGCCTATAAATGTCCATAGAAATTACATAAATTCTAAGTTTATATGTCTCTGTGCTTTTGAGGATGCCAGTGGAGGCACTAGATCAAATATTTATCATTCTGATATCAATAAATCTTTTACATTTATCTGGAATGAAGGTCCGAATATAAACTGTTTCTTTCAGCTTTGAAAGTGTGTCCACTTGCTACTTTTTTCTTTTAGACCAATGGTTGGGAAGTAATCAAAAAAACAAACAAACAAAAACGCATATTGAAAACTGTAAAAGTGATAAAGACATGAGTGGATAACGCACAGAACTTTTGTGTCCATTCATACCTTTTCCCCTCAGTTTTGATGCCTTCTTTGTAGGTTTCAGATGAGGATGACCAGCACACAGCAGCGGAGGAGTGTAAGTTTTAATCCAAGTGGCACCTGCTAATGCCAGAGTTTTATTTTGAAAAGCATCATTTTGAAATGATTAACCCAGGAAGAGACACATTGTCAGACACATGGTCACCTAGTTTACAGTTTAATAGATGTGCGTTTCAAAGGGTAAGAGATAATTTCTACTCAGTCACCCAAAGGCACTGGACTTTGTGCAACTGGTTCAAGTATACTCTCTGTGTTACATATGCTGTTAAATCTGTCTCACAATGTTTCTGAAATGATTGAACCAAATGGACAAAGTGCCCAGCCACAGCTGAACACTGTTCATTATGTAACACTGCAATTCATATAAAACCAAAGGTGAAATGATGACTTACCAGTAAGAATGGTAGTTAAAGCAGCTCTGCTATCACTCACTAGCCACTTTGTTAGGTACACCTGTTCATTTACTCATTAAAGGAACATGTAGTCAGCCAATTACGTGGCATCAACACTACATGCTAAAGTTCAAACCGAGCCTCAGAATGCGAAAGAAAGGTGATTTAAATTACTTTGAATGTGATGTGGTTGATAGTGCCAGACTGGCTAGTCTAAATATTTCAGAAACTGCTGATCTGCTGGGATTTTGCTGTGCAACCATTTCTATGGTTTACAGAAAATGGCCTGGAACAGAAAAAATATCCAGAATGCACCAATTGCTGGTGAAGAAATGCCTTGTTAGTACCAGAGATCAGAGGAGAATGACCAGCTTGCTTTGAGCTAATAGGGAGGGAGCAGTAACTCAAATAACCACTTGTTAAAAACAGAACAGAAGCAGAAGAGCATCTTTAATACAAAACCCTGAAGCAAATGGGTTACAGCACCAGAAGACCACACTGCGTGCCACTCCTTTAGACGACTGGAAAAGCATTACTTGGTCTGATGAGGCTTGATTTCTGTTGTGATTTGGATGAGGGGTCAGGATTTGCTGTAAAACACCATGAAAGCCTGGATCTATTCTAACTTGTATTATGGTTCAGGATGCTGCTGCTGCTGTAATGGCGTAGGGGATATTTCTTGGCACACAGCATTTGCTGACCATGTTCATTCCTTTATGGGCTCGGTGTATCGATCTTCTGATGGCTGCTTCCAGCAGGATAATGCACCATGTCACAAAGCCCAGATCAAACTGGTTTCTTGAACATGACAGTGAGTTCAGTGTGCTCAAATGGCCTCTACAGTCACAAGATCTTGGTCTAATAAAGCACCTTTTGGATGTGGTGCAACAGGACATTTGTATTGTTGATGTAAGCTGTAACTGTGTGAGGGTGTCATTTGAATAAGAACCAGAATCTCAGAGGAATGATTACAGCACATTTGTGAATCTGTTACACGAAGAATTTAAACAGTTCTGAAGGCAAAAGGGGTCCAATCTGGTACTAACAAAGTGTACCTACTAACTTGGCCACTGAGTGATTCCTAGCCTTTTTGGTGTGCATACTCACACATGCCTGTCAGATGAGCTTCACTTCCCTGTTTATTGATAAAACTCTTCGTGGTTTAGTGTGTTAATTTGATTGAACTACTACAATAGAGAAGATTCATGGATGTAGTGCAGGAGGACTTGCAGATGGTTGCTGTGACAGAAGAAGATGCTAGCGACAAGGTGAGATGGAGGCAGATGATTCACTGTGGCAACCCCTAAAAGTGCAACTGAAAGAAGAAAATCCTTTCCATACATTTGAGCAGCCTGTGTTTGGCTCATTTGAGTAAACCTGGTATTCATATATAACATTTGGAAACAGAACACTGGTTAGACATAACTTAATGTCCTTATTAATTTTGCATCAACAATGTGGATTCTTAATTCATTGATATTTAAAGTTAACTATTTGGTTAAAATAAATTTGGCTAGAAATGTTTTATTATTTTCCTAACTAACAATTTATCTGATATTCAGCAGCATATTTTCCATCATTTATCCATTAATTTTAGCTATCGATTTGGTACTTTTAGATAGTGATTTAATTCACAACATTCAGCTGAGCTATCTTTTTAGCTACCTAATTTTAAGCTAACAAATACTTCTGGTAGCTTGCTTCCCAGGTTTCATGAATCACTGCAGATATTTACTTTTATAATTGGAATTTAAAAGTTTGGCTTTTTCAATCTATTTTGCATGTACACATTGGGGAAAGCAGGAAAACCTGCTGGAAACCCTGACGTAGCCTGTCAATGGTTGGGGTCAGTGGCTTTAGAGAACAAGGATTCAGTGTCAGTGTCTTTTTTTGCTCTGCATGCTGCTAATAATCATTTTACTTTAGCTAAAAAAAACCAAAGTTTTTACCCTCTTGTGGAAACACAGTGTAAGCTATAGTGTTCCCAGCTTTTATGTTTGCTGCTGGGCCTATACTGTGTCTTCTTTTTAATGTTGGCTTCATCCTAATCGGTCGACTCAAAGTATCTGCAAGTAAAGCTGTACTTTCCAGTGTTACATAATGCGCACAAGCTGGCACTTTTAAATATGGTTTTGAATCAATATTATTGACTCATGATTTCTCAGTTTCTCCAACTCAAAGCCTCACCCTCTTTATTCAACCTTATGTGTGGTCTTAAAGGGCCAAAGGGAAAAAAAGATTTTCAGCTTACTGAAATAGAACTCAGGAACAAACAAAGTTGTCTGTAAGGTCCACCACACTGCTTAAAACACCAGCTACACAACATCCTTACATGTCTGTTTCTTGTAAATGCCAGCAAGCAGCTTCTTCCTTCAAAGCATCCATAATTAGGGGGCATTGCCTGTGTGTATAATTCACAGCAGACTTCAAAACCTTGTAAAGCAAACATGGAAGGCAACTTTGTTTTGAAGCACGTGGCAATATATTGTGCATTCCCCCATTGTTATACTGCTACAGCAACATTGTGGGGTGTGCTAAACACCACAAACTCTCAGGACCTCCTGGATGGGGATCCATGGGGATCCCCTGCGACATAATGAATGGTGTAAGCTCACTTTCATGTCAGTAACTACTAGAAGAAAACAACAACAATGGGAGGGACCCAGTGCTCAAAGGACCAGCTGTTGCAGCAACACTGTACTTCAAACACAACTTCTTTATTTAAGAAGACTCGACGCAATCCATTAAGTATGTTGTTTTTCAGATTAGTATTTGACACAGAAGTCTACTAGTGCTGCCTGCAGTCTTATCCATCAAAGTATTACATCTGGCCACATATCTTAAAGATATACAAGAATAGATTTTTTTTGCTGCTCTATTTATATAAACAATGAATACATAATAGATGTTCAGTAATAAAGATATTGGCACTCACAGTATTTACTTACCTCTAAAAACACTGTACATTTTCAAAGACTACAGGAGGCTTTGCATTTTTAACCATGTCACAACCTTTAGCATCGCGACAGCAAAGAATTGTGCAAAGTCTGCTAGCCTATAAACAAAAACATACATCAGATACATATGTAAACATTATTTTTGGTTTTGCCAGAAACACTCGTCTGAAGCACAAACTAAGAGCGACATAAACACATAACCTTGTAATGTTGCTGCTAATCTATTTAAATTTTGGTGTCAAAGTCAAACCAAATAGATGGCATTGAGCGCAGGGTAAGGATTCTGCTCCAAAACTCACTCTGAGAGAGAACCGAACGAGTGTTGGAAAACTCAAACTAAGACCTGTGTTTTGAAAAAGGATTTTTCCTTTTGTCACTCTTGTGATTGGCTGACTCCTATACAAAGCCATTGTTTCACACGCATAACCCCACACATACACACATGCAGAAAGCCGTGACAGGTAAACGCAGATCACTAACCAATAAAAAGACAAAAAGAGACATTTCTGGTACACTCACTTGCAGAGAGACAGTATTGGAGTAACATTAAGGCGATGTATTATCTACTGTAAAACATTACTTCATATTGAATCATTTTAGATATTCTACTAACATTTTGTATTGTAAGGATAGAGTATACAAAGTTATCAAAGTACAACAGTGCACACAGAATTGTCACCATGCTGTTTATCCTATTAATATCTGGATGCTTTAACTAAACCTGGATTGTGTTACTGGAATTTTTTTACATCATGTTTTTACATCAGTTGGATGAAGCACTTTGATTTGTTTGGTATTTGGATGATTCTGAGAGAAATAGACCAAATTTAGGAATGTCTTAACTGTCCCCCCGCCCCCAGAAATGGTATCACAGTATTGTTGGATTATGTTGCATAAGATGAAAAAGATTGTTCCTTTTTTCATATGAATATTTAAAGATTGTTTCCTACTCATATTTCTTGTTTATTTTAACAAAAGCTTTACTATGCCAGAGACAGTCCAAAAGACTTTTTCTAAAATAATAATAATAAGAAGAACAGATTAACTCTATCTGTACCTTACAAATGGAGATAGCTACATTTTAGGTTAGGGTAGGTTCATTTTTTTATATTCCTTCAAAAAGAAATTCTACCATTACTGCAGTGTATGCAGTGCCAAGTTAATGTCCCCCATACTGCGTTTTTAGTTTCGAACCGACTTAATTGGAATATGAAGCCAACATAAAAAAAAAAACAGAAAAAGAAAAAAAAAAGAGTCAAAGTTCCCCCCTAAAACACATTTGTTTCCTCCCTGAGATTTTGCAATGCCAATTATGATATTGCACTTTTTAAATTTTTTTTATTTATTAATTTGTTGGCTTGAAATCTTTAGAGATATGTTAAAAATACAAATACAAATAAACGGGGCACACGCACCCAAAATTATCTTCATCTACAGAACATTTTAGTGAGGAAAATATTTGTTAGTTCAGGAGAACTGATCCTTTATGCTCTGGCTTTATGCCCCTGGTATGTAATTTTCTCTCTGCCTCTGTCTCTTGGTCAAGCGCAACTATTATAATA
Source organism: Diplotaxodon limnothrissa (assembly GCF_057381915.1). Classification (NCBI taxonomy): domain Eukaryota; kingdom Metazoa; phylum Chordata; class Actinopteri; order Cichliformes; family Cichlidae; genus Diplotaxodon; species Diplotaxodon limnothrissa. The sequence continues at coordinate 32,639,784 of NC_140596.1, forward strand.
ATAATAACAACAATAATAATAATAAAAGAAAAATGTGGTGCTGCATTAATGAGATGATTAGGGACTATTTTCACTCAGAACTTGAGGTACTCGTTCTTCAGTCTGCTCAGTCTCGTGCCGTGGCTGCGGATGATCAAAGACAGGAGCTCGTGCTTGTCCTTCAGGCCCAGAGAAATGTCCAACGTCTCCTTCAGGACGTCCCGCGTGTGCACTATCATGTTAAGAAAGTCGTCATTGAGCCGGTGCTCCTCCTTCAGCTCACTCTCCTGGCTCTGTTTGAATTTCACCTCGAGCTCCAGCAGAGATTTCTCCGAGTTTGTAAACGCCTCGTTTATCTGGGTTGTCTCCCTCCGCAAATACTTCCCGTAGCTGTCCTCTCCGTCCAGGTCGTACGAGATGCTTTTCCCGATCCCCTCCAGCACCCTGGCAGAGTCCTCGATCTGCCTCTTGATGATAGTGAAATCATCCCGTATGACGGCGTCCTGGTCCTCGCCGAGGCTGCACTTTCGCTCGTCTTTCATTTTAAAAAGCATCTGGCACTTCTCCGGGTCGTCGTTGTCCTCGTAGTCGCCGTCCGGCACGAAATAATGATGGAAAGTACCATTAGACATCTCCGGATGTAAAGGTCCCTGGTAAAAGCCTCCATACACCGACAGTGATAACCCGGCAAAGAGGAGCAAGTGAAAAACAGCCATGATGCCCACTTGTCCCAAATATACTCACAAATAGGAAATAAATAAGTTTAAAAATGATGTATTCGAAAAAATATGAGCCCGGTTGTCTATTAAATCCCAAACCGGCAGAAAACCACAAACATTTCAGTTAGTTTTAAAGTCCAAAGTGCGCAGTTGGTTGAAACTTTCTCGCAACCCTCTCTGATATTCTTCTGGGTCCGAGCAGATGAAGTGGCGTAAGTTGTTTTCCACCTCTCGTCCTTTAACGGAGCCTGCCAACTCCCATCACTGTCGGCGAGCACGAAGGCGATGTATGAAAGTTTGTTTCAGCAGTTGTACTCCCGGCTTTAGTCTGGTGCCTCAAACGCAACATCTGGAAGTCTCAAGTGCCGCGCTTCGGTTTTTGGCTAATAATACCTCTGTGCTACTCTCAAATTACAGCCCCTCCGTCACTTAAAAGGCTGCATTCAGTCTGCACCAGGCTGCTACCAGCAAGGCCAAAGCTGTTAAAGCCCCATCGAAACCAAGAAAGACCAAGTTTGTGTGAATTCACATAACCGTGACCAGCTGGCAGAAAAGGTTCAACAAGTTATTACCCTACCGAGAAATATAAGCTACACAAGACCACATGTAAACATGAAATGCAATCGGCCCTATAATTATAGTGAATATAACCAGGTAGTGGCCTGGTTTTATAAAATCTGTTTTTTAATACCTGACGTGAAGTGTGGCAGACATATAATTTCTGTGGTAGTATTGCATAATATAAAGATGACGTGGACACAAACAGCATTACGTATGTATGTAGAACAGGAAAAACGTATCTGATTTCATTACAGTTTGCAGGATTGTTTTCTTACACCTTACATCCAAGTCACTGCATTTCATGGCAGAATAGTGCATTGGCTCAAGTCTATGTGGAGACGCTGGTATAGCTTTTTTCAGTTTTTAATCTCGTTTTTGTGTTGTCTGATGTTTTATTTCTCTGGACTGTGAGACTGGAATAAATAGAGACTGATATGCTGCCTATGAACAGTCATAGTAATTCGTGTAGCTTAATTTTTAAAGTTACTGTACATACAGTAATCGATACATTTGCCTTTAAGCCATGGTTACTAGTTACTTTTTTATATGCAAAACATTAAATATTCTCATAAATTATGTCATAAACTGTTATAGACCCAATGCTATCCAAGGTTCCTGCAATTTGTTCCCCATAAATACGCTACATTAAAACGGTCCTTAAGGGTTTAGGCATCATTATTGATTTGCTAGGGTTAATGGTGAGATAATGGTCTGCTGCTGTGGACTTTTACTCAAGTTCTGCAGTTTGCAAACAATAGTGGAAATGCCATTTTAAAGTTAGAAGTTAAGAAAATTGATAGATGACTTAAGTTTTTTTTCTTTTTATAGTATGCTATTTCCATTTCCCAAACAACAGCATTTCAGAAAATCTGGGATGGTGTGTAAAATGTAAGTCAAACACTTCCATAAGTCTTTGTCTTTGTTCGTCCTACTATCCACTAAAGCAAATTAAGCTAAATGTAAATATGTTGCTGTCTTCTCTGGGCCAAAGCTCATTTAAAAAGGACTGACATTGTCCTGGTGTCAGACAAATTTGAAAGTGTTTTTGGGAAAACAGATGCTGTAGCTCCTGAACTAAAGAGGAGAGGGACCAACTAGCTTGCTATCAGCACTCAGTTCAAAAACCTGCATGTGTTCATATCTTCTTCTTGCACATCTGGAAATGCACCATCAGTGAAAGACCAGTTTTAGATTTAGAATTTTACATATGTTCCCATCCAGATGTCTTTTTCAGAGAAAGCACATTTCAGCAAGACAGTGATACATCTACTACAACACCATGACTTTGTCTGAGGAGTGTCCAGGTGCTGAAATGGTTTGCCTATTGTCCACACCTTTCACCGATTGAAAAAAACAAACAAACAATGCCACATCATAAAACACAAAATACAATAATGAAGGCCTTTGACTTCCTCCCAAACTGTTGTTAAAAGTAGATGGGATGCTACCGAGTGGTAAGCACTGCCCTGTCCCAACCTTTTTGAGATGTGCTCCTGCCATCAAATTCAAATATTAGTTCATTATTTTCTTAAAATGGCACATTTTCTCAGTTCAAACATTTGATGTGTTTTCTGTGTTCTACAATGAATAAAACACAGTTTTATAAGATTTGCAATCAGTTTGTATTTACATTTTGCACGGCATGAACTTTTTTGGACTTGGGTTGTACTTCTTCCACCAACCTGATAATGTAGAATCTTCATTGTAAAAGAAAACCATTTTAACCTTCACTTTGCTTCTGCCAAATATTGCATTATTTGTTTAATATAGTAGGGTGGTTTGATCCTTGACTCTTTGAACCAAAATGTGGCCTCGGGTAAGATACTGAACCCCCACAATATGCCGCTGATCCATCAGCCAGTGTGTGTGATAGGATTGCTGCTCTATAAAAAGAGACTTGTGTGACCGGGTTAAATGTGGCTTGTAGTTTAAAGCCCTCTAAGAGGATGATAAGACTAGAAATGTACTGTATTTGGCTAATGCAGTCCACATTAATGTAAAAAACTCAGATCTGTAGCGCTGGCGGGACATAGAGAAGTCGAATCCAAGGAGTGTAAAAACATGTTTGCTAAGCAGGCTTTAACACAGTAGCCACCTGTCTTTGGGTCACTTACTGGTGTCAAATGACAGGCCGAGTCTAGTTCAAGCTAAGGGAGTGAAAATGCACGAGATAGTGAATGAGGAAAGAAAACTTTGTTTAGCTTTGACATGTAATTTGTTTTGATTTTTACAATTCTCATGCTCGTAACTACTGATTGTGAATTAAACCACAGCTGTGAAATATGTTTATAGTTTATAATATATATATAATTTTGTTTTTATATGTAATTCTATATCTCAAAGAGCAACATCTCAAGAGTGATCTAATTTGTCAAACCCACAATTCCGCTCAGCGTGTGGATATCTTTCCTGTTGAAACAGTGAACGTTACACCATCACCAACCTCAGAGGAATTTTGTTCTTCGCCACATGAGTGATTATTCGGGGTTGGGACCTGCATGAATTTAGCTCGAGAATGACACGTTTTGTTCGGTAAACACAATGTTAAAATGTTTATTTCTTTTTCGGTTGGTTGAATAAAAACATTGTGAGAAATATATTTATAAAAAAGGAAAGTCAATGGCTTTGTTACATAAGCCTTACATAAACCAAGGTCTGCAATGTGAATCAGTCAGATTTATGATGTGGACAAATACCTCACTCCTCATCCTGTCTGGATCTACCCTCGCTGACACGAGGAACTGAGAAAAGAGAGAATTTGATGTTTTCTCCCACCCAGTTCTTGCTTCCAGGTTTTCCATTATAAATTGTATCCCCCCACACCAGCATGAATAAGACACTGTGACAGCTTCTGACTGTCAATGCTCCCACTAATGTCCTGTATTTTTTATTTTTTTTTTAGCTAACAGTGGGCTCAGCTGTTTATGGGTGTTTGGGCATTCTGTGTTACTCTCCAGCAATCATCATTTAGCCTCCACCCTACTCAGAATACCCTATTTTAACAATACAGTGCCCGCTTACTTACAGATTTGCCACTACTGCTTTTGTTTTAGGTTTGAATGTGTTAGTGCAAAGCTATTTCCATCCTCTCTGCTGCTCATTGCATCTGGGTCGTGACAGCAGTAAGTGCAACCTTCACTTTTATGAGAAAACCTGCAGTGTCAACTCAATGTGCTGTCAAAGACCAGACAGGCCTTGAGATGCTTAACAGCGCCCATCCTGTGACATCATTCTGCAGAAGGGCTTTCTCTATGGTGTCAGGAAGAAAAGAAATGGAAAATGAAGTCACATTATGGGCTCAGGGTGTGATGCTGTTTTGGTTCAAAGCCTTTTGTGGCATGCATCTACATTAAATCATTTTCAAGAGGTGAAAAAGCCACCTACTCACATAGGACAATCTAATAAAAAAAAAGTGGGGAAAAAAACAGTGAGGAGGTTTTAGTGACCTCCCTCTTTCAGCACCACAGCTGCGACACAAAACACAAGCCAGATATTTCTGTCCTCCCAGTTCTCTGCAGCATGAGCTGCTGCAGTCTGTTTTTCTCCACTTTATTGTGGATATTGAATGAAAATTGAATTTAACAATACATAACAGCATTTAACAACCTTGTTTGTGATAAAGTGCCTCCAACTTTAAGTTAAATTGACCGAACTGGGATTAGATCCCAGCTTGGCAAGCTGCTTCCCAAACTGAGCTTGACTCGGGGTGATTCAGCAATCAGGCTCGGAGTGTTTCCTATGATTGCAAATAAGGCTTATTTTAAAGAAAATGGCACCGGGTTATTGGAGACCATGTTATGGGTGGTTATTGGATTGACTTCTTTCTTACCTAAGTTCCTGTAGGTAAAAATGAATATCATCAAGAGCAGAGCAAATTAAATTATGGGCGTTTGATCATGGTTCAGAAGAAAGGAAAAAGTGCAAAAAGGAGCTGGATGGCAGATGTGACACAGCAGGCAGAACAGGAGCAGATGGCTCAAAGACAAAAGCGACACTGAGCAATTTGGCAAAGACCTCGGGTTTGTGGGTAGGTATGTGTAATATAAAGTATATGTCTGATAAGGGAAAATAGGTAGACGAGTTAGACAATGACTGAATTGTTTTAACTTCCCTTTTTGCAAGCTCTCTGCTAAAAAGGAACAGCTTGCTTGCTTGCTGCACAGTTAAAGTCTATACAAATCTCCATTGATTAAACTAATCTAACTAATCAGGTTGGTTGGCAATCTTTTGTCCACTCCTTTTTTTATTATAAAAGTATATATTTACTAAGTTACAATATTGTGAAAAAAGCACTGAGGTATCCTATTAGAAATTTGTTGAAACTTTGCAAACATAAATGGAAATTTTATGAGGCAAAAACAGAGTTTGTAGAATTCTAAAAATCTTTGAAATCAGTATTTGGTTCAATTTATAAAATCATTATTTAGATAGCAACAACTCACAACCAAAGTTGCCTCCAGGTGCTTTATTTGGTACCAACTTTATTCTTTAACACAGCCAGAACTCTCTTAGGCAAATAGTTTCTTTATGTAGTCTTCAGGAATAGTTCTCCGGGATTCTTGAAGGTCATTCAAAGCTCTTCTTTGGATGTTTCTGCCTTTTGTTCTGTTTTTTGTCAAGACGATTCCACAATGCTTCAATAATGTTGAAATCCATTCTGTATTTTTCTATCCAGGTATACTTTTAGTGCATTGGCAGTGTGTTTGGGATTTTTGCCATGCTGAAAACAAAGCAGTGACAATCAGATGCTTTCCAGATGGCACCTTAGCTTTCTCTCCCTGTTTTACTTTCTTAAGAATGGCTTCTGGACAGCCACCGTTCCACTGAGACCACTTCTGATGACACTTCAGTAAAAAGCAGATGGATCCACTGAAGGGCCAGAAGCATCTCTCAGGTCCTGTGTCAGGTTTTCTTTGGAGTTTTTTCCCTGTCTCTTAAGGACATGACTTTGAGTTAATGTTCATCTGCTATGGATATTTTTTTTCAGGCCAGCTTCTTCTCAGATTTTTCGGGGGACACATTGCATAGCATGCATGCAATGTGTCGAAAATTGGCTATTTAGGAATCAGCTTTTTGGAAAAAGTACTATTTTAGGTCTGTCAAACTGAGTTAAATCTATTAAAAATGCCAACGATAACAAACTACAAATTGGAAGAACGTATGTGTTTTTGCTACAGGCTTCTAGTAACAAAGTGCCTAAAGATGAACTTTTTTTCTTTGCCAACTTGCTTGAATGATTCATAGGTCAGGTACAAGGTCTGGACTAGGAATGAGTGAAAAACCAGCCAGTGTCCAAAGAAAGACTTTGAACAATCTTCAGAAAACCTGAAACAAAGGGTGGCTCAAGACTTTTGCTCAACATTTTTTATTTCATATCTTATGCTTTAATTAACCTATCCCCACTAACTGCATGTTTTTGGACGGTGGGAGGAAGCCGGAGTACCCGGAGGGAACCCACGCAAACACGGGGAGAACATGCAAACTCCACACAGAAAGACCCCGGCCTGATGTTGGAATTGAACTCAGGACCATCTTGCTGTGCGGCAACAGTGCTAACCACCGTGCCACCATTAATGGGGACAGGTTAATTAATTAATTAACTGGATAATCCAAATTGTCACTAGGTATGAATGTGAGCGCAAATGGTTGTCTGTCCCTGTGTGTTGGCCCTGCGACAGACTGGCGACCTGTCCAGGGTGTACCCCGCCTCTCGCCCTATGACAGCTGGGATAGGCTCCAGCGCCCCCCGCAACCCTGAAAAGGATAAGCGGAAGCGAATGGATGGATGGATGGATGGATGGATCTTATGCTTTATATCATGAAGACAAGTCAATGTGATAATTGAGGCAGAAATAACCTTAAAATGCCTCACATCATATATCAAACGCATCCTCCGCAATTTGTGGTTTATTTAATCTACAAAATTTCTCTTCTTTCTCTCTGACCTGTCAGTGCTGCTTCTGTCCTGCATCTTTGCCTGACGTTTTAACCCAGGATCCACATGACGGTTAAGGAGGTTATCTGCTTTTTAGCCCCTCCAGACTCTTAGTTTCTCTTTATAACCTGTTTGTGGTGAATGTGGCGCCTAGAAGCCAAATCTAACTCTATTCTCATGCTAAAATAAATCCTTTCAAATGTGGGTCATCTGACTGATCTTCCTTTGACCACAAATGGATGCTATGATATCTTTAGGTAGGTATTTGAATCTTGTAAAAACACAAATAAAATACATGTACATAAAATTGCAGGTAAAATGCAGGAAATGCAGCCTGGCGAATTTGTGGTAATTCTGATATCAGACATCTGAACAATTTAAACATCTGGCAAAAGGTCTTGTCTTAAACTGTGGCACATTTTTCCAGCATTTGATCTGAGCACAACACACATTTGGACCATTCATGCAGCTCCTGACCTAAACCTTTTCACACAGTAGCTCACTTGTTTAAAAATTGTGTATAATGCTGCAACGAAATTCTGCCATACTTAGTCTCCTCCAATTAGACACAACTGAAAGTCTCCCATGAAATTGTTCTTGGCTGCACTTGTTACAACCTTGCTTACTTTGAGCCCTTATGCCATAGTTTGTTTCAAATTATATCCAGAAACGGAACCCCGTGGCATTCTTGTCTTTGGCTTGTATATCCACGAGCCAGAGAAATAATGACCCAACATATCCAGTGACTACAGGATGGTGGCACTCATATCATACATTATGGGGCCTTTAAAAGGTCTGTTTGTGCAGCAACTCAGTCTCTGTAAAACGTTCCACAAAGGGTAATTCCAATATTCATTCTTATCCTTTTTCATTATCAGCTGTTTCTGCTAGTCAGCAAATCTATTGTGTTTTCTGACAGATAGTACAGCAGGGAGACAGCTGAGCTTGAAGATGCATGGCCTTGTCTAAGAAGCCTCAAACTCAGTATCTGTAAAGCAAAAAGTCCCGAGTATCTGTAAAGTCGACAGTCCTATCACTTTGCGCTTTTTGGGCTCCCTCTGTTCTGGTGAGACGGAGCTAATGCACACGGTAAGTGTGATGTTACGTCACCGTACAGCTGTAAAACGTTTGCCAGCCCAGTCTTTTACATGGGTTTAATGGATTCTTTGGACTCTGTCCAACATGCACACCAGACACATGTTTTTACAATATGCAGAACATGTCATGATCTTTATTTCCATATGAACAGATGTGTTGGCAGAGAGATTCAGACAGAAGCAGTTAGACATTTCAGAAAGGCAACAACTGTAAATGCAGAGACTGTAAAATGCAACCAAACTGCTGTTTTTATGAACCCTCCACAGTTCGGTGGATTTCTTTCTGTCCAGCACATTGGTCTGGGATCTCTATGAAATTTTTAACAGCAACAGGTCGTAATGCCACTAATGTGGGGGAAAGATTCAAGGTTCCCAAACTTCACTAATAGATTGAAGCCCTGACTATTTTGTTTTTGGTAAAGTTGCAACTGGCAGAAATTGAGTAAAAAATGTAACAAGCCAGAATTTGAAAATAGACACACAACCTGCAGCTCTCCTGTCTCCAAGAGACTATATATGTAACTGATGGATCTATCTTCTGGATTGGAAAAGTGAATCCACTGCAGTAAAACTGCTTTGTGCCTAGTGGCTGGCAGGAGTGATTCCTTTGGTAATAAAAAAAAAAAGCAGTACAGTTATATATGGGGTGCATATAGGAAAATGACTATTTGGGGTCCTCTGATTTGTCTGATGTGATTATGGCTTGAATCACTAGTTTGAAGTCTTATTAAATACAACATGGTGTTTATTTTGTACATTCAAGCCCCCATTAAAGGCCAGAAAACCAATAACACAGAATATAATGTAGGTTTGGCCTGACAAGTTGCTGTATCATGACATGGCCTGAAAAGACTGGGAACACTCACCTGTTGCAGGCAGCGTTGGTCAAGTTACTTGAAAATAGTAATTAATTACTAATTACTGATTACTTCTCCAAGAAAGTTATCCAGTTACCTTACTGATGACTTATTTTCAAAATTAACTTTCAAAAGTAACTTTATTACTTTTTAAACATAGAGATACAACCTGTATACGTAATAAAGCAATAATAGACCTTCCAGCCCGATTCTATTTTTTTCTGCATATTTCATCAAGTCTCTTTTTACAAATTGCATATAAAATAAAAAGATCTTTTGTGTTTACACTCACTCTTTCAAATAACTGCAAGTAAAACACAGCAAAAAAAACCAAAACTATTTTCAGCTGTTTAGCAGGAGTGGGACCGGTGGAGGTTTGCCCAGTGTCGCAGCGGTCGTGTCAGTGGGGGGATCCAGTTGTTTCTCTGTGAATTTCACATTCCCATGCCGGGCGCTTGCTCAGATTTGAAGTTTAATTTTTTGCTGTAGAAAGAAGTTTTCTTCCCACACAGAGTGTACAGCGGACGCTAATGTTTTTGTCACATTTTACGGAATCAAACAAGTAATGCAAGTACTTCCAAGCTTTAAACGCTGCATGGTTGTACTCTCTCCCGCACTCCATACTATCCATTGATGTTTTCCATACGTCTGTTGCTGCGACAGACTTTGCACGCTCATACGTCACTGTCATGAGACACTCTCACAAACAAAATAAAGGTTTTGTAACACAGCGTGCTTACGCGAAAGCAACATTACTTTTTTGCAACATTAATCCCTTACTTTACTTGTTACTTGAAAAAAGTAATCAGATTACAGTAACACGTTGCCCATCCCTGGTTACAGACCACTTTTTTCTGAGGTCTAAGATCTGTAAACTGATCTTAGATTTAGAATCGGTGCAGGACGTAAGCTGAATGGTTGTTATGGATTTGTTTTATTCATTGGTTCCAAAAACACGTTCCCTCATCTCTAAGTCAACTTTGGTTTACGACTAAATACTTGTTGAGTATATAACTTGCCCATCAGTCCCATGTTTTCTTTTTGCCCATCCATCCATCTTCATAACCACTTGGTATATTAGGAGTAGAAGTGTGGAAGATGGGCCTTTCTCAGCTGTCACAGGGTAAAAGGACAGAACAGATCAGCAGTCTATCTAAGGACTAAAACATAGAGACAACCATTCACACTTGGGGTTTTCTGTAATTAGTAGTAAGCCAAAGATATATATGCATACTGTCTTTGCTCTTATTGAGTTGGACAGAGAATACATCAGCAATTCTCATTTGTTGGGTAACTTTTGCTGTTTTTGTAACTGCTGTTTGCATTAAGTTTATTCTCGCCTAATTTATTTCACTCCAATTTATTTGTTCTTCCTTTTTTCTTTCCTTTCCTCTCCCTTTTCCCCTTGTCACTTCCTGCTCCAGCAGCCTCGTTGCACCTTCCGTCTCCAACCCTAATGAAGTTATTTCTTCTCAGTCTGAGATAATGGCCCGAGAACAAATTTGTTTCTCTGCACACTCAGTGTCTGTGTCATTACAAAAGACGTCTCAAAATGGCTGGTAATTCAGTTTTTCTTTGCTAAATTCCATAATATATGTAATGCATTCTTTTTGCTGTGAATTGCGCTGTTTGTGTGCGAGAGAAAGGCTAACATGGATTTGCTTTTGATGCCATCCTCAGTGATGTTTTTAAGCTCTGTCCACACGAGCAAAGAGATGAGGCTGAACCCTACCCACGGGCAAAAAATGTACAGGCAGACAGGCAGACAGACAGACGGACAGAGGAAGATTACATTAATTAGTGTCTCTGAGGTATGTGCAGGATTAAAATAAGATGCTTCTCGGTATGTCATTTTGTTTTGGTGTTCATTAATTTTGAGCACAACATAATTAGTCCTAACACGATTTGTGATTGGTAATTGGATGTATCTGACATCTGTGAAGGTTCCTCTTGCATGATGTGGTGCCATTTCCATTTGTTGAATGTATTTTGATTTCTGTAATGTAACGTTGTCTTTAGCATTCTGATACCTGGACTCACTGAAATTCTTACCAACCTAAAATCAATGTGGAACTTCTGAAGCATTTTAAGATTCACAGGATGAAAAGTGTTTCTTCCTGCTTTTCACGGTCATTTTTCTTGATGTCAGATATTTGGATGTTTATTTGAAGTCTTAAAAAAATGATAGCCCACGAGTGCTTTTGCCTAAAAAGTTTCCAAGCTCTTGTCTGTTTCAAATCACGGTCTTCTTCCCTGCAGCCATTGGCAGGCTGCAGCTGTTGCTTTTCAGGCTGGCTCATATCCTTTGACTCACTATGTAAAACGAAGACAGTTGTGACTAATAGGCAGCAAAGCACAGACTTGTACTGGCACTATGTTCATGCACATGTGTGGCTTGATTGATCTTTTAGAAACAGGGAGTACTTAACCACACTGAACCTTGTGTGAACTGGTCTTTCACGCCAGAAAACAGCTGGATTTAGGACGCTGGGTGTTTCGTCATTATTTCTGTGGAGACTAATAAGAAATTAAATGCCTTCAGATTTCAGTATTTCCAGATAAACATGAAGGTTTCTGTTTGTGGTGATTTCTTTTCCAAGTGCCATATAACAGTCACTGGCAAACTATTTGATGCCAAAAATGATTCACTCCAAATAAAACGGGCAGTCAAACAGTCACTGGACTTCATGCTCCTTGGGATCATTGACCTCAGTCTGAGCACAAAGTAGCACAGTTTGTTTTTTAACACAAGTAAATAAAGATGTTTCTTTTCACTCGCAGTAGGTAGCTTAGTATTAAATCAAAACATTTTGGAAGTCTGGGTAAAATTGCTTTCTGGCAGTGACGTAGATAAGAAAATGAATCCCGTTCTCATGCTTGTAACAATGATGAAGCTTCACTGAGCAGCTGGTTAGCTTAGCATGTAGTTTGAAAGCAGGGGGACCAGCTTACATGGCTCTCTCGAATTGCACCAAAATCTGCTATAGTATATCCAGATAAATAAAAATGTAAAAATACCAATTCAATTATTTACTATTCCCTGTCTCTTGATTGCTCGCTAGGCAATCAGAGAAGTTGCTAGATACCAGCCAAGAAGGCTGACACAACCAGGCTCTATGTCAGCCAATGAGTTTTGGTGAGTTTCCACAATGTACTGTACATGTAAAATAGAAGTCACTGTGACATGTGGTCTAAAGCACAAACTGTTTCATTATCCTTTCTGTTGCTAATTTGGACCATAACTTTAAAAATTCCTATCACGGTGTATTCAGCAAGACAAAAAACTATTATGACCACGAACCAATCAGACTGAAACGACCTGTAAGGCCTTGAACGGGAGATTCACATCATGGATTTGCAGCAAGACAACCACAGCATATAATGCCAATATGGAACAAATTTTCAAAGGAATGTTTCAAACTATATCACGAAAAAGTAAGTAAGGCACTTCTGAAGGTGAAAGATCGTCAACCAAAAAGGTTGTAGTGATGGATTTGATTTTCTTTGATTTTGAGTAAAATGCAGCTGGAACATATATAAATATATATCCAAATAATTAATCATTAAAGACGACATCTTTGGAATAAACTAAATGTATGCCAATCAAGTACATTTCATCTATCTATCTATCCATATAATCTATATATATAATGTCATGGTCCCTGTGCCCTGGTTTCCTGCCACAGTTAAAGGTCATGCAGTAATTAGGGTTAGGTCAATTGGTGTTTCTACAATACCTGTGAACATGAGTGCATATGGTCTCTCTGTGACAGACTGCCGACCTGTCCAGTACTCTGACTCCCACCCTATCACATCTGGGATAGGGCCCAGCCTCCCTGCTACCCTGGTAAAGATAAGAGGATGGATGGAGTGGAAGTTAATATAAATCCATTAACATTTTATGTTAACCAGACTCTAGACGTTGTTGAACACTCTTAAAAAACAACACTTTTTAAATGAACTTAAAATAATCATGGAAAGGATTTCCACATTATTAAATGGCTTTCTATTGCGATTACGCATTTTTGTCGCAATTAAATTAAGTTGGACTCTACTGTAGTAAAACAGTTGATTCATCATTAATTAATCACGTTAGTCCAAATCAAGTACATTAAGTAGTAATAACAGAATTGCATCATGCTAAAATAAAGCAATTTAATTATGTGGAAATTCTTTCCATGTGTTTTTTATGTTCATTCAAAGAGTTATCTTTTTTGAGTGTATGCTGTGAAACAGCATTCTTCTTCTTGTGTCAGTTTCAATGTCAAATTGAACAATCTGTAAATATTGAGGTATTAACATCGGTTTGGCAGTCAGCATCCCCCAAGCCTCCAATAAAAGACATTGTTCCATGACATTTTTTTTTTAGATATCAGTTTTCAGATGACATGTTTTATTTTTTTGTGCTATTCATTTTGTTTTGCACCACTTACTAATTTTCCAAGTCCAGAAACAAAACCAATTTAAAGTCAATTACAAGACATAACACATAATTTGTACCTTATCTTCGGTTACATGACGAACAGTTATTACAAAAATAATTAATTTCATTTGCATTTTCATTACATCCCAATCCATACTTCAGCAGAGCAGCCTGCTTTATCTGCCGGGTGATGCTGGGTGGTTTTTCTTATGACGTATATACCAGAGAAACCCTGCTAAAAAAAAAGAAAATGAAACCAAGCAGCCAAATGAATGGAAAATGAATGCTTTTGATTTTTTTTTCCACCGTGCATAACAAACTCTAAATTGTACTCTAAATTTAATCAGACAAGTAAATTTCACCATAATTTCAAGATAAATCTGCTGAATTAACAGAGCCATGAAATAAATATCGGAGCATTTCAGAGCACAAACTCCACAACCCCCTTTGATTAAGAGATTTTGAATCTTGGCCGCTGTCAGAGGAATCCTGCGTCATGCCTTCCTCTGAGTGAACACAGCTTAATGCTCCTTGTACTCTTTCCAGCGGTGACTTGAGCTATTTCACCACACAGTTACTGCTATAAAAGATCCAAAAGTGACTGAATAGACCTTTGCAGAGACTTTGCATTAGAAAAAAACCCTTTCTAGGTAAATTCCCTTTGAGATAGTGTCATAATCATCATCCTCGCTTTAGCTATTAATTCTTATTATTCTAAAGGTAACATTTCTCCACATTTCTTTGAACAAATCTCTCACATATAGACAAATTTGCTCTATCAACAAACGAAACACAAACGTGTGTCCAATATGAATATATGCAAAGGTAGTAAAAATAGTTGAATAATCATAAAGACAACCTTTTATCAAAATATCCGTGAGACCTGAGATGTGACGTCTTTCTGTTTCATGCCCGGAGGCTGTAACGCCAGGAGAACTATGATCATAAAACGATAATACCTTGCATACGCAGTCAGGGGTGGCGTCATTTGGTGCACGTCTCATTCGATGGATAATGACTTCAGGGACTCTGTGGTATATGAACTTGGGAAGCATAAATAATGCACTGCTTGGTTCACAGCACAGGAAATTTGGAAACATAAACATAGAAGGAAGCCAGTAACTTCTGCTCATTTTTATGATGAAGCGCTGATGAAAACAGTTAGTGTTAAGAGCCGAAGTTCCTGGTAGCGGTTTTATGCTCACCGGCAGGACTGGCAAAGGTTTAATGTTGCAAAAGTTTCTAGGGCAGTTTCTCATTCGCTTTTGAAGCGTGTGTGCTCGAAACTGACGTCAGTTGTATAAGTGTTTGCAGTCGTTTTGTGGTGTGTGATGACTCTGCCTGTCACTGAGGGTTAAAAGTTATTGTTGATTAATAATCGTGTCAGACTTCTGCAGATATAGAGCCTTTATTCCACACTGCGGGTTAGCATCTGTGGAGTCAGCAGAGATTTTACTGTCAGTGTGCGGCTCCTCATTGAATTGAAGACGGGGATATACCGCAATTTTTCAGGCACAACAAATATATCTAGAAGCTGTGAAATACATCCCCTGAAAATTCAATAGCATTAATCTTGCATTATATTCATTATGCCAGTGATGGTAGCAAACAAATGGCACTCACTATTCTGCGCTAAAGGTGGACAGGCAGGTGCTTTTATCAAGTATTAGGCAGCATTGATGATGACTGGACTGCTGCTTTTGTTGTAAAAGTACTGGCTCTATATATTATTTATTTGTTTGTGTGTGTAGCCTTCTGCCAGGTGAAAGAGGCTGCACAATAAAAGCTCACACTGGCTTATCTTTTTGTACAGCTGAGCACAACATATTTGTAGTTTTTTATTTTTTTTTATTATAAATTATTGGCAATCTTTTCAAGGTACTGGAACACACATTTAAAAGAGAATTGCAAACTTTTTCAGCAAAGTCTGAAACTGTTTCCCATCTTAAATATATAAAGTGGGGAAATATGTATTTGGGCCACAATCAAAAAAAGGAAACATTTACAAAAGTCTAAGTAACAAAATAAAATAATTTCATGTTTCTATGGTGAACGTAATTAAATCGTGTAGAATCTGTATTAAATTCAACAACTTAATTTGTTCTTGTTGAGATGAGCTGATACAATCTAGTAAGAGTGGTTAGTTGCTGGACTCACAAAATTCACAAGATCACACGAGATTTCAAACCGCAGGAAAATCACTGGAGTCAGAAGAGGCAGACAACTGCATACACACCACGTGTATGCTATAGCTATTTATTGTGGTTTAACCCATCAAGGACAAAAACGTACAGAAAATTCTACATCAAGCCTTGTAATCATAACTTTCCTACTTTTGTTCAGCCTGGATTGATAGCTCGTGGTGTGGTGGTTAGTGCTGTTCCTTGGTTCAAATCCACAATCTGGCTAGTTTGCAGTGGGTTCTGGGTATTCTGGTTTCCTCCCACAATCAAAAATCATGCAGGTATTAGAGTTAGGTTAACTGGTGATTCTAAATTAAACCCTTTAGGTTTCTTGGCTGTTGCCTGGCAACTTAAATGTCGGCTCTGCCCACAGATTTTCTATAAGATCGAGGTCTAAAGACTGGCTAGGCTACTCCATGACCTTAATGTGCTTCTTCTTTAACCACTCCCTTTGTTTCCTTGGCAGTATATTTGAGGTCACTGACATGTCAGAAGACCCATCTGACTCATCTAAAGTGTTCTGACTCATGTAAGGACGTTCTCATCCAAGATGTTATAGTACTATACATGGACCTTTCCAACGCAGTGAACTTGTTCTGTACTGTTGGCATAAAAACAGCCCTAAACCGTAATGTTTTCACCTCCATGCCTAAGTGTGGGGATGGTGTCTGCTTAGATGTTAATTAGCACACTTACGATGGTCTTGTGCATGTGCCTTTTTGAGATGTAGGACCTTAAGAACACTGCAAAACTTTAATCTGTTGTGTTGTGTTACCAGTGTTGTTCCTGGTGACTGGTCCCAGCTGTCTTCAGATGATTAACAACTCCTTCTATGTAGTTTTGCGCAGACCCTCCACCTTTCTCATGATAATCCTCACCCTGTGAGATAAGAGCTTGCACAGAGCTCCAGACCAAATGCTGACTGATGGTCATTTTATATTTTTTCCCATTTCCAATCGATTGCACCAGCAGTTGTTACCTTCTCACCAGAATTCTTGCTGATGGTCTTGTAACCCATTCCAGCTTCGTGCATGTCTAAGTCTTGTCCCTGACGTCCTTTGACAGCTCTTTGGTCTTGCCTATAGTGGTGGGGAGGTTGGATCTGTGGACAGGTGTGCTTTACAAACATAAAGAGTTGAGATCAGGAATATTTGTATTTGACTGATTATTTGTTATCTGTGTGGCACTTGGGCACAGTCTGTGTGAGCCAGAATTCTGCCTGTTACATGGTTACAGGGGATCAAATACTTATTTCACTCAATGACTTACAAATCAATTAACAAAAAACACTCCACTGACAAATACAATACACAACCTTATGCTGCCTTTGTTCTTTATTTCCTTGTGAGAGTGTAAGAACATATGAAGGACAGCAGCATATTCAGCAGCATGTCCCCAAACTGCCTTGAGTTTAAAATGTCAGCTGGAGTGAAAAGACAAATCCTTGAGGCCTGAATCTTTGCGTGAGTGAATGTGCTTTAAAAACTATAATTTCAGCACTCTCCACTAGCTGCTGGCAGAACAGCACTAGGTTTATAGCATAGTGTGTCATCATCATTTCCCAAAGAAGTCTTCTGTGTTTAACCTGAGAACATTTCAGTTAACATCTGCAGTGCTTCCTCCCACTCAAAATGTGATGGCCTCTGCCTGATGGAGAACATCAAGATAGACACTCTATTCTTTGTTCTTTGAACCTCTTTTTTTAAAAGAATGGAAATACACACCCTGTTAAATACACTTTAGAATTCAGTGATCAAACAGTGTCAGGACCGTCTCCAATCCCTTAGAGTTTAGACTCTTTGATCTTATCGCGTCATTGTATTATAAACCATCTATCAGACCTTAGCAGCTACACTCTGCCTCCCTTTTAGTCATTTGTGGTATAAAATGCAGTTGCTTTGAAATTATTTGGGTTGACTTGCCTTCTCTGATACCCTATGCTCACTGTACAGAAAGTGAGTAAACACGCCAGAGCAGCAAACTTTGTAACAGGACTTAGAGTAATTTCTTCAACCTGCCCTGAGAGGTTAGGAAATGAAAGTAAAATCATTTCTTTTAGTCATGTGTTTTTTCCAGGCTCAGCCAAGGTCACATTACTTGGTTAACTGCCCCCAGGATTCAGACGCCGGGGGATCTCAAAGGTGCTAGGTAGGTCAGCTGGTTTGTGATGAATTGCAAATTTGATTATCACTAAAATTATAAGGGGGTTGAAGTCCCTCGAATGTTGGCCATCTTTTCTAGAGTGACCTTGTGTCAAAACTCCATTGACCAAATGACCTTCTCGTTGATATTAAATCATAGCAGTCTTAAAAAAGCCAAGTGATTCATACGATTTCTTCTCTGTATTGCTCCCCAAATTTCCAAGCAACTGATAAAAAAACAAAAAAAAATTAAAAAGAAAGACAAACTGTTACAGTTGCAGTAAGCCAACTGAATATAACTGTTGGGATACCAACTTTTCCACCGGGCTCACTGTAGGAGTTAGCAGTAGGGAAGACCGCAGTGCTCGGGGAACTGGCTGTTCCAATTTGGGAGAAATCTGGGTAGAAATGCAGAAAAACCAAAAGTCATCTTTTAAACAATGGCCAAGCATGCATGTATGTTTGCATGAGTTATGGAATACACAGCGGTGATGACAAACAAACCCATTTTGCTGTAAAAAACCCCCCAAACCCAAATGAAACTCTACTGTATGTGCTTACAGTAAGAGGAAAGACGAGAAATGAAAGAGAAACTGAGCGATGCTTCAGAATGAAATCAGTCCCATTGTCACACTGAATTTGATCCGTACACTCATGCAGATTAGTATAAAGCACTGATTGGAAGTGACTGATTTTGAACACCAGTCACCCATCTTTGCAAACAATAGGATTAATCCAGCTTGCTGGGCAGATGGACATTTTTCATGATGCATTAGGCGAAAATGAAGAGATGAGTCAGAATCTAAACAAAAGCACAGTTTGAAATTTTTGCAGATTTGAATAAGAATTGGTTTAAATGAGACGTGATTCATTCAGCCGCAGTGAATCAGCCTGGCTGTGTGTTAGGAGAGTTGATATGAACCATATAATTGCTCGGACACTAACGGAAATGACTCACACAATATTGCATAGCAGACTGGCTGTAAATCTGAGGCTGTGATGGGGAAAGGCATTAAGAGCTCCACATCTACAGTACGGCTATCAAAAAAAAAAAAAATATATATATATAAAAAAATTACATACACCGGTGACAATTTTCTTGGGTTTTGAATACAAACCATGTTTGTAGATGAGTAAAAAGTCCACTTTTTAGATCAATAAAGAGGTGTGTCACTCTTTGGCTTGAGATTAAGAAGCTAGCTGCAACTGTAGCATAAGAAACTGCTACAGAGCAGCTTTCTGTAGTGCAGAAGGAAGCATCTGCATTCCACATCTAGCCTGCAGCTCTTTTACAGTTTTTTTTAATTTAAGCACATACTGTAAAAATGCACACACTCAAGCTGTTAGCACAGCAGCTGCTGTAGATATAGGTTAATGATGCCTGAACCAACAAAATGGACTCGGTCACTTGGAAATAACTGGAAGTTGTGAAGGTTAGATTTGATCTCTGTAAAATGAAATTCACTTGCCATTTGACCTACTGCTATAAGACCCATTAACTAGTAACACAGATCAAAGGTGGGCCAACTGAAGATTTCTTCATTCATTCTTCATTTTTCAGAAAAAGTTTTTCTTTTTCTTTTTTATGCTATAATTATCATTATTTAAGACCTGCCATGTGCATACAAAATTAAATAAAAGCTTCAACATGTTTGTGCTTTATCTCATGCTATTATTTATTTACTGAGACAAGCATTGAAAGGGAATGGAAACGGGGCCCCTTCCATGAGAAATCCAGTTTCATAAGACATACAACATAAACATTTACTGTTTGAGGTAATGGGAAATTCCCTCTTGATAGTTTTTTTTCAATTTCTTCTCCATATGTGCAGTTGAACTTTATTGTCTTTGCATTAGCTATGGAGCTGATGACTTTAGGCACGGAGACAAAGTGTTCCTGAATGGGCATAAGAGAATATTTGGATCCTAAAGTGACAAAGCGTCCAATAAAAATGCACCTGGTTATTAATACTGTTCTTCTGCTTGGCATCAGTGTGGCTGGAGTTTATCCCAGCTGTCAAAGAGGGCGAGAGGCGGGTTACACCCTCGACAGCTCATCAGTCTGTTGCACGGCTTACACGTTAAGACAGACAGCTATTCATGCTCAAACTCACAGCTAATTTAGAACCACAACTTAACCTAATATGCATGTTGTTGGACTGTGGGAGGAAGTGTCAGGAGAGAACACCACTCAGGCACAGAGGGAACATGTAAACTCCACCCAGCCGGCTGGGGTTTCCCATCAATACCTGCATTGGAGTGTCTCAACATAGCTGTTCACATCGTGAGTGGACAGGGTTTGCAGGACAGCTGAACAACGTCTGGTTGGTATTTTTCAACCTCCTGAACCGTGCATGTTCCTCTCACCTCGGGGAGGTTATTTTCCATGTTTGCTTGATACTTGATCCTGCTCTGCTCTGACAGGGATTGTACCAGACTGTGTCCTTCCGATTTCAGGCAGTGACCTCACGAAGCAGCGCTGTAGTTTAGATTTTATGAGCTTTGTACAGCCATGCTGCAGGGTCAAGGTGCCAACAGGTGCTGAACTGTAAGCCTGGCCTCTGGACTTTGCTATTGTTCTTACAGAGACATGAATTGTTATTCTTCACCATGGTAACAATGACAGATTTAAAAGCAGTCTTCTTATTTATTACCTCTCCAGAGCTTTAACAGCACTCGGTTTTAGTTACAATCCAGTCCACCGCCAACTATGCAGGACAGACGAGCTCTAGAGAGGGTTGTGCGGTCAGCTGAGCGCACCATCCGCTCCGAGCTCCCTGACCTGCACTCAATCTACAGCAGGCGGTGCTGGACCAAGGCCAGGAAGATCGTGAAGGACCTCAGCCATCCCAACAACAGACTGTTCTCTCTGTTGAGGTCAGGAAAGCGATTCCGCTCCCTGAAGACCAACACAGAGAGACTGAGGAGGAGCTTCTTCCCGCAGGCGATACGGTCTCTCAATCACACCACCACACAGTACTGACCCACACATATGGTTCTTACACACACACTGGACTTTCTGGACATTGTTTTTGCACACATTGTTTTTTTGCACAACACTGGTCACTATATTCTTCATTTCCGGTTAATACTTGTACAGCTGCTGTTATTGTGTATATATTTATTTATATTTAGATTTCTTCATACATTCTTATATAGTTCTATATTGTGTATTTTGTTGTACAGTTATTTTATTTTCAACTTTAATTTATATATTTTATCTTATTCTTCCCAGTTAAATTTACCCTTCATTCTAATTTGTGTTGTACAGTTATTTCATTTTTAACCTTAATTTATATTTTATTCCTTCCTAGTTAAATTTACCCTTTTTAATTTTGCATATTTATTTCCTATCTTATTCATAGCCTTTTCCTTTTTTGTTTTCTTTAGGTCACGAGCAGTTGTCCAAGCATTTCACTACATATCGTACTGTGTATGACTGTGTACGTGACAAATAAAATTTGAATTTGAATTTGAATTTGAATTTGAATTTGAACTATAACACTAATGTTAGGAAAAAGGATGTTTTTTAAAGATTCATTCTGCCTGAGTTTATGGTTTCAGTTTTTTGAAAAATTCTTTTATTGTAATATATACATTTACCTTTAGTTTAGTTATGATGTAAAATTGTTCCATTTCATTTTATGATATTTTTCTCCTTATCTTATTGGATCTGTCTTTAAGCTGTTTTTATTACTTCGTTATTCTGTGTTCTGTCTTATTATCAGCTTGTCTGTCATCTTTGGAGCACTTTGAACTGCACCAACCTGTATGAAAGGTGCTGCATAAATAAAGCCTGCCTTATAGATTGATTGCACACTGACTAAATGATAACAAATACACATGCTGGTGAGAAATGACATAAACCCCTTAAAAAATAAAATAATTAAGTAAATAATACATTTATGTATTAAACAGAATTTCTTTGCAGAGAGCCATGGCAAAAATGACGGGTAGTCTCCCACACAGGTGTCAAAAAGCACACCCCTGGATATATTCAAAGGAATTATTGTTTGGTCAGTTTTAGAAAAAAGGAGGTAAAAGTGAAGTTAGCGTTGAAAAATCTAATAGAAACCATGAGTGCGCCTTAATGAAGCTTATGCCTTTACTGCCACGGTGCAAGGTTTCACGGCATGTAATTACACAAGAAGACTTATTAGCCTCAGGAAAAGGTCACAGATGGTGGGAGTCTGCGTGAAGAGCTTAAACTTAGCTTTTGTACCTCTGACTATTTAACTCGAAGGAGTGCGTTTGCAGTTTGTGGTGCTAATTGTTATAAATCCTGAAAATTACAGTCAAAGAATCATTAGGCGTGATTGGAAAGATTAAGAGAAGATACCTTTATAAATTACCTCCGCATATTCCCCTCTAGATTTCTTTTGTGGTTAACAAAAAAGTGCTTCTGTAAAGGTCAGAGGACATTTAGAAAGGGCCCGGATCTTTTTAAGATGCACTTCAGCAGGTGTGAGTGGGGATCATTGCTGAGCTGCTGATAAAACGCTGCTGCTGATTAGAGCTGCTTGTGCTGTGAGCAGACTTTTAAAACTTTCACCGCACAAAGGAGTTGTTGAGTCCCCCTTGAAACTCATGCCCCATGGACCCCTACTTTAGTGTGGGTGCATGCTTTCCACATGCTGTAAGCAGTTTGTGTGGTAGTTGGCAAGACAGCTGAGCCAGTGCGGTAATCTTTGGATCGTGCTGCTACATGAATGGTGGCTGGGGCTCTGTGAGTATCCTGACTGTCTGCCTGAGCGCCAGGCCACAGGAATGAATCCATTTGCGCCACTGTCTGCCTGTGAATGACACTATTAATGCTCACAGTGTACTTTTTCCCTTTAGAATATAAATTAAGCTTTGGAAGACGTGCTTCAAATGACAGCCCTAAAATGAGTACAGGAGGTGTTTTCTGATATTCCATTGCCATTTGAGACGTTATTAATATTAGGCCAGTTACTTTAGCCCGCACTCCTTAATTACTTTACATGCATGTTAAACCAACTTATCTATTTACCTTCAAAATTCTTTTCCATCCATTTTTCAACAGTATGCATATTTAATCTCAGCAGATGGCAAAAACAGGAACTGCATTCCTTGCCTCCAGTCTGACTGCCTGTACTAGTCATTAGGAGATTTCATCAGCTATTGAGCAACTAATTAAGCCATTACTTTGCTGAATTAGTTAGCTGATGATAAAGACGTTATTTATTGTATAGGGCTAGTTTGTCCAATAAAAACAGTTGCAGGAAAAAGGTTTGTGAACCTTTTCTCCTGCCATATTCCAGCCTGAATATGCCCTAAAAAAACCCTTAAGATGACTAAAAGTAGATAAAGAGAACTCAGTTAATGATCCAGTGAGGGAAAATATAAGTCTCTAGGGTTAGCAAAAAATATGAAGGTAAAAACAGATTTGGGTTTTTATCCCACCAACAATGAGATGTGTTTTTTATTTAAAAACAAGTATGATCTTCACAACCCATGATTTAGAAAGTGTATCACAATATGTACTCTCTTTATCTGTTAGGACTTTGACAAAAACAAAAGAGTTGCTGATCCTCATCAGGCTGACAGAGTTTAGACAACAATCTTTTCTTTGGACTTTGCCAATCCACAGTCAGGAAAACTGTGTACAAATGGAAGAAACTCAAGAAAATTGTTTCTCTCCCCAAGGACAGATCACCCAATAAATATTGCTTCAAGATCAACAAATGTAATAATCTGTGAGGTTCACATTGGCAAATGTAATTTTCATCGTTGCAACCCATTGCTCTGCTCTCCAAAAACAACTGTGCTGCAGTTTGCCAAAGATCATGTGGACAAGCTTCTGAACAAACGATTGATGAAAAAAAAAAAAACAATGTTATCTTTGTTAAAAGAGAAGCATGATGTGGAGAGAAAAGAGGAAGCTGCATTTAAGCATATGAATCTGATCCTATTTGCAAAACACGGTGGTGGTTATGTCATGGCTTGGGGCAGTTTTTCTGCATCCGGGTTAGAATGTTTGCTATTACTAAAAATATCAATGAATTTTCAATTAAACCAGCAAATTCTGGAGGAAAAAAAACAATCAGAGAAAAGTCCATCAACAAAAGAATGGTGGGAGAAATAAGGATCTTAATGGCAAAGTCAAAATTCTGAGCTTAATTCAGTAGAAATGTCGTGTAAGGAAATGCACCAACATATTGGAACTGAAGCTTTTCTGTGAGCTGAAAGTCTATTAGAACAAAAAAAACAAGCCAAATGATCAGGTTCCATCGTAGGTAATGGCTATTACTCTCAGCACTAAGCTACAGCTTATACATGAGTTATTACATCCTAAGTGCTGACTATTGTTTAATCTAGTTACATAAGATTGGTATGGGATGAAAAAAAACCTACCTCATACATTAATATTATTTCCTATATTTTAGTTCCACCTGGGCTTTTGGCCATTTAGTGTTAAACTCTGACTTTAACATCTGTGTTGCAGCTCCCCAGAGTTTTGTCAGAATGTTCACACTGTGCCCACAGCTTAATGAAGCAAGTTATATGGAACGGTCATTCGAGCAATCTTATTTTTTTAATTTTATCGGTTCTTTTATATACTTTGGAAGTTACCATTTTATATAGTATGTTTTACTTTATTGATATTGTGGTTTCTGACTTTGGTCATGGATTTAGTTCTTTTTCCTATGTCTGTTTTGCCAGAGGTGGTTATTTCTATGATATTGAAAAAATAAATATATAAAAGAAAAACACCTTTTTAACCTTGATATATTTTGGTGACACACAGCAGAGACCATAGTTTCCAATGCAAGAATAAAAAGGAGCGTATGAGGTAAGTATGCGTGTGGTTTTGGTGTCATGAAACAAAGCTTTTCCAGTTCTGTTCTACCACAATGAAGAGGTGCCGCATATGCAACTCTTTCCATTTGTCACCGTAAGTCAGAGTGACTCCAGATTCTCAAATGAAACTGAGCCGCTGAGACATTTCCTAGGCACATTAGGTTATAACCTGGCCAGACAAAAGAACATTTATGGAGAATGAGCTAATCAGTGTGCAAATATCCCTTGACATGAACACTGAGGTTTTGTAGAAGAAGATCAAAGACTGCAAGGAGGTTAGCCAGTGGCCTTTTTTGTTCCACATCACTGTAAATCTCCAAAAAACTGGCAAAAGAGTTAATCCTCTCTGGCTTATAACACCTATTAACATGCTGATGTAGGTTTAAAAAAAAAAAAATCATGAACATCTCTAATGCTGCTGGGAGGCAAGTAGAAGATTTTCCCATTACCCAGAGAAGTCAATTTTAATGTGGGCAAACATCCTGAACCACAGAATGCTTTAACAGTCTGGTTAAATATTAAAGTGTTTTTATTTTATTTTAAAAACACATTAAACTGATTATTACATTTAAAAAAAGAGCTAAAACTAGATTCTTTTTAGCTGTCACACACTATATGTATTTTATCCATTTTCCTTCAAGGTCTACTTTGGGTTGCATGTATATTTTTTGGATTAAAATTTTCATTAAAAACAGGTCGTGCCAGCTTCATCTGCATTTGGCCGAATCCTGACGTTGCTAGATATTACTGATTTCACTGCTCGTAGCATTTTCATAATGTTAGGTTTCATATGTAACTTTGTTTCACCACAAATGAATTCAACTGTGATTCGTTGTTTCCACCTGCGTAAGTGCTTTTATACCTCTTACGTTTTAAGTTGGTGCAGTGTTTTTCAACTGGTGACAAGCTCGTTTCTTCTTATTAGTAGGAAACGTGCTTTGGTCCACACAGACACTCTAATAGAGATCGCATTTGGCACTTTTCTCTGCGTCGCATGTGCTGAAATCAAAGGGCACTTGGAGAGCGCTTCCTCTGCCATGGGCCAGTGCCAAGGTAGTTTAAACGAATGCGATCCAGCAGCACCATCTCAACATTTAATGGCTTCCTGTGTGTTGCCCATGTATGCCGCACATCTAAGCCAAGTGTAGTGAAATTCAGAGCGCGAGTTTTGGCCTATAATCTTGTTGAGAGACAAGAAGGCGAACAAACAAACAGCAATTATCACATACCTGATGTGTTACAATATAACGTTGCATCAGAGTTTTCCCTTTTTGTGAGCCAAACAAATGTGAGAATAAAGAAGTCAGGCTTTCCAAGGAGTTGTGTAGCCAAGACAAACAGTCTCATCTCATAGAAAACAGTGCACACATACTGACCACAAAAAAGAAGAAGAAAAAGCAGGAGTTCTTAAGACGATAAAAGCAAAAGAAAAAAGTCACAATAATGGATTGCAAGTTGTTTATACTTATTTGACACCTACAGGGAAGAAAAATGGTTTATTCTGCTTGACTTTAAATGCTTTATTGCACAGAGAAGAACAGACAGTGACGTGTGTGAAAAGAGTGAAAAATCTCACGGATTATATCAAGGACTTCATCCAAGTAAACCATTTCCAGCACAGATTGGACACACTGAACGTCCACAAAATGTCAAAGGAACAATGGAATTCAGCCGAATGAATTTTTCTTAGTGCGTCTTTCAAGATATTTTCTCATAGGTCAAAAGGAGCTCGCCTGTGATGTATTATCCCATTTTCTGTGCCTGCTTCCCCTATCTGTCTCACTGTCTCTGCGAGTCTGGATTTTAGGGCGGCAGATGTTTTAGCTCATGACTGGATGGTGATGTCATTGCTGGTGAAGAACTTAATTCTTCTGTTTTGGTCCGAGGAGGACTGAGCAGCAACACTGAAGATGCCAGATGTATTTTAAGTTGTAGTTAATCTTCCATTTAAGCAACACAGTGATGCTTTATTCCTAATTTGTCAGTGAAACATTGTAAAAGCATATGAAATGGATCTGATGGATGCAAGATGTAGCATTAAAATGATTAACATTTGAAAAAAAATGACAAGATATACCATAAGAGCTATTTTGAGGTATAAATAACCGGAGAACAGTCAGCTTGAAAATAGATTATAAGAGTTTAAGAACCTTCAAAACCGATTTAGATCAGTTTTAGCTGCAGAAACACACAAAGCAGTGATATTTCAAAACCTCACGCTGCAGGCATCCTGTCCCACCTTACAGTATGTCAAATGTGTTTTATTAAATGGGGAAGTGGGACTTTGCAGGTCATTGGGGTAAACTGAACACATTGTAATTTTCTTGGAGTCATTCATGGAATTTCTACACTGAGCTCTGTTGTCTCCAACCCCAACAAACAGAGCCTTTCTTATCACACAGCAGTGGGATTGTTGACCGTAGACGTTATTTGATATACTTATGAAGCGGCTGCAGAAATATTTGATTATAAATGTATTTCAATGTGTTTGAAGCAAACATTTTAACAATGCTACAGTTGTTGTATTTAAGCCTATTTAAGGTTTAAACATGAATTGCAGCCCTAGTGATATTTCGGTTTCGTGCTATAATGCATTTCTCTCTTTGTGCCTCTCTCTGCATTAGGCCCTCAAAAGGTTTTCAAATTGAATAATTCATTCATCAAGAGTGGATATAAGTGCCATGAGAGTTCACTTAATTTTAAACTTTGAACTTTCACTTTAAACCGAATGTAAGTACGTACGTCTATTTATAAGCACCTTTAACAGAGAAGTGGTCACAAATAAAAAATACAACAAATCTGTATAAAAGTGATCTGACTTGTTCAACACATGTTATTTCAGAAGTGTTTACTTAATTTCTAAACTTTGAACTGATTGACAGTTAGTAAGTAATGGTTATTTATGAAGCGCCTTTCACAGACGAGCGGTCACAAAGTGCTGTATACAAATGGTAAGTAGACAGTAAAATAAATAAGAAAATGAAATGCCAGAAAAACAATACAAAAAAATATCGGTATAAAAGTAAACTTATGCAACACGTTAGCATTTCTTGCCTTCCTTCTAGAACAGCATATAAAGGTTAGTCTGACCCTTTGTTTTGCGGTCAGTGCTCTAGTTGCAGGTTTGTGAACACAGCCACTCCTCACACCAGGCCGTGAACTGAAAGCTCCAGGAGAGCCGCTCCTCTGGTTGCGTAAACTCCGGCTGCATCGGTTCACTGACAGTCTGACTCGATAAGATTAAAATCAAGAATTTTAATCTTATCTTTTCAAGGAACATTTTTATTAACGCCATTTTTTTCCATGCTGATGTTGCGTGAAAAATGTTGCTACCATTGTTTGATCTGATTGTTGCAGTTTCATAAATGCCTCCAGTAAAAAAGTCAAAGGATTCAACATTTGATGAAAGTTTGTTTAGCTTAGCTGCACCAACACACATTATGGGAGCAAAACACTTTCTGACATTATACAAACACTCGTCAATGGTTCACGATACTTTGGCAATGTGTTCTTTGTGTATTTGGCTTTACTACTTCTCTTGGCTGCTTTCTACACCTGCCTATCTTGGGAAATTGAATCCCTTTCTGGACTCATCTAAAGGCTAGTAATATTTCAAGGTGCTGCTTCAAGCAGTGTTTCAAACTGTTCTAGGTTACTGTCAAGACGACAGCCCGAGCAAAGCACTGGGCAAGAGGAGAGGTCAGTCTGCCACTGTCGGGGATCTACTGCATGTGATCACAGGTGAAGTTGCTGGTTGATGCTGACATCTAGTGGTCGACAACACATCATCAATATCTTATCACTGCTGCAGGAAGACGGTAGCAGGAATTAATTACATGCATAAAAACACCAGATATAACAAAAGTTTGGGCTGCTCTTTGTTTCCCCCATTCTTTTTACAGCAGTTATTTATTATCTGCAAACCAAGAATAGAAGGACTAAAGGTTTCATGGAGGCTCATCTCTTATGATGGGTGTTCAGTAACCTTGGTTAAGTTTGCAGTTTTAGGGTCATTTCATTACAGTCTTACAAACAGGGGTTAAATGTAGCACTTCAGTGTAGTGCACTAATGATTTAATTAAGTGGCATGCCAAAACAAACCAGAATAAAGTGGTAACCTTGAAGATGGATTCAAGTTTGTACTGTGAGCACAACAGCCCATACATTGGATCAAACAAAAGCACGAGGTAGTAGAGGATATACAGAAGTAATAACTGGATAATATTATCATAGTACCTAAAGACTTTCCATTCTTGGCTCAACACTCTCTTTTTCATGTGTAAATAATCTGGAAGCTGCTGGATTCTGTGTTATGCTGCTTTAATCTGATATTTCAGGCTCTCTTATGTCACATGAAGCCCATAAACATGACAGAAATCATTTCAGTTCTTTGCTTTTGAACATCAGATTGTTTTCAGGATGGATTTTTTAAAAAAGTATCTTTTAACTGCCTTGGATGTCTTCCTGATACCTTATCTTGTGAATGATGGTTCAATAAAGGATGCTTGAGAAGAGTGTCCTTTAAAAATAGTGCTAAGAAAAACAATTCAACAATAGTTTGCTTATTCAAATTTATCAGTGTCCTAAAAAAGAAATGATAAACAAACACATCTGATTATAATACGGGTGCTTTTATGATGAATTTCAGTATAAATATCATGACTTCATAAAGGTGTGTCATGTTTGGCTGAGAGGGTTGCTTTATTTTTTAGCATATCAAAATATGGAATTACTTAGTCATTGTTTTGGTATCCAGTATCTCTACTCATCTACAATGCACTGATCTGACCCAAAGAGCATGAAGGAAAGCATGTCATCGTGTGCTATTTGTTTCCCATTAGTCCTGCTTCCTCTCACACTCAGCCACGTATGTTAAGTTGGAATTTCGTTCTTTAAGTGGACTAAAAGTGCAAAAAGAAACACAAACATCACATCAGCACTGGATTACTATAGAGATATTACTTGTAACGTGCCCACTGAGAATTATCATGCTTTTCTAGCTATTTAGACTCTCTTACCTCATTGTTGCATTTTTACAGCCCATTAAAATTGCAGTTAAGTCTGACTGCCCCCCGAACTACATTTTCCACAAGTACTTGTCTGCTTTCAGTATACAAACTAAGACAATTTTGCTATGTTTCCAGTTTAAAACAACCCCAAAATCCAAGCTGCGTATATAATTAAATTAGTGCTGTCAGCGTTAATCTCGTTAAAATGATGTTAACAGCATAACCGCATTAACGTTAGTGAGTTAGCGTGGATCGCGTGCGTGTGGGGCTGGACAGTGCTAACACGTTAACGTGCTAACGGCGCTAACTCGCTAACGGAGATTTGGCGGGTTAATGCAGTTATGGCGCTAAATTAAATCTATTCACGACCTTTCCTTCCATGCCAAAAAACCCAAACAAAACAAATCACACTGAATAAGACCTGCAGCCAACAATCCCTACAGACTCAACAACAACGTGTTTTACTGGAAGAAAGAGATGTAAGCTTTACCATTGTAGCTCATTTTGTATTAAGTCATCAGCTGGAAGGAACCAATACCGGCACCTGTCACAGGACATGCCTATAAATAAACATGAACAGTGCACGTTTCATGTAGTACGTAAAACAGTATTTAAGGCAACACACATGAGAATTAGAGTTGCTTACTTGACCTTTTTCATAATATCTTTCCTGAATTATTAAAAGGCATTCATCTATTCCTTAGTGCCCATGTGAGAATTGCTTTTAAAAGTCTCACTAAACACTTGGATCAGTGGACTCTAAATCGGTGACAGTAAAGCATAAAGGACGCAAATGCAGACAAGATCAGGGAAATATAAGGAGTGCCTAGAGATAATAAAGATTAAAAAAAAAAAGAGTAAAAAAGATTTGTATGTGTAAAAAAGATTTGTGCATGAGTAAAAAAGCTTTGTGTGTGGACTTAGCCAAAAAAAACCCCCTGCAAGTTACAAGTACGAATTTTGACCCTATTTTTCTTCCTTTCATCTGATCGGTCAATGTCATGTCAATCACAAATGTAACAATCCAATCAGAGAACAAGTACAAATCTTTTTTACGCACACACAATTTTTTTTTACACATACAAATCTTTTTTACACATACAAATCCCGATTTACAAGTACAAAATATTTATGACCACATTTTGAGCCCATAGAAATGAGGTATGAAAATGTGAGAAGCGTTGACTACATTTAAAAGCATATTCCATTAATGTTAATTGCAAGGCACTGTATGCATGACATTATGATTTGAGGCTGAGCCTCCCCCTGGGGGTGGGCACTTAATTTTCCCAGGGAACCACATGAAAAACTGGGACTATTGCGGACGGCTGCAACAAAGAGATAGAATTAATATTGAACACTATAGAGTTCATTGGTTTAGCCCTCCATAACAGTCCCAGTTTCTCATATGGCGCCTTGGGGAAATTAAATGGCTACCCTTGCACTAGCTGTTTGCTAGGCTAAGCTACTTCAAGTCAGTACTTTTTTGGGGAACATTTTTAATCAAGTTAGGCTACAAGTAATACAACTTGCTGTGTGGTACAACCTGTTGAAGAAGTCTCTGTTGTAGTTCGTTACACAGCACTTATCAGTAGATAAGATAAGATCTGTGTCTGTGCATCACACTTATACAGTTTGTGCATGCTAACCAGTTTTGCTAACATTAGCTCATAACTTAACACTCCAAGTGCTCACGCAAACAAGGTTACTTCTGGGATCAAAAAGTAAAGATGGTAATGCTAAAATGCTAAACAACTAAATAAATATAAAATCAAGACTTCAAAGCAATACACAAAGCAATCGCAAGGGTTCCTTTTCTTACAAGGGAATCTTCCTTGCCACGATTTGTTTTTAGTGTTAGGAATATCTAGCTTCTTACTATTATCATATTATAAATAAACTCTTGGTTAAAAACTGCCATTTAGGACGACACCTACTGGCTATGGACAAAATAACCTAACTGCCTGACACACAGAGAAAAGTAAGACTGGACCAGTAGTTTACTGGGTTCACTTACAAGACAGCCGGTCAGGGCAGGGTTTCAGGTTTACAGGTAGAAAGCAATAAAAGCTAGGCAGCGATAAAACAGGCGATGGAGTGCTGCGAAGTTACAGTGCAAAAAAATCCGAACTGACAGAGGAAGTATTGTGAGCCAGCTTTATTTATTGAGGTGACTAATTAGTGAAGTGGAAGCAGGTGAGTGGAGAGGCAGAGAAGCTCAGAAGATGTGTCTGGTGCAGAAGGGGAGGTGGGAGCGACTGATCTAAAACGACAAGAGAGAAACGCAGAACAGAATCAACAACTGAGCTGTAAACCAAGACGTGTGTTTGCAAGACTTATTGATATACAACAGAACCTTTAAATTGCCATTATATAATATGTATGAAGCATGTTTAGTAACAAAAAAACGTAAATGAAGCTGTAGATTCAGTTCCGGTTTGAAAATAAGATTGGGCTGAGGTGTTTAAGCAATCGTTTCATTTGTATTTTTTAGCTTGAATAATTGATGCTTATACAAAGCTGTCCTTTGGCTCCACGCAGAGAATAACCTTGCAATTGGCTGCATTCCAGCTTGGCTGTTTACATGTACCTTCGACACCCTGTAACTGAGTCTCTCAACGTCCATTAATAAACCAGATTATTCTTGTGCCACCTGAGGTGTGCACTTGCCCACAAACACAGCACTTCAACAGAAAACAAGGGAGAAGAACACGCAGCCAGCTCTGCAATTTGAAGAAAAAATTATATTATCCAACATGGTAATTTATCTTAGGAGACATTTTGCACACATTAAGGAAATTATATTTGAGGAGTCGAGAATGTCTGTATGTCGCAGTGACCTTGTTTTATATTACCAGATTTTTGCATGAAGGATTACAGCACATGCTGTACTCTTCTGCCTCCTCACCGCATTTCACTGGCACTATTAAAATGCACTTTTTATTGACATCCTGACAATCACAGAAAGCTTGTGAGCTGCTTTTCTGTTGTTAAAGATAGTTGCGAGGAAGAAAAGAGATCCAGAAAACTCCAAAATAGGCCCATAAAGCCTTTATTGGCTGTTCATTATTCAGCCAGTGTATTTTGGGCCCGACTCCCTCATGAAGGCCGCGAGGCTCACATGTGTTGAATTCACAATATAGTGGAATACAGCTATTCCTGAGGTGGTATAAAAATAGGAAACGTTAGACTGTGCATGGTGTATATCTAGGTGTAAACCTAAAAGATGTCAAGGCAGAGCCATTCAGCTTTCCCTCCTTGCCTTCTGGGTCTTACTGTTTTCTGCCAGACACAAACCTGAAGGAGATAATTCAAGTCTGACAGCGAGGTATCCCCAGTGCTGCACAAATGCAGCCCTGCACTCACACTCGCACAACACAAATCACTTGCTGGTTGTGGGTTTTAAGAGGGTATCATTAATGCCTTTTGTGAGGTCACTGCAATATAATAGTTGGGCATAGACTCCGGATCCGTCTGGAAAAAACAGCTTTCCGGCATTTGTTTTAAAGGCTAACCAAAACCAGAAGCAATGTGAGGACTCATCGATGTAGCAGGAAGGTGCCAGGCAGCAGTTACTGCAACACCACAAACATATATTGTGATTACATGTCCTTTGTTTAGCTCACATAGAAGGCAATTTACTGTAAAAATTTCATTTTCATGAAGACAGAGTCGAAAACCATAAAATCCTCATGAGGAAGCCGCGCAGAATTCGACTTGGTGGAAATTATGCGCTTTTTATAATCAACTGAGGAAATAAGTGAGAGCGTGCACAGTTTGGCTTTTTCATTATGCCTCTCCAAAGAGTTGCAAAGTGTTTTTGTTCAGACTGAGCCACAGAATCTTTAGCACACAGGGAAAACACTCATCAAATCTAATGCTTAACAGGCGGATCTGAGAGCGCCATTTCGGAGAACTTACTGGAAACAAGACTATCGTTTAAACTACACGCGTGAAACTTTAACTCAGAAGCACACGTGTGAAAATAAACAGCAATGAATCGTAAAAGTGAAAAAAATGAACACATCTTTTCAGCAAAGCTAATCTGAAACTAGACACTGACAAACATCCAGGGTTTGATCTGTTTTTCTGCCTGCCTAATCAGAGCGAATTAACC
Organism: Diplotaxodon limnothrissa; assembly: GCF_057381915.1. NCBI lineage: Eukaryota > Metazoa > Chordata > Actinopteri > Cichliformes > Cichlidae > Diplotaxodon > Diplotaxodon limnothrissa. The sequence goes on from NC_140596.1 coordinate 32,673,627, forward strand.
TCAAATGCAATAATAGCTCGAAGGATGCTTCAAAGACTCAGATAAGTGCAGACCCATTATGGTAGTTTGGCTGTTATACCCCTCTTGCAGCCATTTCCCTGAATGAGTCTCTCCAGTACAGCAAAAGCAGCCTCAGATCTCTGAACAAGCTCGTCCGTGTTCACATATTAAGGCTTATTTTCCTACGTCCTAATACTGCTGATAGATAATTCACACGATACCGCTGCGAGCACATCTTTATGTAACTAAATTATTAATCCGACACTGGGAAATTATATCTCTGGATTCTCAAAGTGAGCATGTTGCTGTTGTTGGGCGATTTCACTGTTTTTATGCCTGCAGCGCTTTTGTCTATCTTGAGTCTGGGAGATATATTTCAGGGAGCATCATCTAAATTTCCACATTTATGAATTTCTGGGTACTTGGGCTGTCAGTGTGCTGTACATAACTGTAAATTTACATTCAGTCTTTGATTTTTTTGCCATCAAACGATGTGTGCTCTGCAGCATATATTACGATGACAAATGGCAACACATTTCCCTATTCAATACGGACCGGAACGTATGCAGAAACATGTGGGGCCTGCACTGAAGCCTGGTTGAATGAATATATTCAGTGGTCTATGTTAGGAGAATCTGGTACATGAATGAGCCATACATATGAATGAATACATGAAAGTGCCAGATTTATTCGAATTAAAGTTGAAAATCCTTTCGCCGCCCTCATTACTCATTCTGCTATGGAGGTATTTGACAAGACTTTTAATGAAGAAGAATTCTAGCTTAATTTATATAACTAGATGTATCTACAGCGAGATAAGAGCTGGCTGAATCATCCAGAAATAGGAGCCCCTATACTCTGTTTCACTTATCCAGGCAGGCACTCCATCCTTTGGGATAAGAGACATGGTACAGTCCAATGTATAAATGTATTTATATGTGCTTGTACACCACTCTTCATTTAATCTTTAGTTATTATTCATCTCTACCTCTCTTTGACATCTGTCTACTCACTCCCAACCAGTCATGGGAGATGGCTGCCCCATCCCTGAGCCTGGTGCTACTGGAGGCTTCTTCCTGTTAAATGGGAGTTTTTCCTTCCCGCTGTCGCCAAGTACTTACTAAAAGGATTGTTGGGGTTTTCTCTGTATTATTGTAGATTCTTTACTTTATAATATAAAGAGCCTTGAGGTGAGTGTTGTGATGCAGTGTTGAAGTTTATCAGATTTTAATAAAAAGAACAAATAACAAGCTAAATCACATTGATTCAACATTTAAGACTATTGTATGTGGTGTCACAACATTTGATAGTATTTTTTTTTATGCCAAAGCGAAGAACTTCCCTTGACACCTGAGGAAAGAATGTGTCACACTGACATCTGCTGCTTGCGATCGCCCTTCCCTCCGTTTTTTGCACATATCTGATCAATTATAATTTGATAGACAGTGTGGAGCACCAACAGACATGAAGCAATATTTACAAAGCAATGCTAATTAGATCAGCTCTCCTGCACAGCCCTGGGAGTAGTTTTTTATGCTTCTGCTATTATCACACCGAGCAGGATTGTGTTAGTGTTTGTCCATGTGCGAGCCAGAGTAATACAGTTACTTCTTCATCCAGTTGAGACTCAATTTCAAGAATCAGCTTGAACTTTAACATGCTATTTTTGGAACTTGCAAGTGACTCCAAATTATATTATCCATCAGATACAGACTCACCACTTCATTAGGTACATGCAGACATGGTCAAAACAACCTGCTGATGTTCAAACTGAGCATCAAAATAGGGAAGAAAGGTGATTTAAGTGACGTTGAATGTGGCATTGGTACTTTTTTTATGCCAAATGCACATTTCTATTTCTAAAACTGATGATCTACCAGGACTTTCTAGGGTTACAGAAAATGCCTTCGTGGTTTAATTAAGAGGTCAATGGAGAATGGTCAGATTGCTTTGGGCAAATAGTAAAGCAACAGTAACCCAAATGACCACTTGTTAATATTCAAAATAGGAGAAAAATGCACAGATGGGTTACAGCACCAGAACATCACTGCTGTAGCAGATTGGATGAATGCTGTTTGGTCTGCCGAATTTTTGCTGGAATATTAAAATGGTAGGGTCAAATCTAAGCCCTCTATCAGTGCTTCAGGCTTGTGGATGTGCCATAATGGTGTGGGGGCCCACTTTGGCTCACTTGAGCATCATTTAAATGCTACAGCCTACCCGAGTATTGCTGTGGACTCTGTCCATCCCTTTATCATCCCACAGTGTACCCTTCTTCTGATGGCTGCTTCTAGCAGGCTACATGCCATGTCACAAAGCTCGAGTCATGGTTTCTTGAATGTGCCAGTGAGTTCAGTGTATTCAGTGTACAGTCACCTGATCTCAATCCAATAGAGCATCTTTGGGATGCGATGGAACAGGATATTTCCATCATGGATGTGCAGTTGACAAATCTGGAGCAACTGTGTGATGCTATCATGCCAACATGGAGCGAAATCTCAGAGGAATGTTTCCAGCACCCTGTTGAACCTGTGCCATGAAGAATTAAGGCAGGTCTGAGGGCACAGGAGGGTCCAACCCGGTACTGACAAAGTGTCGGCTGACTGTATGTCACATATCACAGAAATGAGTGAAAAAATGTGTGAATCTATGCTACATTTGAATCTAGTTAATGCCAATGCCTCTTTTTTTCTTCAGATTGTGTTTTTAACTCGATGTTAAAACACATTAGATATTATTTTTGTTTTCTATGTGTTGCCTCTCTGTGCCAAGGTTTGTCTATGCGATAGCACAGTCACGTGAGTCAAATGGCCCAATCCTGCACATACAGGCTTATCTATTTGCGATGCAAATGTCTGAGAGCTAGATACTGAGGGCATTTCTCTCCAAGCAGCTCCAGTTATGAGCTTTCACAGGAAGAATTGCATGTATGATTATTTGCATTCCTCCCTTATTGTAATTCTGAAAACTGGTATGACTGTTTGCTGTTCTTATTGTCTAAATTCTACTGCCTAAGATCAAAGAAACAGAGACTTTGCTACAGTGCTTTTATCTATCCATAAAGCTACAGATCTTTTGGGCAGTGGGTGAAACTTGGCATTAAACGTCAGTAGTCACAAATGCACCCTTCTTCATAATGCATTCTCCAGGTTTCATAGCACCCTAACTTGCTTTTCCTTTAACCTTTCATGACTTTTGCACACTTTTGTTTTGCACTCAAGTTTGAAGGCTGTTTATCCTCCGTTCAAGATTTAGGCATTTCTATTATTCACATCCCTGATGAGGCTACATGATCCCATTAGCTTCAAACACTGGCAGGCCACATGAGGTGGCAGCGACAAGCTGTCTGTGAGGAACTCTGTGTGCTCGGAACAGTGGGCCACTGTTAAACCTCATCTATGGCAGTATATCAGCAGCTAAACAATGGCATCTTCAGTGCAAGATGATAAATAAACCCACGTGGTTATGATAGCAAAACACATGAGTACTTTTTACGAAAGTTAATGTGTTTGATTACTGGCTTATAACATGTAAAACAGGTAGGAAGTAATAACCGAGACCTGAACAGACAGCTCTGCTGCTTTTTTCATCTCGTTTTATTCATATTTCAAAGAGATTTTTGACATGACCTGTTGAAGGTTAGTTGTGTTGTGTAGCTGCTTGACTGAGGCGAGTCTGCAGTGGCTGAAGCTATAAAAATAACCACCTTAAAGCACTTGATTTTGGACTATTAATGGCTGCCAGGTATTCTGTATAATGCTCATGCTGATTGGGCGTACTCTTTTGGAGAACTGGATGGGCTTTCAGACTATTTGATGGAAACCTGTAGTTTTCAATTTCATTAGCAAAGCAAGCACAGCCACTCCCTCTTCTTAACTCACCAAAACACGCCAGCTTTGAGTGCCACTTCACCAGCCTCGCTCGTTCGCACTAAATGAATTCAGCCTCTGCATGACTCACTTAATCGAGGAACGAGACAAAAAAGCAATCCTGGCTCATTTGACGCACGGTACCTGCGAGTTCACAAAGTCACACGTCACCTGGTAGCCTGATATAGACCAGAGACAAAAGCATGGATGAAACCCGAGCTTACCAGCCTCTTTTCTGTTACCATGACGACCGCAGCAGGAGGAAAAAAAAAAGGCTCCGAGGACCTTTGGCAAAATGCTCCGCCCACTGGGGGGAATTCACAGATCTAACCTGGCAACCTGGAAACCTGGCAACCAAAAATTAATATAATCAACTTATTTAGATGGCAACATGAAATAATGAGGTGGTAGCAAATTGACATTCCCCCAACCCTCTTTACTCGTACACCAATTCATTTTCATCCCCGTCCTTCGTGGCCTTTTCACGGCATGCAACTGGATGCGGTTCAGGGCGTGTTTCTGCTGCTGGCAGGTGAAGAAGCAGGTTGAACAGGTTCTTCCCTGAATGCCACTCTGTCGGGCCCTCCTCCCTCCCTCCTTCTCTTCCTTCTCTCTCCAAGCCGACTGCTGATTCACTCTCACATGTTGGCAGCTGAGTGAAGAGATTTTGTTGCCTGTGCACCTGTTCTCATCTGATATAGCCTAAGAATAAGGTAAGGATTTACTGAGGGAGGGTTTTATTTATTTATTTATTTATTTATATTTTTGTCTTTCCAATTCACAGCAAACGTGTGAGGCTAAAAGCTGTCGGGAATATGCTTTTCAGGACCATATTTACTGTTATTTTTTTATGAATATTCACAAACCCCCTATCTTCATTCCACTTTTTGTTTTCACAGTGGCATTGTGTTTGATGATATTTGATTTGGTAGCTGTAACATTTACAGTTACACTTAACAATTGGCCGTACCCCGCAGGTTTTGTCACTGCTTCTTATTTTGAAAGTGTAAAAATAGAAGATTCAAAAACTGAAGAGCTTTTGTTTTCAACATGAAAGTAAGAAAACAAGTTGGTTGCTAGGTGCCACAACGTCACAACGAGTGACATACATACTTTAAGACTTTATATAACCTAGGCAGGGGAATAAGTGGTTGCCAGTTTTTACAGTTAAGAGCCTTAGAGCGATGTTTTGTACATTTAAAAACTGGGATGGATGAACTATTGAGATCTTTTAATCCAGAGTACGCACACTTTAAGATAAAAAAAATCAATCAAAATATGGCCTAACCACACAAATGCATTGATAAGCAGAGTCAACAAAGAGAATTTTCTTTTCTTCATACACTGTTGGGTAGGGCTGAGAGTTGGTTAAGAGTTCAACTGCTCTTAACCAGGAGTAGAAACACAGCTTGAAACTTCTGCTGTACGCAGAGGTTGCGTTCCACATGAATGTAAAATAAATTACAGTATATTGAGGGGTGATAATAACTTCAGACAGCTAAAATGTCAGATAATTAAGAAGGATACGCTGTCGCCAGGTGTTTACAGGAATCACATTAGTGTCCCTTTCAGCCTGCGTGAGTGTGTCTGTGTGATGTTGATGAAGGCACGGCTGACTGAGCTGTTGAGATGATAGCTTGCGCTCTGACAGACTGGCATAGTGGGAGCTCTTTTCAACAGATGGCTTCTCTGAGTGCGAAGGGTCAGAAGCAAAATTCTCTCCCCGTTGCCGTGAACTTGCTGCTGCGCGAAGACTAGTTGGCGGGTCAAAATATTCTCTGGGCGCAGCTCGCTGCTGTAATTTCTTTTTTTCTTAATGGTTCAGAGTAGTTGTTGTTCATAGCTATGCACTGTGTCACAGGATCAAAGTGGGCATAGCTGGTTTGAAATTGCACGGCCCACATGTGCCATCCAAAGATGGTGGTAGAGTCTGTGTCTGAACAGGTCAGCTGCACAATGTTTTTCTATGTGTTTTTAAAGCGAGTTGACAATCACCAATAATACTCTGGTCTTTGCATTATAGAGAAACTACTTCCATGCTGATTGTGTGCTCATTTGAACATTGAACAATCAAACAACAAAACACAACAGTGACGCTGCTGAGCTGCTTGTAAAACTGGTTCCACATTAACTGGTTTCCTTTACACGAGCTTCTCAAGATGCCTGCAGCGTAATTAGACTTTTATCCTCCACAGAGTGCTCAGTTGAGAGCTGTTGTCTTAAAATTGATGGTGTACTGTGAAGACGCGAGACGGGAAATGTGGGGAGAAAGAGGAAGGATGAAAAGTTCACACAGTATTCCAAAATCCATCAAGCGACGGGAGAGGCAGGAGGTGCGGTGCATTAGTGTGTCACTTAAAAGCGCCACTTTGTTATTTTCCACCGCTGCAGTGTTATGAGCTCTAACTTGTTCCCGCCATTCTGCTGCTGGACTGAAACATTTTTTTGTGTGTGTTGCACGATCGGCGAACACGAACGAGCCCGATTGATCCTGCGGCAGGCTGAAAAAGCAAAACACACACGTCCCCCCCCCCCCCCGCCCATTTGTTTCTCGGAAAACAAAAAAAGACCAGCACGAAAACAAAGTCGTCGGATGATAACAAGCTTGTCGAAAAGCTAACCAGCGATTGAACAATCCCTGGCTGATTGTGAGTTGTCAGTCAAAACAACTGAGCAGTGCTATTTTAAAGCTAACATCAGCAGTTTCAAGGAAATACAAACTGTATTCAAAACATAACGAATATACACGCTTGGGTTTTCCTTTTTGCCAGATTATCAATCTGAGCTAAAAACAAAGTACTTCCTTGATGTTTTTAGCACCTTTGTTGAACATGTCAAAACAGGTAAAACCGGAAATGTGAAATTCCCAGATTTGCAAGTGAAGCCTCTGTTGCTCCAGGCGCCAATGTTACACACTGTACACTGAGCCTCTCGTGCTGATTATAACAAGCATGAATTTAGAACAAAGCAACTGATCAACAAAGTGACTCACAGCAAGAGTGCCCTGTAGGGATTTGCAGTCATTTGTGTACTGGAGTGAAGCCGAGGGGAGAACACATAGCTCACAGGGCACTCGCACAATTCACACTGTCAAAAAGCCACAGATCTCACCAGAGATTGTGTCGGGGCTATGCAGACATCGTAGGGGATGACTGCTTAGAAATTTGCCAACAAGCTCCCGAATGTGTCCGTTGAGCAGCTCTCTGAAAGTCAGGTGGTGGCGTGGAATTCAAGGATTTTTATTATGACTCATGTCAGTGAAGCTGACCTTCACCCCTCAAGCAGGTGTTTTGGTTGCATTTTGGAAAATGCGGGGAAGAAAAAAAATCAGGCTGGAGATGTTTTGTTGTTTTTGAGTCTTCCAGTGTGGCCAGGCGGACTTTGAAGGCTGTGATGAACACACATTTAGCACCTGTGGGTCCTTCCTGATGGTGCTTATACTCAGCAGGTGGTAAACAGACTTTTCAGACGCTCAAAGAAAACAGGGGGGGAAGGAAATAACAGAAAAGCTGTTTTTCATCCTTTAGCTTTTATTTGAATCAAAAATTCATTTTGTGCCCAACCTCCAATCTCCCTATGTTTTGAAGAAAAAAAAAAAACACATTAAAGCAACAAAAATAAACAGCCCGTCGGGAACATGTCTGTCAATGTGCAATTTAACAAAACTCTGGTAAAGTACAAGTGTAGAACTGGGAAAACGAGGACTTGTAATTGTTATAATCCACAATATTAATTAAAATTGTCACTGGTTAGGTTAGGAACAATGCAATGTAAATGTCATGCATCTTTTTCTAATTATAAAAATAGCCCATGGTATATTAATGATAATATCACATCCACACTCTTTTTAGAGGGGCAGGTTTGCTCGGCTATCGTTAGCTTTGATGCCCTTTTGGGAAATTTTACAATGCAAAATGGATAAATGTTGCAGCTGAGTTTTGATCGTGTAAAAAGCAGATTGCAAAGTAACTTTAACTTTAAAAGTCGGGTTTCAATGTTTCTTGACGATGGATATTTATCTGCTGGAGGTGGTCACGGGCACGTGGTGCAATCAGCAGCTTTCAAAGAAGTGAGGAAGATGACCTTAAAGAAGCAACTCGCACGAAGGTGACCTCGATGAATAAATCTGCGACAAAATGAAAATAAAAATTCCAAAAATAGATGAACAAAATGAGTCTTCTAAAAGAAGTTATGCAGCCCTCAAAAAACAACCAAACAACCAAACAACCAAACAAACAACCAAACAAACAACCAAACAACCAACCAAACAAACAACCAACCAACCAAACAAACAACCAACCAACCAACCAACCAACCAACCAACCAAACAAACAAACCACTGAGCTTGGCAGTGACATCACATGATGGAGTGAGCTGAAGTTAGTGTCAGTATTAAGGTATACTCTCAACCAAATGTAGAAATATTGAAGTTGTCTTCATTGTTTTTGGACAACAACAGCAGACTGGGCTTTCCTTAAGACAGCCTGTCAATACAGCTCATCCAATGACATTTCTTATTGACTAATACTTTTTCCAGACACTAACAAATTCTGTTCAGCCTCCTCCTTATTGCCACGGGCAGGTTGTCATATCATATGGTATTTGAGTTACTGAGTAGTTACTAAGGATACTTTCAATTAAGCTGACATAGTTAGTTGTGGCTAACTCCAAAGGCCCTTAACATCCTGTTAAGAATAATCTCTGATTAGCTTTCTTGTACAGACATATATACATACATATGCTACGATCGTTACAGACGATTATTATTATTATTTTATCATTTATGTTTTTAAATTAACAATTTGTATTTAAAGAAGTCAAATAATGCGTATGTTTTTTCATGTGTTTCAGAGTAACAACAAAAGGGAAAATGAGACTTCTGCTCCTTCTCCTGCTTGTCCAAGCATTCCACCTGGCATCACTCCAATATACAACAGACTCTCCAGGGAGAACGATTGATAAGAGTTGGTTGCGTGCACGAGGCAAAATTCCACAAGGAAGTGAGAATGCTACGGTTACTAAAGGAAACGATGAGGGAGCTGATGTTACAGAGTCAAATAATGACTACAGTGGGACAGCATCTGGCTCAATGGTACCATATTCAGGAGAAGAGGAAAACAGTGGAAATGAGAAATGGGAGGATCAGAATGTTACCACCACGACCCTGAGTCCTGAAGTTCAAAACGGTACGATCGAGCTAACCGAGCTGCCGCCGACCACAACCACAGATCCCACAAACACAAGCCAGATCAACATGACGGAAACTGAAGGGGAATTTAATAAAACGCTGACCCCGCGAAACTCCACCAGCTTCCCAGATTACTCTAATCGCACAGATTTAGAGTCACAAACCTCAGTTCCAGAGACCAACACTACAGAAGAGCACACAACAACCAGCACAACAACTCTGACCACAAAAGCGGTGCCAGGGATGAACGCGACAACCACCACATCTTCACCTACAACGGTGTTTCTTCCCGATGTCCCGGAGACTACAACTGCTGCTGCTCCAAACACGCCTGAGAAGGTCAACAAGACTGACAAAAGCGCGGGCTTAGCGGGCAGCTCCGATACAGGTACTGGTGCAGTCTGCGTAACAGAATCTGGTCCACATTTGTGTGTCTGATCCTGAAGGCAAAAGGCAGATGGACAGTCGGAGAATATGCTGTCTGTGTGAAAGTTTTAGAAGATTTTGACTTGACTTAATTAATGCGGGTTGAGGCATCAGAATAAGATCCATGAGGCGGCAAAGGAGGATTTAAAACTACTTAGCGATGACCTCTATGCTCGGTGCTCATGAGGAAAATATTATCATGTCATATGTTTAACAAATTGCTTTTTTACATCCCTTTCCTGGGCCATATTTGCCAGCATCTATTTTCCCACTGGAAGAGGACAAATACACCTTTTTTTTAAAAGCAAAGGTTGGATTGGGTTTCAAGTCCTATCGAGGTGGCTGCTATGAGCAAAGGAGTCTATTACAACCACCTTCTCAGCCGAACAATGAAACCCTGTTTTAGGGGGGAAAAAACTTGAAAGAGAAAGCGAGGGACTGAGGTCAGAGATACTTGTGCAAGGGCGTGAGACTGGACTTTGGTGTTGACCACCAGATCAGGAAGATAAGACTGGAAAGGAAATTTATATTTCTTAATCAGTGCGTAAGCTAATAGAAGACCACAGTACAAAAAACAAAACCTTTGCAGAGCTGGTGCAGTGGGGATTAAAATGACACAGCTCGTGGACAGATGGGACAGTAGGACATAACACTAACAGATGATGGCAATAGGCAGCAGGAAAACAGATGTGAAATTGTGGGCAGCACAAAATGATAAAAAAAGCTCCATAGTTATCATGACAGGAACAGCATGTGCACAGAAACTGTAGAAAAGCACAGAGTACAGATAAACAGTCTATATGTAAGATCCCACAAGGCACCTTAGCTTTCTCTGACACTAACTGACATTTAGCTAATCACCTCACTTACTCAGCTACAATCCATACAGACCTGTTAGTAACTCTGTGTGGGAAATGCCTGTGGGAATTACCTAATAATGGGGTGGATGACATGGGTAGCTTTTAAGGATATCCTAGAAAAATACTGAGCTTTTTCAAGGTTTCCAGATTCATCCTAAAGAGAACACGACGTGTATCTGTGCCAAATTTCAGAGCAGTCCAGTTCGTAGTCGTTGATCTACGATACCGTCCATTCAGTAAAACTGTGAACAACTCTCTACACAATTTTAGACTAACTTTATTTGCCTGTGTTTGTACATTTTTGTCATCATGAGATGAAAATTTAAGAAAAAACTGATAACTTGCAGTTCAATTTGTTTGCCAACCTTAAAAGGTTGCGAGCTAACTTAAAAATAATTTCCCAGCAGGAGCAACAATTGCTAAAATCTTTATTTCCACCTACGTTTCATTATGTTTACTTTAAAGTAAAAAAAAACAAAAAAACTTGCTGCTAAAGATGACAAGAATAGAAAAACACTTAATGAAACAAGTCTTGTGGTTCAGCCTGCCTTGGATTACGGGTAAATTGATCCTAGCAAGTCTGTCAATTGAGCCGTTTCTAGATGAACAAAGTCACTGAATTATTTATGTGTGAGCCCTGACAAAATACCACTCGAGTATTTCTCTGTCAAAGGATGTTGAAGACGACTCTATCACTTTCAAAAACAATTATTTTCCACTGCTGTTGCCTTGGACACATACATTAAAATAGAAGAGCAGCAAACATTTATGTCATATACAAATAAAACCCAATTTTTTTTGAAAAAACAACAACAACAAAAAGTCAATAGGCTAGTTATTGTTTCACAGTTTCCATTTAAACAGTTGTTATATATAATTTAATGACAACTTGAATGCTATTCATGAAGTATTCAGCCAAATTTCACCACATTTAGATTACGATCACAACCTGCTGCCTTAAAATATTCAAATGTATTCCAGAAATGATCATGAATTTGGCATGTTAATTGCATTAATTATCACAGCGTAAATTATACAATTCTGAATAATTGTGATGTATCACCATGCAATGCGTTACGGCTCTGAACGCAATTTGAAAAACACATTTTAGCCATAATTAGTCGACAATTATCCCTCAAAGATGCCAAACGATGTAAATAATTTCTTGTTGACAAATTATCTGTGACTCTCTCCCACCCCCACAACCCTTCACTCCTCAGACGAAGGTTTCGCAACAGATCCCCAGATCAGTAAACGACACAACGCCTGGGGAGCAGTGCTGGGAACAGCCGTGGCTGTGACATTTGTGGGACTGGTGGCCTTCGTAATCCTGAAGAAGAAACAACAGAAGGCCTTCTCTCACAGGAAGCTGGTTGAGGAGTATCCTTCCGAGCCAGGTATGTGTGTTCCTTCGCGCTATAAAGTAACAGATCGTTCGCTTTAATCAGGGTTGCCGACTTGATAGCTATCGAAAGACTCTCATATTTAATAAAACGTCTGGCAGCAGACTATTAAATTATGCCGAGAAATGTAGTGCTGAGATAAAACTGTGCTAAATATGCCTTTGTCAGTGCTTCATAATGAGCCACTATAACTCACTTATCCCCTCGTATTTAAGGTAACTGGCTGCTGGATAGTGCCGCAGTCCCCTTTACAAAAAGAAAAAAAAGTTGGCTGTTTAACATAGTGACAAAAGAGAGAGGTGCTGCTCTCTCTTACTCTCTCTCCCTTTCACATACACACACACACACACACACACACACACACACACACACACACACACACACACACACACACACACACACACACACACACACACACACACACACAAGTGCATAACTAATCCTGTTTTAATAAGGCAACCCTCCCATAATAAGGTAACCTCACCATGCAAAATAGGATCATGTACTATGATAGTTTCTAATCTGTTGCTTTCCTGCCATGAACTTAGAGGGAAACAGCACTTTGTTGTCACAGTTCCCCTACACGCCCTCGTACATAACCTTCCTTCATCTCCAGTTAAATTCATTAAAGTGCACACAGATATGCACGTGGGACTCATGACTACACGGGCGATTAGCTGGCAAAGTGCATCTAGTGAAGGCCGGCTTGAAAATGTACCTGCACTTTCCAGATGAGTCACATTCCATCTTAAGCCATACACCCACGACAATGTAAGAGAAACAGGGTGGCAACTGAAAAACATATACTCTTGACAACACCCAACATTGTTAAAAGAAACTCCTCTGGTAACAAAGGCAGAGTTACAAAATGGAAAGGAAGAAAACCTCTTTGGTAATGCAGTCGCTCAGTATTGCGCAGTATAACTCGAAGAGTGTAGAGCACTTGATAAACTGCTTGGCAGTTCACCAGTAAAGTGACGTGATATGACTGCCTACTTGCAGCCCATGTATGTAAATTATGCGCTTAATGCAAACAAGCCCACAAGCTTCATGTGCAGAAATGAATGATTAAAAGAGCTCGCGAGAGGCAAGAGGTAGCCAGACACTGTGGGTCTGTGTGGTTGTTCCTCTATGGCTGTTATCATCCAATAACCTTGCTAGTACTGCTACCCCTCGCTGGAAGCGAGGGGCAAGAGTTGTTTTCTGCATGTAGTGTTTGTATCTGTGTGTGGTAAACTGTCATCAATTGTACATGTGAGCCAGAGAGTCTCAGGCTGAAGAAGCGTTTTTGAACTTGCAAACACAGTGTTTTTCTTCCCCGGGATTTATTTCAGTGATAGAAACATCAAGTGCTCAACTGATCTCAGTGTTGTCATTGATGTCAGTGACATTGCCTCATACAGGTATCAAATATCGGAATGTTTTTAATAACAACAAGCGTCTGTTTTATGACACAGCAGATTTAAAATAGCAAGATAATGGTTAAAAGAGCTAACTATAACTGAACAAAAGCTAGGGGACATTTTTAATACCGAAGTAGTCTTACCTACAAAAACGTGGATAATTTATGTGTTAACACATTGCCACATTCTACCCAGGAGTGGACAGACCAGCAAACTCATCTCAAGGTCAGACCATTTAATCCCCAGCAAAAGCAAAATTGCAACAACCCGTCCACCAAAAAACAAAAGTTGACCATTATATGTGTTATTGATGAAAGGGTTTTCAAGTCAGTCTGACAGGTCTGTGGGGGTACATGAGATTAAAAAAAAATGGAACTGGTGACTTTTAGAATCGCTTACACAACACAAGTTGAGTAAGCGGTATAGCCCCAAGTGTCACTTTAGCCCTGGCCTTTACAATCGCTCCTTCTCTTCTTAGACTCTTCGTTTGCACAAGCAAAGCAACTCCAGAAAACAACACAAGTAATATAAACCCAACATAAGATTGTTTAGGATTTATTACCTGTCCTTCTTGCTACACTGAGTATATTTTCACAGCAGATCCTTAAGGGCTTGCGACATTATCTCTGTGATGCAGTTATTTTCAGGTTAAGTGTAATTTATGTCTTAGGTGTGTCCACTTACCTTCGATCCATCTTATTTATTAATCGGAGTTAGGTGTAGTGATTTCCTATATAATGCTCCATGGTACTTGTAGGTGCAGAGGAAAACAATTATTCAGCAGGGACAATAGCAGCACATTCAGGAAAAGAGCTTTGTGTTATTGATTTTTGTTAAGGTTATTTCAAAATGGAGCCTCAAGAAGAGAGCTCTTGCTCTTTGCTTTTAGGGTATGTTTTTGCTGTCAAAGCCACTGTGTAATGGTAGTGTGTTAATAAATCAGTAGACTGCTCCTTTTTGTGTACTTGGTTACCTTATGCTGGAAATAAAAGCATTACAACAGAAAACCTAGGAGTCAAAGACATAGGATTGGACCACTGACAGCGGTCTACTCTTTAATCTTCCACCTCAACAAGTTAATTAGAGTACTTTTCTTTTTGCAAAAGACAAGGTGTATGCTATAAATATTTAATATTGTCTACTTTCCAGTTCTCAGATTAGACAGCAGTGAGCCTATGGACTTGAAGTTTGGTGCCTACTACAACCCAGGAGTACAAGGGGACACCATCCAAATGTCCAACCTTCCAGGACGCCGTTGAAACTACAAAGTCATGAACTCCCTTTCAAAAAATGTTTGCCAGCTATGATTATTGTCATTCAGTAGACAGCTTACTGTCTAATGTGTGGATTTTTGTAAATAAGATGGTCTGAGAGTGGCATTTGTGGATGGGAATTACAAAGTGAATTATGTAGGTCTCTTGTCAGCCACAGATGATACTTATGTCAGATTATGTATTACGTTAATCAGATTTGCTGTATTTAACTAGGAATCACTGAAGGCAATCCATCTGAGTACACTGAGAAAGCCAAAATGAGCTGTTAGCCATTTATGTGTGTTGCCAAAGGGAATCAAAGACAGTCTTTCCTAATGAAGAATTTGCTTTGCAGTCAGTGAACAATGTCAAAATCAAAAGTTTTTGCCCTACTTTTAAACATATTTGTGTGAATGGCACCAACAGAATTCAGTTAATGACCAGCAAAACAGAAACATTAGCATAAAAGCACATCAAAGCACAACGAGGTTCCAGCTGATGCAAAATGTTTGAAAAAAAAATAGCACTGATGTCCTGCCGTCTAAATAGCAGACGACACAGCTGGCCTATCGAGGCCTTTGCAACAAAATTCAGAAGCCGTGGTGAACAATAACATTATCCATATCACCAATCACATGCTGTTACAGCATAAGGTAGGCAATAAGCAGTTAAATTCAAACTGTGCTTTTCAGATATTCCACAACTGGCAGTCAGAGTCAGAGAATTGAAGCGTCAAAGCCAAAGACTTCAGTTTGTTTTCTACACACTAGTGACTGAGAGGGAGGGAGGCTGGGTGCTGCGTTGTTATTCATAGGCTGAGATTTTGGTATTCTGGAAGGGAGCTGTGTATTTGGTCTACGCACTACTCAGAAGCAACAACTATATCAACATAATATACCGTTTAAATCTTCTGACCTCCAGGTGTCCAAACACAGATTTGACTTTCTCGTAGTGACTGTGTGCACATCGGTACATACTGTTTACCTGCAGCATAACCACAGCAAATTTAGAAAAAAGGCTAGCGTCATTATTATTATTATTTTTATTCTTCTATAATTTTGCTTCAGAAAAAAGCATCTCTTATTTAACTGCTCCACTGTGGCTGGACAATAGGTAGCTATTAACTCCATTCTGTATGTATTGAATGCAACTGTACAAGAAAATCTAACAATATTGCTTATTTCTACACTGGTTCTGTTAACACACATGCTTTTTTAAAGAAAATAAATCCAGATATATACATATCTTTCAGCTCACTCAGTCCTTTCACTCATCATTACCTGAGTGACACCAACACTCAATCAATATGCTTCCTTTCTATGATTGATATGTACCTCAGCTTTGCCCTAATAGTGAATAGACAACTGTCACACACACACACACACACACACACACACACACACACACACACACACACACACACACACACACACACACACACACACACACACGTAAATATATACATATATACTGTGGTTAGTTCAGCAGACATGTTGGGTCTGCTTCCTTCCTCTCTAATTTTACACATCAATCAGTGCATGAAGCATTTTTCCTGAGTCAGAGAAGCGAGTTTAGCATTGCAGTATTAAACAAGGCAATGCAGTTGGATTATTGGAGAATTCTACATGGGTTGTGATTGCTTGTAAATTATACGTAACTGGATGATGCTTTACTAAATAAACAGCCTTCCCAAAACTGTCTCTGTTTCATGAGTTTGCATAATTGCCTTCAAATGTGTGTAAAAGACATACAAATTGTGTTTGCTTTCATTATAAAACAAGTCATTCCATGCACGCACAGACATAAGAGTCAGTATTAAGAATGTTGGACAACAAGGGCATCCTTCTTTCATCACAAAACTTGCTCGGTCTCTTTTAATTAATAGCAACAGTTTAGGATGTGATTGTTTGGCAGGGTGCTCAAATCAATTAACTGAGGCTAAGTCCTTGATAAAGAATGTGTACACATTTCTTTGGGTGGTATAGACAGGTTAATTTTACTTCCAGCTGAGCCAAATTAATTCAAATGAAATGAAATGATTGCTATCTAAATTGAGGCCATTTTTTTTTAGTGGCTAAACTGAAATTTTTTTTTTCCAAGTTAACTTGCAGGAAATGAGTTTAACCTACAAGCCAGGCCTGTTGTAATAACTCAAATCAGTGCCTTCTTATCAGATGAGCCTTCTACAACAGGTTAATCGCCAGTGGTGAATTACGCTAAAGTCCTGTTATTGTTATTTAGCACAGTCATTGACCACAGGGTTGGAAAGACAAAATCAGAGCAGATGTGTCAGGACCAAATACAAATATTTACATACTTCCAAGGTGAAAATATGTGTTCACTCCTTCTGTATTTCACAAAGACATCATATTTATTTCTAGTGGTAAATGGTTAATGGACCGCATTCAAGGACATGTGAGGTGCTTGTCTTCTATCAGGAGCAATTTGCAGTTCAGCATCTTGTCCAAGAGCACTTCAGTGTTGACAGGAGGCGTAGGGTGATTGAACTACCCTCTGATTAGTGAACAATACACTCTACCACTTGAGGTCTTGATCTGGGACTTTTCAGTATTTAATTAATTTCACTTCTGAATTGGACACTCAGCTTTGCACCCTTGAAAAACCCTTAGCTAGCCAGGCCCCTGTTGCCGGTGCAGCCGAAGGCAGTGTAGTGGTACACTAGACCAGCGGTCCCCAACCCCCGGGCCTCGGACCGGTACCGGTCCGTGAGTTGTTTGGGGAGAGTTGAGGCTCAGGTGTGAAATGTATGGTTTTCAGGGTTTTTATCGGTTTTCAGCATTATTTTGTTATCGTTTTGATCGTTTACTCGGTTTTCCTGGGTCTTTTCACGTGCGTTATGAATAAATTTTCTTTTTTTCGGTACCGGTACTAGTTTTATTTTGTTGTATTTATCCGTGACACATTAAAGGCCGGTCCGTGAAAATATTGTCGGGAATAAACCGGTCCGTGGCGCAAAAAAGGTTGGAGACCGCTGCACTAGACTGTCTTGAGAAGCCGGGAAAACAGGATGGCTGGGTGACCGTGAGGAGGAAGCATAGTCCTAAACAGAAGCCCCTGGTACACCACCAACCTGTTCATGTGTCTAACCACTTTTCCCCACTCAGCGACACACCTGCTGGGGATCACACTCTGGGAATTGGTGATTCTGTTCTGAGACGTGAAGCTAGAGACACCAGCAACCATCAATTGTCTTCCAGGGACCAGAGCAGGTGACACTGAGGGAAATTTAAAACTGCTGGCTAAGGGTAAACGTAAACTGAGTAAAATTATAATTCATGTCGGCAGTAATGACACCCAGCTACTTCAATCAGAGGTCACTAAAATAAATATTGAATCGGCATGCAACTTTGCCAAAACAGTGTCGTTTTACCGTATTTTCACGACCATAAGACGCACTGTACTAAAAGGCGCAGTCTCAGTTATGTGTGCCATTACTGTATTTAACACACACATAAGGCGCACTGGATTATAGGGCGCATACAAGTACCGTATGCGTATTTAAAAATAAAGCGGGAGCAAACCTGAGTTCGGTACCTTACTCACATTTCTATTACCGGTAATCGTCATCATCAACAACACACAAGCATACAAGTGTGCGTATTTAAAAATAAAGCAGGAGCAAAACAAAGTTTGGTACTCACATTTTTATCATCAAACCCATCGAAGTCCTCATCCTCTGTGTCTGAATTGAACAGCTGCGCTAAATCTCCATCAAACATGCCAGGTTCACTTTCTTCACTGTCAGAGTCACTTTCCGTGCTGTGCGGCTCCTCGGAAATGATGCCGGCTTTTGCGAAAGTTCGAACAACAGTGCCAGCAGACATGTTAGCCCAAGCATCTACAATCCATTGGCAAATTGTGGCGTAACTCGCCCGGCGCTGCCTTCCACTCTTGGTGAAACTGTGGTCTCCATCGGTCATCCATCGCTCCCAGGCCGCTCGCAGCCTTACTTTGAACGGGCGGTTCACGCCGATGTCCAGCGGTTGGAGTTCCTTTGTCAGGCCTCCCGGAATGACAGCAAGCTCACAGTTCATTTGTTTCACTAGTTTTTTCACATCGGCTGTGAGATGGGCACGCAGAATCACAGATTAAGAGCGATGGTGATGCGTGGAAAAAACCACCTGGTCTCCTTACATACACCTCCCTCAGCCACTCTTTCATCATTTCCTCATCCATCCAGCCCTTTTCATTTGCCTTAATGATGATTCCTGCTGGAAACTTCTCTTTAGGCAAAATCTTTCGCTTAAAAATCACCATAGGCGGCAGTTTCTGTCCATTAGCATGGCAGCCAAGCACAACAGTAAAAGAAGACTTTTCATACCCCGTTGTGCGTATCGCTACCGTGCTGGTCCCCTTCTTCTCCACAGTGTGACTCACCGGGATGTCAAAAGTGAGCGGGACCTCGTCAATGTTTGTGATGTGGCTGGGCTGGATGTTTTTGTCGCCGATGTGTTTGCTGCAGTAGGAGCGGAAGATGGCCAGCTTTTCCTTATAATCCGCTGGAAGTTGCTGCGCTACCGTAGTCCTGGTCCGGATGGAAAAATGGCACCGTTTCATAAAACGAAAGCACCAAGACGGACCTCCTTGGAAATGTTCAATGTTCATCTCTTCAGCTAGTGAAACTGCTTTTAGCCGAATGGTGACCGTCGAAATGCTTCTCCCGCTCGTTCTTTGCTCGATGATCCACCGCTCGAGTCTTTCCTCCAACTCGGGCCACCTCGCCTTATGTCCGCGGAAACTCAGCTGCGTTTTCTTGACCTGCCGGAGCTTGTTTTCTAGCTTCCTCCATTTGCGAACCATCGATTCGTTAATCTTAAATTCTCTCGCCGCTGCTCGATTTCCATGTTCCTCCGCATAGCTGATGGCCTTCAGTTTAAACTGTGCTTCATAAGCGTGTCTCTTTGCCATTTTCAGGGTTGTTAAAACAACGATGTTCCACATAATGCACATACCTGTCCTTTTAGACAGGTATGTGCGATTGTCCGGTATATACGATCAACGCCCACACTTCACCCTTTAGCGTTCTCATGGTGTTCTCTACTACGTCCTCCTTACAACACACAGGGCGCACTGCGCTATAGGGCGCGTACTTTTTGAAGAAAATCTAAGACTTTTAAGTGCGCCTTATGGTCGTGAAAATACGGTATATGTAGTTTTCTTTGGTCCCCTCCCCAATCAGACCAGGAGTTCAGCTCAGATAAAATAATTATTGTGGGTGATTTTAACATCCATGTAGATGCTAAAGATAAGATAAGATAAGATAACCTTTATTAGTCCCACACGTGGGAAATTTGTTTTGTCACAGCAGGAAGTGGACAGTGCAAAAGTTATGACGCAAAAATTAGAATACAATAAGAATAAATACAGTACACAACTGTACAGAATAGAATAAAATAATATACTATATACAGTAGAATAAAATAGAATAAAAATATACAATAAGATAAAAATAGAATACGAATGCTATATACAACTGAGTAAAGATACAACGATGCCAGAAAAGATTATTGCACTTAGTGTTATTGCACATGTGTGGATGTGTGTGTTTGTTCAGTTAAAGTCTTTGTTGTGGAGTCTGACAGCAGTGGGGAGGAAAGACCTGCGAAATCTCTCCGTCCCACACCGTGGGTGCCGCAGTCTCCCACTGAAGGAGCTGCTCAGTGCTGTCACAGTCTGCTGCATGGGGTGGGAGACGTTGTCCAACAGGGATGACAGCTTAGCCGCCATTCTCCTGTCACTCACCACCTCCACTGGGTCCAGAGGGCATCCTAGAACAGAACTGGCCCTTCGGATCACCCTGTTCAGTCTCTTCCTGTCCCCAGCAGAGATGCTGCCGCCCCAGCAGACCACACCATAAAAGATAGCAGAAGCCACCACAGAGTCATAGAAGGTCTTCAGGAGTGGGCCCTCCACCCCAAACGACCTGAGTCTCCGCAGCAGGTACAGCCTGCTCTGCCCTTTCCTGTAGAGGGCGTCTGAGTTATGAGTCCAGTCCAGTCTGTTGTTCAGATGAACACCAAGGTACCTGTAGCTGTCCACAGCCTCAATGTCCATACCCTGGATGTTCAGTGGTTGCAGTGGAGAATGCTTGTGCCTGCGGAAGTGGACTACCTCACCGACCGACCACAGTATGTGAGGACTCAGGGCTGTGTGTCGGACAGGGTCGTCTGCAGTACGGGGGCCCCACAGGGAACGGTTCTGGCTCTGTTCCTCTTCACCATCTACACTGCAGACTTCTCCCACAATTCCACCCAGTGCTTCCTGCAGAAGTTCTCTGATGACTCTGCAATAGTCGGCCTCATCACTGATGGGGACGACAAGGAGTACAGAGGACTGACTCAAGACTTTGTGGACTGACTTTGTGGACATATGTTGAAGATCTTGATCTTCAACATATGGAATAGAAACTGAACATCCAACAATGTTTCCTGAAAGTCCTCTCTTGTCTGATCATTTCCTAATAACATTTAAATTTACAATAATTAATTAATTAATAACCCACATAGCAAAATTGGTGTGGCCCCGATCAGGCCCACACAATGTGCTTACACATGGCCCACATACCGCAAAGAATGACGGCCCTTTGGTGGCCCAGATCTGGTTTGCCAGTGGTGTCCCACACATGGGCCAGCACATGGGCCAGCACAAGGCCAGTTGAAGACACACTGGTGGTCCTCTGCTGGCCCATGTGTGGATTACCTCTGGCCAACCTGATCTGGGCCACCATTCACCTAATCACACACTTTCTCTATACCGAGTGCTTCCTAACTACATTCATACACAGACTTTCAGACTGGAGGAGCCAGGAATCGAACTACTAAACTTCCGATCAGTAGGTGACCTGCTCTACTGCCTGAGCTACAGCCACCCACTGGCAAAGATGAGTAAACTGTCAATAGGTTTTGGATAAAGTGTACACTCACAAACCTGTCAAACCTGCATTTGAAACGTTGGCTACCATAGCAGTATAGTATTGCAACATGGCATTTGGGTCTTCTAAGTAAAATAGGAAAATAGGAAGATAAATAGTGCCATCATTGCCAGACCTGGTACACATCTGGTTGACAGACACCCTGCCATGACTCCGATCAGTCAGAAATGCCAGCTTGATCCCGGAGCCAGGGAAGACCTGTTTTCTGTGTACACCAAACCACAATCGGGCCAGATATGGCATGCCATGACATAAACAGTGGTGTCATTGCCAGACCTGGCGCACATCTGGATGACATAAGTCTTATCATGCCAGAAGTCAACCAGCAGTGCAGGCTTGATACCAGATCTGGGCCAGACCTGCTTGCTATGTCGGAATGGTCTAAAATTTGAAAGAACCGGTTCGTCAAGGTTACTTTTTTTGAGAAGTGGATGGACAATAGCATGTTTAACATCAAGTGGAACACTTCCAGCTAAGAAGGAGGTCTTATTGATAGTTAAAACATAAGGGCCAATGGTCTCAAAGACTTCTTTAAAAAGATGAGAAGCGATAATGTCAAGATGACACATAGAAGGCTTAAGACGGGAGACAACTTCAATACTCATAATCATCTCACAGATGTAACATTATCTAGAGCTACTTTCAGTACCATTGATATTCATTTAGAGTCTTTTTCTCCAACCGATCTTTCTGCGATAACTTCAGTAATTGCTTCCTCCAAATCATCAACGTGTCTTTTGGACTCAGTTCCTACAAGACTGCTCAAAGAAGTCCTACCATTAATTAGTGCTTCAATCTTAAATATGATGAACCTATCTCTAATAATTGACTATGCACAACAGGCTTTCAAGCCGGCAGTAGTTAAACCTTTACTTAAAAAGCCATCTCTAGACCCAGCACTCTTAGCTAATTATAGGCCAATCTCCAACCTTCCTTTCATATCAAAAATTCTTGAAGCAGTAGTTTTAAAACAGCTAACAGATCATCTGCAGAGGAATGGCTTATTTGAAGCGTTTCAGTCAGGTTTCAGAGCTCATCACAGCACAGAAACAGCTTTAGTGAAGGTTACAAATGATCTTCTTATGGCCTCTGACAGTGGACTCATCTCTGTGCTTATCCTGCAACCTAACCAGTTTTAGGTTAGTGCAGCGTTCAATACTGTTGACCATAATATCCCATTAGAGCGATTAGAGCATTCTGTAGGTGTTACAGGTACTGCACTGCAGTGGTTTGTATCATATCTATCTAATAGACTCTAGTTTGTTTGTGTAAATGGAGAGTACTCTTCACACACTAAGTTTAATTATGGTGTTCCACAGGGTTCAGTGCTAGGACCAATTCTGTTTACATCATACACGCTTCCCTTAGGCAGTATCACCAGAAAGCATAGCATACATTTTCACTGCTATGCTGATGACACCCAACTCTATCTATCCATGAAGCCAGATAACACACACCAATTAGTTAAACTGCAGGAATGTCTTAAAGACATAAACCTGGATGGCCTCTAATTTTCTGCTTCTTAATTCAGTTAAAACTGAGGTTATTGCACACAGTTTTCAGGCCCCTCTTCTATGGAACCAGCTTCCAGTTTGGATTCGGGAGACAGACACTATCTCTACTTTTAAGATTAGGCTTAAACCTTTCCTTTTTGCTAAAGCATATAGTTAGGGCTGGTGACCCTGAATCCTCCCTTAGTTATGCTGCAATAGGCATAGGCTGCTGGGGGATTGCCATGATGCATTCTTCTTTCATCACCTTTCTCACTCACTATGTGTTAATAGACCTCTCTGCATTGAATCATACTTGTTATTAATCTCTGACTCTCTTCCACAGCATGTCTTTATCCTGTCTTCCCTTTATCACCCCAACTGGTCACAGCAGATGGCCGCCCCTCCCCGAGCCTGGTTCTGCCAGAGGTCTCTTCCTGTTAAAAGGGAGTTTTTGCTTCCCACTGTCACCAAAGTGCTTGCTCAAAAGGGTTTATATAATTGTTGGGTTTTCTTCTGTATGTATTATTGTAGGGTCTACCTTAGAATATAAGCACCTTGAGGTGATTTATGTTGTGATTTGGCACTGTATAAATAAAATTGAATTGAAATCCTGTACTGAAGTACAGTTTTGATGTACCTTTACCAAGTATTTCTATGTTCTAATACTTCTACAGTATTTTACAAGAGATATTACTGTACTTATTTCATGACCTTACTTTTAAATAATTATTTCATATACTAGGCTACATTATTCATTACACCTGTAGGAGCAGCTCGGCCAGGGATACCCATGCCATGAAGCTCCTGGCATACAGATGTGGTGCTGATGTTGCAATGCTGGAGGAGGTTTGCAGTTACTGAGTCATCAGAACATTGGCCACTTTCAAGTATCTCACATGAAACCACTTCCTGTGGTTCCTAAATGCCTCCACTTTACAATATCACCACTGACAGCTCATTGTAGAATGTCTTTGAGGGAAGAGATTTTTGAGTTCTTTACAGCAAACAAATGTTTGTAAAGGCAGACTGCATGACTAGGAGCGTGACACTTGTGGCAATGGGACCGAAAACACCCGAATTCAAAGATTAAGAGACTGTGTGGCCTATCACTTTTGCTTATATAGTGTACATTCCAACATTGGCACAGGCGGATGAAACCTCTGTTCCTGAAGCCAGGAAAACAAACAAGCTCTGAAGTCATTCAGTGTGGCTTTGATCCACAGAAGTGAGAATACAAAATAGATTATCTGAAGTTAGCATAATCATATTCTATCTTCTCCTGTTTCTTGGATTTATCCTGTTACACTGCTTTTCTGCTGACACTGAAAAGTCTGCCTCTCATAAAAAGTCATGTTTCTGAGGTGAACCCTGTTAATTATTTACACTAACCCCAATGAAGGATCAGTCCAAACGGTGGCTTAGGCACTTCTATATGTACTCTATGTTGTGATTCAAATGATGGGGTAACATAAAGAGTACCCAGACTAACTGCTGTTGCCCCAAGTTTTGGTCACACTGATCATATAGCAAACAAATGGACAGGCATGTTGGGTGCAAAGCTGCGTAAGTCCGAGAAACAATACCCAACAATGTGTTTAAGTAATATTAATATACATTTAAAATTGTGTTGAGAAACAAGTGTAATATTTGTAAGCCTAAGTAAGTCTAACTACCTCCCACTCTTAGGTGAAAAGACTTGAAATAGTGATGTTTGATATTTTTTAAACATTCACCGCTGAAATTTAAACACTGAGGGGACAGATGAGCTAAGGCTTGTATATTCTGATAGCTTGAGATGCAAGATGCTTTTGAAAAGATGGATCAGAAAATTACGGAAATATCTGGCTCTATAATTCAGTGGCCTTTTCAAAACCTACCCGCTTTGCGAGAGAAGCATAAACATGTTCCAAAAGGACTTGTTGTACCATCCTTGCAACTTTACATGCACCACTTCAGTAAGTTGCTGCCAATGTGAAATTACTCACTTCCAGCAGTGACATTGGTTTCACCACTATTCAGGAAGTGTGTTATTTACTTTGAAAAGTGAGTCAGTTTACTGTTTATGCTTACATAAACAGTAAACTGACTCACTTTTCATGTCCTCACAGAAAAGGTAAGCAGGATCTGAATTTTAGTTTTACTTTTATGTCATATATGCAAGAAACTATTACAGGTTTATTATTTCTTTCTTTATAATAAGCCACACAGATCCGTGTGTACCACACATGATGGTGAAGGCATGCCATTATTTGGAGCATCAGCATATCCAAACAGATTTCGTATTCCCAGTTTTATTTAGTAGCTCGAAAGAATGGCAGGGAGAGGTGGCATATGGAGACTGATGTGCAGCTGTTGTTTCCGTCTGAGTTGCCAAACTTGCCTCATGAATCCTCAGAGACAAATCCTGGAGAAAGAAGGAACAGCTGAAACTGTAGTCTGACAAAATATTCAAACACCTGAAGCTACAGTACCTGCCACTCTCAGGATATAGTGTTATCTTCATTTGGAAGATTTGAGAGCAAGATTAAAAAAAATGAATTCATTCTTAGCCCTTGAAATACTTTCATTGAAATAAACAATAGAAATGTGTGCTTCCAGCTTCAGTTTTGTTCTTTGCACTTATAATCATGTTGCACTACTTCATTTATTAATTGATAATTTATCCTTTTCTTCCTATATGTTTTACCACTACATGCTATGAGCATTAATATGTCCATGTCACAAAAACAAAACAAAAAGTAAACTGGGAGGGGTGAAAATGCCTTTACCCCATAAGGTTGACAATATGAAATAAAGGGTGTATCAAAAAGAATCCTCCGATTTCAAAGTGCTTTAATTCTGTACCCATTCGCCAGTAACAATCCAAACAAGAGAGGGAGCAGATTTGTGACTTTCATGTGGTCCCTGGTTGGTAGCATAACAACTTCAGTGACTCCAGACATGCTTGCAAAACTATAGGACATTTGGCTAACCTGTGCATATATGCTGTGCATCCAGAGGGGGACACATTGAGCACTTGCGATCATCAAGTTTGGTATATAAATCTTTATATTCAGCCATGTATTTAAAAATTTGTTGCAAGATTCTGTCCATTACCGTATTTTTTAGACTATAAGGCGCACTTAAAATCCTTTAATTTTCTCAAAAATCAACAGTGTGCCTTATAATCTGGTGCACCTTATGTATGAATTCTAGTTGCGCTCACTGACCTCGAACCGATTTCATGTGTTACACAGCGCTCAGAAATCTATCAAAATGTTTTAGTACAACTTTGGTAAGCTACGAAGCCGCATCGCTTGATGGATTGTCGGAGCTTTACGGCTACCGCAGTCAGGAGTCTTGGGGAGTAATACATACTGTGCTTCAACATAATATTATGGTGTGTGTATAAGGACCCCAAAATGGCACCTGTTAAGAGACATGCTTACAAAGCGGATTTCAAACTCAAGGCTATCAGTCACGCAGTAGAACATGGGGATGGAGCAGTTGCAAGAGAATTCAAAATCAGAATTTGATGGATTTGTGGGAGAGGAATGAACTGAAAAAGTGAGTGTATTGTTCCGTATTTTATGCGTTACAACAGAACAATGTTGAAAGTTATTGTGAATGAGTTTAACTTTGACTTGTCTTAATGCGCATTATAGTCCAAAAAAATACGGGACTTTAAAAACAGCCTTTTGAAATGGGATTCTTTTTGACACAGACTGTACACTAAGTTTGTTTTTATGTTTTAGCTTCTGTGAAGCACTTTGTGATTTTTATCTTGAAAGGTGCTATACAAATAAAATTTTACTTAAGTAAAGTCACTGCAATGCTGATTCCATCTTCTGTGTTTAGAGCTGAGCTGCAATCATAAAAAAATCAGAAAAACTCATAAAAAGCAACAATCTTGCCCGATTATATTTTGATCACTGTCTCCTTATAACTGCTTCCTGTGTTCTATGTTCCTTGTGACTGCACTTATGCAATTTTGCTGAATTTCCTTCCCTTTCATCAAAGCATCAACCTTCCAACTTGAGTTTTATTTGGGAGAAGAGGACAAAGTCGTAGGGAGCCAATCCTGGTGGTGTTGGTGTGTTTTCAGTTGTTGTGCCAAAAATCCTCCCGCAAACCTGGCATAGCAATGGGAATATTTTATATGTTGGCATTCATGTGGTGCAGAAACGATATGTGTGAGTTGAGAGCAGTACATGTATCCGCCATAAAAGGTTTTGCTCTTTAACACAAGTCCCCGCAAATCTGTTATTTAGCAACAAGCAAAGCACACAAACATTATGCAACACTTATTTGAACAAGCTAATGGGAATTTTGATCTATTATTTACTAGCAGATCAAGATTCACTTACCCTAACTTTGGCAATCAGGATAACTGGTCACATAAAGCTGGTAATCAGCATTCCCGATCTTGGTATGAGCATGTTCACATGAAAGAATTATTGATAAGTGTACTTGCAGCAGAGCAGCTTCAAAGAAAGATGAAACAATGTTATAGGAAAAATATGAAAACATTAAACACAGAATACAGACTGAAAGCAACACAGCTGCAAAGGGCAAAGCAGCAGTGTGAGTGTGTCAGAGGAAAAGCACCGTACAGTAATATAGTATTAAAAACACACACTCTAGAGCAGGGGTGTCAAACTCAAATACACAGTGGGCCAAAATTCAAAACTGGAACAAAGTCGCGGGCTAACATTAATATTTATTGAAAAAAAAAAATCTTCCTCCAGATATAAGAATGAATCTTTTCTTATGGACTCAAATAAGTTTTGCTGGAAAACTGAATATGGAACAAGCAAAGCTTAATACTAAACAATATATATATTAGCTGTATAATACCAGTAGGCCAGCTCTAATAGTAATTTGGTATGGCTTCGCGGGCCAAATGTAATTAGGCTGCGGGCCAAATTTGGCCCGCGGGCCAGAGTTTGACACCTATGCTCTAGAGGCTTTCGTCAGTAAGAGATGATGTATTAATACATTTGAAACTAAGAAAGAAAGAAAGCCAGCAAAATGCAGGTAAAATGCAGACTGTATGAGTTAACAGACTTGAATCAATATCACAACTCTGTCATTAAGACAGAGGATGGATTATAATCGAGTATTTCATAAAATTATTGTTTAAAGGACTTTTTTTTATTTCCTGAGCTTCAGAATCAGTGATGTTTAACAGGCACAGGGAAAAAGTGTTCAAGGGTAAGCATTAAATATAAAAACAGAAAGGATGAGGTCAACAAGTACAGTATCTATCTATCTATCTATCTATCTATCTATCTATCTATCTATCTATCTATCTATCTATCTATCTATCTATCTATCTATCTTCTTTTCCTTTCTTTTCGCATTATTTAAAACCTTTTCAACCCAGGTTGCACAGAGGTCACAGAGATTTTTCATTAATGGTGATGCTATTTTGATTAAGTGATTGATCGGTAGATCATTATTTCAAAGCAGGTGTTATTTCCTGCTACAGAGCAGGTGAGCTTTGCAGAATAAGTTACCAGGCGACATATCCGAAAACCTATCGTCAGCCCTGAAATTAGCTGGATAAGAAAAAAATCTTCCTTAATAGTGCAGACCTCAGACCTGATGTTATGTACAATCACTGATGATAATACGGTGAGCATGCTGATGAGCAAACTGCTGTTATTATGAAAAATATCTGATTATGAGTAAAAAAAAAAGTACTTGTGTCTATTCTGGCAAACCATGTTTAAGGCAAATCCATGGGGAATTATCATTGTGAGTATAATATCCCCAGATGTATGTTACAACGACATACTGTATGCATGCATGTGCGTATGTGAAAGCGTTGTTTTGCATTTTAAAGGTACATCTACTCCTCACAATGTTGAGCTATGAAAGAGATTCCTGGGGTGTATATGAAAACTAACTCAACAGCTTATGACACACAGAGAGAAATGAGGCCAAACAGCAGGTTAACATTCTGCCTCTGTCGCTGTCTTCCTGCACAGGTCGGTTGCTCTCTGTAGCTTATACATTACCCATGTGTCTAACAGGGTACTGTCTGTCAGTGATCTTTCCACACCGGTTGCCACTGCT
Organism: Diplotaxodon limnothrissa; assembly: GCF_057381915.1. Taxonomy (NCBI): domain Eukaryota; kingdom Metazoa; phylum Chordata; class Actinopteri; order Cichliformes; family Cichlidae; genus Diplotaxodon; species Diplotaxodon limnothrissa. Next base: position 32,702,534 of record NC_140596.1, read on the forward strand.
GTTGGGTCACTGGGGTGGATCTGAAAGGTCAGCCTCTGCCTTTAAACAAATACGAGAGCGTTTCCAAATATACAGATGAGACAGGGGAGTGATATTTGCCCATACAGGCAATGAATATTGAGGAGCACCGTGAAAAACAAGAAGGATTTTTATTTCACTTATGCAAACTAAGACACCTGGGAATTGTTGGAACAGTGCGGTGGTATTCAAAGCCAATACATTTTTGGACAATATACAGGCACTGCCGCTAGGTACAGAAACGCTTGACTTTCACTTAGCCTTCACTTCACTGAGCCTTACTGACATTAAACTTACATTTACTGTGAGTAGGCAAGCACACAACAAATAAGCCTATATCGCAGAGACAGTATTTTTCCTCCTGTGAATGCAAGATTAAAATTGTAGTGGAGTCTCAGATAAACATCAAGGGCGAAGGAACAACAAGCAGCTCACTGTGACTGCTCATAAGGTACCTAATTTAATCATTTCAGATGCTAAATCTTGGCAATAAAGCCTTTGCATGAGAAGTTTTCTGTTATTGTCTGTCACCAGTGAACTGCCTTTCTACATTTTTTTTTAATAAAACCAAACACTTCCTGCAAATTTATCACACAAAAAAATGGTAAATATAAATAAAATGAGGGTCAGTACAATCCAATACAGAGGAGAAGTTGAATTTCATTGACAGCATCCGTAGAACAGCTGGAGTAAGAATTGTGGCTGACGTAATACAACAGAGTACCAAAAGTATATCTGTACAGCAATGTAGTGTTTTCTGCTCTGTTGCCAGTTATTGCTGTAACAATAACATAATGAATAATAATAAAGCTCCAGGAATGAGTTATTTTTAGAAATACGTTGATTAATACATCTGTTTATGTCATAAATCTTATATAAATGACTACCTCTGACCTAACACTCATGTTAGACATAAACATATTATGCCTACCCCTCAGTCCACCCCTTGTTGTGGTGTGGTGGCCTAATTGCTCTAATGATCCAGAAAGCTATGACAGCGAGTGCATAAGCCCCTGGTTGAGACATCCAAGCTATACAGGTTAAGGGGTTGGGATAGAGCTAACACTTCCCAGCCAGAAAACCCCCCAAAACAATGTCCAAGACTCTTTACAACTCTACACAAGAATAAAGGAACCAGTACAGTCCCTGAGTAGGAAATGGGGTTTCTAAGGAAGCCTACAAATAACATCACTAGACAAGCTCTGACCTGGAATCCATTGGGAAAGACAAAGAGAGGACCGCAAGAACACATGGCACAGGTAGAGTGACACAGAAACGTAGAGAAACTGACATGCATGGAAAAGATTGCCCAGAGCCATGTGCGCTCGTGGGGAATCATCAATGGCTTATGGCCCTCATGGAGCAAAGAGGCTTAGGAAGATACACATTATTCAGGGTGAATTGACCTTCTGAGGCTACATACGGGTGTGGTTGTGCTGGGGATTATGTGAGTGTGGGAACTGGTATAAATGACAAAAAACAATAAATAAAAGAGAAAATATCAACTCAAAAAACATACTGTAACTCAATATATATCGATGTGCGCAGGGTCTACAAGTTAAAAGAAATTATTTTTGAAAGGTGGTGACCAAAAGAGTAACTGACTTTTTGTTGAACCATCATCCTGACATATGTTATGATGTGGCTGGAAAGATTAGGACCCAATATGCAGGACTGCAAACTGGCACTGAACTCAAAATACAGCTTTATTCCGAGACTCGGGGGAGGGATCGAAAATATAAAAGAACTTAAACTGGGAAGATACCAGGAATTTGCTAACTAAGAAATTACTGAATGGAACTTTCAAGACACACAAGTGGGAATAAGGGCCAAAGAGAGACTGAAACAATATTTACATCCAGGTAATGAGTGAGGAAAGAGGAAAGAGGTGGAAAACACAGTAGTTGCAAATCAGGAATAATAAGACAAGAGGAGTTAAACTCAAAAAAACATGCACGAGACAAGAGGCTATCACAGCAAAACAGGAAACGTAACTAACACTGACAGAACTAAGACATGCAAACATCGGCGTGACTTTGTGCTGAACATTGGGGGAGGGGTCAAGATCTCTGTCTAAATAAATAAACCTGGGTAAATTCCCAGATGATTATATTGCTGGTAATACTGGAAATGAATAAGAAAACCAACAGCCTATTTATGTAAGATAATTCATAATTTTATTGGGGGGGTTATATGCATGGATGACTGTTCTACAGGAAGAGCTAGCCAACACTGTCATTAAAGGTACAGCAATAAATGTGTTAAACTCTAGTTAAAAGCTGTAAGGCCCCATTATCATAGCATCGCGAAGCCAAAGATATCAAGCCCTAACAGTCTGTCGCTTATAAAAATAGGTGATGTTGGGAAAGGCTTCTCGTTTCCAGGCTGTCAGTGCATCATTATGCTAGTTTTACCTGCTTTCAGCAAAAGGTTGGGTCAGATTTCACAGAATGGAATATTAATGGGGTCAATGGCTAGCTGAAAGAGGTTTCAGCAGGTACTTTAAGTAAGAGTTTGATCTCTTAAAAAGGATAACTTGGCATGGGTCACTACGCTTTCTATCTTTTATACTAAATAAGTGGATCATTGTTTTTATGTCCCTTTGGAACTGATCTAAACAGAAAGACAGCTAAAAAAGAGAGGCACAATATTAGGTATAGTATAGTTTGACAGGCCAAAGAACGATGGGTATATTATAATGATGGCCCTTTGCATAGTTAAATAGTTACTGATTAGTTTGCCGCGTCATCCTAAAATGATCATCCCAAACGATGTGTCCACATGTTTTAAACAATCTGAGTAAAGCTTGCCCATAAAACAAAGTAAGCTTGCAGTTTCACTGCAGTCTCTTGTGCTTTTTCAGAATAACTTGAAAAATGGCAAATTTTAGACTATGATGTTCTTCCGAGCAGCTTGTGTTTTTTTTGTGGGCAGATGTTTGCGCCGTGGACTTAAATGTCCAATATTTGCATCATTATTGCTTGGATTTTACTCGCTAAAGATCTTTAACTCAACTGCCAACAACAATCTGGAAGAAATCGTAGGATTGTTTACAGAAGATCATTTCAGGGAGGCTTGAGAAAACAGGTGGTAATCTCACATAAAACAGCACAGTGGTCATGGTGGTGTCTCATCACAGTCACTTTATGTGCTTTTTAAAATAAGGAAGAAAACAAATAGCCACCTTTATGTGAGGGGCTACTAGCCCTGCTATGTAGGGGTAGAAGGGCGCACAGGCTGCCTTGAACGACTAGCGGGTGGTGGGATCTAAGTCCGTACCCCCCTCTAGCGCGATTGACCCGGACACTTACTTCAGTAAGAATGGGGTTAGTTACCTGGCAACAGTAGGCACAAAAGGAGGACTCCAGGCCCGGACCTGCAATGATAGCAGCGCCTGCACACGGAATACTAGCACGGTCCCACTTAACTCCGTCGTCCTGTGCCTAACCAAATAACTCGGGTGCCCCTACTCCAAGGCAACCTGGGTCGGACAAAAGCATTCAACAACGACTTTTTAAACCACGTGGCTCTTTTTATTTATCTGGAGAGCCCCCCAAAAAAACCAAACTTGGTTAACAATGTCCACAGGGCCCTGGAGAGCAAAGGGAAAACAGCAAGGAGCCTCCCCAGGACCAAAGAAATGAAAGAAATAAAATGAGGTAAAATAAATCAAAACAGACTGGTGAGACCCAGAGTTGGGAGTCCTCGACTCCACACAACCCACCCTAGTCACAGGAAAGACACTCACAACACAGCAGAACAGTAAAAGTTAACACAGCAAATATTCTGTCTAAAATGGTCGACACAGTCTCATCACATCATTTATAATGTCCGACACACCAAAGGAACATTTTCAGTCTTTACAGTTCACTCCAGTAAATTGTCTCTGGGGTGGGACGGACCGATAGTTCTAGGGGTATGTGTCATTAACCGGAGTTGCAGTCTGTTAGGCTGTCCAGAACTTCCACAGCCGGAATAGAATGTTCATTCTCTGGTCCACATCAAAGCAAGGAAATAAAACACAGAAACTGTACCTTTGCCCCTCCTGAAATGGAGCGTAATGAACCCACGGGTAGGTGAAACTTTTACACACAGCCAGCTGAAGCAGGGTGAACAACCGGAGCGTCGTCTGGGTGGCAGGGTACTCCAAACACCGCCGACATCGGGGCCCAAGATGGCGGTCCCGCGGGCTAACGGAGCTACGGCAGTCCCCAGGCCGTGCGAAGTGAGGCCGCCCAATTCCTCTCCCGGAAACTCGCTGGTCCTTCGCCAGACAGCCAGCCGTGCTGTCTCGCTTTCTAAACGTTCTTGTCGCCAAACTCTACTGGCAACGCCGGGAAACTGAGGCCGATTGGAGGGGAGCGGCCGCTAGCCTTAGCTCTCGATTAGCCCCTCTGCTAGCGCTATCTCCGCCGACACTTCGCCCCGACGTTACACCCGTAAGGCCACTGTAGCCGGAGTCAGAGTGCATACACGGACGGAAACCCAGCCTAGACTCGCTGCGGTACCGTATACTGTCTCGCTAACCTCCCGTTTATACTTTGTTCGGGTCTCTTCCTGACCGCGGCCCTTTCCTAGCGTCTCTTCTCATCCGGACACGTGTGCTTTTTTTCTTTTGCTCCGCTCGTCTTCTCTCCCACTGCGCATGTCCGTCTTCTTCACGCTACGTCACTCCCTCTTGGCTGCTTCAGGCTGTAAACAACCCCGTGACCGTTTTCTAAGGGTTGTAAATATGTGCCCTCACATTTCCCCCCAGCTAAACCCTGCCACACCAGCGACGACTCAAGCAGTTCATCCCTGTAACAAACACAGAATAACACATATTAACTCACATGTTCAGTAACACTCTATACCATTCACATATGACTCGCATTACATTGCAAATGAGCATAACAGTAATCCATGGCTTCATTTCGTAACATAATCTCTATACCTCGCAGGAGGTACCCCTCGGGTTCGCCTCAAAGGGCGTTCAGACTGTAAAACCTCCCCTCGCCCCTCGTGCACCTCATCACTCGCCTCTGAGGCTCCATCGCTGTCCTCTGGCTCACTTAGGGCCATAACTGGTTGTACCTCCCCCGCTAAATCCGGCTCTAACCCCTCTAACCCCGCCGATCTCGTCCGCCCCTGGGGCAACGAGAGCGCTCGGGTCCGACTCACATGGGAGTGGTAGAACACAAACCCCCTCCATGAAGTCGGTATCGGACTCCACTTCGGCTGGCAGCCTATTGGCCTGCTTCGGCTGCCATGTCGGCGCTTGAAAGGTGCACAATTTGAGCTGATCCCTATGCACGACCCTCGTCGAGCCACCCTTCTCTGGCTTGACCGTGAACACAGGAATGTCGGGGTGGTTTTGTTTCACCACCAAATAAGGGTTGGGTTCCCACTTGTCCTGGATCTTATTCCTGCCTCTGGGCTTGTGGTTGCGCAACAGCACCCGATCACCAGACTGAAGCAGGGCGCCGCGGGACTTCCGGTCGTAGATCCTCTTCCTCCTCCTAGAGGCCTCCTGAGTAGCCGAGCTTGCTACCTCCACCGCGGTCCTAAGCCTCTCATGGTGGTCCCGGACCCAGTCGTCCAGATTGTCCGCCTCTGGTTCCCTCATGTCTTTCCCTCCCAGGAGGTCCAAGGGCATTCTGGCATCCCTCCCGAACAGGAGGTAGAAGGGCGCATAACCCGTGGAGGAGTGCTCACGAGAGTTATAAGCCATAACCAACTCTGGCAAGTATGTTTTCCAATCCCGTTTCTTCTCTGGTGGCAGTGTCCTGAGCATGTCGTGCATGGTCCTATTAAACCTCTCACACTGCGCGTTCCCCTGCGGATGGTAAGGGCTGGTGCGACTCTTGGCAATCCCGTAGGCCCTGCACAGCTCTTTTATCACACTAGCCTCGAAGCTCCTCCCCTGATCGGAGTGCAACCGGGCCGGGCACCCGTAATAGGTAAACCAATGTTTCAGCAAAGCATTTGCTGTCGTCTCAGCAGTTTGGTTTCTGGTGGGGACGGCAATGGTGAACCTGGTGAACATGTCTGTAAGGACAAGGACATTTTCGTAACCCCCACAAGACTTTTCTAGCACCGTATAGTCCATAGCGAGGACCTCCAGGGGTGCGGTGACATTGCTGCAGGTCATGGGGGCCCTGTGGTTGGGGAAGACATCCTTTGCCAATGCGCACCTCCTGCATTGCTGAACCCAATCATGCTCATGCTGGTTCTCGTATACCTTACGTTGTAAGGTCTCTGGGACAATGAGCTGCCTGATCTCCTCCCCATCACGAGGGTCACTGACATGCCTATACAGCACACCCTTATAAAGCCTAAGGCGGTCGAGCTGTTGGTGAAGCCGCCTCGCGTCCGGTGTTAACGCGTGGAGCTCGGCATGGCTCATCTCCGTGCCCCTCTCAACCACCCGATACACGGGCCCGACGACCGGGTCGCTTTTCTGAGCCCCTTCGACCTCCTCCCAGCTGTGCCCACCGAGAGCTTTCCCAGCAGTCGCTTGTACTCTGGCTTTCAGATCAGCCCTACCATCCTTCTCCAACCTAGCGGGCCACAGACACGCACGCACTTCTTCCGGGCCCACTTTGATAAAGTCCTTGCCTGTGTCCTCCTGCTCGGGTTCCTCTTGGTCGGGGATTCTGGAGAGGACGTCTGCATTCGTGTTTTGTCGCCCAGGCTTGTAACACACCTCAAAGTCATACTCAGCGAGTTGTGCTACCCACCGCTGTTCGACAGCCCCCAGGTTAGCCGTTGCCAGGTAGCGCAGCGGGTTATGGTCCGTGACTACTGTGAATCTGGCGTACATCAGGTAGTCCCTGAATTTCTCTGTGACAGCCCATTTAAGCGCCAGAAGTTCCAGTTTAAATGCGCTGTAATTCTTGTCATTCTTCTCGGAGCCTCTCAGCCCCCGACTCGCGTAGGCTACCACACGCTCTACGCCCTCCTGTTTTTGACTGAGCACAGCCCCGAGTCCGTGCAGACTCCCATCTGTGGTCAATATAAAGGGTAGGCCAAAGTTGGGATATGCCAGGATTGGAGGGGACACCAGGCATCGTTTCAGCTCGTCCAGGGCCTCCTGGCACTCGCCGGTCCAAACAAACGCCTGGGTGCCCCTCGACGTGTTTTTCAACCCTTTCCCAACCAGGGCATGCAGAGGCTTGGCCAACTGTGCAAACCTTGGCACAAACCGCCTGTAGTAGCTCATGAATCCAAGCACCTGCCTCACCTCTCGCACGCTCCTTGGAGCCGGCCATGCCTCCAGGGCCTTGACCTTTTCTAGATCTACCTGGACGCCTTTAGCAGAAATCACGTGGCCAAGGAATTTAACCTCCGGCCGCAGAAGGAAGCATTTGGTCGGCTTCAACTTCAACCCGTGCTGCTTCAAACGTTCGAACACCGTCTCAAGCCTCTCGCAGTGACTATCAAAGTCCCGGGAGAAGACTATAATGTCATCCAGGTAGACAAGGAGTATATCAAAACTGAGGTCCCCCAGTACCATACCCATCAGCCGCTGAAAAGTGGCTGGGGCGTTGCACAAGCCAAATGGCATCCAAGTCCATTCAAACAGGCCAAATGGTGTTGTAACCGCCGTTTTTCCCCTGTCCGTTTCGCTCATGGCCACTTGGAAGTAGCCTGCGGTCAGGTCCAGGGTCGAGAATAACAGCGCATTGCCGAGCGCATCCAACGACTCTTCGATGCGGGGAAGTGGGTAAGCATCTTTGCACGTCACTTCGTTCAGCCGCCTGTAATCGCAGCAGAATCGAACACTCCCATCTTTCTTAATAACCACCACCGCAGGTGAGGCCCAAGGACTGGAGCTCTCTTTAAGGATCCCCTGGCTAACGAGCTCCTGAACGTGCCTCTTAAACTCTTGAAAGACATGGGGTGGGACCCTTCGGTGCCTCTGTTTGATTGGGGGTGCCTCGGTGGGGATACTGTGTGTCACCGTGGTGGTGTAGCCGTAATCAACTTCGCTTGCCGAGAATACGTCTTGGTGTTGGGCTAACAGCCGACAAAGCTTTTGACGCTGTAGCTCAGTGAGGTCCCGGGTGTTAGCCTGTACAGGGACCGGCAACTGCCCAACCTCGCCCCCTGTCACTATACTCTCACCCTGACCCAGCGGCTTAACCACGAGTGCCCCCTCTCTCTCCTCTACCCATACAACCTCTTTGGGGAGCACAGCTCGTGGTTTGCTTACAACGGCAAGCCTGGCTCTTGGCATCAGCTTGACAGCCCTCTCGCTTGTGTTCATCACTCTGAGAGGGATTCTTCCACCACTGGTTGTCGCAATAGTGTTGGCAACTAACAGTCCCCGCGGCAGCTCTATCTCTTTTGCCGCCTCTGCCAGCACTTGGCACTCAACCCTAGGTGAGACCCCGCAACGACCCTCCACCACTTTCTCGCTCCTCGGGGGGATGATGACGGGTTCCCTGCCAGCCACCTTGACGAACCCGATTTTGCCACCCGGACCCGTGCGCGGGAACTCCTTCCTCGCTCGGGCTATCAACCGACGGATGGTGGCCTCTGTCTCGTCTGGAGCGTGGGGGTCCATGTGGACGCGACCCCCATCTGCGATAAAGAGCGCTTCGAGGTCTTCTATAACATTCATCCCCACAATCCCTGGGAGCCCATTAGCTTTGTCTACCTGGGGGTGAGTATCGGTGAGTACAAAAATGCACTTCTTACCAACCACTCTCCCGGCGCATTCAACCTCGGCCTCCAAGCAGCCCAAGACAGGAATATCGAGCCCGTTTGCGGCTGTGAGCTCAATCCAGTCTGCTGACTTCAACTCCTGTGGCCCAAAACACCTACGGAAATGGGACTCCGTAATAGCTGTCACATTTGACCCCGTGTCCCAGAGGCAGGTGGTGTCTACCCCCCCTATCTTAAGGTGGACGGTGCGACACCTCCCAAGAGCACTCCTTTGGAGGCTCTCCTCCACCTCTGTCAGAAGACACTCAGCTGCTTGGCGGCCTATGGCCGGTGTGGTGGGGTGTTTCTTGGCCCCACCCTTGGCGTTTGGATTGCCAGAAAATGCCACCTGCGCCAGGTCTATGGGGATAGGGGCCAGAGCCCCTGCGTCTAGCTTTTTGGTACAATGCCGGCTAGTGTGGCCAGGCTCTCCACAGCTGTAGCAAATATATCGCCCTTCGCTGTCCCTCAGGGGTGTTCGCCTGCGCTGTGCACTCTGCTGGCTGCTCCCTCTTTCCCTGCTCTGTAGTGCTAAGTACAGCTCTTCTTGACGAGCAGCTAGTTTCCTAACCTCCTCGTGGAGCATCTCCAGGGTGAGGGGGGATGGTTTATCTTCGGCCGGTACTGCAGCGTTCACCGCACCTCTAGTTCTGAGCCTACTTTGGGAGGCGAGAGAGGACTGGGCTTCTTCTTCCTCGGACCAGTCAACTGCGGCTTGCAGCAGCCCGATGAAGGTTAGGCCTTTCTCCTCTTTGACCCTCCTTTTCATCTCTCGCCTCAAAAGGTCATCTCGCAAACCCAGCACTAGCTGTTCTTTCAACACCGTCTCTGAGTCGGGAACGCGGTTGGGTTCTCGCCTCTTAATCAAAGCCAGCTTCTCCTGTAGGTCATAGGCATAAGTTCTGACCGTCTCGCTGGACATTTGCCTTCTCTCATAGAACTCCTTCAACCTAGTACCTATGGGGACCTTGTCTCCATAGGTTTGAAGGAGAACCTCAAATATGCCCTCGACAGACTCTACTGCCCCATCCAACATGAACTTAACAGTTGCCCTGGCTTCATCTTTTATGTGTTGCTTGACCAGCTCTACACGGTCCGCCTCTGGCACCTTCATGACTTGGAACGCAGACCGCATTGCCGCGATCCACTCTTCCACACAATCATCTCCACTCTTTCCAGGGCAACCACTAAAATCTGCCAGTTTGCGGTCTCGGTGGACATAGATTGCCGCCGGGGCTTTTAAAGCTTGGGCCTGTTGATCAATCACTGCCCTTGCGAGAGAAAGAGCTTCTCTCTGTTCTTCTCGTGCCTGCTGTAAGGCACCCGCCTGCTCCGCAAGCCTCCCTTGTAGTTCATCAAAGCTCCTTTTCAAATCTTCTAGTTCAGACATGTTTGCCTTAACTCTATTCCTCCTCTATAACGACCCCGAGCCAATGGGTGAATCCTGTTCGTGACGCCAATTGTGAGGGGCTACTAGCCCTGCTATGTAGGGGTAGAAGGGCGCACAGGCTGCCTTGAACGACTAGCGGGTGGTGGGATCTAAGTCCGTACCCCCCTCTAGCGCGATTGACCCGGACACTTACTTCAGTAAGAATGGGGTTAGTTACCTGGCAACAGTAGGCACAAAAGGAGGACTCCAGGCCCGGACCTGCAATGATAGCAGCGCCTGCACACGGAATACTAGCACGGTCCCACTTAACTCCGTCGTCCTGTGCCTAACCAAATAACTCGGGTGCCCCTACTCCAAGGCAACCTGGGTCGGACAAAAGCATTCAACAACGACTTTTTAAACCACGTGGCTCTTTTTATTTATCTGGAGAGCCCCCCAAAAAAACCAAACTTGGTTAACAATGTCCACAGGGCCCTGGAGAGCAAAGGGAAAACAGCAAGGAGCCTCCCCAGGACCAAAGAAATGAAAGAAATAAAATGAGGTAAAATAAATCAAAACAGACTGGTGAGACCCAGAGTTGGGAGTCCTCGACTCCACACAACCCACCCTAGTCACAGGAAAGACACTCACAACACAGCAGAACAGTAAAAGTTAACACAGCAAATATTCTGTCTAAAATGGTCGACACAGTCTCATCACATCATTTATAATGTCCGACACACCAAAGGAACATTTTCAGTCTTTACAGTTCACTCCAGTAAATTGTCTCTGGGGTGGGACGGACCGATAGTTCTAGGGGTATGTGTCATTAACCGGAGTTGCAGTCTGTTAGGCTGTCCAGAACTTCCACAGCCGGAATAGAATGTTCATTCTCTGGTCCACATCAAAGCAAGGAAATAAAACACAGAAACTGTACCTTTGCCCCTCCTGAAATGGAGCGTAATGAACCCACGGGTAGGTGAAACTTTTACACACAGCCAGCTGAAGCAGGGTGAACAACCGGAGCGTCGTCTGGGTGGCAGGGTACTCCAAACACCGCCGACATCGGGGCCCAAGATGGCGGTCCCGCGGGCTAACGGAGCTACGGCAGTCCCCAGGCCGTGCGAAGTGAGGCCGCCCAATTCCTCTCCCGGAAACTCGCTGGTCCTTCGCCAGACAGCCAGCCGTGCTGTCTCGCTTTCTAAACGTTCTTGTCGCCAAACTCTACTGGCAACGCCGGGAAACTGAGGCCGATTGGAGGGGAGCGGCCGCTAGCCTTAGCTCTCGATTAGCCCCTCTGCTAGCGCTATCTCCGCCGACACTTCGCCCCGACGTTACACCCGTAAGGCCACTGTAGCCGGAGTCAGAGTGCATACACGGACGGAAACCCAGCCTAGACTCGCTGCGGTACCGTATACTGTCTCGCTAACCTCCCGTTTATACTTTGTTCGGGTCTCTTCCTGACCGCGGCCCTTTCCTAGCGTCTCTTCTCATCCGGACACGTGTGCTTTTTTTCTTTTGCTCCGCTCGTCTTCTCTCCCACTGCGCATGTCCGTCTTCTTCACGCTACGTCACTCCCTCTTGGCTGCTTCAGGCTGTAAACAACCCCGTGACCGTTTTCTAAGGGTTGTAAATATGTGCCCTCACATTTATATTGGTTTAAATATATATATAAAAAATGCACTTGACACAAAATAACCTCTTTGACTCTATGTCTATTACTGCATATTTACTTTGCAAGAGAGAAATAAGGATATTAGAGATATGGTGATATGTAGAGTCAGGATGTCAGCAAGTAAACTGCTAATGAACAAAGACAAGTGAATTAATACAGCATTTAATTGGATGGATTTTAAGGCAGCATATTCACAGGCAGAGTGGTCACAGGTCGACAGCAGCAGCTCGGTGTATTTAAATTGGGGCAAACCTGCTGTTTTTGAGGCATTCCAGCTCAAATGCTGCAAAACGTGCAGATTAGAGAAAGTAATTCTACTGCTAGGAGAGCCAATCGAGACTAATTCTTTTCTAGCTGTTTGAGTTATTCTCAAATCAACTGGAAAAGGTGCATTTCGGAAATATAAACATTGAAAAAATACCAATTTGCAACACATTAAATGAAATCCAGCTACAGAATTAATTTAAAAGGGTTTAAAATCAAATTTTATAGATAATAAAAAATAGATGAATAATTATCATCCACCATGTTTAGTTTGTTGTATGCGATCAGCCTTTCTGGAAGGATATGACCACAGATAACCTTATTTCATTACAATCTCAGTTATGAGAAAATGTCCAGTCCATTTATTGAGCTGTAACAGCTGTCTGTTATTTTTTTAAAGAACGTGAATAGTTATTGTTATTATTTCTCATTTCTAAAAATTTTTTAATAAGTAGATTCTCCGTGAATTGCTACCTTATCGTGGTGGAGGGGTTTGTGTGTCCCAGGGATCCCAGGGGCTATGTTGTCTGGGGGCTTTAGCCCCCTGGTAGGGTCTCCCATGGCAAAATGGTCCTGGGTGAGGGACCAGACAAAGAGCGATTCAGAAGACCCTTATGAAGAGAACATCGAGGGAACAGTTTACCCTGCCCGGGATGGGGTTACCGGGCGCTTTGTCACCGGTTCTGTTCATAATTTTTATGGACAGGATTTCTAGGCGCAGCCAAGTGGTGGAGGGCTTTCATTTTGGTGGCCTCAGAATCTCATCTCTGTTGGCTTCATCGGGTGAGGGCCTCCAGCTCGCACTGGAACGGTTCGCAGCCGAGTGTGAAGCAGCGGAAATGAGGATCAGCACCTCCAAATCTGAGGCCATGATTCTCAGCCGGAAAAGGGTGGAGTGCCCACTCCAGGTCGGGGATGAGTTCCTGCCCCAAGTGGAGGAGTTCAAGTATCTCGGGGTCTTGTTCGCGAGTGATGGGAGAAGGGAGCTGGAGATTGACAGATGGATTGGGGCTGCAGCTGCAGTGATGCAGACACTGTACCGGTCCGTCGTGGTGAAGAGGGAGCTGAGTGTAAAAGCGAAGCTCTCAATTTACCGGTCGATCTACGTCCCTACCCTCACCTATGGCCACGAGCTGTGGGTAGTGACGGAAAGAACGAGATCGAGGATACAAGCGGCAGAAATGAGCTTCCTCCGAAGGGTGGTTGGCCTCTCCCTTAGAGATAGGGTGAGAAGTTCGGCCATCCGGGAGGGGCTCAGAGTAGAGCCGCTGCTGCTCCACATCGAAAGGAGCCAGCTGAGGTGGTTCGGGCATCTGACAAGGATGCCTCCTGGGCGCCTCCTTGGTGAGGTGTTCCGGGCATGTCCCACCGGGAGGAGGCCCCGGGGCAGACCCGCTGGAGAGATTATATCTCTCGGCTGGTCTGGGAACGCCTTGGTGTTCCCCCGGATAAGCTGGAGGAGGTGGCTGGGGAGAGGGAGGTCTGGGCCTCTTTGCTTAGGCTGCTGCCCCCGTGACCCGGCCTCGGATAAAGCGGATGAAGATGGATGGATGGATAGATTTAAATGTTGTTTTAACCTCATAAACAACAACAATAAAAAGATTAAAAAAAGATACAAATGTAATAAAATGAAACAATTTCCCCATTTGTTTGAACTTATTGGGATTCATAGATTCATTCAGATTAAAAAAACAGGCTATTTAAAGTGCATAGATTTTACTATTACATCTACATTATCTATACAGTTATCATACAACAGTGAGCAATAATAGGACATTTAACTAAGAGAATGTAATCTAATGTGAAAACAGGTCTCTGATAACCATGAACCATTTGAACATCTGACAATTTCTGAAAGGTAAAAAGGTACAAAAGACAACTGCACAAGCTCCATCTTCTTAAAATGAAAATTCTGTGATATCGTAAAGTGTCCAAGATCTACTGCAATATAGGACTTTTTTTTTCCAAAGGAATTGTTTGCATTACACATCCACACATCTAAACAAGAATAAACAGATTGTCAGTCTAAAATACATCACATAACATATATTTTTCCACATTAGCAGCCAGGTGCTGTTAATCAAATGTACAGGTCTAACTGATCATCAGCAAGTGTGAGCACCTCTACAAAAACAGGAGTTTTGGAAATTTGCTAATCTGGAGCATTCAGATATGTGTTCACACAGTTGTTCCAGGAGTGGCTATCCCAGTAAATTCACCTCAAGGTCAGACCAAGTAATGCTCAGTGAAATTTCACACCCCCCAACCCACCACAGGAGCGACATCTCAGGCCTCAGTTAACATGTTAAACGTGAAAGCTCATGACAGTACCATTAGAAAAAGACTGGACAGGCATGACTTTTTTGGAAGGGTTGCCAAGAAAAAAAAGCCTATTCTCTCTGGGAGGGCAGAACACTCTCTAAAAAGAACATGCAAATATGGCTTAGTATTGGAAGGTTGCATCTGAGCAAAACTTTTGGTACAATGTCCCTTGGACAGACAAAGTGGAGATGTCTGGCCACAATGAACAGAACCATGCTTCATGCAAACCATGTACCAGCTGGTTGATGGTGATGATTTGAGCTTGTTTTGGAAATAGTTTGGGACCATACCTCTTCAACACGTTGACGTCATTGAGTCAGCCATCGACTGCTCTGTACACTAAAGATTTTTAGCCTTTTTGACAGCTAAACTGTGGCTTAAGATGGACATGGCAGGACAAAGATACCATGCACGGCAACATATGTACAACAGAATGACTGAAAAAGACAAGAATCAAGGTGTTGCAATGACCTAGACCTTAACCTGAACCTTAAGAGAGCTGTGCATAAATTAATGCCTTCCAACCACAATGAACTGAAGCAATATTGTAAAGAGGAGTGCATCAAAATTCCTCCACAACAATGTGAGAGTCTGATAAAGTCACACAGAGAACAATTACTTCAGGTTATTGCTCTGAACAACAACTTGATGTACCCACTTAAATCACAGGATGTACTTTTTCACAGGCCTGCATACAGTCATGACTCTACGGATGTACCATCACATGCAAGAATATCATCTTGTTTATCAAGCTTATTTGCATTAGTAAACTCACAGGAGGTAAAACTCTTGCACTCATGGCAGTGGTGATCACCAGTATTTTACATTTTACATTCACTTGCATTCACACGTCTATGAGAAGTCACTGATATAAACAGCAAGCGTTTTAACACTGTTTAAGCTGCGTTTGTTGTTTCCCAGTGAGGTCGGGCTTATTTTTTCTTTTTTTTTTCTTGTGTCAAAATCCGTTGATACATGTACATTTTTGATGACACATCACTGAGTCCAAATACATTTTAAACAGGAGATAAAAGCAACCTTTCTTTTTCCAAACGGGGTGCAAGACAGAGGCTGCAGGCATCCCCTGCCACTGAAAATGTGTTGAACCAACTAATTTGCACCTTGAAATTAATCAATGTAAGTTCACTTGTGAGATTGTAGCTCTTCATTGTGTTGACTCGCTGCTGGCTCTGTGCTTATGCACTTTTCTTCTTTTATGCCTGGTCCTCCTGACAATGTTTGTGGTTTCGGCAGATAAGCAGCCAGCAGAATACAGAATAAAACAACAGATGCTTTGTGCCACTCAAAGTACCTCTTCAACAGTAAAATGTTATTTCTCTGCTTCACCCTCTATTCTAGCCCTCCCAGCATAGATCACACATGCTTGCACACGCACACACACACACACACACACACACACACACACACACACACACACACACACACACACACACACACACACACACACACACACACACACACACACAAACAGGCTGACAGAAGATCTGAGGCATAAGAACTGCAAGGCAAGCAAAAAAAATTCACCCCCAGTCCTCTTCATCTTCAAGTCCTCTACTCAGCAGCACAGCTGAATCCCACATCTGAGCTACTGTAATGTATACACAAAACCTTTTAACAAACTTTAAGTACATTATTTGCAAAATATTCTAAATTGAATCCAGGTTGTTTGTGTGGTACCTTCAAATTCAATCTGTAGATTTGTTCAGAATAAGAGACCACACACACTGATCTGAAGCCTGGTGCCTTTACTATATTTCTATTGTGTCTTAAAAACAAACTCAAATAGAGCAAACCAAGCAGTTGCCGGGTCAGATTTGCACCAAAGTAAATTTCGTTGCAAAGTGGAAGTATATCTTTGAATTTGCCCTAATCAAATGTGATGCATGGAAGGCGCATACCTCAGCATCCCGCTGAACAGCTCAATGAAAAATGCGGCAACGTATCGTAGAGAGCGAACTCATTGGGGAAAATGTAGAGCAAAAGTAATCAATTATCGCACCTCCCATTCCCATTGCAGGGGTCCCTTGATTATTTAAGGGAATTAGCTATCGATCAGCTAAGTGAGTCAGCGGGAAAGCCACCAGCTGTCTCGCCGGTCAGCAACAAGGCTGGCGACTACACCCCTCCGCTACTCTTCAGACAGCTGAAGCAGAGGGAGCCTGGTTAGGCACTTGCCACTTCCCACTTGGCATCTGACTTTAGATGGCTGGGGAGGAATGTAGAAATTAACAGGTACTAATTATGTATGGGAGTCAGGCTAGCTCAAATCAAGGTCAACAAATGTTAAGGAGGTATGGAAATCTCAAGCCATATGCCAGACTGCTGCAGTGAAGTGTATGCCGAGCCGAGTCTCCGCATGCTCCCAGTTCATTATCACCATTATCATGCAGGATGTCTACATTCACGCCAGAGCAGCCAGCCATGGAGTTTAGTTATTAAAAGGATACATTGTGCTTTACACAAGTGTTGTTGCTGAACATTCTACAAAAATGGCTTCATGCAAAGAGTCTGTTCCCCACAGAAGATCCCATTATGTGTCCAGCCGAGCTGCTGCCAGTTTGAGCCGTGTGGATAAAATCTCACAGCATCTCTGGTTTGCTGTTTTTTAGTCATGAGTATAAAAATTCACAAAAATAAATAAATAATATTATTATAACAAAGGCAGGGAAGATGAAATGGAATGTGTTTACAGTGAAACTTGGTAAAAACAATATGCGGAGGAGACCATATTAGTCACTGATATTTTTGGGAGCGTAACTTTGTTAATCATGAAGTACATGATCCTGTGCCTAAGTAGGACATGTATGGGAAAAGGTATAAATATATTTTAATGCAAATAACTTTCAGCTGACACACTTTTCTGACTGTTGCAAACATTTTTTAGTTTTAATTAGTTGTGCTCGGAAACTTTATGACATTGAGACTTCGGTGCTTTCGGCTCTAATGTGATTTCACAAAAAAAATAATAAAAAATTACAGTCAAAACTGCATCAATCAGTCTGTTTTCACTTTGAGACTGCTCCAAATGAAAACATATAATTAAAGCAGGTCATTGACTGCGTGGAAGCTACTGTGAATAAATACCAAATACCCACTTTTAAAGCATCAGGGACCTTTCTAACTTTTCCTTTTGTATATTATTAACTCATTCACTGCCAGCCATTGGCAGTGAATGAGTTAAACCCATTGACTCATTCACTGCAATTGACGGCTATAGACGTCAATGGCAGTGAATGAGTTAATTTGGTGCTTTGGTTTCAAATATATTTTCATCCCAGGAGAGAGGGATGCATTTTTTTCAATCTTGTGAAGTAAGAGCTTCTGGAAACTGAAGGTCACATACCGACTAATTATCCAGTCATCAACACGACAGTAAGTTAATACAGGGGAATATATCTACTGCATGGATACCATTAGCATCATTCCTCATATGTCCCCATCCTACATCTCTTTTGCGTGGAAGCTTAAAGTCTGGCAGATAGGTCCGTAAATATTTAGTATACACAGCTAATTTAAAGTCCTTAATTTTATATTCTCTTTCCCCTCAAAGGTCAGCACTTCTAAGACAGTTTTCTGCGGATCCCCCTGCAAACTGGATTTGTGTGTCAAAGATCAACACTGTGTGAATACCTTTCAGCAAATGAACTGATAGTGGCAGTTCCAGCAAAAAGCAGTGATTTTTGTCCCATATTCCACTGGATAAAATAACTGGAGTAACTGAGCCCAGAGAATCTGCAGCAATGTTAATATACAGTGGGGCAAAAAAGTATTTAGTCAGCCACCGATTGTGCAAGTTCCCCCACCTAAAATGATGACAGAGGTCAGTAATTTGCACCAGAGGTACACTTCAACTGTGAGAGACAGAATGTGAAAAAAAGATCCATGAATCCACATGGTAGGATTTGTAAAGAATTTATTCGTTAATCAGGGTGGAAAATAAGTATTTGGTCAATAACAAAAATACAACTCAATACTTTGTAACATAACCTTTGTTGGCAATAACAGAGGTCAAATGTTTACTATCGGTCTTTACCAGGTTTGCACACACAGTAGCTGGTATTTTGGCCCATTCCTCCATGCAGATCTTCTCGAGAGCAGTGATGTTTTGGGGCTGTCGCCGAGCAACACGGACTTTCAACTCCCGCCACAGATTTTCTATGGGGTTGAGGTCTGGAGACTGGCTAGGCCACTCCAGGACTTTCAAATGCTTCTTACGGAGCCACTCCTTTGTTGCCCGGGCGGTGTGTTTTGGATCATTGTCATGTTGGAAGACCCAGCCTCGTTTCATCTTCAAAGTTCTCACTGATGGAAGGAGGTTTTGGCTCAAAATCTCACGATACATGGCCCCATTCATTCTGTCCTTAACACGGATCAGTCGTCCTGTCCCCTTGGCAGAAAAACAGCCCCATAGCATGATGTTTCCACCCCCATGCTTCACAGTAGGTATGGTGTTCTTGGGATGCAACTCAGTATTCTTCTTCCTCCAAACACGACGAGTTGAGTTTATACCAAAGAGTTCTACTTTGGTTTCATCTGACCACATGACATTCTCCCAATCCTCTGCTGTATCATCCATGTGCTCTCTGGCAAACTTCAGACGGGCCTGGACATGCACTGGCTTCAGCAGCGGAACACGTCTGGCACTGCGGGATTTGATTCCCTGCCGTTGTAGTGTGTTACTGATGGTGACCTTTGTTACTTTGGTCCCAGCTCTCTGCAGGTCATTCACCAGGTCCCCCCGTGTGGTTCTGGGATCTTTGCTCACCGTTCTCATGATCATTTTGACCCCACGGGATGAGATCTTGCGTGGAGCCCCAGATCGAGGGAGATTATCAGTGGTCTTGTATGTCTTCCATTTTCTGATGATTGCTCCCACAGTTGATTTGTTCACACCAAGCTGCTTGCCTATTGTAGATTCACTCTTCCCAGTCTGGTGCAGGTCTACAATACTTTTCCTGGTGTCCTTCGAAAGCTCTTTGGTCTTGGCCATGGCGGAGTTTGGAGTCTGACTGTTTGAGGCTGTGGACAGGTGTCTTTTATACAGATGATGAGTTCAAACAGGTGCCATTCATACAGGTAACGAGTGGGGGACAGAAAAGCTTCTTACAGAAGACGTTACAGGTCTGTGAGAGCCAGAGATTTTCCTTGTTTGAGGTGACCAAATACTTATTTTCCACCCTAATTTATGAATAAATTCTTTACAAATCCTACCATGTGAATTCATGGATTTTTTTTTCACATTCTGTCTCTCACAGTTGAAGTGTACCTCTGGTGCAAATTACTGACCTCTGTCATCATTTTAAGTGGGGAACTTGCACAATCGGTGGCTGACTAAATACTTTTTTGCCCCACTGTAAATGTAACGTACAGTATGAGGATGAGGAAAGCAAGACAAAACCAGAGGTTAAAGAATCAAGAAGGGTGGTGTTGCATCTTTTAGTTAAAAAAAACAAAACACAACCACAGATTAATATATCTATGAAAATGGAAAGGGCCGATTTCCTCAAAGTCAGAGCAACACCAAGCAGAAGCTGCCTTTTCTCACTCCTGCAGAACTTGATCTGCACAGCTTTTACTGTGGCTCAAAATGCTTTGTGATTGTTCTTTGTGAGACAAGCAGACTCGTGCCAGCATTTATCATGTGAGTGCTGAAAGCCGGCGCTGTCACGGCTGGCGGAGGGAGCCGTGTGGTGTGGAGGAAAAGGAGGACCCAAGATGCAGCAAACTGATGATACGAGTGATGTTTTATTTACAAAGGTGGTGGTGACAAAAACAGGCAACGAGGTATGAGTACTTTACAAACGGAAACCTAAACTGGGAGAAACTAAATAGCAAACCTGAGACCGTACAAAGGGGGTGCGGGGCAGAGGGACGCAGAGACAGGACACCATGGAACGCAGATGAATGCAGAGATACGCAGAAATACACGGATGAGTGCAGACGAGCCGACAACAAACACAGACCGACACCCACTAAATATACACACACAAGGTAATCAGGTAATCGCACACAGGAGGGAAGAACAGCTGATCTGAATACACATGATGACTGGAGGACACAAGCTGAACACAATGACAACAGACACAGACTTTCAGAACAAAACAGGAAATCTAGAACCCGAACCGGACACAAGGGGGGAGGACACAGAATAACTAGACAGAGGGAAATAATCACAAAACAAAACGCTGGGTCAACGACCCAGGACCATGACAGTACCCCCCCTCCAAGGGCTGGCTCCAGACAGCCCAAAACAAAAACAGACGAAAGGAAACCAAGATGGCGGCGCGCACAGACGCAGCGGCCCGGAGCTCCTACACTTTTGCACTTTTGGTGGTACTGTGTATTATTTCACACAGTCTGGGGTTACTTCAATACAACAGAGATGATCTACTACAACTAAGCCGTGGAGATCTTCAACTAACATCCGAGTATCTCATCCCCCCGGAGATCCCCCCGGAGATCGTTAAGCAACCCCCGGGGCTACCCGCAACAGCAAGCCGCAGGAGGAGACGTTGCGAGCGGAGGCAGAAGAGAGGCAAGCGGGGAGGCCTGTGGGCACGGCTAAAGACTAGTCCGTTTAAACCACCACTCCCGATCGTATTCCTCTCCAACGCCCGTTCAATCCGTTACAAACTGGATGAAATACGACTGCAGATCGCCACTCGACGGACTTTTAATAACTGTTCGTGCATGATTTTCACTGAAACCTGGCTGGACAGCGCCATTCCCGATGCGGCTATCGATCTAGCAGGCCGCACCGCCTATCGAGCCGACAGGTCTGCGGACTCGGGTAAGAAGACTGGCGGGGGGCTGTGCATCTATATTAACAACCTTTGGTGCACGAACGTCACGGTAACGGAAAAACTGTGCAGTACAGAGGTAGAACTGTTGGTGTTAAAGTGCCGTCCATTCTATCTCCCTCGGGAATTTTCTGCCGTTTACATCTGCGCTGTTTACATTCCACCAGATGCTAATGCTAAGCTAGCGTTAGCACAATTGAGCAGCAGCATCAATAACAGCCTGGTAGCACACCCGGACAGTGTCTTTATTGCGGCTGGGGATTTTAACCACGCGGACCTGAAATCTGTACTTCACAATTTCCACCGTAATGTGAAGTGTGCTACCAGAGGAGATAGAACGTTGGACCAGGTGTACACCAACATGGCGAATGCGTACAGAGCCCAGGCTTATCCCCACCTGGGTCTGTCAGACCATCTCTCCCTTCTGCTACACCCAATATACACACAAAAGATCAAGAGCACTGGGATTACAACCAAAACCGTGAGAACATGGCCGCAGGATGCTATTCCGATGCTTCAGGACTGTTTCCACTGCACAGACTGGGATGTATTCAAGGTGCAGGACACTGACAATCGTGTCGCATTGGACAGTTACACCTCCACTGTCTTGGACTACATCTGTTTCTGTGTGGACAATGTAACAACTTGGAAACGATTCCGTGTGTTCCCTAATAATCCACCCTGGATGACACACGGAGTTCAACAACTTATTCGAACAAGGAACAACGCTTTCAAATCCGGGGACCAGGAGGCATACAGTGCTGCCAGGGCCAACCTGAGAAGAGGCATCAAGACTGCCAAGCAGCAGCACAGGAGGCGTATCGAGGCCAGGTTTGAGAACAACACAAACCCAAGGCAGGTCTGGGAGGGCATCAGGGCTATCACGGACTACAAAAGAAGAACACCATCACCCTCAGCCGACAGTTCTACTCTGGCTGAGGATCTAAATCTCTTTTATGCCCGTTTTGACAGGGAGAACACCGACCCTGTCCTGTCCCCTCTCCCCTCAACCGACCCTGCTCCGGTCCTGAGCACTCATGAGCTGAGGCGTGTTTTCCGGAGCATTAACACCAGGAAGGCGGCCGGGCCGGATGGAGTGCTGGGCTGGGTGCTAAAAGACTGTGCTGCGGACCTGGCGGACGTCTTCACCTCTATATATAACACCTCGTTGTCCTGTTCACTGGTACCATCCTGTTTCAAAGCAGCAACCATCGTTCCCATCCCAAAACAGTCAAATGTCACATGTCTGAACGATTTCAGACCTGTGGCACTCACCCCCATTCCCGCCAAATGCCTGGAGAGACTGGTCATTAAACACATCAGAGCTGCTTTTCCACCATCCCTGGACTCGCACCAGTTTGCATACAGGGAGAACCGGTCAACCGAGGATGCGATCGCCACAGTGCTGCACACATTACTGAAGCACTTGGAACACAGGAACACCTATGCACGGCTCCTCTTTGTAGACTACAGCTCGGCTTTTAATACCATCCGGCCATACAAACTCCGTCCCAAACTCCACCAACTGGGACTTAACTCCTCTCTGTGCAACTGGATTGTGGACTTCCTCACTAACCGTAGACAGAGTGTCAGAGTGGGTAAGAACACCTCTTCCACCCTTGTGGTCAACACCGGTGCCCCTCAGGGGTGTGTTCTGAGCCCTCTGCTATACACTCTCTTCACCCATGACTGTATTTCCTCCTGCGCGTCCAATCTCATTGTTAAGTTTGCAGATGACACTACAGTGCTCGGACTTATATCCAACAATGATGAGACAAACTATAGGACAGAGGTGCAACAACTAGAGTCATGGTGCCACGACAATAACTTGGTCTTAAACACCAAAAAGACCAAGGAGATCATTGTAGATTTCCGGAAGAGGGGTCATAACAACCATCTGCCTCTCTTCATTGGCAGTGAGGCGGTGGAGAGGGTGAGCAGTTTTAAATTCTTGGGGGTAACTGTGACCGAGGACCTGTCCTGGGGCAACCATATCACCTCAGTTGTACGGAAGGCCCAACAGCGCCTCTACTACCTGAGGAGACTGCGGAGCGCACACATTCCCAGATCTCTGATGTTGAACTTCTACAACTGTGCCATCAGCAGCGTTCTGACGTATGGATTTCTAGTGTGGTTCCCCAGCTGCACCAAGGCCGATCAGCAAGCACTCCAGCGGGTGGTGAAAGAAGCTGGCAGAATTATTGGAACAAGTCTGCCAGAGATCAGTAATATCTTCCCCACTCGCTGTCTGAGGAGGGTGCACAGTATCCTGCGGGACCAACATCACCCTGCGCGCCACATTTTCCATCTGCTGCCCTCAGGGAGAAGGTACAGGTCTATACAGGCCAGAACATCCAGACTGGCCAACAGCCTGTATCCACAGGCTGTGAGGCTCCTGAACTCTCTGCCCCCCTCTCACGGACAATAACCATATCCAACTTCTTAATAGCAATGAACTGGTCTGCATTGGTGCATCATATCTTTATTCTCTTCCCCCTCCTGCCCCCCCCCCCCTCTTTCTTAAATAGATAACTATCATATCTGATATCATATCTCACAGTACAATAATATTGAATGGGTTGCATTGTTGTATTTTGTCATGTTTCTCAGGTCTTTGTCTGAATTTCTACGAACATTATTGCTAAGGATTGTCTTATTGCATTGGAGTCACACTGGGTTAAATATGTACACTTGGGTTTTAAGGGGTATTTATTATTTTCTTCTTTTTTTTGGGTTGTATGGAAGCCCCAAACGCAATTTCATTGTTCTTGACAATGACAATAAATAAATAAATAAATAAATAAATAAACCCAGGGCGGGCGGCGGGGGCCCAGGACGGAGGGACCAACACAAGCTCCAGCGAACCGAGGGAATTGTCCAAAACAAAAACACATGCTGGAGTACGAGAACAAAACACAGTTCAGGAGGCCGGCCCGGAGGCTGACAACTCAGAAGTCCCGGACAGTTCATCTTCTGAGGCCGGCCACGTCGGCGACGCAGATCCATAAGCCGACCGAGCGGAAGGCAGCGGTGGCGGAGTGGAGGCAGTTCAGGGGGCCGACCGTGCACACGGCAGCGGCGGCAACAGGGAAACCGCTCAGGGGACCGACCGTGCGGACGGCAGCGGCGGCAACAGGGAAACCGCTCAGGGGACCGACTGTGCGGACGGCAGCGGCGGCAACAGGGAAACCGCTCAGGGGACCGACCGTGCGGACGGCAGCGGCGGCGATGACACAAGTCTGGAGGCCGACCGCGCGGACGGCAACGGCGGCGTCTAGGAGGTCGTCCATGTTGATGATGACGCTCCACCAGCGGCCTGGCAGATGACCGCCGATGTCGAGGCGGCAGTTTGGGACCCGAAGGTGGCGAGACCGAAGCAGCGGCTGGACCAGACGAGGCAGCTGATGAGGAGACCGAAGCAGCGGCTGGACCAGACGAGGCAGCTGATGAGGATGCTGAAGCAGAGGCCGGACCAGGCGAGGCTGAAGCAGAGGCCGGACCAGGCGAGGCTGAAGCAGAGGCCGGACCAGGCGAGGGCGTGGGTGAAGCAGAGGCCGGACCAGGCGACGGCGTGGGTGAAGCAGAGGCCGGACCAGGCGACGGCGTGGGTGAAGACACAGAGGCCGCAGCTGGCGAGGATGGAGACACAGAGGCTGCAGCTGGTGGCGATGATGGGTCTTGGGGCTGGACGGGCTCCTCGGGCCCCCCAGCTGACGAGACAGGAGGCTGGCTAGGTTCTCCTGAACCTCCAGCTGACGAGTCTTGAGGCTGGACGGGCTCCTCGGGCCCCCCAGCAGGCGAAGCAGGAGGCTGGACGGGCTCCTCGGGCCCCCCAGCAGGCGAAGCAGGAGGCTGGACGGGCTCCTCGGGCCCCCCAGCGAAAACTGTCTCTGGACCAGTGGGCACCGGGGCCCCTGGAACACACAGGTCAGAACCAGCAGGCGCACGGGCCTCTGGCAGGCACAGAACAGAACCAGCAGGCACACGGGCCTCTGGCAGGCACAGAACAGAACCAGCAGGCGCACGGGCCTCTGGCAGGAACAGATCAGATCCAGCAGGCGCACGGGCCTCTGGCAAACACAAGGCAGACTGCAGCTGCACAGAGCACTGACCCAGCTCAGGCAGCGACAGCCGGATGCAGTCCTCAGCTGGCTTCTTAATCTCCAGGGGTCCAGAGTCGGCCGGGTGCTGGGACCCAGCCTCTGGGGAGGCCCTGGAGTGCGTCACAGTCTCTGGGCTGGCCAGCTGTTGCGGACTGACAACTGCGTTATGTGGTGTGTCTCTCTGCTTGACATGAACAGGTGTAAAACAGCGCTTTTCTGGTTGGACGGACTGGACTTGTAGTACAGGCGGAGCTGGTGTAGATGGTGGCTGAATAGGTGGCTGAGCTGATAATAAAGCTGATGAGTCTCTTGCCAACTGAGCTATTGACTGAGCTATGGATTGTAACCAAGTGTCTAATAGGTCTGGCTGTGACAGTAATGGAGGTGGCGATTGAGTGGCTAACAGAGCTAGTGGCTGCTGGGCGGCTAACTGAGCTACCTGCTGGGCAGCTGGCTCAACAAACACAGCCCCGGAATAAACAGTCATTCGAGCTGGCGAAACAGACGGAGTGTCTTTTCCACTCACCACAGCCGGCAGTTCCGAAGTCCTAATCTCCGGCTGTGGGGCGACGCGCCGACGGCGCGATCGTCGCTTCCTCCCGGGCAAAACCTCCGGCGGGCCGGGCAAAACCTCCGGCGGGCCGGGCAAAATCTCCACCGCCAGGCTGGGTTGGGAAGCGGTAGCGGCTGGTGGGTGAAAGTGCAGCTCATGAAGGAGGAAGTCCCGTGCCAGCGGGTGAAGCGAGTCTAGCAGCCAGGAGTGTGCCGAGAGTAGCTGCTGTAGCCTGGCTTCTACAGCGCGGTGGAACTCTTCTTCCTCGAGCCACAGGTTTACCAACCTTGCGACCGTGTCGGTTACCTCCTCCCGAAACCCCTGGGTAGGTGCGAATGCTGCTGGGTCCATGTTGGTCGGCTCGTACTGTCACGGCTGGCGGAGGGAGCCGTGTGGTGTGGAGGAAAAGGAGGACCCAAGATGCAGCAAACTGATGATACGAGTGATGTTTTATTTACAAAGGTGGTGGTGACAAAAACAGGCAACGAGGTATGAGTACTTTACAAACGGAAACCTAAACTGGGAGAAACTAAATAGCAAACCTGAGACCGTACAAAGGGGGTGTGGGGCAGAGGGACGCAGAGACAGGACACCATGGAACGCAGATGAATGCAGAGATACGCAGAAATACACGGATGAGTGCAGACGAGCCGACAACAAACACAGACCGACACCCACTAAATATACACACACAAGGTAATCAGGTAATCGCACACAGGAGGGAAGAACAGCTGATCTGAATACACATGATGACTGGAGGACACAAGCTGAACACAATGACAACAGACACAGACTTTCAGAACAAAACAGGAAATCTAGAACCCGAACCGGACACAAGGGGGGAGGACACAGAATAACTAGACAGAGGGAAATAATCACAAAACAAAACGCTGGGTCAACGACCCAGGACCATGACAGGCGCTGTGCGGGAAATGCCTGTACTGTACACGCGACAGTCTGAGCTGATTGCAAAGCAGCCACTGCAGCAATTGCTGACACCATGAGATGAGCATGATGGCCCCTAGTGTGGCCGCATATCACCAGCAGTGGGAATTTCACATGAGCTGTTGCAGGTAATTAGTGTTTGATTGTTTTATTTTGAAAATCACACTGTTGTATCCAGGCTGCAGAGCTCAGGTTTCAAAGACAAATCGTGTGACGAGCATGATTTGGTGTCCTTTAAAACCCTCTGCCCCGCATGTGGCGAAATAAATACGCACTTTGAAGTGCTCTTGTGGTTTTTCTGTGACGCATAGTTAACAGTGCTCATGCCTCCATTGATAATTGATGTCGTGCATTATTAGCCCCTTTCACTGCCAATCGAAGATCCTCTGTGTCACTGTGTGTCTCTAGGTCCCACTGCTCCCGCGGTGCATATCATGCTATAGCTGAGGTGAAAAGCTGATTAAAATCTGCCACAGCCTAATGCACCGAAGACTATGAAAGTTATTTGGGGCCTGCAATGCAGAGTATGATAGTCCTTTGCCAGTTTTTTGCTTCTTTTTTCTTCCCACTCTGTGCAGGTAATAAAAGGAGGAGACAGAGCAGTGTCTTTCATGGACTTACAAGTGGGAGCTTTGGTGCTATTCGGGTGTGAAGAATACTTAAGTCAGGTATATCTGGAGACACAGGCAAATACCAAAGCCGTTTTTCTTTAGACAGGATGTGATTACATGGTACATTACAATGCAGCTCATTACTGCTTATGGCGAATTAATTACATGCCTCTCAGCTGAACTAAATTAAAACCTGGTTGGCTGTGATATTCAACAGGAAGACTGATAAACAAGGCTATATTTGATCGTTCATTGTGTGAAAACTAAAGGCTTGTAGAAAAGCCAAAGGGAGCGATAGAAACTCACAAAAAGTGCATTTGCTACACATCTTTGAGAAAGTTGCTGCCAAGAACAAGACTTTAGTGAGCTTTGCTGCAGTCCCTCAATTTTTAGACTGTCTGAAACAGGCAATTGTAGCTCCCTTTGCTCTCTCTTTAAGCAGCTTTCTTCTGACCTGCTGCCCTTTGCAAACATAAGAAGCTCAAAACAAACTCTAAACACATGGAGCAACATTAGCAGTCATTTGGAGTCATGTCTGCAAGCAGCTAAATGACGTAAGTTCAGTATTCTTTGGTCTGATTAGCTTTTTTTAAATTTATTTATTTATTTTTATTCCTATTTATTCTATTTATCCCCTTTGTATATTTTATTTATATTTGTCTCTGTATTTATATATGTGTGTGTGTGTATATATATATATATATATATATATATATATATATATATATATATATATATATATAACAATTCTGTAACTGTAACTTCGGTCGTTGCTGTGCTTTTTGGAAGTCGAATTTCCCAGAGGAACCCACCCGAGGGATTAATAAAGTTCTATCTTATCTTATCTCTTATCTTAGCTGCTAAAAATGTTAGCTTAGTATCTTAGCTAGTTTCTAATTTGAAATAAGAACGGCATTAGTAATGGTAAATAGGCAATAGGTATCTGTTATAAACTGTAAAACATTATATGTTGGGTAAATGTCACACAACTCTACATCTATATCTACACTCTGCAGGATCTAATGCTAATTCAGTCTTTGTTTAGCGATTCATTTTTTTGGCTCATTATCTGCTAAATGCTAACGTACGTTCACTATAGTTAGATGCTTTTTCATGCTGCCTGCTGCAACTAGAAATTAGCTTGATAAGACAAGATTTTTCATGCTGAATTCAAACACTGAACTAAAATATCCTAAAAGGCCCACAGTTAAGCACGATTGCCTCAGTTTTAAATAAATGATTAAAAACTCAGGCTGTAAATGTAGTGGGTTTGATGAAGTGCAGAAGATAAAGATCATTTTTTGCCAAACCAGAGTAACAGGAACTGTTCTTCTGCATCAGTGGTTTCCACTCTTTTCTGGGTGAAAGTCCACACAAGTATATAATGAAGTTCAGGGTAATTTCCAAAAGGGAATGGACATTTTACAGTGTATTGCCTTCATTTTCATCAGTCTATCCACCCATTTGCTTCCACTTATTCAGTGCAGTGGCAGCGGATTAACCCTTAGATGCATAAGTGGGTCAAAAATGACCCAGTGGGGTTGTTTTCTTGCAATCAGTAGCGGTTTTTGATACGGGCGACACGCGCGGTTGCCCGGGGCAGCATCGTGGTGGGGGCGGCATCACGGGCATCGGAAAAAAATAAAAATAAAAATTACTCGTACTCATGCTGCTCCGACATCATGCCAGAGCATGCATGGCATGATCATGAAATCATGAAAATGTTGTTCCAGGTTCAACATTGCAAGTGACCAATCACATTGTTGTGACGTTATTCCTTTGCGGACCAAGCCATTCGTGCATTTATGAAATTCCAATGTTGCAAGGACAATATCAATTCTGCTTACTGTTTATTAAAGGGTTACGGTTAGGGTTAGGGTCAGGGTCCGTTGATCGGCGGACAGAGGCGGTTTCACGCAGCTTAAGTACAGTTTTTTGTTTTACGCCGGTTTTTCCCGAAGTTGCAAAAGTATGACGTCACAACATTCTGATTGGTCACTTGCAATGTTGATCCTGGAACAACATTTAGTATGATGATCTGGGAACAACACCAACACGAGGATATCAGATCAACCCATTATGATACAGACTTATGCACTGATGTTTTTTCGAAATTCTATAAATTGAGAGCAAGAGCCCTCGGTGCGCCTGCTCACTGCTGAAGTCAAAGTAAACTTTATTGTTATCTCCGCTACATACAGTCCAGTATATAGAGAGATGAGACGACGAGGCTCCAGTTACAGCAGTGCAAGTAAACAAACAATAAATATAAGAACAGTAAGAAAATAAATATACGCTTTAGGATTCGGGGTAAAGGCATCAATAACAATTTAAAATGTATATTTTACAGTTTGATGATTTAAAGTCTCACACACAACCCGTCGATGGGGGAGGGGGACCGGCTGCTTCCAAATAGAGCACATTTCATTCATAATGTTGTAAATCCAAGCCCATTATCTATTCATGATTTGAATCCTGGGTTGTGCTTAATCCCAGAAATAAATCCTAGACAAAGTGAATCTGTGAAGTAAGGTGTAGGTCTATTAGGTTATGTTGTGGTGATCCTTGGGTTGGGGGATGGGTGTTCATACTGGAGTGCAAAATTAAAACCAATGTAAGATGGACAAGAAAGTTCAAAGCCATCAGGTGCTCAGTTTAGAAAAAATAGAAAAGAAGAGTAAGAGAAACGAACAAATGATACAGGTAAGCAGATGTGTCATTGGATAATGGCAGGTCATCCTGAAACAATCAAAATCAGAATACTTTATTAATCCCTAAGGAAATTATGTGGGTTACAGTTGCTCCAAGAAGAAATAGTAACAGTAACAGACTAAACTCCAAACAATTCATTGTGTTACAGATTTTAATATTAATTAGTCATTGTCAATTGTTGCTTCTTCCTGTTCTCATTGTATGACAAATTATGATGGCTGTTTGGTAGCCGTTTGCATACTCTCTCTCTCTTCATATATGTGTGTGTGTGTGTTTCTCTGGTGAAATTCAGTATTGTTCCGACAACTTCTTCCTTCTCTCACCCCAACCGGTCGCAGCAGATGGCCGCCCCTCCCTGAACCTGGTTATGCCGGAGGTTTCTTCCTGTTAAAAGGGAGTTTTTCCTTCCCACTATCGCCAAAGTGCTTTCTCATAGGGGGTCATATGATTGTTGGGTTTTTCTCTGTATCTATGAAGCACCTTGAGGCGACCTTTGTTGTGATTTGGCGCTATATAAATAAAATTGAATTGAACATTTTTATGTCAATGTACAGTCCTTAATATGTTTTATGTGTGTGTGGGGGGCGGGGTGGGGGGGTGAGGGTGGCGCCAGAGGGAGTATTCATCCAGGGTGCCAAACAGGCTAGGACCGCCACTGCTTGCAATATCTAATTAATGAAGTTGTTATAATTTCATGTTCCAGCTATTCCTTAAAAATATCTGTTTTTAAAATCATGCAGTTTAAATTCTTAAGTTACACTTTATACATTTTGCAAAATGTCATTTTTGTAATACTACCTCAAACTTCCATAAATGGGTCAAAAATTACCCACATTCATTTACTATGGCATTTCATGGGAACTTTTGATTCTCATCAACTGTAACTGTAAGGAATTTTATGGACCAGTGATAGTTTTACAATAAACGAACAGCTTGTGCCATTTAGTGGTAGGTTCAAATTTCTACATCACATGTTAAACAAGCCCATCAAATATGGCAGCTATGTCAGAAAGAATCGGTGGCTGTTGATGAAAAAAACAGAAAGTGGATAAACATAATTTATCAGATTCTACGACAAGACCAAAGAAGATGTAGATACTATGAATCAGATTGTGGGGACCTACTCTACTACACCTCAAAGTGTAAAACATAAAGGTGGCCCATGGTGCTGTATTTGACATTGCCACCCTGAATACACCTTTTTCACTGCTCGGCACCCTGAATTTAACAACGGTATCACCACTGTATGACTGGTCATTGTCACTATGCTCTCAAAGGAGTTTGCTAAACCACATATGAGAAGGTTGACCCCAACTACAAACCCTGATCACTGAAGCAATGGGAAAGTGTAGGTTGACAAAGCCACAACTCTGTTACCAGCCACAGGAAAAAAGCAGACAGGGCCAAACAAAGACAACAAGATTTGATATTCAAGGTATGGAGGCCTATTTCCCCCCACCACTCCCCCTGCCAGTGGCAGAAGCCCTCAGACATCGGTGCGTTGGTGGTTCTTTGTGTCCGGGGATGGGCGTCCAGGTACACACCGGCTCACTCCTTGGTGGCTGCTTATCGGGGCCTGGAGCCTGGGGCTCGTTCGGGCCACTTCGGGGATGGGGTGGCCTGGGGCTCGGTCACTCTGGCACAGCTGGCTGCCGGCGGAGCTCACGGGCGCGTCACTGCAACCCCCCCTGGCTTCTGCTCCGCAGCTGCTGAGTGACCCCTCATCTGGGTCTCTCCTCAGCTCTTTCTGGGATAGTGGTGCAGCTGCCCCTCTGTTGGTCTTCCTTGGTCTCTTGTGTTCTGGGGGCCTCTGGATGTCTGGAGTCTTGATCTCCTCCATACCTGCTTCATGCCCTGGAGGACGGAGCTGTGGCTCCCCACACCCTCTAGCAGATCATTACATGAAGGAACCTTTTAAAAACAAGCGCGCTCATGCTCACAGGTGTACACACGGGTGCTCACACACATAAACTACACCCTCTTTGGCTCCTACCTCAAAGCACACTGTGTTCTGTTGATCTTATGTGCTGCACAATAATGTTTAATATTTAGTATTTACTGTTATATTCCCATATATCATCGTGATGTTGTTTATTGTATTGCTCTCATTTTCTTCTGCTTGTTTTCCTTTTTCTTTCTCAACAGGTGATCCAGGTGATTGATATATGTATTTTTTTTGTCTGCTTATTTAGTTGTTTTTTGCCCTTTATCCCCATCCCTCTTCTCCGCTGTTTTTTCCCCCTCTTCCTTTCTCCCTTTTCTTTTCCTCATTCAACTCTCCCGTATCTAGGAAGTGAAAATAAAAAATAAATAAAATAAACAATAAAAGGTGAATCAAATAGACCATTACGGCAAGGCTGGGATGGTCCATTTGGTAAAGTAAATCCGTTGGTGTCAGAGATTTACAGTTAACAAACAGTCAGGTGAATAAACAACACTGAGACACTTGATACTGATAACGTGCGGCACGGGTGAAACTCAGAGAGAGTCACACCGAGCTGCAGTATTCGTTTATTTTTATAGTAGCAGGGTGGGACAAGCATAGCAGTTTCCTTTAATTTTGCATACGTGTGTGTGGGTGTATGTGTCACTAAGTTCGTGTGTGTGCTACTCTCTTTGCTGTAAATGACACGGGGTCAGCTTCCTGTTTCTGCGAACAAAGCTGTGGGTGTTGTATCTGTGCAAAGGAGCAAGTCTTTCCTATAAGAGTAAAATATGAACATATACTTTAATGCAACATAAAACTCATAAAAGCGTTTCTTCCTTAACAGTTGGGCATCTTTCATCGCCTTTAGACAATAATTCTGATGGCAAAAGAACCAAACGGGACAGGCAAAAAAAAAAAAAAAAGATTTGATATTCAAGAAATGAAAATAGTGAAGTCAGGAGGTTGTGTGGAAAATCACTGTACAGTGTACCTCTGTGTAGTGATTACAGCAGTCACAACTTTATGGAGTTGTGACAAACCACATGCAGGTGGGGGGGGGGTTGTTTTTAAACCACTTGTGGAGGATTGTAGGGTCCAGTCACTCATGCATCTAAGGGTTGAGCAGGGTACACATACAATTCTCATCAGCAAAATGTTCCCTCCTGTGGATCCCAAGGTGCTATCAGTCCAGACACAGCAAATTCTTGGGTCTCCTCCTAGTTGTACATGATTGGATAAATCTTCAAAAATCAGATGCCTGAACAACTTTAGTTTTTTTCAACACAAAAAAGTAGCAACAAAAAAGCCTCACCAAGCTCCCTACAGATGGCTCAGCCCCTTGCCCTATCTCTAAGGCTCAACCCAGCCACCCTACAGTGGAAACAATTTTTTGCTTCCAGCATTTGCAGTCTTGGTTCACTATCCACAGGTCATGAGTACACAAGAGGATTGTAAAGTAGACTGAATGCTAAATTAAAAGCAGTTGCTGGACCTTCCTATGATGACTGGACCATCAACAAGATACTGAAATGTTTGAAAGTTCTCGCTTGAGATGATAATTCTCCAACCCAGAGGGACCAATCTGCCATTTTTCAGCAGGATACCATGGACTCATACTTGGAAGTGCTGACTCTCACCTGGCTGCTTCACACTGGGCTGCAAACTGTTCCAGCATGTGGTGAAGGTTCCACTCCAATGAAGTTAACCGAACTAAGTCATCTGCAAAAAGTAGTGTAATTCTGAGTATAAATGATTGGTGGGAATACTTTTTCTGCCTTTCATAATGAAATACGGCTGTATAAATGTGTCATGGCTCATGTGTACTCAATCACTCAGTTGGTAAAAAAGGCTGATCGTAAACAGCCAAGATGCAGTTTGTGAAACATTTGGTAAGACCACAAGCCTTGTCAAATACAAACAAAAATAAATCATGACACAGAATATAATGATGAGTTTATGATGAGGTGAACTGAAGAGGAGGCGAGGGACACGTGCTGCTAGGTTGAGACAAACGTCGCTCGTTGAGTCCTTTGATGCTGCAGGCAGGTACTATCCAGGTATAAAAGGAGAACATATGGAGTTGTTGGCTACGTGTTGCACTGTTGCTGAATTTTGGAAAGTGACTTTGCATCTAGACTTAGGTCTTTGAGTCTATGTTTAAACAACGAGAATTCAACATCCTGAAAACTACAGAATCCCATTTTTCTAATTTACATGAATGAAAAAAATACATGCTACGGTAAACAGCTGTATGAGTATAGCTTGGAGTAAAATGTGTGTCCCTAAAATCACCTCATATCAATTTAATTGGCCTAGATTTACTCAGGTAAGGTGTTATGGCCCTAGCAGGGCCTCCTCTTGAAATTACTCGTGTGGGTGTGGTGTCATTCTCTCTCTGCCTCCTCCTCTCTTGCCCCTCCCACCCCTGTTTGCCCTCTCTCCAGGACGCACCTGTTGTTCATTACCCTTGTTTGGCATCTTGACCCAGTCAGCAATCACCTCTCTGAGATTATATAGGCTGGGGAAGACTGTGTGATGTGGGTGGTTTGTTCCTGTGACTCTACTCTGTCTTTGTAGGTGGTGGAATGGTCTCGGTGTGTGTTTGTCCTTCCCGTGGTGTTAAGTGAGTAGTTGGGCCGGTGAGCCTTTGAAAGTGCCTTTTTGTGGTGTGGAGTTTTTTGTTTGTTTGGTAGTTGTTTCCTTTGTTGTTTTCAACCTCTTCTTTTCTTTTTGGCCTTATTGATAAAGAGGTGTTGCCAACTCTTTGTGTTAGGATTATTTGCAATAAAAACATTATATGCTAAACAACTCGGTCTGCTTTCCTTCTCATTCTGTTCTGTTACCGATCCCACTCACACCCCTAGACCTCTTCGTGGGGATGTAACAATGTTGTAGGGTAAGTATTTAAAGTGGATTATATAGGTTAGGTATCTTTAAAATACTGTATACAGCATACTTGCTGTAAAACAAATATTGTAGGCTGTAGAAAATAAAAATGCAACTCAAATATTTTACACAAGCTTTAGATAACAGGAAGTTGGATAACATGTATGTGTAAAATGTTTAAGCTCCATTTTCAGTCACATTGTTTTGAATGCTTGTTAATTGAACTTTTTGAAATACAGGCATGGACTCCAGGGTGTTGTTTTGTTTTTGTTTTTTTTTTTTCCTCTCCTTGTATGCTAATTCTTAAGTATCAGATACCAGCCTGAATTTTACTGGGAATCAGATCAAAAAGGAAATCTGTGTTGTGACACATAGTGGAAATTTTTATTTCTTTTATAATTGGTTTTATTCTGATTTTAGTGTTTGTTTTATTTGCATGATTTTATTCTGATGTTTATTGCATGATTTTTTTTTTTTTTTTTTTAAGTGTTTTCATATGACATTGTTTTAATCCACTGTGGACTGGCTGGCCATGGGACAAATTGGCTGATAGTAATCACCTGCTGAGGTGTGGGTGTGTCCTGAGGTGGCCTATCAGCTGGTGAAAGGGCCCATTTAAAAGGAAGCTGGCTGAGCATTGCAGGAGGCCCAGATATAAAGAGAAATGCAGAGAAGCCAGGCGCTGGCGCGATTGTGCTGCCCGATCGTCAGAGGCGTAATGCGACGACCCAGTTTGGACAGTAGGAACAGTAATGGCAAGAGACAATGCGCGTGATTGACAGCAGGGCAGAGGTGCATTTGTTAGTAGTGTCTCAACTGTTGTTTACCAGGTGCAACTATGTTGGAGGGTCTTCATAGCAATTAGCCAGGCCAGCTTCCCGGATGATGGTTCTGGCCAGTATTTATCTGCTTGCAGGGCGATGCCACGAGGGAAGACGCTGTGGTAGCAAGCGACAGACTAAAGTGCAGAGTGTAAGCTGGGCTGTGATGGGAGGCGTCCCCCTTGTCCTCCTGGTACTAGGCTGGTGTGGTCCCCGCTAGAGTTGGATGTCTCAAGACCACTTTTACGTGGTCTTGCTGTCTCAGATCGACATGGTATTTGGGAGATTTGGAGTAAACAGTATCCACGACACACAATGTAACGTTTTCATGCGCAAAAGCATCAGCTCTAAGAGCCGTGCTTTGTAATGAATCAGAAGAGTCGACTCCCATTGAGCGAGAGCCAGCTCCCCCCTTAATTTCTTTTTGCTGCTCAGCTCTCACACAGTGGCTCAGCTATGCTCCAATCCCTCCATATTGTGGCTAATCACATGCGAGGATATAGGATAATATCATTATGTGAAAAACAGAGGGTGAGAGACGCGACAGTCAAGTGGAGCGCTGCGTCTGTCATCTCAGTGAGTGAGACGTAGACAGCGGTGAGGAGGGCTGTGCGAGTGCATCACAAACACATAAATATGCCTGACACCCGTAAACGAAGCAGCATCCGGCTGCAGCTGAAAGGCTTTTTTGTCTTAGTCTTGTCCTGACTTTGTCTTGGTCTTCACTCGATCTGTCTTGGTCCTGGTCTTGATACCCTCTAGTCTTTGGTATTGTCTTCGTTTAGGCGGTCTTGACTACAAGTCTAGTCCCTGCTCCAAAGAGAAATTGGACCCCTGTTGTCAAACACTAGGAACATTTGTCCTGCCTTTTTTTTTTTTTTTTTTTTAAGGAAAATGGCATTGCTGGGCTGTGGGGGATTTCAGTGCACAAAGAACATTTCATACATACATTTGTTATTCTTCCTTTCTGGCCTGGAAATATTTGTTTATTTGTTTAGTTATTTGAGTTTCTCCTGCTGTAATAAGTGCAAACTACTTTAAAATAATCCAATATAAAAATGCTTTTCTGAGGAATTTACAATCCTGACAGCTTCAGATTCAGCATTTTTCTCCAATAGGTTTTAGTTAATGTTGTCCACATAAACACATCCACAGGGTAAACACAATTGGTACAAACAACAAATCATGTATTGCTGGATATGATTTATTGATTGTTTTTACCTTGTTGGTAAAGGCTGTGAAATATTCAATAGTGCTGCCTGCATGCACCACATTGTTAATCTTGCAGTCTGTAAGTAGTCTCGGTCCCTCATCATCCTCAATTATTTGCACATCTCCATTTTATGATAGGCCGCTCTGTGAAAATGCTCTTAGCAGCTTGGTTGTACTGTATAAGGAGCCAGCTACGTGGGTGGAATATGTGGGAAAATATATTCAGAAACCAAAAAGAGTAACTTTCTACCTTTTAGGTTGTTTGTGTTATAGTCCTCCAGATATTGTTACATTCTCAAAATGACACACCAAACTTCAATGGGAAATTATTTTTTTCCTGTAACCTTCAAAACTGTAGCTCAGGTCAGCATCCTCTGCAATGTATGCCTTTGTCAAATCATTTGATTGTTTTTTTATGGACTGTGTGATGTAAAAAAAAAAACCCCACAAAGAACATTTCATACATACATTTGTTCTTCCTTTCTGGCCTGGAAATAAACTCTTTCTAATTAAGACTTGTAGTGTTGCAGTGCCCTGGGTTTCTGATTTGCTTGCTCCCCACTTGTATTTACCTCCCTAGTATGACATTCAGGTGCACTAGCTTTAGTGCAATTGCACATCACTACTGTGAACACTCTGCTCTTTTAGTTTTCAGTCCTTTATTTATCCAGGTAAAATCTCATTGAGATTAAAAATCTCATTTCCAAGAGAGACCTGGTATCATGGCAACAAATGTCAAAATACACCTACTACACAAGTATAAAAGCTCTCACTTTGGTTATACAAGAACCCCCAGTTTTCCTACACTAACATGCACATGATCCCACAGGGAAACAGGCAGCAAGTCTTTTGAAAGTCCATGAAACTCCTGCTGACTGGATGGTCAGACTCCTATGACCTCTCCAAAAGTCCAGGAAGACTAAAACGCTAATACAGAAAATAAAACCTGCACTTTCCTATTGACAGGTTAATAACAATGCAAGTAGAGTACAACTATTCTGATGAAGTGTATTAACAAAGTTTAGTAAGGCCGTTACACACCAGAAGAGGAAAAACATGAAATTTAATTTTGATTTTCTGGATCTGAGCTTGCCTTGTAATATATATGTAGACACACTGAAATAGACATACCACACTTATATTTTGGGGTGCAGTTTTGGAGCTCAGTATTTTGGCCAAGGACATTTCAGGCATGTGTACTGCAGGAGTCAGGGATCACACAGCTGCACAAACAACGAACCAACACAAGTAGTTTGAACCTGAGTTTCCGTTCCCAAGTTTTCAGTATACCAGGCTTTACAGAAACGTGTATAGAGTATTGTAGAATATTCGATAGGGTGATTCTCCACATATACATTCTGTATGCGCTCATGATCCTCATGTGTCTTATATGCTGCCTTTTGCCAAAGATGCATTCTGCTAGTCTGTGTTTGTCTCAGAGGACCAGAGAAGACAACATCTCTTGTGCACCTTGTGTATGCCAGCATAGCAGCAACGCATGCTTACCATTCTGAATCTGTATCCAGCTCTTTGTGTGCTATTCTAAATCAGCCAGTGGTACTCTGCTGTCAACATGCAACCTGCTCCCACTAGATTGTGCTCACTTTCTCCGAGATCCAAGAACCTTTATTTCCATAGCAACCATGAATCAAAGTAAAAAACAAAACATATTTAGTATTTAGTATTTATTTATTTATTGTCATTGTCAAGAACAATGAAATTGCGTTTGGGGCTTCCATACAACCCAAAATACAGCTGACAAATACTACAGTATTTGTCAGCTGGGCTTACAGCAAGAAAAGATTAAAGTAACATGCCTCTGCGAGACCATTGTTGCCTCATGGCCTTTTAAACAAAGATTTTGGAGAACTGTGAGTTTATTTTTCATAATAGCTGCAGCACACACTGTGGATGAAATTTAATTGCTTGTTCATTGAAGAAACATCAACTTTTTAAGTGAGATGTAAACTGAATCAGTTAAAACTTTTAATAACTGGAATCTGGTTGTTTTCTTGTGTCTATATACATTCTTGAGGCTGTGATTTTTCTTTGTAAAACACTGAATGTTGTATTTTTCACTTTCACTTTTGTAGGAACATGCTTTTCTTCCCTCTAACTTGGCTTGTTGGCGCATGAAAGCACTGCCATAAAAATGTATTGCAATGTGTTAGATCATGTGTTATATTAAAAAAACCAAACCAAACAGAACATGGCACTCTATTGTAAAGGGAAACAAAATTTCCTGTGAGTGCTAGTGAAAATCAAAAGCTCTGCATGGTACCATTTACGCACCTGCCATTCATGCATTCTAATTTTATTTCAACAAAGTCTGCAAATTGCAACTCATATGTGATTTAAGTTAGTAAAATATGCTCATGTAATGCTGTTGTTAAGGAAACTAAGGTTACAGATCACATGCAACCAGGCCCATTACAGAATGCAAACTGTAGTCTCCCTTGTTGATATAAAGCACCCAGTCATCCACCCAGCCTCTGCCCCATTATTTTTTGCTTTGCTAGGACCCACACGCAGCATTGGCACTGAACATTGGCAGCGCACGTACATAAATAGATTCTGGGCTCCCCTAACAGATATCCCATTAGTTTACCTTTTACAGCCAATACATCAAACAGCAAGGGAGCCCAACTGTCTAAAAAAAATGACATTTTATTGTGACTTCAGCATATCCCAGCCTTTGGCTAGCGCTCGCTATTGCATCCTTGACAACAAATCATTTCATAAACGCTGTAAGCTAAATTGTGGTCATGTCAGCACCAGCAAACATGCTCTGCATTTACTGATTTAAATGGGTCCGTCTTGGATGAGTTGGATGAAACTCCAGAAGGGACAAAAGGTCATGTTTTTATCCAGAATTCTGTTGACAAGTTTGGAGAAACACTGGTGGTATCTGAGGGCCCTCAAGCATGCATATAGTCTTTTTTCTACACAAGATTGACACAGTGACTAGTTACAATTTTATATGAATCTCAATGCATATGAATTTTATCCAATACTTTTGTCTAACTCAAACTTCATAGTGGAAATGTTGTTCTTGTTCTTGTGGAGAAAACGTTTGTGAGCATGTAAAGTTCATTTGCTGAAGTAAATTGCAAAACAAAAAGGTTCCATCCTTTCAGTGTTTCCTATAAACATTCTTCTTCAGTTTGGTTTATAGGCTCCTACAGTGAGATAAGGTGGCAAAGTTATTACACAGCTCTGCCTTTGTACATCAGTTTAATATATATAATACCGAGCACTACACGGCATATCTCACAGTCAGGTATGAGAGGACAAACAGAGACGTGCTAACAGGTGTCAACCAGGACGCCAGAATAAAACAGCTGAAGTAATGACTGTGTGTTTAATCTGTACACATTGCAGCCAACCAACAGTCTGCGAAGGTAATGAAACAAAGGATTCATGGTGTATCATCTGAGGTAATGCACTTTTTTCACACTTTATTATTTCAACAGTGATATTATTCCTTTCTTTACTCTTGCTCATCTAACAAACTGGAAGTTGACTTTGCTTAGATAGTTTTCTTTGTTTTACTGGATTTGAATGGCTTTAGTGTTTGTCTCTTGGATTTTACCTTTACAGTGTTATTTTATGTTCATAATTTATCAGTTTCAAAGTGCTTTAACTGGACTGCATGAATCATTAATTTCATAACTGCTGGGTATGATGTAACAAATAATGTGATCATGAGATCATGAGTTTGCCATTTATTTTATTTTATTTTGTATTTTGCAATTTACCAGGAACAACGGTGCTCAGTAAAAACTGATGACTGATGATTTTATTGCAGAGTAGAAGAACTATAGAACCTATCTGCTACAAGTCAGATGTACTTTACCTTACTGTTCACCTCTTTGCATAACAATCCATCATGTATAGATTTGAGATGTTTTTTTTAAACCACAGCTTCAAGGCAGCCAGTGGTTTGCACTTCATTTGCATTTATTCTGGGGTGTGAAAATCAGCTTCCAGAACCTCCAAACTTGCTGGAAGACCTGTGCATAATCCATTCTAGTTGAAGTCATGTCTGCTTTTGCAATTTTACAACTTACTTTTGTGTTGTAACCGAGCAGAGGTTTTCAAATCTATTTGCACTCACTGATACACGGCCACACAATGATAACCTAACGCCAATAGTAGGAGAAAATCTTTTCATTTTTTTCTTTTTTTTAACCAACTGATTACCTATCTCAAAGAATCATTGGGAGTCGTTTTAGCTATAAAGAAATAAATGAATGTTGATAGATGCTTTTGGGGTGGGAAGACATGAAGGAAATAAGAGTACTTTATAAACAAAGGCTTGCGTTTTTTCATACTCTGTGCGCAGCGGGGCTCTTTGGAGTCAAGGGCAATGACAACTGCAAATGAGAAAAAAGCCTATGCACACTGAACATTTAATAATGTTTAGCCTTCATCGCAGCACTGGAATAAAAATACAGACACTTAGGTAGCACACAACACAACACATGAGTTACAAGTGTTTATGGAGGAAGGTGTAACAGAAATCACTCAGGCAATCAAAGAGAAGGCATTTTGGCTTTGATGAGACGGCACGGCATTGTGATTTGTTTCATAAATCTGAACTTAGGATTCAGGATGTCTGCATCCTGAATCACTAACCGGTAAGGCTGTCATAATGAAGTAGGTGTCTGTGGGTGCAACTACACTGACCTTCAAGCAGCATTTTCCTTCCAGCTTTACCTGTGTGGAGCATACCTTTAGAAAACCTGCCTGATATAGACTAGGAAGCAAAGCACAAGTACTCAACAGAATATACTATGGATTGCCACATGTGTGGGAAAAAAAAGGGGGAAAAGGGAGAAAAAAAATATATAGAGGCAGAAGTTTTGGACATAACTTCTCATTTAATGATTTTTCTTTATTATTGTGACTATTTACATTGTAGATTCTTACTGAAGGCATTAGAACTATGAATGAGCACACATGCCATTATGTAGTAAACAAAAAAGTGTGAAATAACTCAAAACATATTATAAAACATAAAATGTTTTTAGATTCTTCAAAATAGCCACCCTTTGTATGTATATATACAGCTGTTTATTTGTTTAGTTATTTGAGTTTCTCCTGCTGTAATAAGTGCAAACTACTTTAAAATAATCCAATATAAAAATGCTTTTCTGAGGAATTTACAATCCTGACAGCTTCAGATTCAGCATTTTTCTCCAATAGGTTTTAGTTAATGTTGTCCACATAAACACATCCACAGGGTAAACACAATTGGTACAAACAACAAATCATGTATTGCTGGATATGATTTATTGATTGTTTTTACCTTGTTGGTAAAGGCTGTGAAATATTCGATAGTGCTGCCTGCATGCACCACATTGTTAATCTTGCAGTCTGTAAGTAGTCTCGGTCCCTCATCATCCTCAATTATTTGCACATCTCCATTTTATGATAGGCCGCTCTGTGAAAATGCTCTTAGCAGCTTGGTTGTACTGTATAAGGAGCCAGCTACGTGGGTGGAATATGTGGGAAAATATATTCAGAAACCAAAAAGAGTAACTTTCTACCTTTTAGGTTGTTTGTGTTATAGTCCTCCAGATATTGTTACATTCTCAAAATGACACACCAAACTTCAATGGGAAATTATTTTTTTCCTGTAACCTTCAAAACTGTAGCTCAGGTCAGCATCCTCTGCAATGTATGCCTTTGTCAAATCATTTGATTGTTTTTTTATGGACTGTGTGATGTAAAAAAAAACATAGGAATACATTACAACTACAACTACAGTACTGATTGTGTAGTTTTTTTTGTTACAAACTTAATACTGACCTATAAATCATTCAAGGAGGAAATAATCCAACAAACTCAAGGAATGAGCCAGTGAGTCGTACAGCTTTTTTTTAGGCACTTAGTTGCTAGCATCCAAAAGCACATCTTTTCTTCCCATTTCTCTAGTTGTATCTATGAAAAATGCCAAAGATAATGCAAGTTGATGGACATAAAATAGTATTTTTGCACCAACAAGGTCACCATGGTGTGCAGTTTGTCCTTAAAAATTCTGAGAAAACTGGACAAGTGCAGGACAAATGAAGAAGTGGCAAACCTAAAAACTATCTACAGCAGATGAA
This sequence comes from Diplotaxodon limnothrissa, assembly GCF_057381915.1. Lineage (NCBI taxonomy): Eukaryota > Metazoa > Chordata > Actinopteri > Cichliformes > Cichlidae > Diplotaxodon > Diplotaxodon limnothrissa. The sequence continues at coordinate 32,745,574 of NC_140596.1, forward strand.
CAGTATCTGAAAGTCATGTCCTTAGGAGATCCAGCAGAGACCTGACACGGGACATCAAGAGATGAATCTGCTAATTCAGTCAATCCATCTGCATTCACTGAAGCCTAATCAGAAATGGTCCTAGTGGAAGGGTGACTGTCTAGAAGCCATTATTAAGGACGTGAAACAAACAAATTACATATGAACTGGACAGAAAATCAGTGGCAGAGCGTGATTTTCTGTCCAGTGTGATAAATCCAAATCTGAATGTTTTTATTTAAAACTGTATGTACAGAGGAGGTCAGGAGAGCGATACAACAATGAGTGTCTACAACTATCTGCCACACACCCTGCCAGTGCAGCAGAAGCATACCGGCATAGGAAAACACACAATAGAACACTATCAGTCATGGAGTGGTCCCAAAGCCCGGACCAGTATGGGATCAACTTGACAAAGACCCAAACAAAAGGCAACAAAAGAAGAACTTTTGTATCGGTGCTGATATCAGAAGAACTCTGATACTTCTGATATCAGCACCAATATTTTTAACTTATAAAGGCAGCTTATGTAGTGGAGAGCAGTGTGTCATGATTTCTGAGACGATTTTGAATATATTTGAATGACAACTAAATCACTGAGATTTTTGCTTTCCACAATAATGTGTTAACACAGCAAAAACATCTTTCATCTTCCTTTGTATTTTGAAACAGGGCTTTTTTTTGGAGACCTGCAAGGACTCAGGGTCAGCTTCTGTTGTTTAAATGTTCTATAAGCTACAAATAAAATAGACCTGACAGTCAACGCAAAAAGGTTCAGACATTTTTCTCAACTTAGATGATAGAAACAAAGTATCAATAATATTGTGATAATATCTTGCAATACTGCAGTAAGCCTGGAGAACTACTTAAAGAAATAACAATAGAGCTTGCCTAAAAGAGTTCCGACTGTGTTGACGAATAAAGGCAGTCATACCAATTAACTTTAAACATTCTTAGAATTGAACAAACTCTGTTTTTGCCTTATATACATTGCAAGTATGCTGTCGCGGTCAGCGATGGCAGACCGTGGAGTTGAGGAAAGTAGGGCCCAAACGCTAGACTCTTATAGTGAAGGACAGTGCATTTATTTATAGTGAGTGGACAACAACAACAACTATGCACAAATCCAGCACTGTGGCTCTCGTGGCGATTCTGCTGTGAATCCCACACAGTGCACGTGTCCATAAACAGTGAAAGAGTGACGACTCCAAAACTCCTCGCTCCCGACTCCTGGTGACATAAAACACACACAGCTCAGCAGGAAACCCACAGTAGCGATGTCGTTCACATAAATACTCATCAACGGCGGTGCTTTACAGGTTTGTTATAGTATAATCCCACGCTGACTGGAGCTCCGCCACCTTCCTAAATAGGACGCTCTTGATGAGGCCATCAGCTGCAGCTGGTGAAGGATAACGAGCGGCAGGCGTGGCAGCCTCCAGTGCGGGGACACTTCCGGGTCTCAGTCCCCTCAGCGACCCAAAACAACCGGGAGCACACAGGGAGAAGGAGGACAAAAAGGAGAGAAAACCACCCAAAACACAACATACGGAAAAATAAACAGATACAAAAAATACATGAGCCCCGGGTCTTCAGACCCAGTCCATGACAAAATCAGTAAATCTATATCCCATTTTCCTGGCAAAGTATGAAGTAATGAGGGGTAGCTAAAGACCTTCACACAGTACTGTTCATATACAAACACACACTTGCAAATTTATATGGTCAAAGTGAGTGCAGTCTAATATTACAGACATAACTGAATGGACTGAGGTGCAGATTCTCTTTTATGGCCACAGTGTTGCATTTAACAGAGAAGTGGGTGTAATCTTTTGTCCACCATTGTGTATATGACCAAGTCAGTGTTGAGCTGTTGAGTTGTCAGTGTAACACACTACAACTCAACAGCACCACAAACTTTATACTTCAGATGATCACATGATCACATTAAACAAACGAATACAGAATATTTTCCCTCCATAATATTAAGATCTATTTGAGACTTTGCATTAGACTGCATTTCTCTTAGTTAGATGAACCTGACAACTCTGCCCAAAGCTACAGTAAGTTAGTCTCATGCTAAATTTAATATAATTTTAATATGAAACGTTCACTGACTTCAGAGTCCTACACAGAACTGAACTCAGGAGAGAAGTGACAGGATTCGCCGTTGCTCAGAGAGATTAAAGTATCCCTGAAACATGAATAATATACATAATGTACAGAAAGTCATAATGAACCCTCCAGGGTAGCCATCATGGTGCCAACGTGTCCGTGTGAGCACACAAAGCTGTCATATCTATACCAGTGAGTGTTAATATGTAGAGCCCTTATCTGGCAACAGTGACAACAGGAGATGTGTGTATTCTATTTTGAAGGTAAAATTATGCTGCTAGGCAGAAGTGGGTGTTTATCACACACTGCTGCACATAATGTTGGCCTGAAGGTCCATCTCCCCAACGCGCCTTTTAACTCAAGGACTAACAGGAATGGGAAAACTGAAATTGAGGCAGATAATAAAACTGTTATACTAGCCCGGACAGGGTAAAAATATTAATGGAAGTACATCAGGAAAAAAAGAGTGCTTGTGGCAAGTTTAGAGATCATTGGGAGTTTGAAACAATGTTTGGCAAAATGGGGAGAAATGACCTTGAAGCAGTTTCATGTCAATTTCGCACCTGGATTTTCATTTGTATTTTGCATAAGGTCTTATTATGTCTTTATTTTCCTGAAATTTGTATTATCTTTGGTCTGCCCAGTTGTGGCTTGAAGGTACTAACTGTATTTATTTTTCATCTCGGTGCATCACAAAAACACTCCTTCAAAAGCAGCTCATCTGAACAACAAATATGGCTGTGATTTACTACTTGCCCAGACATATTCCGTTCCCCCTGTGTGAGAAAAGCCAACCCTAGAGAGGTTCCTTTAGAGCTGGGAACTTTCTTGTTATTTCTAGTTATGTGTAGTTCAATATTCCAATCATTAGACATTATGCTACTCTAGTGTGCAGAGCCAGGACTGCACACAAAGCAGGAAGCGCCTGCTGTGGGATTAAAAGCAAGCTTTGCATAGCTAAACAGTGAGATCCCTTGAAGCTGCCAGTCCTTTCCGTGTGCCAACTTCATAAATCAATACGGACATCAAATGTGACAGCTATAGATTTAACAACTTCGCCCAGATCTCAAAGAAGAAAGTTCACTTCACTGTAGTTGCCTTCTTTTCCTCTTTGGTGCCCTACCCCAGTAAAGCATTATCGACTTTGTCGACTCAGTTTGAACCAGAGTAGCTATTCTTTCCCCAATCTCCTCTCTTTGCTTCACTTTGAAATTATCAGCATTCGAAGCTCCTGCAGCTCCTTTTTCAGTGGCAGCGGGGCTCTTTGATAATATTATAAACACGTTATCTATTGCAAATCTCTTTCACATGCAATTTTCTCACTTTCACATTCCCTAAACTTCAGTTATCCTGTAATACGTTGGGGGTGAGGGAACAGAGTCCAGCAGGAGTAAAGGAAAGAGAGGGAGAAGAGATTACTAGAGCTGCTTGTAGAATTTTAAAGATCCATTATCTCATATTGGCCTGATTTAATAAGCACTAGGGGACACTGAAGTATTAAATCTATCAATGCTTTAATGAAAAAATTCACCTAAATTATGTCATTTTCCACTGAAAGTCTTCCTCTGATTCCACGCAATTCACCCTGAATAATTTGAAATAAGGGAGGCTATAGGGGGCACGGGGACGAGATATATTCCCAAATCTGGGAAACTGACCGTTTTTCTTTGCTGATTCAGCCAAGCTGACACAGAACTGATTTCATAACGATGTGCATTTCCATGTGTTTGTGTCAGCAAAGGTTGGAACCATAAAATAATTGCTCCGATCGTTTATGGTTGCCTGTGAGGAAATATTCATTTTTTTGCATCACTGGAAAATCGTGCATCTTGTCAGCTGTGAAACATTTAAATCATAGCCTAGTCAAACAAGTCCTTTCATTACCTGCTGCTGTACTGTCATGTATTTTTCTTGTCTTCTTTTCCTTGGCCTTCATATCTGCAATATTACTGCAGAAGAGTGGACTGTACGCCCACACTCTTTTACATAAATGAAATAATCCCATTCACAGCTGCAGCTGACAAGCAATCAGCATATTATTTCACACTGCAGACCTGTATCAACGCACATTGTATAGATGTATCTGCTGCTGAAATGTTGCGCATATGAGATATATATATATATATATACATATATATATATGATTTATTTATTTATTTATTTATTTATTTAAATACAAAACCAGCCCCTGTTTGTGTACTTCATTAGGGTATAATTAGGCAAATTTGTGCTTTCTGATTAGTGTACTAGTGGCACTGCGGGGCCTCAAAAAGAAATGCGTTGCTGTAATGAGGGGCCACATTACACACAGAAGCTTTTTTCCTTGAAACAGTCTAAAGTAGAGTACAACATGCCTTTAAGTGCTTTGTCTTATGGGGTACAATGTATTTTCTTAAAGTTTTGATAAAATTAAAAATACCAATATCTCAATAGTTTTTAACATCAACTTCTGACTGTTGTTGACTTTGCTGAGATTTAGCACTCTGGTCTAACAACATAGTCTCTGGACTGAAAAACTGGGAGGCTTCCATGTGTGCCACAAAATATGTAGATGATTGCAGGAAATAAGGGATCAGCTGAAAGTTTTAATAAGAAAGTTGAAGCTAAAGCTAGAATTTTCTAGTTAACTTCACAGGTATATTGTAATTATGGGAACAAGAAACTTCAAATTGCCAGAACTCGTCTGAATTTGTAAATCTTAGCAGAATCAAAAGCTGCGAAATATTATTTTTTTCTTTGTTTAAATAGTATACATCTGGGATTTCACTCATGCATGCAAGCTCTGCCAACACACTTCAAGAACAATTAAGCTTGATGTGTCAAAGTCGACAAACCAGTGAATTGTGCTACATCCACAACTTCAGTGCTCTGTCTGTAGCGCCAGTTGAAAAGGCTAAAGTCAGAACCTTAACAACATCGTGTTGTAAAAAGATGACAGAAATAAAAGTGTAAAGTTTAAATTGCACAAGGTTTGACAAAGGATTGTGAAAAATGTTAATTAGCAAATCAGTGCCATCAGTTTGCAATCACCTTCCTGATGAAGGTGAGACTGAAAACACAAAATCATCAGTACAGACAATCATGTTTGTATCTTTTTTATTCTGGCACTATTGTTAAACACATTCAAATTTCAATTTATGACTCATGGTGAGAAATACATTAAGTCTAGAAAGTGAAATCAAAAGATCGTCTGCTGTCTCAAGGCAGAAAATTGAAAATTAAGATTTTATTTTGATAATTTTTTAAAATTTATATTCAGTCTTACTATGATTAAGTTATTTTACTGAAAAGGAAACAATAAAGTGTTATCTTTTTTTAAAAATTGGGTGTAAATGTGGGTTTTATATGCAGTTCTCATATTGTCCGAGTCCTTAATCTGTTCCTCACGGAGCCAAAATAAGATGTGACTTTCTATTTATTATCTACAAACCTGCTGTGGGCTCTGAGTCTCCTTTACGCATCAGTAAAGTGAGCCTGCTCTTGTGATTGCACGGAGCGCATTTCGGTCTGTAATGGCTTTAGAAGTCATCCACCACGAGAGTAGCTTACAGGTGCATCAGAGACTTTGAACATCTAATCAAAAACATCCAGTTGTCTTTAACCCTGCAACCGGCACCCCAGAAGTGAGGGAGTCACTTCATGTGCAGGATTATTAAGAGGAAAGAAGTCTCAACTACTTTACTCCTAACTGTGAGGATGAGTTTTTTCTGTTGGACACTTACAAGTCAGTCAATCTTGAATCGTTCACAATATTTTCTACTCTGTCAGCTGAATATAGATGTTTCATCAGCTTAATAAACTGTAAACGAAATGAAAGTGACACTTGATATTCGACTATATTTGTGTGTCTTCTACTCTCTGTTCATGACTCCAGATCTTTTCTTTCTTGTAATGGCAAGGAAAACTAAACACCTTCAGCCAATTCATGTCTCACTCCGAATATGCAAAAGTCTCATGATATTTACTTATGTTGTTTTGTGTTCTGTTACAGTGGTTGAGCAAATGCAAATGTTAATAGAAGAATCTTGGCAAGGAATATATCAGCTCTAAGAAGCACGAAATGATGAGGGAAATAAAAAATATATATTAAATTTGCTCTCACAGGTGGGCTTGTGTTTGTGAGAAAGACATTTGTGTATGTCAGCACCACCACTGGGATGGGCACGATTGGTTAGGCATGGATCCACTGCAGGTGGGAAACAGACAAGTTCAGTTAAAACGATCAATTTAAGAGAAACTTAAAAATGTGATGCTATTGCACAAAGCCTTTTTTAAATAACATTTAGATAGGATTTTTTTCTCACTGCTCACAACAATAACATTGCAGAAACTATTATAAGCCAATTTTATTTTGTAACAGTGAATTTACAAGGTTAGCTCAAGCACATCAGCCTCCACCAAATAGAATGCCCTGCAGTTTCAAAGGTATAATATGTGAGTGCTTTCCCTAACCTTCATTCATACATTATCCCCTGGATTTAAAGTGGGACATGGCATGTAGGGAGACCATAAGTCATTATAATTTCTATTGTGAGCTTCAGAAGCTTTTCTTTGTTGACAGTCTGTGGTAAGCTGACCTGCTGCTGCTGCTGCTCTGGGGTTTACTGCTCCTTGTGGATTTAGCCAATTGAATTCAACAACCATTACATGAGCTATCATGACTGTATTCCAACCTCTCACAGCTATAAAGCTAAAGGTAGAAACAGACAAGTTCTAAGAAAATCATCAGGTTAAAGTGAAATTGATGCCTCCAACCATTTCTTAGTAGTGTCACTTGCTGAGTAGTCCTTACTTTTTTTCTCTCTTTAGAAAATGCAGCTTCTCTAGGTAAACCTATAGCTTGCAGAACAGTATGGCAACATTTATTTGAAACAATCAATCTGTAGTGTTAGCTAAATGCTCAAGTACTGCAAAAACTCGACAGAGTGACAACCTCTGCATGAACGCACAACAGGGAGATATGGACAAGAAAGGAAAACGGATGTGTACAGGAAGGAACTGCATGGTAACTTTACTCTATCCATTATATGAGCTGGAAGGATCACCAGGATGCAGCACATACTTGACAGTATTTTGGGTAATTCCACCTACCAGATTGAATTACCCAGTAACTGCAGGTGCCAGCATGTTCCAGATCATTCTGGCCCACTTTAAGGGCTGATTATCCCAAATATTTCCAGCAATGTAACTTCAAACCCAGAGGAATCAGTAAATTGGTTTACTGTAATAGTCTTCTTCATTTTGGTCACCCTATCAGGGTCCATCATATCCCCTTTTGTCACAGAGCTAAGACGAATCGTAATGATATAATGTTACAACAATGCTACATTTACTAATGATACTACTTTTTAGTTACATTACTGACTATCAGTAACAGTTCTGAGCGACACCATGACTGAATATATCACTTTATCTTAGCTGCTGTACCTGTATGGATACACAGCTTATCTTTTGGGACGTTTGCAATTAATTTGACGTTACAGAAGAATAATTGCAGCTGTTTCATTTGAATAAAATGACACAGACTGAAGATATACCATGACTAAAACTTACAACACAGTACAGTACCTCAGTCACCACGAATGGTGCCTTATAACCTGATTGACTGCTGTTTGAAGGGCAGTCAAACAAATGACACTGAAATTATACATTTGCTGAGACAAAGAGGAAAAAAAGCCTTACACAAAGTAATAGCGGGTACTTCTGCCCCCTTATATTAAATGCTCGCTACCAGATTGGTATGGAAAGAAGTAAAAAAAAAAATACCACCCTGTACGTGATATGTAATCGTCATATCACTGTATATTTTAGAGAAATATAAAATTATTACAAGTTTGTTTACAATTTGTGAGGGGGGCATGACTGAGGAAGGCTGTTGTTAGTGTTATAGCCATACTATTGATTTATTCAGGTACTTCAAAAGGAATTTCACAGCTGGAAAGCGAATTATGTCATAAAATTAGAATGCCGGTGTAGTGGAAAGGTGCAATTATTTTCATCCGAGGCTGCTCACTGGGAGGTGAGCCTCTTGAAGAAGACATCAGCTGACTGAATAGCAAGCAAAATGAAGGGAGGTACTTCATATAGATGTTAAAAACATTTTATAATGACAAAAATGCTTTTTTAAAAAGGAAGGAAAAGTCTCAGTGTTTACTCCTCTGTTAAATATGTAGTTGGAGGAGTGCATCCTCCAGCTGACATAATGGTACAGATTACATACATTATACATTATAGAGAATATATATATTGGAAAGGTCACGTTTTAAAATGTAAAAGGTTGCACATATACTATTTATATACAAATCGAATGCTGTAAATAATCTAACCATGTCTGCTGGACCTGTACTTACAGGTTTGAGTATTTCAGTGCTGGTAGGGCAAACTACACTGTATGATAACAGAGTGAATTATGATGACAGAAGAACAGATTGTAAAAAACAATACTTCGCGTGTGTGTAAGATGATGTTAGCAACAATGGCAGCAAAGGGAATGATTCTCCAGGCTTCTTGAGGGACATTCAAAGCTCTTCTTTGGGTGTCGGCTGCCCTTTGTTCTGTACTGTGTCAGGAGGAGCCCACATTACTTCCCGTCCGGAAATTTGACATACCTCAGCCCTTCCTATTTAGGCTTTGGATCATAAATGGATCAACTGAAGGGCCAGATGTGTCCCCAGATGCATCTCTAGGTTCTTCATATAAAACTTTTTTAACAAATATCTTTTTGGGAATATGTCTGTGAAGATTGTCAGTCATCCAGGTCATCGTAGTCTAAGTAGCTTGGAAAGAAAAGCGTCTGGACTTCCTTAAATTGCTTGAAGACGTTTCACCTCGCATCTGAGAAGCTTCTTCAGTTCTAGGGTAAAATGTGGAGAGTCCCAGATTTAAGCCCTATGGGAGTGTCCCCCCAAGAGGGACATGGACCCCCTACTGATCCTCTATCTAATCACACGAGCCAAAGTGTGAAAACAGGTGTAGGCCACAATCAGTCTGGGAAGGGATCTCAAAACTGGATTATAGATGGCAGACAGTTGGTGTCGTAAGCCACCGCCTCTGTTCAAAGATGGTCGTTCACAGTGGACATAGATGGCTTCTTTCAAACCATCTGTCTTCTCTGTCCAAAATGTGAACATTGGCGTCCTCGAAAGAGTGACCTTTGTCCTTTAGATGCAGCTGGACCACTGAGTCTTTTTTACATAGATTCAACTATTTACCTATTTTTGTGACAGGATACTAGTAACAAAGTGCCAAAGGCAAAAGTAAAATTGGCTCTTTGCTAAGCTGTGTGTTACTCTATGTGTTGACACAACACTGGTTCATCCCTTGAGACTTTATGAAAGCCCGGAGAACTACTGCTCAAGACCAGTTTAAAAATTACAAAAAAGTGCAAGTAAAATATGAATAAATGAGGGATGGCTGAAGAGTTGTGGACAGTGCTGACAAAAACATTCCTTCATAACGAATAGATGCAAAGCTACAGAGTGAATGCTACGTTCTTCAAGCTTGCTACTTAAAAGAATCAGATGTGGTGATCACATCAGCATCAGCAGTGGTGTAGAATTCAAGCTTACCCAGATTACTTCAAATGCACTTCCTCGGTCTCCAGCCTTAACATGAGGTGCAGTAGCATGAACAGTTGTCATGAAACAGACAAAATAAGCACATGTACAGAGATTCCTTTGTTTCTGTAAAGTTTACAAAAAACAAACAAACATAAAAGCATACAGATCCTGTGGTGAGCAGAGGGCTGTCATAAAAAAAGAGATGCAGTCTGATTATTGAAAAGCAACCTTAAAGTAAACCTGGCATTTCATTCTTGTCCCAGAAAACAGTACTCGACATCAGAAACTCTTTACTCAGCTTTTCACTGCAACAAGTGTTTTATTTGTTTTCAGATGAAATCTGCTTAGTGCTAATGGGACTGTAAGATTCTGATGTGCAGCTGGAGCAAAGTGAAACTGAAGAAGAGAGGAATACGAAGACATTAACAACAATGACAGCAAAGGGAAAGCAAAAGGGTAAAATGTTTTACACAGGTTTGCCGTTGCTCTTAAATACTAAATAAATCAGTACAGTACTATCAACTGAAATACATTAACCTTACAGTCTTACTGCAAGGTAGTGGCTTTGTCGATGTCATGTTGTTTTGGTGTGTGCACGGTTAACATGCTCTAGGCTCTCTGCTGAGTTTACAAATGCTTGCCAGTTTATAGGGTACATTAGATGGTTCCACACAATAAACTAAAATCAGCCAAAAGGCTTTCCAGTGAGAGGCACAAAGCTTTCACTGAATGGTGGTTGTAACCTAGCAACACCTCACCACAAAGATTTAAGTCTGCTTTGTGTATACTGTTACGGATGTCAGACACCCCTAACTTGGCAACATGTCAACATTTCTTGTTTCCAAAAAAGATGAATGCATGAACACGGACATCCTGGCAAAGATGTTTCTGGTATTGGGTGTGCAGTGACCTTTTGAACAAATATGTGAATAAAGATATAGTGCTGTACCTGATCCAGATTTCACTTTGCTGCAGTGGAATTAGAACAATGAAAACAGGGTAGTGCGAGAAGGAAAACTGCCACAAAAAAAGTCAGAAATATGCAAAAATAAATTCTGCATTACTTTTATGGCTGAAAGAATTTTAAAGAGGCACAATTTTTTTGCACTTTAGGTGGGTTGTGAAAGGCAAAAATAAAGAGAGATCAAGTCCACATAACGCTCAGTGGGAGTTACACAGTGATGTTTACAGGCTCAATATCAACCCGAGCTGAATGTTTTGACTCCACAAGGGGCTTACTGAGAGAAACTGTTTCATTAACACACCACCACGACTATTTAGTTTACCTTCTCACCTTGACTTTTTCTCTCCTTTGTTGCCCTGTCCATCAATATGTGGGCAATTTCCATGGTGATAAAACTCAGCTGCCAGGGAAAAACCAGGGTTACTGAAATTTTTTTATTTCCCACTGCAAGTCTGTGTAAGTCTATCTAACACTGCAATTGAGCTTTATAACATAAACAACAGATTATTCCTGTTTACAACACAAGTGACAGATGAAGCAATACTGAAATTAAATTTCTAATTGCTGCATTTTGTGTAATCTAAATGAGATTAAATGAGATCCATTTTTAATTTGTCATTAGAGGATCGTTCTAAAAGATAAATTAAAATACCCCGTTTTCTGTGTACAAAAATATCGCCACATTTTTCTGCACACAAAAGAGCAAATGTTGTCAGTTTTGCTGTACATACAGAAGAAGACATGAATACTTTATTAGGCTGTGTATCTAATATTATACAGTACACGTTTGGTGTGTGACAGAGAAACTGTTGACAGAAAGCTAGCTCTGCTTTTTCACTATATTTTATATAGTTTTGATGAAACTGAGGCATAGAATTAACAGCTGTGCAAGATTTTTGGTATGCATCACTACACAGAGCCCACCTCATCTTCAACAATGTGTTTAAATTATTTAGAGTGTGATTCTTCACATAAAAAGCTCGCCTCAAAGTCGCCTCAGTGCTCCTCATCACCTCAGTCTTTGGCTGTCTTCTCTTTCTCGACTTCACTTGTGCCTTTGATGTAATCAAACAGCTATTCTGTTCTTCCTCCTCAGCATCTCACCATACAATAAGATACTTTCCTCTCCTGGTTAAAATGCTATAGCACATGACTGTTTAAAATTACTGCACCTTCTCCAACTCGTTTCCGTCCTAAAAATGCAGTGCTTGCCACTTGGGCAAGTGTCAGAAAATGTCAAACTGTGGTGTTTCTTTATGTTTGTGTTATTGTTGGCCCTTTAGCTTTGTAGTGGACCAGAGAAATGTCATAATGTACATAAAATGTATGTATATATATAAGTGAAATAAAGTAAAACAATTAGTGCTATCAATAGAAAAAAAATGAACTAATTAATCTCACAATTTTCTGTAGTTCTGCTTAAATTCAAAGAGAATTTGAATAGTTTTCTTCAGTCTTTAGCACAGGTTCTCTTCTGTGAAATGCAACAAAAACCTATATAATAATAGGTAAGTGTACACTAATATACAATATATATATTAGTGTTGTCAAACACTTAAAATGTTTAATCAGATTCATCACAGGATTACAGTGGGTTAATTTTGATCAATCAGAATTATATATAATTCATTTTTATTCTATATTAATCACATTTCATTTTGCGTGAGCAATCAGACTCGAGAAAAAAGGGAAAATATACGCACTTAACACATTTATTGAACATCTTGCACATTCATGTTAACAAAAAACTCTGTAAACATTTATCCACTCTCTCTCTGTCACTCTTGGGGAGGCACTTCAAGTCCTTGAAACGAGGAACCAAAGCTTTGTAAAGCGCGCGTTCTCAACGATATTAATAGTTCTGCAGTTTGTTGCAATCCACTTGGCAATTGTGACAGTCAACATGTCTGAGGTAGACTTACTGAGTCCCAGATGCTCCGTGAGTGGTTTGTCGCAAGCTGGGTGACGCGTTAGCCAAAGTGCTAGCAGCATCCTGGCTAACGTATGCTTTGCGTCAATGTGATATTTTGAGCTGGAAGTGCTTCAGTGAAAAGAAAATTCCTTCTTGCACAATGTGCATAATACTTGTCAATCGACTGTTCTGTCTTGTTATTTTTTAATACTCAAATTTTCCATCGAGAGGCCCAATGTGTGTTCATCATCTTCCATATTGAGTCGATTGGTTCAGCTGCCTGTCACTACCAGATTAACTGCTCATTTGCGCATGTACGAAGGTAACTCTACTTGGACAAACTGCCTGAAATGCGTTGACACAAACATTTCAGGGATTTTCATTCTGCACTCCAGATGCGTTAATAGCATTAACATGAATCACATTAACCGTGATGGCGTTAACGCGTTAATTTTGACAGCACAAAAAACAATAAAACTGCCTGCTGCAGTTGTTGGAGTCTCATTAACATTCTTAACATTCTTATTAATGTCTTTCACAGAAAAGCCATTTCAACCAGTCATTACTGGGTAAAGTGTTGGCCTTTTGAAAGACTGTATTCAAGTGTATCCCTGTAGTTTCTGTATGTGGTTAATTATGGTTGACTTGACAAAATATTTCCCCAAAGACCTCCAACTCATAGCAATTTCCCCATAACTTCTGCATGAGGTATCCCTTAGGGTTCAGTGTTAGATCCTCTTTTGTTTATTCTTTGTTTGATTCTCCCCTAGCAACTGTCATCCATCATCATAATCTCCCCTCCCACTGTTACCAAGGAGATATTTTGCTCTAGATTATTATTCCGTCCAACTGAAACTCAATCCACCCTCACGAACTATAGCAAAACTAAAGCACAAATATACACTAGTTGATAAAATGATGTAACACAATATATGCCTCTCTCAACACGGACAATACCAGTCTCTCTCTTCAGTAACCCTCATCCGCTGGGTAGTTAAACAACCTCCTGCTGTCATCCCCCAAACTGCTTTCCTCTCTTATAAAACCATAAGTGATCTCTGCTTGAACTCTAACCCTCACTCTTTTACTTCTGCTGAAACCTTCAACCGATACCTTCATTACGTCCAGACTCCACTGTGACATTCTTTATAGTATATGACCTAGTCCTCAATAACTCAATAAATGCTAGTATATCTAGAAATACTGTATGCTGCTTGCCTGCTCACTCATTTCAGCTCCCATGACCTCAGCTGCCCTCAAGAACCTTCACTGGCTCCCTGTCGCACAACACATCCAATTTAAACTCAATCTCATCACCTACAAAGTGCTTCATATGTCAGTCCCTGTTCTACACACATTCTCTGCTACAGCACTCCATTCACTGACAAACCTCTTATCCTGTCAAACACAGGACAAGGGATAACAGGGCTTTCCTCTTTGCTGCCCCCACTCTCAGGTTCTCTTTGTCCACATCAGAAAACCCACGAAATTTCAGAAATCAGTCAGAAATTTCTGTTCTGGTTTTGGAAGTTTATATTGTTATGATATTTTTCCTGAAAAAATGCTTTAAACTATAATGTGTCATGCATCTCTTTTACTCAAGAGAGCTATAGAAAAGTAGGGTTCAGAGTAAGTGGTGCAATTTTCAAATTCTTTGATTGTTCAGAGTAATTTTGGGACATCTTGGACTAAGTAATATTAGGATGAACTTTATCGTCCTTGGAATAAAAACATATTCTTTATAACAAAAGAATGAAACACAAAAGTGAGGTGCCAGCATCTTAGTGTAAAGCACTCTCTCGGGTCTTTTGTATAATTACTTTGCGGGTTAATTGTGTGTATCTACTGTCGATTCTGCTGTTACAGGTACACCAGCATAATTCACATGCGTGCCTTCAAGGATGCTTCTGAGTTTTTTTCCAATAAGGACACAAATATTTGTTACTTGTAACGCGTTACTGTAATCCGATTACTTTTTTCTAGTAACGAGTAGAGTAAGGGATTACTATTGCAAAAACAGTAATTAGATTACCGTTACTTTCCCGTAGGAACGCTGCGTTACTGCGTTACTAAAACCGTGAGTTTTTTGCGAGTGTCATGGCCCAGCAGCACGAGGTAACAGAGATGGACACCCCTTTCCCGGCCACCCCTTTCCCGCTCTGGAAAAAGGGGTGGCTGGTAGCCGAGTGAGGCCTCAAAAGGTGAGAGACCTGTCGCTGACAAGGTGAGGGAGTTGTGTGCATACTCCGCCCATGGCAACAACGATGACCAGGAAGCTGGGTTGGAGGCAGTGACGCAGCGGAGGATGGCCTCCAATTCCTGGTTGAGGCGTTCCGTCTGACCGTTAGTCTGAGGATGGTGTCCTGAGCTCAAACATGGTTTTGCTCCTAAGGATGTACAGAACGCCCTCCAGACCTGCGACGTAAATTGTGGTCCTCTGTCAGAGACGATCTCCGTGGGTATCCCGTGCAGCCTGAACACATGGTCGACTAGCAGATTAGCAGTTTCAGTGGATGTGGGGAGTTTGTCCAGAGCAATGAAGTGAGCTGCTTTGGAAAACCTGTCGATCACAGTGAGGATTGTGGTCTTGCCAGAAGAAACTGGTAGACCAGTAACAAAATCCAAAGAAATATGCGACCAGGGACGCCGTGGAATAGAGAGAGGCTGCAACAACCCAGCCGGGCGTTGCGTGTTAGATTTGCCCCTAGCGCAAATGCAGCAGGCGGCCACATACTCTTTGACATCTTTATCAATAGACCCCCACCAGAAATACCTTTTGATGAGCACACTTGTCTGCACGCCCCCTGGATGACAGGAAAATCTCCCCTTGTGGACCCAGTCGATCACTTTGGAGCGGGCTGCTTTCGGGACGGTCTGGAGGCCCCGTGCCTGTACGAAGGTAAGTCAAATTCTTGTGATCAGTCCACACTATGAATGGGTGTTCCGCTCCCTCGAGATAGTGCCGCCACTCCTCTAAGGCCAGCTTCACGGCCAACAGTTCCCTATCCCCCACGTCGTAATTCCTCTCAGCGGGCGATAAATGACGGGGAAAAAAAGCGCACGGGTGGAGTTTGGACGCCGTGCCAGAGCGCTGAGACAACACCGCCCCTACCCCGACGTCAGACGCATCCACCTCAAGTATAAACAGCTTCCCGGGGTCGGGGTGAATTAAAACCGGCGCCGAGGTAAACAGTGCCTTTAACTTGGAAAAAGCCGCTCCTGCTTCCTGGCTCCAAATGAAAGGAAGCTTTGGAGACGTCAGCCGGGTCAGTGGTGCTGCCACTTGGCTATAGTTCCTGACGAAGCGGCGGTAAAAGTTTGCGAAGCCCAAGAAGCGCTGCAGAAGCCTCCGGGACGTTGGAATGGGCCATTGCACGACTGCCGTTATTTTCGCCGGGTCTGGCTTCACCTGCCCCCCCGCGAGGACGTAGCCCAGGAATGAGACGGAAGGAGAGTGGAATTCGCATTTCTCCGCCTTAACGTACAGTTTATTCTCCAGCAACCGTTGCAACACGGCTCGGACATGCGTTTGGTGTTCCTCCAGGTCTTTGGAAAAAATCAGGATGTCGTCGAGAGAAACGAAGACGAAGCAGCCTAGGAAATCTCGCAGTACATCATTCACTAGATTTTGAAAAACCGCCGGGGTGCTTGTGAGACCGAAGGGCATCACTAGATATTCAAAGTGCCCCAAGTGAGTGTTAAAAGCGGTTTTCCACTGGCCCCCCTACTGATTCTGACGAGGTGATATGCGTTTCTGAGGTCTAATTTAGTGAAAATGGAGGCACCGTGAAGCGGCTCGAAGGCGGAACTGATCAGCGGTAAGGGGTATTTGTTTTTTATGGTTATGTCATTAAGCCTCCTGAAATCAATACAGGGACGGAGCGAGCCGTCCTTCTTACCGACAAAGAAAAATCCGGCCCCTACAGGCGAGGAGGAGGGTCTGATGGTGCCCGCTGCCAGAGAATCCTTTATGTACTTCTCCATGGCTGTCTTCTCGGGTTATGTCAGATTGTAAAGGCGGCTTGTGGGTAGGGTGGAGCCCGGTAACAATTCAATGGCACAGTCATATGGTCTGTGCGGGGGTAGTGACTGAGCTTTGTCTTTGTTAAAGACCTCCCTTAGGTCGTGGTATACCAAAGGTACAACAGAAAGGTCTATGTTGGCGCTTTCGTCACGTGCGGGCTCGACAATGGCAGACGGCGGGGCTGAGACGAGACAATTGGCGTGGCAAAATGGGCTCCAACTTATAACTTTCTGCCCAGTCCAGATGAGGGTTATGTAGTTTTAGCCAGGTGAAACCAAGGATAAAGGGAATGCTGGAGGAGTGGAACGTCAAGAAGGGGAGCCTCTCTCTATGGTTTCCTGAGGTGACTATAGTAATCGGTGCGGTGCGGTGAGTGATGTGAGAGAAAACTTGGTTATCTAGTGCTGTAACTGGGATGCTAGACTCCAACTCAAACAGGAGAATATTCAGCTGCTTGGCTAATTTCTTATCAATGAGGCTCTGCTCAGCGCCCGAATCGATTAATGCCCGGGACGTGTGGGTTGCGGACCCGAGCAAGAGCGTAACCGGCAACAAAAAACGGGGCTTAGAATCACTACTGGTACCGCCCACCCGTATCCCCGGACCTACCGGCGGGCGTCTCCTTTTCCCTTCTCTGGACAGGTGGAAATAAAATGCTCTGCGGAACCACAAAACACGAGCGAGAGCGACGTCGCCTCTCCCTCTCTTGCGGGGATAACCAGGATCGCCCGAGCTGCATGGGTTCCGGTTCCGCTTCAGTCCTCTCCCCAGCGACTGTGGCCGACGGCAGAACCGGAAGCGGTGACGGAGGAATGTAAACCGGGGACGCACGCCGCACTGGCCGACGGGTACTGGAGTTCCTCTCACGCTCCCGCTGTCTGTTGTCGATGCGAAGCGTGACCGAGGCTAACTCCTCGAACGTAACTGGTTCGTCTCGGGACGCTAGCTGGTCCTTCATGTCCTCGTTTAGCGACTGCGAATAGACTCCCTGAAGGGCCTTCTCGGGCCAGCCGACTGCCGCTGCGGCAGTGCGGAAGTCAATCAAGTAATCCGCGATGCTACGGCGACCCTGACGGAGATTTAACAGCCGCCAAACCGCACTGCCCACCGAGATGGGGTGAGCAAAAGTCTTCTTGAACTCGCCAAGAAAAGCATCATAGCTACAAGTCGGCAATGGGTGTACGCTCAGGTATGCCTCGGCCCAATTCAGGGCTCTGTCGCGCAGTTTACCTATTATATAGGAAACTCGAACTGTGTCTGAAACGAAAGAGCGGGGCGAATGCCCAAACGCCAGCTCGCACTGTAAAAGAAAACCACTACAGGCCCCCGGGTCACCTGCGTACGGCTCTGGCTCCGGGGAAGCTGCGTCGCGAAACAGGTGACCTCACTGGGGCTCGGGATCTGCCAAGGGCTGTGGTAAAGGCGCCATCGGAGCGGGCTGAGCTGAGCTACTGGCGGCGGGTTCTGACTCCGCCGAGGGCTGAAGGGACTGAATGTCAGATTGCATTTTAGCCTGCTCGTCTGTGAGCGTGTGTACTTGAGCGAGTAGGTACTGCAGTGTCTGTTCGTGACTACCGATGATAGCCCCCTGCTTACTTATCGCTACACGGGCCGGGTCTGCTGTGTCCATAAAACTGGCCTGAGTATACTGTCACGGCCCAGCAGCACGAGAGATGGACACAGGTGCAGAAACCAACCCGGAAGCGAGATGGTAAGAGAACAAAGGATTTATTCCCCCCCACAAGCGAAAGCAAAACGACGCCACCACACTAGTGGCGCGTAGGATAACCTAAGGTAACTAAGGGTGACCTAGACAATTCTAGGAGGCAGCTGAACAGCAGAGGCAGCGGGGAGGTGGAAACTGGACTATGAAGGGGCCGCGGCACTGTAATGAGAGGAGATCATAGTCAGTGGGATCCAGCAGACAATCAACGATCCTCAACAGTTAAACTAAGTTGCTTTACTTGGTTTCAGGTGGAGGGGACAGGTAGGGCGGAAGGCCCGGATGCGGTCGAGACGTGGGGAGGCAGGCAAGTGAGTGGTGGGCCGGCAGGCAACGTCGTATCAGCAGCAGGGGGCCCAGGTCCAGGAAAGCAGGGAGGAGGAAGACAAGACCTCCACTCCAGGAGCTACCTCTGAGAACAAGAAGAACAGGTAAGTCGTCACACGGGTTCTGGACAGAGCAATCACACTCCACTTGACTAACATGGGGATAGCAGATACTCAGGCGATGAACGGTTAAGTGCGCAGGTCTGATAAACTGCCGGAATAATTGCCCACAGGTGGTCAGCCAGGGAGGAACAACCGAACTCCGCCTAAAGGAGGAGGAGCCACTGTTGGAGACCTGCAGGTACCCACCCAGACCATGACAGCGAGAATGTCTCATGGCAGTGACGTAGGCAAGTGCGACGTTCGTGGCAACAGCTGTGTGCAGATCAACAATGGATCATATATCGAGTGGGGAGAGAGTATGAGCGTGCAGCGTTTAAAGCGTGGAAGTACTGACCTTACTTTGAGTTTGATTCCATAAAAAGTGACAAAAACATTAGTGTCCATTGTGCGTGGGAAGAAAACTTCTTTTTACAGCGAAAAAACCCCCTAAACTTCCAAGCAAGCGCCGAGTGCGCAACGACGTAATGGGAAACTCACAGAGAAACTCGCGGATTCTTCCACTGACCGCCGCGGCACACCTGCACCAGGGTAAACCTCCGCCTACCCAACTCCTGCTTTACAGGTGAAAATAGAGCAAAATGACTGCTAGTCTTTGATTTTATTTATTTTCTGCTGTGTTTTACTTGCATCTATTTGAAAGAGTGATTGTAAACA
The DNA here is from genome assembly GCF_057381915.1 of Diplotaxodon limnothrissa. Lineage (NCBI taxonomy): Eukaryota > Metazoa > Chordata > Actinopteri > Cichliformes > Cichlidae > Diplotaxodon > Diplotaxodon limnothrissa. The sequence continues at coordinate 32,764,992 of NC_140596.1, forward strand.
CACACACAAAAAAAATTATGTGCTGGAATGTGCAGAAAATAGGTTTAAATATTAAACAAATTTCTTCCAGTCAGAGAATGTTGCATATAATTAAGTTTTTGCTTGATGCATAAAGTTAAAAGATTAAAACTAAAAAAAACAAGTTTTAAAAAGGGACCTTTCCATTTGATTACATTTTTTTTTTTGTTTACATTTTGATGGATTATGTAGAAAAAGTAGAATTGGGCTGAAAGATCTATCGCTTTATCACCTATTCAGGTTGTAAATCGTGTTTTTAAAAAGTAACTAAGTAACTAAGTAATTAATTACTTTTGAAAATAAGTGTATTTTAAGCATTTTAAGTGTGATTACGTCACCGCCACGCGACAACGGCTGTCCCGACTTGAAGTGTACTTCAAATGCATACTCCAAATGCGGCATCGATTTCCCCAAATATCAAGCGTGGTCCGGTGGACGCTTCGTGGTCCCATATATCCCACAATTCCTAGCTCGGCTTTGGTTTTCATGTGACGTATGACCCTGAAGGTAAGCGCGTCATGGACTAAAGTAAAACAGTATATTGGATGTGCCACGCAATGCTTAATTACATGGGTGGGAACTAGTGTGTTAGCGCAGTTAGCTCGTTAACGTGTTGGCCGTCTAGCCCCATGCACGGGGCGATCAGGGGTAGCTCGTTAACGGAGATTTGCCGTGTTGTGGCGTTAAGGTCATTTCAACGAGATTAACCTGAAAGCACTAGTGGGAACACAATGAATATGACTGCACATTTACATCATCCTAGTGCAAAGACAAGTGGAAGCAGACAAAAACGACAAGCATGCATGCTACAAACTTTACCCGAGTCATTTAGACAGCCGTTAGCACATGATTCTCCTTATGGGGACCTGATATGTTTAATATGCTGCTGAGAATATAGCCCAGAAGCGTATAGTATAGCTTTTATTTTGGAAAGAGCCATTTCTCTGTAATAAACTCTCTTTTCCAAAGATGAGTGATTCCTCAATCAGATACACGCACAAGGGTTAGGGTTAAATTTAAAAACTGTACTTTTGAGTTAAAATATATATTTATAATTTTAATAAATGACAAATTAAAAAGGCATAAACATTTTTTTTGTATTGAAAAAATATCGAACCGAACCTTGAATTTTGTGTATCGTTGCACCCCTAATAAATAAATAAATAAATATATATATATATCATAATAATCTGACAATACTATAATATTGGCCGTATTATGTTTACATTATCACAGTGAGATGACTTTAGTCTCATGACTGTGATAATAGCACAGTCGGGGCGACTGTGGCTCAGGGGGTTGGGAAGCGTATCTGTAACCGGAAGGTCGCCGGTTCGATCCCCGGGCTCTCTGTCCTGGTCGTTGTGTCCTTGGGCAAGACACTTTCCCCTACCGCCTACTGGTGTTGGCCAGAGGGGCCGATGGCGCGATATGGCAGCCTCGCTTCTGTCAGTCTGCCCCAGGGCAGCTGTGGCTACAACTGTAGTTTGCCTCCACCAGTGTGTGAATGTGAATGAATAGTGGCATTGTAAAGCGCTTTGGGTGCCTTGAAAAGTGCTATATAAATCCTATTCATTATTATTATGAACAACATTAGCCAATTGTTATTTACTACTAATCTTAAATGACTGTTCAGTACAGAAATGAAGCCCAACAATCATGTTTTACAGTCCCGTGGTCTCAGCCTCAGATACTCAACTAATCACAGTGATGTCATGACAAAAATGAATGACCAACAAAACATTTTTTCTCCATTTCTGTCAAACAATGCTGTATGAAACGTTTCCAGCTGTTAGTATCATGGTTGCTAGGCAACCTGTGCAGCGCGACGGAGACTAGACCGTCCCATTTCACAAGCCTCTCACTTCCGCACTTCTCGTACTTATAGTACGCACCGTACGTAGTGCGCGTAGTGCGCGTACTTCAAGCGTGCAGACCCTGAATTGGGACACAGCCTGTGTGTATTTATAGTGTGTGTTTTCTTGTGCACAACACTGGTCCGTCTGTGTCAACCCACGTTTCTCCCTGTGTGTATGGTTTCGGGTTTTGTTTGTTGTGTTTTTCCCAGTTTAGGTTTTGTGTTTCCACCTGTTGGAATGAAGCTCACTCGCATAACAGCCAGTGTCTGCATCTTGGGTCCTTCTATTACCTCCACACGGCTTGCCTCACAAACCGTGACATCGCCTTTGTCCCTTGCCAGATAATCAGTTCACCTCCCTCCAGCTTCCAGGTTCTAGGCTCTAGGGTCTGAGTGTTTAGTTGTGCCATGTGTAGTTTGTAAAGTGTGAGTCTCCTTTTGCCTGTTGTTTTGTATTCTTATTCATTTTTTTCCTCCCAGCCTAAATAAACAGCTCGCTTTTTTGTGAAGTCCAGTCCCGTTGCCATGTGTCTGCTTTTGGGTCCTCTCTCCAACACACACCCAGACATTGGCATAATTAGAGAATGGCTAGTAAGAATCCCCCTCCGACCCCCCACCCCTCCACATAATTTGCTTGTGAAGTTGGAAGTAAGAATGGAAAACAAGAATCTCCAGAGTAAGTGATATAAAGTGTAGAGACCGGGTAGTCCTTGGCCCCAATGGTCTCATCAATACTCAAAAGTGAGTCATTAATAACTTGAGGAGTAAAAGATAATGCTATGTGGAGCTGAGTTTTTATCAAAGTCAAGGGCAGGAAAGTAATAAATTCAATTTATGCAGGGTGCATAATTTTCAGAATACTGGCCTACTTATATTGAAGTCTGATAGCACACAATCACAGCGACGCACCTGCTGAGACTCAAACCAACAATTATTACAATTTTGGGCTTTTGAACATTTTGAGCTCACCAGTGATTTTACTTTCCAGCAAGGAAACAAATGACAAAGCCAAAACATATGTGGTGGCAAAGCATCTATTTACATTGAATTGATAATTTCGCTGTTCACAGTGTGCCTGATGAGACTCTGCTCTAATCAGTTAAATTGCTGACAGGCCATTGGAATCGTAGCTTCATTATCATTCAGTGCAGACAACTCCACTGGCACCGTCTGTGGATCTTAGTGCAATTTTTTGATGGGAAACAAAGCACTGATGATTTAGTGGCAACAGCTTCACACATCACATTTAACATAAACAGTCTTTATAACAAAGAAACATTTTTTCACAAACTTATTATAAACAGCAGATAACACATAAAAAAAAGAAGTTAATCGCTGCCAAATGTCCCAGATATAAAGGTTATATCATACATCACATCATAAAATACATACATCATAAAATCTAGATGTTTTTCAAAAAGATGTATTATAATTTGTAAATTGTTTAATTTTCCTGTTTATTTCATCATCTCTCAGTTCAGTCCAGTAGCACCAAATCACAGCAGTCACCTCCAGGTGCTGTTTATTGTAAGGTATTACTACTACTAATAATGATTATAATAATAATAATAGTAATAGAGATGTAGAGATGTCCATTACCATCTCTCTCTCTGTCTTGTTTTCTCTCTCATATATGTGTATGTATGTTATGTGGAAACTTGAAGCACACTGGATATTATTTGAGTTGCCATTTCATGGCTCTTTATTGTTTATAAGAATTGCATCCATCTGGCAGGCAGTTTACAATAACGTATAGTTCTAATAAAGAATGTAGTGCTCCAAGATTGCTTTTCTTGAAATCTATCCACATAGTAGCAGCTTATCCACTGGGTTGGGTGACTGGAGCCTAGGACAGAGCGTGAGAAGATAGGCAGATGGCCAGCACACTCGGCCAGTAAAATACAGAGTTTCCAGGTGTGGAGGAATACTATAAGTGACTGTGAGAATGATGGTAGTGTGCATTAGTATGAAATAGGTGGATTACTTACTTAGCCGTTCATTTTCTTTGATGTCTTTTGAGGAACAAGATCAAAGAAAAATAGAAGACAAGGTTAGTATAGGTAATAATTCTTTTTACTGTTTCCCATGTTTGCTGTTGAGAGGAGAGACAGCTTGGGCCTTACCAGGAACTGTGGATTTGAAACAACAGTTGTTATAGTGGGAACATGTTTTGTTCTGCTCATTCCTAGAACATAAATGGATTTTCTGAATTCACTGGGCCCACCAATCCATCCTTCTTGCATATTCTGTTTACAAATACAAAGACAAATACATACAAAGAGTTTTTTGGGATCAGATCACTCTTTGTACTTCTCTATGGTGTTGTTATAGAGAACTTGCTGTGTCAAAGTGTATATAATGTATCAATATACACAGTAGCAGTAATGCTTGACGTGTCCTAACAACTGAAATGTATTATTTGAGTTGCGATTTCAGGTCAGGGTGTCGGGGTGAGTCTACTTGACTGAGTAAACCATGGACAGCTTTCTTAAATTTTAACAGGATAAGAAGATCAAAATAAAATGTGTTTCCAGATATGAAAATGTAGAACTGATGTGATGTATTGAGCCAGTTAAGATTAAAATCCCAACACCAATACCAAGTATGATTTTTTCCAGTAGTGAAGCTTTAGTAAGTCGCTTTGATGAAACAACTTTAAAAGCAGCCAACACAAAGAAAAACACATTAAAGGCACTTTAATGTTCTGTCTTTGTTTGGGAATTTACTGCAGTAATTTCTAGACACAGCTCACCATTCATTTAAGCACTCGCGGTCATTTCAAAAGCCCTCTGTTACCTCTAAATATACCCTCCACTATCAGTGATTAGTGGGCCGCCAAATTAATGTTCCTCTGGTGTGACCTTTACCTGTGAAGTAGAGACACTGCTGAATCTGATCATTGTGTTTGCCTTTACAAAGTTTGAACACTTTGCAAGGCATATTTAAACACAGTGGTGGTGCAGGTTAATTAAATATCTTGCAGACACTGACGCAAAACACTGACTAAAACATCCATCCATCCATCTTCATCAGCTTTGTCCGGGGCCGGGTCGCGGGGGCAGCAGCCTAAGCAAAGAGGCCCAGACCTCCCTCTCCCCAGCCACCTCCTCCAGCTTATCCGGGGGAACACCAAGGCGTTCCCAGGCCAGCCGAGAGATATAATCTCTCCAGCGTGTCCTGGGTCTGCCCCGGGGCCTCCTCCCGGTGGGACATGCCTGGAACACCTCACCCAGGAGGCGCCCAGGGGGCATCCTTGTCAGATGCCCGAACCACCTCAGCTGGCTCCTTTCGATGTGGAGCAGCAGCGGCTCTACTCTGAGCCCCTCCCGGATGACCGAACTTCTCACCCTATCTCTAAGGGAGAGGCCAGCCACCCTTCGGAGGAAGCTCATTTCTGCCGCTTGTATCCGCGATCTCGTTCTTTCGGTCACTACCCACAGCTCGTGGCCATAGGTGAGGGTAGGGACGTAGATCGACCGGTAAATTGAGAGCTTCGCTTTTACACTCAGCTCCCTCTTCACCACGACGGACCGGTACAGTGTCCGCATTACTGCAGCTGCAGCCCCAATCCGTCTGTCGATCTCCGGCTCCCTTCTCCCATCACTCGCGAACAAGACCCCGAGATACTTGAACTCCTCCACTTGGGGCAGGAACTCATCCCCGACCTGGAGTGGGCACTCCACCCTTTTCCGGCTGAGAATCATGGCCTCAGATTTGGAGGTGCTGATCCTCATTTCCGCTGCTTCACACTCGGCTGCGAACCGTTCCAGTGCGAGCTGGAGGCCCTCACCCGATGAAGCCAACAGAACCACATCATCCGCAAAAATCAGAGATGAGATTCTGAGGCCACCAAAGCGAAAGCCCTTCGCCACTTGGCTGCGCCTAGAAATCCTGTCCATAAAAATTATGAACAGAACCGGAGACAAAGGGCAGCCCTGGCGGAGCCCATCACCCACCGGGAACGAGTCCGACTTATTGCCGGCAATGCGAACCAAGCTCTTGCAACGGTTATATAGGGATCGAATGGCCCGTAGCAATGGGCCAGACACCCCATATTCCCGCAACACCTCCCACAGGACACCCCGAGGGACACGGTCGAATGCCTTCTCCAAGTCCACAAAACACATGTAGACTGGTTGGGCAAACTCCCATGCACCCTCAAGTATCCTGGAGAGGATAAAGAGCTGGTCCAGTGTTCCGCGACCAGGACGAAAACCGCATTGCTCCTCCTGTATCCGAGGTTCGACTAACGGACGAACTCTCCTCTCCAGCACCCTGGCATAGACTTTCCCAGGGAGGCTAAAACTAACTAACTGACTAAAACAGTTGGACAGTAATATTCAGTGATGCAGAAACAGCATCACTGAATCGCTGTGCTTTTTAGGGAAAGCACTTTAATGGACTATGAGGAAGCACTGCGATTGTCTTTGACAAGGGTGACAACTTGAAATAAGTAAAAGTTGCTTTGGTTTTTGAAACACTTTTAAGTCAACAGAGATTAATAAAAGCCATAATCTTGAAGACACAGTTGCTTTGTATGAATGAAACGTAAGAAAGGCATACAGTATTTTCTGGTCCATTTCCTTTTTCTCCAAAGAAAACATCCACTTTTATATTAAAAAAATGCTTTAGATGTGTCATCTTTGATACAACAGTAACTTAAGGTAAGTGGCTTCCCAGTTTTTATAGTTTGGAAAAGATTAATGATGCATGAGCAACATCAAACTGCAGTTTGGGATCTTCTGTTATCTATGCTTAAATGTCAAAACGATGGAACAAACTGTAGTTTATGAATGAGTAATGTTTGAAAAAGCGATATTTGCACACAGCATTGAACACGACTTAACGTAGGACCGTTAAAACATCATAAAAAATGTATTAGAAATTAAAACAAAAACACCCAGTTCTCTTTTCAGGTTTCTAAATTTAGCTCTTCCGTACTCCAGCGCAAGATTATGAATTATCTTGCCTCCAAGGTCAGTTAAGGCCAGCAGGAGTTCAGTGAGTTGATGACTTTGATGTTAGAATGGATGTCATATTTTAGTTTATTTGAAATTTTACTGAAAAGCTTTTGGTATCAAGGTCTCAAAAGGCTCTTCTTCTTCTTCTCTACCTTTTTTGCCTCTTTCCCTGTCTTTCCATTTGCTCTCAGGTGGGGTTTGGGCAGGGCTTTGGTCTTGTCCCACTCTTAGGTGGGGGTTACTTCACATCTAATCATTACACTGAGATTCTAAAGCCTGCTGTAACTTCCACTCTTTTCCAGATTGTTGTTACCCATGTGGTATTTTCCACCTGGTGTTTGCTTTGGCTGGAAACCTGCAAACCATGAAAATGTTTTGAAAGTAAAAGTCTAAAAGCAAGGATTTACCTCAAACGATTTCCTGATGATCCTCCTGCCTGTCCACTCTCCACTGTCACTGCTTCTTGGATCTATTGCTCACCTTCAAGTTGACAAGAAAGTGCAAGTATGAACCAAAGTCATATCTGTAAAGAATAATTCTGGTTAAATAGTCACCTGGAAACAACACTAACCTATCCTTCAATCTCTGCGCTGCAACACTTACCTGAGTTATACTTGTCCAAATTCTGATTCCCTTCTGGTTTATGTAGATTTACTGGTCTTCTAGGTCTTGCATTTGCCTGACAACCCGGAGAGAAACCACAGAAGCACAGGGAAAACATGCACACGCCACACAGAAAGGCCCCAGTTGAATTTAACAGTGCCACACCAGCATGCTGTTCTGATAATTATGAGCTAGTGCAGGGGTCAGCAACCTTTAACACCGAAAGAGCCATTTGGACCCGGTTTCCACGCAAAAGAAAACACTGAGAGCCGCAAATTGTCGACCCCTGAGCTAGTGTTATCTAAACGGCAACATTTCATGGCAACTTCAGTTAAAAAATGTCACTGAAGTCAAGGAAAGTTTTGTGTCAAATTCAGTTCAAGTCAACTTTGATCCTCAAATGTACATTTTACCAGTACAAACTGACAGTGCTGTCTGTATCGTGACAGTGCTGACATTTCAGGAGATTGAGAGCCCAAAATGAAGGAAGCTTATAAGCAATGCTCCACAATCCAGTTTCATTTAACCCCCCCAAATCCTCTGTTTGCAGACAGAAGTCGATTGCACAAATACGTCTTCTAAATGAGATGTGTAACCTTATTGTGAGAATGAGAAATAGGGCTAATTTGTTGATTCATCAGGAGTCAGTGAGCGTTTCTATTAACTGTTTTTTTAACCAAGTGAAAAAGCTTACAGTGGTGAAGAAAATTACATTTGAAGCAAAGGGTGAAAATCAGGCTCTGGGAGCCATTATGGCTGACTAGCACTACCCAAGTTAACTGGTATATAACTGGTTAGCTTACCCCTTTGAGTTTACGGTTGGGTCATTCAATGGAATGACAGCCTCAGAATCAGCTGCATTTTTAGTGTCTGTGTCATCAGCATTAAATTGATTTAGTTCTTCTATTGAAAGTATGACATATTCTATGACGTTAACACCCAAATTAATTATAGAAAAAAGAATTTTTTTTGGTCTTTATTGTAAAGGGGAGTGGGGTAATTAATTGCATAATTACTTAAGTACTAATCTAACACAAATTTTTACACTACTTGGTACCCATATAACACTAAGGCTACTGTTACACACACTGACACAAATCCTTATTCTAATGAGGGCAAATATACAATTTTTTTAACCAAAATGCAAAGTTAAAAGCTAGTCCAACACAGTGTAAAAAAATGCCAAAATACTATACTGTGACAGATGATTACTATATACAGCAAAAAAACCCACCAATGTTTTCCTTTTTTACATAAAGTGCAGTGGGAATGATAATATTCATGTATTTATAAACAGTATTTATAGTGTGTGTATTATACAGTCTGGAGGACCTGTGAAAGCACTGAGCCCTACACCATGGTTGTAACAGTCTACTGCTGAAGAAGCTGCTCAGTACCTCTACAGTCTCATACAGGGGGTGAAAGGTATTGTCCACAATGGACATTAGCTTGGCTAACATCCTCCTCTCCACCTCCTCTATGGAGTCTAGGGGACTGTCCAGGACAAAGCTTGCTCTCTTTACCAGTCTAGTAAGCTGTCCCTGTCCATGCTGCCACCCCACCAGCAGACAACTGCATAAAAGTTAGCAGAAGCCATCACAGTGCCATAGAAGTTAGTACTGTTCTGACCATCCCAAAAGACCTCAGCATGCCCAGTAGAAGAAACTGACTTTGGCCCTTTTTGTACAGAGTGTTGTGTGACCAGCCCAGTTTATTGTTAAGGTGAACCATCAGGGAATTTGTACATGTCAACCACCTCGATGTTCATTAGTGCGATGCGCATTGGTTTACTCCAGAAGTCGACCAGATGACAAAATTGTTGCCGAGTGTCACAATCTGGCAGAGGCAGACTATATGGATTGATGAAAAGGACCCAAACCGCAGACACCAAGGAACGTGGACAAAACTTGAATGTTAGCAGAAAGCGAGCCGTTTATTAAGGCTGGTGAAAACTACACAAAACAAAAGGCAGAGATGAAGCTAAACGATAATCTAAACTGGGGAAACTAAAGCATAAAAAACCAAAAGATGAAACTCAACATGGATACAAGGATACCTGAAACTTGGAGCATAGAACATGGAAATGCGAATCGATTGATTGATTGATTGTATCACAAGTGTGCAGGAAGAAAAATCACGTCTGATGTTCATGATATGAGTAGTAACGTTTGCTCTCATGATGTAAACTTGCAAAATCATATTTCTAAACATGTGCTTTATAAGTAGATCAGTGATTTTTCTGACTCTGAAATGCATATGAGTAATTTTAGATGATTACATTTTAATGAACTCTTCAGATGAGGTCAACTTTTGCAGTAGTTTTATTGAGTGAGTCCTTAGTCACAAGGAAAGATTGTATTTTGTTTTGCTTCCCCCCCCCCCCCTTACTTCCATTAATAATTATGCTATATTAAATAATAATTAGCACTTTGTGCCCGGTGCTTCTGTTTCTAAGCGTTTTCCTTATATGCATTATTATTCTGCAGTTAAAAAAAAACCAACTTTGAGTCTTAACTTAATAATTTTATTATTATGACCTTAAATTTACTAGTAACAATAATAATAAAGCATCTTAATAATGTCAACTACAGTATGTTTCAATAATGAGGGAGTGCTTTAAGACTAACAGTCTCTATTTTTATTTTATCAGTTTACCATTTCGTTGATATCATACTTGAGTGATCCCTGAATACTTGTGCAATGTGACACCAAGCAGACTTGTTTTCTTCTGTTGTTGTCAGCTCTTTCTTTATCTGACTGATGAGAATTATGCTATGAAAAATAATTTATGGAAAAGATTTTTTAAATGCATAGCAATGTTGTTGTTATGCAGAGGCAACCAACAAATTTGTGTTTTCTACCAAATGCTGTCCAGTCAAGCTAATGGGCCCACAGAGGTGCTTTTATAAAACCAAAGCTGGATGGTTACTGAACTGAACTGTGAGAGTCAATCCTTTTTACCATCAAAACAACACGAGTACAATATATTTATCAAACATGACAGGATATTAGTTTTTTCTTTAGCAGTGTAAGAATTTAATGAGTCATTTTCACTGTAATCGACATTCCGAAGGTGTGTTTTATTATAACAACTGTCATATATTTTCAAAAAGTTCTTAAGATCGTCCAATATAGAGCCAGACAGGGAAAGGCAGGTTGTGGGTGGAAAACAAGAATCACACAAAAACAACAATAAAAAACACTGCAAGACGTTGTTTATCCCCAAAACTTTAATTGACAAAAGCAGATGAACGCCAAATATAAAGAGCTGGTTGTCTAAGAAAATTAAAACACGTGACCTGATACTTCTGCTATTCTGCTTCTTCTTCTTCAGTTTTTAAAATCAACTTCAGTCTACAAAGGTTCTCTTTTTGTTTTGCTTTTTTGTTTTTTTTACTGGAGCTACAGTTTATGTCTCGCGTCCACGTTTAAGACAACATCAGATAACGAACACACATTGAACCTTGACTCTTCATTATTGGTCAATATATGACTAATTATGACCAACGTGTCTTTAAAAATTAAACAGTGTTCACAACAGTACTCCAAGAGCAAAATGATTTCTCATACATCTATTTACTGATTTTATTTTTTCTGTATGATGCATTTGAAGCAGCATTTGTTCCATGAACTGTGAAAATTATTCAGTGAAAACTGATGCAAGCTATACTTAATTAATTAATGAGACCAATAACTTGTCGGTCGAGTGAGCATTTCCCTGCACATATGTGCGCCCAACAAAGGCACATTAAACAAAAGCAGCGCTTTCATATGCATACTAGGTTCTGGTTATCTTTGATACAACACTTCAGAAGAAGCACAGTGAAATCTGTGTATTCATGTCCCTGTAACTCTGAGACTAATATTATTTGGGTTTCTGATCATCTGCACAGTCTTCTCTTTGACTCCCACGCATTCAGGAAAACTGTCATGCCTCTACAAAATGACTTACACAGCTGAGGATGAGCCCACTTTGGTCTCTGGTTGCATGGGCACTGCTGTATTTGCCACTCCACTGGATTTAGCCACAATATATTTTATTCATCAGACTGACTCTTTCGTTCCAACAAGCATATTACATATAAATCCACACACACACAATTACAATAGTGTTGAAAATGTAAAAGTAAAGGGATGCAACAAAACAGCAAAGACACTTTCTGATCCGAGTGAGATTTTAGAATATGCCACAATGTTGCTGTTTTCTCTACGTGACTATTAAACACATGATCGGATACGATGTTTACATACACCAGTATTCTGTTTTTAGTGGTGCCAATACTGTGTTTAGTGCAAGCAAACCAGTCATGAGTACATACGTGAAAAGCAAGACTTTTGAAGTCTATCATCATCTTCCAGCATATTTTAGACAGGTTATTGCATTCTTCCTTTACGTCAGAAGTAATTCTTAACATGTCAAATGACCTACATTAATATTGCAGTAATGTCATTGATGACTTTAGTTTGAAGACATTATTATTTTAATGCTATGTCAGTGCAGACAGTAGATCTGTATTACTGGGAAATGAAGTAGGCAGGCAGAACCTGTTCATCACTCATTCTGCTTCTGTTTTACACAATCACACACCCACACACACCCACACACCTACGCACACACATGCACACTTTACTCCTGCATGGCTGTCATCAGACATGCTCTTTCACAGCCATCTTTCATTCTCTATATTTATTGTCAAGCTGCCATGACAATGTCTAGTGCAATGCACTTTAAATATGCATTGCACTGGCATCAAATTGAGTTCAAAGTGTGTTTGTATTCTGAGAGACGCAGCAGACAATACCGGGCTTGAAAAAGCGAAGTATGTGAAAAGCGGCAAACTGACCAACAAGCATGAGCTTTAATGGATAACAAGGACTTCAAGGTGAGGAAGGTACGTGTCATGCAGCAGAGGTATCGGTTCCCTTTTATTCTGGGATCAACAAGCGATTCATTTCTCTTTTTTTTGTGCGAGTCTCGGCTTTGTGCTTCTTTTTGATCAGAGTGCATGTTCCCATATAATCTGCTGCACCTCGGTGTAAGGGAATAGCATTGGAGCAGGTGTCATACTCACCTGACAGGAGGTTAACTCAACTCATCTTTAAAATCCATGCAGCCCTTTTGTGTTCTCTTTTTATTGGTCATTCACGTGTGATTGCCACATTTACTTGTGGTATGAAGAGAAAATCTATATCTGAATATCTTTCCTGGATAAGGAAATGGTGTTAATGGCTGCCAAATGGACTGTGATCAGAATGACCTGACTAAACACTCCAATTATACTGAAACTCTGACTTTTCCCTTTATCTTAAATGAACAAAGCAAAAAGCGGTTGCCGATGACCTTCTCAGCTAAGGAGGAATGAGCACATCTTGAGGGACTGATGAGGTCATGTGACCATTAGGGCTTTACTGAGCTACAGTTGTGGTAAAACCTTTTCAGCTGGCACAGAATTCTAGAACTGCTTGTGTAATAAATAAAATGAGCTTAGGTAGGGATGCTAACCCAATTCTGAAAAAGTTAGGGTGACATTTAAAATATTAAAAAAAAAAGAATGCAGTCATTTATTTATTGTTAATCACAGTGAATAAAATATAAAACCATAACAGAAAATATTTTAAATGTTTAAACGTTTCTGGAATTGAGGTGGTAGGAAAATATACTAGGGGTAACTTGGTTTAACTACAGATGACTGTCCTAAATTAAGTCTTGATTTGCTGTAAAATTTTCCCCAGTTTCCCACATTATGGAAGAGAGAGAGAGATTATAAGCATAACTCAAGATTTTTCAGACCAAGTCAGCTGAAATCTATATTTCACATGCTTGTAAAAGCCCTTTTCATAGTACTATGGGGACAGATAAAATTTTTAGAGCTCTAGCCAAAGGCAGCGACCCAGTCTCCAGCTCTTATAAACTACTGACCCAGTCGCCTTTTAATTAAAATTCTCTATGTGACCCAGTCCCAGTGTGATGGAGATTTTGGGAATCACTCAGATTATGTTCCTATTTGTAGCTATATGGCTGTGGGTATCAACCAAAAGAAAAACAGTGTACAAAAATGCGCTTCATCTGAAGGGTGCCTGGGCCTCTCTTAGAGATAGGGTATGACTGATGGATATTTGGGAGGTGCTCAGACCGTCTAGAATAAAAGGAGCTGTTTGAGGTCCTGGATCTAGATGATAGATCCTAGATGAGGTATTTTCGGCATGTCTAAATGGAAGGAGATCCTGGAATAGAACAATTACACTTGGAAACTCGTCTCCCTCCCTCCAGAAGAACTGGAGTGGGGTTGGGGAGAGGAGACCTGGAAAAATGGCAGAAAATGGATGGATGGATAGATGGATTGATTTATTAATTTAAACCTACTGAGCTGTAAGAAATGGAGAAAAAAAATCACTATTGTGGATGCATTCACACAACATTTTTTAAAACTGGCAGTCCTGGCTTTGTTGTGAGCAGTTTTTTGAAAAGTAGCAATCAATTTCTTGTCAGTCATTGGATGTTAAATAGAAATTTCTTACATAGTTGTGTGTATAGTTCGTTCGCAAACTCCAAAAAACAGTAACTTTGTCCTCCTTAAATTGGGAAATCAATGATCACGTCGTGTTATAAAACAAACCAGCTTCAATACATAAAACATGGACTTTTGAATATTATGACGATTATTGGCAGTACGGAAAAACTGAATGAAAACTTGGCATGCCGTCTTAGTTATTGAGCAGTCATATAGCAATCATTTAATTACTTTGGCTCAAGATAACAACGGCCTGCCTGCCTGCCTGCACATGATAAAAGGTAAATATTCACAGACGTCCACCTCATAATTATAGTTCCATTTACAGATAAAAAGGACGGAGCCTCTTTCTCCTAATCTTTTCAGCACATTACATGCAGCCCAGCTGATTGAATTAGGAAAGTATTTCACAAAGTACCTGTCTAGTGGAATATATCCTTCTTAATACATGTTCACAACACATAAATGCTGAAGTTTTCTTTTTTATGTCATAATTCATTAAACAGCGGTTCCTGGGGATTTTGTGTTTTAAGTCATGAGGTGATGGAGAGATTCTTCTCTCTTATGGTTATGTCAGTGTCCAGTATCTCACTTGGATGGATTTGTTTTTGTCATCTTTATATTTGCCTTCTTTGTGTTTATGTGTATGTATGCAAGTCTGTGAGCCTATCATTTTGTTTGGGAAGGTCGAAGTTGCAAGTTAGTGAAAAGGCCAACAGTATGTTTAAAGGTTCTTTAAACAGTGTTTAGTGTGAATTTATCATAATACAAAAAGTGTGACGTAAAATGCTTGCGTGTACAAAATGTGTGGCTTTGAATTTATTGGACGGTGGTGCAACAACAGCTCAGTGGCTTCGGGGTTTCTATAACAAGGGCACTGACAAGATATGTTTTTCCAATTAGGTATGGGTAGTGCTTGTTACTTATGAGCCTCAGGACTCCAAGGACAATTGTAAGTCGTGAAAGTAAAGCTCTTGATCCTGACGTAACGTTTTGAAAGTTTTAACGATATATTCTACGAAAACATCCTCCGACTTGTTTTTACGTCACCGCTCAGACAAACAAAGGGTATATCTGTGCTTTTATTTAGAAGCTGCTCTGATTAAGTAATTTCCAAAAATCAAAGATGAATTAAAAACCAGTGGAACTCATTTTGATGTTGATGATATGAAAAACAATGTGTGAACCTTTCGACCTTGTTTCATTTCGTTCTCTATCAAATTTGGAGTCATACTGAGGAAATATTTTTCTATGAGCTTCTCTCAGCGCAAGACAGCTATGACAAAGTGCCTCTGAACCTATTGCTTTGAAACACATCAGAGGAAAATAATGCTTTGTGGCACATCTAATTCATCAATGCACCCCCTTTTTTCCAGCTTCAAGTGTGATGCTTTTTTTTTCCAGGTTGCTCCTGCAAGAATCAATCAGCAGAGCAGCATCTTAACATGTGCTGTTCAGTTTGACCCAGTCAATTACATTTTAGCTCAACTTATCAGCAACACTTTAACTTCAAATTCAATTTATATTCACAATTTGGCTTGCAGAGAACACATGACCACTCATTTTGATGATTAGCTTTTCTCCTGTCTGCAGTGAGAGCAGCTGCCACCCCTTAACCGCAATTCACACCATGAAACCAATCAAAGTTTACAGCTTTTTGTGAAAATTGGGAATGTGCTCCTGCTGTGCCTATTAATGGTGTCCCATTGCAGGTGAAGAGTCTGCAATATTTAATTGCTACAGTAATTCACTCTCTAACACACCTTTAGCCCAGTGACAGAAACCCATCGTTAAGATCAGTAGCTGTGCAAATTGGCTGGAATTAAACTTTGCAGTCAGGAAAACCACTGGAAATGCTGCAACCTTCAAAATGGCCTAGTCACAGCTCTGACACAACAAATAATTATGTTTTTGTCAGCTGTGGTGCTCCTGTTTCAGGTCTTTAAAGAGTTTAGTCTCAACCATTTAGATGTGTTCCTTGCCTGTAAGTATATGGCCCTTAAAACCCCCTAAATTGAACTGCACTGTACTCTAAAGCAGATGGGTTTCATCTTCTGCTTAACAACACGCATCTCAGCAGTCAGCCTCTTCCTGTGTGGTAGCAGAACGTGTGTCTCAGTAGGTTCAGAGAAGAAGAAGCACAGTGCGCTCAGAGGCTACTTGTAAAAAAGGATGGTGAAAGGATGAGACGGGGACCAATTTGCATACAAGAAGTGGGTGCAGAAGAAGGCAAGGCAAGGTTTATTTGTATAGCACAATTCAACAACAAGGTGATTCAAAGTGCTTTACAGAGACATTAGAAACAAAAACAAATAAAAAGCATGATTTAAGAAGAAGAAAAAAAATAAGTAACTTCTTTTAAGCCTTAAACCTCAACCAACAACACCCCAAAACCAAAGCAAACCAACAAAAACAAGTATTTAGACAGTGGTTACCAGCAGAAGAAAGCAATACTAAATGTTCAGCATTGGTGCTCCTATCTGAGGGTTTTGTATCACCATTATTTTGTAAAAATAAGAAATGCATAAGTTACTTTTTCAATATGTTTTGATGATTCTTTGCATTAGTGTGAGCACCTCACCCTTGAAGTTGAAGTGTCTCCCTTCAGCAACTACAATATTTAAACCAGTGGTTTTTATTTTCCTACCACTGACTACAAAGTAACAACATTCAAAAAAATGTGAGCATGACTTTATTCAGGCATGAACTAGCACTTCTCTGTGTTGATGTAGTCCAATCACAAATAGTCTTTAATCGAATGCATCCCCCAAAGCACAATATTCTGGAGCAGTTCCTAAAACTGCCTTTTGATAATTCTCACCTCTTCATGTCTCTTAGAGTCAATACTTTTTAAACGTGATGGCTGTTCAGCTTTAAAACCAATAAAAGACTGCATTTAGTAGTTCACATTTATCTTCCTATACCCCAAAATAAACATGAAATATTCACTCCCACACCTACTTACAGTGTATCTTTGCAAACTTAAATATTCTTAAATGTGTTAAAAACACTAAACTTCTAAATCTTCCAGATAAGGCATAGTGTTCTTATTTGACTTTAGCGCATTAATATACATCAATCAGTAAATGAGCAGTTGGCTAAATATGCTCTTTGGTCTTGAAAGTTGAGCACCATCGAGGGGATCACATGTGATAACACGCGCTGGGGTTTTTTTCAGTCAAACCCCCCCAAAAGGAGGACGTGCTTGGTGCTGTTCCAACTCATGTGCTCTTTGAAGCTCAGAGCAGACTGAATCAACATACATGTGCATTTCAGGGTTGTGTTAAATTATAGGGCTCTCGTGAGCGTCAACAGACACATCCCGTTTCCCACGGCACATCAGTGCAAGCCTACTTTACTGCATGGAAACAGCTCTATCTGTTTAATTACCCTCCTCTGAGGCGTCAACACATTTCAACTGCCACCCCCACCACTCATGAATTAATGATGCACATCTCTAGTTGTTATCAGTAAGCTGCACTGGGAAAAAAGACTGGTCCAAGTTCACTAGGATTCAGCTGTAAAAAAAAAAAAAAAAAACGTAAGAAAACTTCTGTTTATGTTTTATTTATGCTGATTGTGGAAGTAACATATATACATTCGATTTGTTACAGTAAGTTATGCTGGCCTTAAGGGTTTAGCAGTACACTTGGATACAAGGTCTTCCTAACTTCAAAAGTAATGTGTGGATACATGTATATGTTATATGAAAAAAATAATTATTCATGCTTAATGAGTATTGAATACGTCTTGTATTTCTAAATAATCTGAGGATTATTTCTGTGGCGTGTCAGTGTGTTACAGCAGCTACCTCTGCTCTCATCTATTTGCCTGTGTTGCCTCTGCATTCAGCAACACTCCGCCTTGCTCACAAAACTGCATTTCTACTAACCCACTCAGTCCTTACCATTCAACACCTGACCGCCAGATCCCTCAGACTTCCCCAGTGGTCTAAATCACCTGCTCACCTGTTTCCTATTCCCAAGTTACCCCAGCAGTCAGCATTTGCTCCATTATCACCTGCTTTCTGTTAGATTGTGTTGTTTTGTGCCCTGAAGCCCGTAGACTTAGATTCCTATGGGCTTTTGGTTTTTACAGGTTTTATACCTGTTGTACATCATTCAGGTGTAGATGAATTAATTTGTGAGGAGAGTGACAACAGATCTTTTGCACATTATATTAGTAGGTAAACAGAGATATTTACCTATGATTACTATTACCTCGATTTCTGTCAAAATGTATGTAATAGGTGTACCGTTTCATGTAGGTGGAAATGTTAATATCTAACTAGATCATTATCTAGGTTTTTGCCTTTTTACAGGTCAAATTCATATGAATATTACATTAAAGTCAAACATAAGGTCAAAGTATAAGATACATTTGTAAACACATTTTTGTCTATATTTTTTTGTTACCTTTAGTAAATTAACATATAGAGGATTAAAATTTCCCTTTCATGCAATAATAATTCCCAGTGAAAGATAATAATTAGCAAATGTTACAGCTGAATGCCATTGGTTCGGTTAATTTCCTAATCTTTTGATATGTTTTTTGCAGTATAAATAGAAAATGGATGCATATAAACACAGGATGAATACATGTGTGCATGTCTTTTACATTACATTTGTGTTTCTTTATGTTTTTAGCTGTTGCCGTTGCTTTTAATTCCTTCATTCTTATAGCTTAGCCACAGCTCAGTCCTAGAACATAAGCTTTAAGCTATACAAAAGCCAAGTGAAAGACTATGTTTTATTTTCAAATAAAATATGTATATTGTCCATTCAGTTTATGCCCACATTACAGTGTGGGCAGTTTTTCTATGATCTTGATGCATCACAGCAATAGTGAGGAAAGCCTTTGGCTGATGAAAAGGTGTTGGTGATAAATTTCGCAGGATTACCTGGCACGTCTTAATGCAGGCAGAT
Organism: Diplotaxodon limnothrissa; assembly: GCF_057381915.1. NCBI lineage: Eukaryota > Metazoa > Chordata > Actinopteri > Cichliformes > Cichlidae > Diplotaxodon > Diplotaxodon limnothrissa. The sequence continues at coordinate 32,783,869 of NC_140596.1, forward strand.
CAAATTCATTACAACTCCAGCACACTGTAATAAAGAAGTAATTACTGAGAAACAGAGACCTCAGATCTTTTTGAACTTTGCTGCACAATTTTTCAAATGATACCCAGATCTGATTTCAATATTAGTATGCAGAGTTCATTAAAGCGTTTGGTTCCTGCAGGGTTAAGCTGCTCTCGAGGTGCAGCATCGAGCCTCGGCTAATACATGGTAATTTCTGACAGGAGAGGAGTTCTGTGGCAATTTAGCTTTGTACAATAAATGGAAAATGTTTTCAGATTCAGAGTATGATGTGATTAAAATAGCAGGCAACATATGTGTTTGGGATGCAATAACATCAAAAATTAGTTTATTAGCTGTTTAATGGTATTGCTTTTAGCCAATACCAAACAACTCTGTTATACAGACAGATCGAGGAGAGCTGTTGGTGGAACTCTTGATCACAGTACAGCTACAGCACAAGCCTGCCATCAGCTTATCCTGCTGTCAATAGTTTGTCAAGAAAAACCTTAGAATTTCAGCCACAAATGTATCATTTCTATTTCTAAAATTGAACAGAAATTTTGAAGTGTGAGGGAAAATCCTCTAAGATGACAGGGCAGCTATTGAGGGCATGTTTCTGGAAGCAGCGCCTGTGCTTCCAGTCTCTCTGTGGGCATTTTCCATTTCCAGTTCTTGAACATTTGATGATTGGAGATGTGCTGTCAGCGCTCCTGGTGCAAATTAGCTCTGTATGATCTTTGAATGTTGATTCAGATCACTTTCCATTTTTCAAAGCCTACTCATGGTTTGGTTTTAAAAAAAAAACTTACACATAACAGACTTGTTCATCTATTTGGCAAACAAACGAATAAAAACATATTATTTTATTCATTACATGATTGGTTATCTTAGTGATTAATTGACATACAGTACTGTGACGCCTATATTTATGTTACATTCATCTGATCTCACAGAGGTTTTTAAGACAAACCAAACACAAATAAAGCTAAAATCTAAAAAAGTTTGATGACACTTTCGTTACGATTTTTTAACCAGGTATGTCACACCAAGTACTAATTGCCACTGAAATATTATTTTCATTTAAGTTCGATTCATTAGGGACTCAATGCTCAATTTATATTTGTGGTCTTACAGCAGCTTCACACTGTACTGACTTCAAAAGAAGCTTTAGGATCCATTTTTCTTGTAATGCTGAAACTTGAAGCTTGTATCTCATGAATAGTGTGAATCATAACACCTACACTCATTATTTATACAATACCATAACCAAAAATAATTTTTATAGCACTCCTTTATATGTAAAGGAGATGCTATTCTGCAAGGACAGATTATCTACACAGACAGGATTTCTAATTTATAAAGTAAAAATTGATATATATGACCGGCAACAACAGAAGCAAACGTTATATTTAAACTGATGCACAGACTGCTTAAACTATGTTTGTGGTCCATATAAGACATTGACTGTATGATAGTATACAACACTTATTGCTCTGAAATGTCATGTCTCTGCTACAAAGCTTCGAGAAAAGCTTGAGTGACTTGGCATTTTTCCCCCCTATCAATTCTCCCTGATACTGTAGTAAAATTAGCTGTGAGGAAAAAGGCTATATTCACTCATGCCTATCTTGGAGCTGTGCGCAAAACACATTACAATTCAAGGCTGAATTGGCAGTCTGTACCCTTGATTACTTGTTCTCATTTAAAATACCCTGCAAAACCTCACAATTAAAGTGCACAAGCTGCACTTGAATATTAACAACTTGGTGACTTTCCACTCTTCCAGGTTATAAGAAGACATATATGAATAGCTCACCACCCGGCATGTCTTTGACTCTGTCTGGGTCACTTTAATAAACTCTTTATTTTGTCTTTCTTTCACACAATAATGAAGAAACTTGTATAATGTCAAATGCTTATATGTAAAAGTTAACAAACATGACCTTTCTCTAACAAATCCCCCAGATACAGATCATTCAGGGACAGACTGTGCCTGTGGAATGATGGGTAGATAAAAGTAAAGGTCAGAGCTGATATCCGTGTTGCAGATTTTAAAATACTCTGTTGCTTGTCGTTATAATAAAATTCGCTAAAGTTAACTCCCCACAGTGTAGACTTCTAAGGGGGGGAAGAAATCCTATTGATCGAGATAGTTATGGGGATTCTCCCAAGCTTTTCACAGCACATTTCTCCGCATCAGCATTGCCTCAGGGCATCATAGTGAAAGCAGCAGACTAGTGTAGCTCTTGAGAAGCAGGGTGGAGGAACTTGATACAGGTGAAGTGAATATAATGACTTATCTCTTGACATACAGGGGAGACTGAAGCACTTCAGGGCTTGGTAACAACATCCCAATGCCTTGATCCCTTGTTAGAGCACAGAGTTTATTAGATATCAAAATACATTTGAACTTTTTTACAATCTGATTTTCCCAAATTGAAGCATCAAACTAGTTCTGATATTTTAATATCAGAACTAGTTTAAATAACAAGGGGATTCCTGAGATGGGATTTCTAAACAACTCTCTGAATTAATAATAACCACCATTAGTAATGTCAAAGTACTAAGTACACCCTTACTGGACCTTTTAGGAAGTAAGTAGGTGAAGTAGCCACCAGGTGCTATTAACCAAGTACAGCTGATCATCAAAAAAACATAAACAAAACATTCACACCAACACTTGTTATCTTTAGTACTTCCTCTTGAACACACACTTTAGTACTTTGATGGATAGATCATAGTAGTTTCTTGCCTAAGGATGTTTGGCATGCAGACTGGAGCAGCCAGGGATCAAACAACCAACCTTCCAACTAGTAGAGGACCTGCTCGACCTCCTGAGCTGCAGCCACATGTTAAATAAAGTTCATGACAGCCCAATTAGAAAATTGCCTGAATGGGTATGGCTTGTTTGTCTCTAAAAAGAACATGACAGCACAGTTTAGGTTTACAAAGTTGCAGCTGAGAAAACCCAGCAGGACTTCTCAAACAATGGCCTTTGAACAGATGAGAGCAAAGTGAAGATGTTTGGCCAGAATTCACAGCTACACGTTTGTCTGACAGCTAAAGCTCGGCCAAGACTGGGTCACGCAACACAACAGTGACCCCAAGCACAACAACAGAATGGCTGAAAAAGCAAAGAATCAAGGTGTTGCAATGACCCAGTCCAGGTCCAGACCTCAGCCTGATTGAAATGCTGTGGTAGAACTTTAAGAGAGCTGTGTCTGCAAACCTTAGTGAACTGAAGCAACTGATGTTGTAAAAAAAGAGTGGGTCAAAATACTTTTACAATTTTGTAAATTTCTACATATTAATCATTTAAACAATGATTAACATGTATTTAAAACAAAAAACAAACAAACTACGATACAATGCTACACAATGTTATTGCATCATAGCTAGTCCTCGTTTGCTAAAGACAATTAAAATCAGAGTGGTCATACACTCCTTGAACTAATACTAGTAATGTGAAATAACATACATTTAAAATATAAATTTACACACACAGAGCACGATAATAATAATTTCATATACAGAACAGAATATTAACAAAGAACATATTTCAATGTAACAGGCTTTATATTTCATTTTATAATAAAAAATTTAATATTTTTGTTATTATTTCCCAGAATGTTGATTTGTGATTGTAAGAAGAAACATGACCACACGGCTACTAGAGGGTGTGGTCCTTGGTATTTGAGTGGTATCCAAATAGTTCTAGTAGGAAATAGCAATAATTCTGATAGACAATAATTCTGATGGCAAAAGAGCCAAACGGGACAGGCCAAAAAAAACCCAAAAAGCAAATAGCAATGGTAATGTCGTGTAATGTGTGTTTGTTGACCACTCTATATGTCACAACGGGACTGAACGGACTCACGCGCAGGCTCTAGGTCTTGAAAGCACAAGAGTCTTTATTATGATACACCAGGGTAGGTCCAGGGAATCTGTACACAGAGACACGAAGGGATAGTAAGGTAAATCGCTGTGAAAACACTTCAGAAGTAATTGAGCTGGGGTTACACTGACGAGGGTCAGCAACGGTCCAGCGACGAGAAACACAGGGCTGCCATCTTATAAAGGAGCTGGATCACTCGTGATGAGCCACAGGTGTGTGGGCCAAGGGCAGGAGCCCACAGGTGAGCTCCGCCCAGGCAGAGGGAGGAGGGAAAGAGGGGAAGGGAGAGAGCAGGAAAAAATAAAAAAAGAATACAAAACATATGTAGCCATACTGAGCCGACCGGGTAGGCACAGGGACCCTGACACTATATGATGTTAATAGTGTGCAGCTATAGAACACAAATGAATACAGAAGACTTCAAAACATACTGCGTAGAGTTACAGTATAGTACAGTTTAGTATATCTTTGCACACATTCTGAACTCACGCCACATTTTGTTTAATAATTCAAAAATAAGTTATTGTTTAAGATGAGGAAAGATGAAACAGTGCTTGAAAATGGTGGGGATTGCTGGCGTGCTTATAGAATGACCCTAAAAGCAGAAATGGGAGAATGGGAGACAAAGAGTAACAAAAAGCAAGCCAATTTATTGGGCTTAATACGAACCCCCCCCCCCCAATAAAACAACACAAGGCGAAACAAGAGGCGGAACCAAACTGAAACCTAAACTGGGACAACTAAACAGACGGGGGAGACAGGGGAATAATCCAAACATGAGCGTGAACATCACCCTGAACGGTTGTAACAAAACACTGTGACCTGACGTGACTTGACATGATGAAATCAGGTGACCCAACAAAGAACAGAGGAAGACAGAGGGCTTAAATACACAGGAGGGTAATGAGGGAAACACAGAAGACACAAATGAACCTGAACGCCACAAAGGAAATGAAACTAAACACAGTGAACGGAAAACACTAGACCTTAAAAATAAAACGGGAAACATGGAGAGATGCAGACATGACAACCAAACATGACAATAGGACGTAAACACACAGGCATAAATTCCATGATAGATTGGGGGAATGGAAAGGAAGGCCACGGTCCCAGGACTTCTGACCTGATGTTTTGAGTTTTGACATTCTGTATTAAGTTCATTTGTATTCTTAAGATCCCTAGGTTTTCTGTTCAGTATTGGTTATTAGATTCCCCCCCCCCCCCCGTGTTGTCGTCTGTGTCTCCCTTTGTGTGACCGTGTATATAGTGATTTGAGTTATTGTGCTTCGCTTCCACTCCTTGTGTCCCGTGTTTTCCTCTTTCCATCGTGTTCTCTCTCTCTGCCTCTCTCGGCTGTCTCTGTGTACTTTCTGTGTTATGTTTAAGGTCCACGTCTCGACATCAGCATTTTCAGTTTCGTGTCCTCCCCGCTCTGTCGTGTGTAATTGTCCTCAGCTGTGTTCCCCGTGTGCTTCCACTTCTCTTGTTACCTTCTGTGTATTTATGTCAGCGTCCCCCTCTGTTCCGTGTCGCGTCGTCCCTCATGGTTGTGTGCGTTTCCTTGTGTCTCCCCTGTGCCTTAGCTTTCTCCCAGTATAGTTTTGTATCGCTCTTTGTGTTCCTGTTAATAAAGACCTGCCTTTTGAGTTTATCCCCGTGTGTCTTGAGCCGTGCGTTTGGGTCATCTCTTGCCTACACACAGCCACTCCTTGACATAAGGAGGACGAGGACCCTAAAACACACACACATAGAGAGAGTAGAGAGACATAGAGGGGCAAGACACAAGCGCAACCTACATAGACAAGGAGACATAAAGTAAACATCAACCAGACGAAAACTCAACTACGACAAACTAATAGTAATACCAGAAATTAACGTCATCTTATTATGTATATCAGAAATACAAAATAAGTCAACTACATACAAAATAAACTCGAGTTGATGGGTCACAGACCCAGGCCCTGAAAGAAAATAGGTTTATTTAGGTTTTAATTTTTTTTTTAAACATTTCAGTTTTTGATAAATGAATTTAAATGTTTAGCAAAGACTGCTATACACAGTACATTACATTTTTTTTGGTTATCTTTATTGCAGTTAACTACATTATCAGTTTTAGAGCAATCTGCCAACTCACACTTACAAGTTGGCTCTGAGGAGTGCTGGTGAAGCAGTTAAAAGAAAGTGCATGCTGACAAATGCTAAAGACGAAGGTTACACAAAACAGTTTTGGCCCCAGAACAGTCTGATGGGTAGAAGACGAGCCAGGCTTTCATAGCCCTAGATATACCAACTTTATTCCCTAGTCTATCAATTACAGCATGATTAATCACATGCGCGGTGGGGCTTAGGTCAAGTAGTGCTAACACTTGAGCACCTACTGGAATATACATTAATCAGATGATAATTAATAACCCAGAGAATGGAGGTTTTTGTCCTGTAGGGCTTAAAATGTTTCTTCTTCCTCCTCAACCTCTATATATTGGAACGGAACATTTTTTGGTAAATACAAAGGGCTTAATTACGCATCTCATTCCAAGTGCTTATATTCGGAAAAACAGTTTTAATGGGCTAACAGCCCTTTAAAGTGTTCCACATTTGTTTACACCATCATAAACACATGTCCACTGACCTGACAAAAGGTTGCTGGCAGTCTTGACTTTCCCAAGCTACACAACAACAAGGGTAAGTCTTCATCCTCCTGTGACTTTCATATTCTACCAGATCACATAAATGAGACGTATTTATGAACTACGAGCAAGAAAAAGTATTAACCACCTTTGTGGTCTCTCATTCAAGTCGTTCCCTTGCTCACAAAGATCATTCATCGCTTGCTCTGCTCAGGAATGAGATAATTGCTTTAACAGCTCTGTGCAGATTTGATATAACCATGTAGTGTGTGTACTAAAACCACTGAAGTAATTTCCCCTGTCCTGTTGATGATATAGGGAAAGGCACAGGTAATTAAAGTGTAATTTAATTGTACCTTGAGCTGCCATTTTCTGAGGCTACAAGTCTCTAATCATTCTGGAATGCTCATCGGATACATTTATGTATCCGCTTAAGATGAATGAAATGAATACGCGAATATGCGGTTAAAGAACGTGAACATGTTCCATGAGTCAGCCGATCTTTCTCCGATCGATGAGTAGACCTTTTTGAAGGAGGAACCCGAGGTCTTTCAGTGGCATCGAAGATGAGCGTCTTAACAAGTGAGCTCTCGAGTAAATAAGCGTTAACGGGGGAACCGATGTGCAGATAATTGCACGGTTGATCATTTCTCTAAGTTAACATTCAGAGCAGCAGGAACACCTGTCAGGGCAACGATTACAAAGTGATTAAGGGAAGTGAATAAAAACCTGCAGAGGTAAGTTCACAAAAATTTAATTTAGGTCCAGATGATCTAATTGCTGATTGTTTCCTGGATGGAGCAATAATATGCACAGCTGGGTAAAATCATTAACAGATTCATTGTGGAGGAGACTGAGCCATTTGCTGCTCAAACTGACAAAGGAAAGACTATTCTGTGGGATGTTCATTAAAGATGTGATAGCACACAGCATGCTCATCATGTGTAATGGCTGTTGTAAAAAGGAATGAAATAACAATACACTTGTGATCAAAGACAAAAATGGATGCGGTCCCTTAGGGGCATTTAGAAAAAGACCAGACACACACAAAAATGGCATTGTGTTTGATTTAAACTAACAGCGATATATAAATCCAAATAAAACTCTCTAAACTAAACCCCTGTATTAAAAACCTTCAGCCCTGATTCATCGACTTTATGAAATCTGGCGGCAAGGCGACAGATAAAAATAGAGCAAACAGCTACGTAAAACAGCCGGTGATAATGACATTTAAACAATGTATCAGTATTCCATAGTAAACCTTGAGCCCACTGAACTTTCCAGCAGTCTTTAATGATCAAGAAGTATAAAGCATGAACAATGTGCAGGTCTACTCCATATATACCTCACACAAGGAGAATATGTCACATAAAGAATACAAAAATGTTGTTGTGGCTGGCATATCGCCATCAAACCACCATCAGCATCTGATTTTGCTGGGGCTCTTTCTCCACAATAGAAGAGTTTTACTTACAAGAACTAAACTTGCAGGAGAAATGGTTCACTGGCCTCTCAATACAGGCTGCTTCCTGTTATAACACTCCAACTCCAGCACACACTTTTCTAGCATCTACTTTCAGTGTGAAGCTTTTCCAAAACAGGAAGCAACAAGCACTGGATCAGATTTTGATTTATCAGGGAACATTCATACCAGTTCTAAGTTTATTTTATGTCCTGGATAGGCAGAAGATCTGTAAGGATGGATCTAAAGACCAGTGAACGTAAACACCAGTTGTTTCTTAGCTCATTTTCTCCAGGGATTGTGTAATGATGTGATTATTTAAGATTATAAAATACACTATTGGCATTTCCAGCTTTGCTCGCCATATTTTATATGTCCTGTCCTGGCACTCTCCTCCTCTTTTTCCTCTCTCGCTTGCCTCTTCCTCTTCTGTTACCTTCACTCAGGCAGAAAAACTTTCCTTATCCCATCGCTTCCCTGCTCGAGGCGGGCCTTCAGGTCAGCCGCGGGTTGCTCCGCCTGCAGGCGCTCACTAACCGTGCCTTCATCAAGCTTGTGAATCGAAAGAATGGTTCATTCTGCCACTCTTCACCAGACTGTTGTCGCTTCTTCAAATGATTACGGTTCAAATTTAGTTACTTACCCTGCCTCTCCGTCTCCTTCTCCTACTATCCTGTGGTGCATCTCTGGCTGTTTTGGTGGCTGGACTGGAGTCTGCCCTGCTGTAAATAAACCATCGTAAACATCACTTGGTTTCTGGGTTTGCGTTTGAGTCCTCTTGGTTATGACATTTTTGTTTAGGTGAAGGTTACTTCATAAACACACGAGACTAATATAAAATATTTGAAATATATACCATAAATTTTGATTGATAGTTTATTTCTATTAGTATGCAGACTGTGAACATGATAAAATTCCAGCTTGTGCTTATATTCCGCCACGGATCACACTGGAGGACCAGTTTCCTCTTTTCATGACGCACTAGTTTGTCACTGCAGTATTTCACATGTTATGCCCCTAGGAAGAGTTTAGCTTTGCAACTTAAGAAGGGAAAGGGAACTGTGAGTTGAATTTCAACTCTCACTTTTTCCCTCTCTATAAAATTTTCTTGGAAGTATTCTTTTAATGACTTTTATTATTTGGTGAGCACTTGCTACTTTTTCCCCTGCATATTTACTAAGTTTACTTTCAACACCTTTTGCATAAGGAATGGCTTTTAAATCTCAGACGTCATGTTTGTATTGTCATTTCCAGTTTCACCTCCTATGCTGCTGGAGGGAACCTGCTCTGTACAATCTGATTCGTGCATAATTATTCCAGTTACCATTACATGTCCTTGCCCTTGCATTATTCAGGATTTAGCATGAAATAACACTTAATAAATACCTTACTCCTCACATTTCCTATTGTGCCTCACTGTCCTCTCCAAAACATGTATATATATATATATATCTTTCCTTGGATGATTTTACTGCTGGCCTTAAAAATATCCAACCCTTTGACAAAAACATTATTTTTTCCATGCTTTCCCTTCTGTTAGATAACCCTCATATAACACTGCAAGATCCCATCTCAGTCTGGCGCTCTGTGCTGTTATGGATCCCTTGAAAGTCCATTTTCAATGCAACACTAGTCAAAAATACTCCCCTCATAAAACGTGATGCTCTCTGAAATCGGTGACTTTGCCACTCTCAATGTCTGACAGATCAGCTGGATAATTGCAACCTGTCTTTTTCCGATGACTCGAAATATTGCTACTGCTTCTAATACGTTTTGCCAAATACATTTTGCAGGAAACTAGTAAATTGAATTTCTTGAAAATGAATTTGTTGTAGTTGCATCATTCCCAGAACTTAGCAATATTCCCACCCTTTGCCAAAAAGGCGATCCATTAGAAAGAAGAAGTCCATTTCCTCATTTGAGAGATGCTGTTAAGGTTTTGTTGTTGTTGCTGTTTTTACAATATTGCTAAAATCTTTGTCATTTTGTTAGGGCTCTCTTAGCTTCTCTGTTAGCTGTGGATTTGTCCATCACAAACATTAACCAACCAAAAGAAGCTGTAGCTTGTGAAATCCGTGTCCGTACTTCTGCCCTGGCAGAGCTGGATTAGAGTATCACCTGAAGAGAAGGACATCACAGTAAGTAGTGTGCTTTTGGTGGACTCGGAACAGATGGCATCAATTACGTTTTCATCCACAAGTAGAATGAGGCTGAATCCCAGAAAGAAAAAATGCTGAGGATGGCCTTGCCTGCCATTAGAGGGAAGTCGATGGATTTTAAATTTATTTAACAGAAAGCCTGATGGTGCACTATTTTCCATTCCTTTTTCCCTCTCACTAAATCTATCATTTCTACTCAGCATTTTGTCTCTGTTGCTTTAAACTGTAAGTGTTGCCCTTAAACCGTCTTTATTTTTTTCTCCTAATGTGACACTTTATCAGTTTGACAAACAAAAAGGAAAAATTACAGTCAGCAGTTTATTCATAGGAAGTAAGACAATAAATTAATGGATGGCCTCAGCTGAAATTTCTAACTTCAAAGCTATTTTTCTGCCCCAAAGTGTAACGTGCGTACTTTATTCAGTTCAGAACTCCCTCTATAATTGTCTCAGTGAGATTCATCTAATGACTTCTGTGAATATTACTGCTGACAGCTGCTGAAAGACCAAGCAGAAACAATAACAATAGCAGTAGTTGATCGTAGGAAAAAGGCTCAGCTGAGGTTGCAATGGGTTTGCGACCCATGAGACTGGTAGTCAAGGTTTGTTTAACATGCTACCTAATTCCAAACTATGACAGCTGTGAGTTTGATGGTTACTTACAGGACTGCAAATGGCATGAACCTGAACACAAACGTGGGGTTTAAAAAGAAGCAGAAAAAAATAGAACAGAAAACGTCTGCCCTTAGCTTTGTTAGAAAACAACAACCTGAAAAGACCTGGAAAAAAGGATTAAATCTAAAGTCCTTGACCAAATCCAGACCTCACGTCACAGCACCATGTGAGATGCCAAAGATAAAATACATTCAAGTAAAGTGACAGACAGCAAACCACACTGTCCATATGAATGAAAAGAAAAGTGGAAAAAAAGAAAAAAATGGGGGTGGAGAGTCAAAAGTTTAAGCAGCCAAAGAAGGAAGTGACCAGCAGGCAGAAACCGCCAAAGTAAAATAGCCTAGGGCTATACACGAAGGGGAATTGTGAAACTATGCTTGAAAACAATGCTAGATTGGCTAAAAGAAAGGACGGGAGACTCGATAAGGTGGAGCACGCAGAGGATGTCACACAGTGTATGACCCAGGAGAAGAAAAGGTGAGTTCACAGAAACAAAGAGGTGGCGTCAGCGAGGCAGCAGAATTAAAGTGGTATAAGTGACAGCGAACCACTGTAGTGTGAAAGAGACGCAGCTCAAAAATGCAGCGGAGAAGGGAGGATCAGACAGATCAGAATCCAAGTGTCAATAAACTACAAGTAAACAAAGATTTATTTGATACTGACAAGAGTCTTTGAGGGAAAAGAAAAATAGAAGCGACAGTGAAGAAAGCAGTTATGACAGTATTTTACAAGCACCTCTTTAAATATGCAGAGCATCTCCACAAAGGATCGGGCTGCTGTTTTCTTTTCTTTTTGTCATTAACAATGATTCCCCTGTAATTTTCTTTCCACTATATGTTGCCACCGTCACAATCAGGAGACTTGGTTAGTAAGTGTGAGTGCATCCAAAAGACTTTTAAAAGTTACGTGGACTTTCCTTGAAAACAAAGTTTCTGTTTACATTCAGTGTTGTGTCCTTGCAGCATCCTTGTAAACTTACACTTGAATTTCCTTTGTAGTAGAACTTTTTTGAAAATACTGAAAACTACTGTTGTAGATTTACCATTGGTGGTGATCTTCTTGCTAGCATTTTCACTGGGTTCATCGCAGGTTTCTCCCACCCGTGGAGTATCTCTGCACCTTAGTAGGGAATGATTTTTGCATCACCAGAACAAAGCAGCGTGTTTCGTTAAGAAATCCATCACAAAAGCCCCAAAGATACCTTTAGGACATTTTTGAAATCTTTAAGCAAAGTGTTACAGTGGCATTTCAGTGAATTTATTCTTAACACTGCTTACTTATACTTTCATCATTCTTCATTGTCATTCAAAATAGAAGTAAGTGCTGCTAAATCCAAACCATTATGCTTGTAAATGCCTCACTCTTTGTAAGGTACTGTATAAATAAATTACAATGTATCCCTGGGAACACTGCAAAATTGAGCAAAAAATACAGTCAACACTGTGGCAGCTTGTTCCAGCACCTTGTTGCGGACTGGCACAGGCAGCCACTCTGCCACCCTTGAGCTGCTTCTCTGCCGCTCTGCTATAGTACATCTTGTCTGCAGAGCCTCCACCACTCTATCACTGTTTCTCTGACACCCGTTGTGTGGTTTTCTCTCTTTCTCTCTCTTTTCCGCCAGTGCCAGACCACCATGAAGCTGTTTCTTTACACCTTTTTCTACTCTTAAAGCGAAGACCAGAAGGAAAAGCGAAATATTAAACACCCTAATGGTTTTCTGTGTGAAATAAGGACACCAGTGAATAAGATAACATGCTGTGAAAACACTCCAAGTGTTCCTGCTACAACCTTAGGATCACTGAAAGTTGCATTTTGCTTGTATTGAATGTGCATTAATTTAGTGAAACAAATGCTTTGAGTTTTGTTTTTTAATCCCAGCCCTTAAAATGATTTTATATGAACTTATAAATATGCTACAATTGATGCCAATACTCGAATCCAGCAATTTCAAATTGAACCATCAGAAACCTTTCAGTATTTGGCAATATTTGGACACTTAAGGAACATAAATACATACTGCTAATCAAGCTTTTTAGGCAAAGAGGAGCACTGAGGTCTTAATAGGGATAGTGAAAGACAAAGGTAGATAACAAGAGGCTGAAATGCCAGACTGAAGTATGCCACATAATCTCCTGCTTCTGTTTTTCTCTTAAACAACTAAAAAGGTAATGAAGCACACCTACACAGGCAATTTCTCTTCGCGTACATGTGTAGGTGGTTCTGGAAGTTTATGTATTTTGCAGGTTTGCTCACGAATTCCGTCTTTGATATGTCAAAGTCCCCTTTTCTGAATATATTTGCAATATTAGAAAATAAGAAAAAATAAATACATAAAAACAAAATCTTTATTAACCATTATTTCTGGCTTAATGTGCTTCAAAAATATCTCAAACACGTTTGACATTTCAACTGGAAAAAAAGAAAAATCAAGCACACGGCACAGCGCAGCAAAGTTTGATATGAAAAATGCAGAGTACTTCTT